>NC_062220.1:104520392-105123308 GCF_902686445.1 Sciurus carolinensis
GGGCAGAAGGCCTCAAGTACAGTACTCAGGTTATTTTTGTACAGAAATTCTAACAGATGAAATAAAGGCACACTTATAGTAGGTACTAGAAAGTGCAAAAATGCTAAGGCCAAACTTTGAAGTAATTATGTATAGATTTATATCAGATGGGGATCTTTAGTAAATGATACACATAAACCAACTTTTACTATCTTCTTTCTACCTTTAAACTCCTTGATTTTCTCTTACTATCAGGCTTGACAAAAATATTTCCTTTGCTTTGAGATAATGTCGTTTGACCTGTCCAGTTCACCCTAAAGTACACATCAAGAATGGATGTGTCCTTCTGATTATTTTTGTTTCCTTTTGTCCTCACAGAAAATTTCAGCTGAGGAAATTGAAGCTATATTATTCCAAATCAGAACAATTCACAAGTCTTTCAATAATTACCTTACTTCTTTTACTCCAACAATTTTAAGGTTTTGCTCATATCATAGTTTTATTTTCAAAATGGTATTCATTTTTTTGATGTTTCCATAAATGCTTCCATTTATTTGTTTTCTGGAGCATACAGGTAACTGGCAATAAGAACTAAAAGTTGCTTATAATCTTTGACACTTTGGAGAATATATGTCACAGGAATAATCTTAAGAGGAAAACAGTTTTTCTTTTCAGTAAATTGATATCAACCTGGTTTATAATAACAATAAATTGGAAACAATTTTTCCATGTTGTTAAAAATGTCAATAATGAAAATTTTCTCAGTAGCTGAACTTATGTTTATAAAGCAATACCATCAAAATGATATTCATTTTAAAACATCTCATATTTTAGTTAAAATTATGTGTCATATACTTACATATATGTGAAAATAGTACACAGGACCACACATTCTGGATAGATAGATAAGCACTCAGAATTCATCTGTATGCCTTTAATGAGTAGCTAATACACTCCAATATTAGATGCTCAATGTATGAGACAAAAGTGAGAGAATTACAATACAGGGACTATCCCTTGTTTAAAATGCTTGGGACCAAAAATGTTTAGGATTTAGGATTTTCGTTAATATTTGCACACATATAGTGAGAAAACTTGGGTAGGGGACCCAAGGATGCTTTTTTTTTTTTTTTAAGGATGCTTAACCATGTAGTGATACCCCCAGTTCCTTTTAATAATTTATCTTTCTTATTTTTGAGACAGGGTCTTACTAAGTTGCTGAGGGTCTCAATAAGTTGTGTAGGCTGACTACAAACTTGCCATACCCTGCCTCAGTTTCCAAGAGTCCATAACATTACAAGCATGCACCACCATGCCCAGTTAAATTGTTTCACATGTGCCTTATGTACTCAGCCTAAAAGTAATTTTATAAATTTTTAAAAATAATGTTTGTGTTTTGACTCTGAGCCCACCACGTGAACTTTGGTGTGGAATTTTCTACTTCTGGTATCATGAGGGCACTCAAAGTTAAAAATGTGGGAGCAGTTTTGATTTTGGGTTAGGAATGTTCAATTTGTACTCCTGCCACCTTTAATTCTGTATTAATAAAATCAAGTTGTTTTTCATTGGAAAATTTTGTTTTTAATTGACTATTTTATTTAGAGTTAACTTTAAAAATTTGGTTAAATTAGCATGAGACTAAAGACCTGAGGAAATATAAAATGCTTTAAAATAAAAATATTTTAATTATTTAAAGCAATAAACATATAATATCGATCTTTTAGTGATGTTTGTTGCATTAATGAAATTTGATTTTAATAGATTCCATACCATAGTCATACTCAAAAACATTAAATCATTGGATAATTTCAGGATATAACTTTCAAACAGTATCCAAAACATGGAAATCAGAGACAGTTGGCTCTTAATTTTGCTGTTTACTATTTGATTGAAACTCAAAGGTTGTAACATTAGTCAGTTTATAGATTTCTACTTAGAAAATATTATAACTTTAATGTTTAAAGTTTTTCTGGCATACAGAATATTAATAAATTTTATACCTAACTTACCAATCTTATTATAACAGTTTCAAACTGTTGATAAATATACGGTTCCTGAAGTTGCCTACTGAACCAGCATTTTAATTGATAGTTTCCTGATTAATTATTTGATTGAGGTTTGACACCTCTTCATTTTTTATGGAAACAATCTTTTTAACTTCTGAAAATTACATGTTGATGTGATATTTGATTATATTTTAACATATAAATCAGATGTTAACCAATTGGGAATAAGAGATTGAACTCTTATCTGGCTGAAGACATTCTTTTTAAGCATATACCTTTATGTACTCTTGTATTCTGTCCCTTCATCCACGGACCTAGTAGGTATCACAATTTTCTGTATTAAGTGTGTTAGTCAACTTTCCATCACTGTGACAAAATACCTGACATAAACAACTTAAAAGAGGAAAGATTTATTTTGGCTCACAGTTTCAGAGGTTTCACAGCCTGATTTCATTTACGATCCAAACCATAATAAAATGTTGACAAAAATCCTGTCCAATGCCTTCCTGAATTATGAGTTTAAAGTCTGTTCCTTTTTATGACTAGGAACCTATTATGACTTGAGAATTTAGTTTGCTGTTGATATCTCTACTAGTACTGTCAAACACAATGCATAATGTTTCCATTGAGTTATAAATCCACCTTTGCATCTTTTTTATTTTTTTTATTGTATTGGTTTTAATTAGTTGTACATGACAGTAGAATGCATTTATACATTTTGATAGATCATACATAAATGGAGTTTAAAATAGTTCTAACTAGAAGACATTTCCACAAGTACAAAGCTAACCCACATTTCAAGTACAGTTCAAATATATTCTCATTCATTAAGTTACCTACATGCTTTTTAAGTCAGAGTATTCTTTCTGTGCCCCAGTTCATTGTCTCAATCAGACCATAAAAGCAATTATATATTGAATATTTCATAAATTCCATGCTTCTTAGCACAGTGTGCTACTGGCCATTTGAAAACAATCCATGTGGTGAAGCTACAAGAGTCAAAATTCAGGCCTCCAGTACCAAGCCAAAGTCCTAGTGTAGTCACTGAATGTGTTAGACCACACACTCAATCCATCATTTCCAAAGTGAGAGCAGTGTGTGAGTCTTGTCATCAAAATCTCAGTGTGATGTGATGGAAAGAAAATGAGTGTTGGTGTTAAACCTGAACTGCAACCCTGGCCTTCCAGTTTATAATTGTTTCCTGATTATAAAAAGAAAATGAAATCATCCAACTTCTTATGTTATGAGGATTGAATTAAATAGCTATATTAAGTATCCATGTTTAGTGACTGGAGCTCAGTAGATTTTCACAAAACATATCCCAGGCTTCGAACCATGGCTAAACACACCCAGAGCACATCTGAAATCACAGGGGGAAATAAGAGTCCCAAAGATCCTACCTCACAAACATGATGTAGAAAGCCTCAAAGGGAATCAACATAGACAGTCTCCATTCACTGATTCCATGACTTTATGTCCAACTTGCATCTCTCAATTCTCTAATCTAGTTTCTGCTCTCATTCTTCTGCTGAGCCTGTAATCACTGAGACCACAAATAACTTTATAAGCTCCTCACTGATTAAAAAAAAAAAATGAATAGTTATCCAAGCTTATCTCACTACATCTTTTTAAATTTTTTTAAAATTTAATTTAATTTTTATTTTTATAGCAATTTTTTATTTGTTCTAATTGGTTATACATGACAGTAGAAAGCATTTTGACACATTGTACATAAATGGAGCATAACTTCTCATCCTTCTGTCTATACGTGGTGCTAAGTCACTCCTGTAGTGTAATCATACATGTATATAGGGTAATAATGTCTGTCTCATTCTATCATCCTTCCCATCCCCAACACCTCACTCCTCCCCTCACTCCCCTCTACAGAATCCAAAGTTCCTTCATTCTTCCCTACCCACCCCCACTATGGATCAACATCTGCTTATCAGAGAAAACATTCTGCCTTTGGTTTTGGGGGATTGGCTAACTTCTCTTATCATGATATTCTCTAGTGCCATCCATTTACCTGCAAAGGCCATAATTTCATTCTTTTTAAGGTTGAGTAATATTCCTTTGTGTATATGTATCACATTTTATTTATCCTCACTTCATCTTTCTATGAAGGGGTTTTTTTTTGGGTAATTCCTTCCTTATTGCAACTATTAACTATAACTCTTGATTCTAGAAGGAGCTCACCTACTTCCTCTGTCACTTCAGTATCATTCTCTCTCTGCTTATTGCTTTTCCTGTTCTTTATACTTTCTAAGATGATTTTATCAGCCAGTTCTATTTCAACCCCCTTCCATATTTGATAAACGGCTAACAAATTTTTTTGCAGATCTCTCTCCTGCCCTATAAACAAATGACCACTGAGTAACTCCATTAGAGCATCCTGAAGTTGCCTGAAATTCAAAGTGTCCACAGTGATTCTTTTTATTTAATCTTTAATCTGAATTGCCCTCAAATAGTTACTATCTCGGTTGTTGCAGACAACATTCTCCCAGTCTCCAAAGCTAGAATCCTGAATGCCAAAAGTTCAAAAAAGGAGAGTTTACAAAAGGAGCAACTTATAGAGGTAAAGAGCAAGGACACAATAAGATGATACTTTCCAGGACTAGCAAAAGTGGGAAGCCCCTTGACCATATTAGTACTGAAGAGAACTACTGGACCTCTGTGAGAGATGGACCTTCAAGAGACACATCCCGTGGGGAATGCAGACAAAAGGCCTAAACAATATGGCAGTTACTTTTCTGAACAAATAGATGGTGAACAATTTCACACACCAGGCCTCTTCCTTGAATTTAATCTAACATTAAGAAAGAATTTTTCCACTAGAATAAAAATTCCTATTGCTCTGTAGTATAGTTTAAGGTCTAGTATGGCAATACCTCCTGCTTCACTCTTCCTGATCAGGCTATTCGAGGTCTCTTATTCTTCCAGATGAATTTCATGATTGCTTTCTCTATTTCTTTGAGGAATGTCATTAGGATTTTAATTGGAATTGTATTGAATCTGTATAGTGCCTTTGATAGTATGGCCATCTTGACAATATTAATTCTGCCTATCCAAGAACATGGGAGATCTTTCCATCTTCTAAGGTTTTCTTTAATTCCTTTCTTTAGTGTTCTGTAGTATTCATTGTAGAGGTTTTCGCTTCTTTTGCTAGATTAATTCTCAGGATTTTTTTTTTTTGAGGCTATTGTGAATGGGGTAGTTTTTCTACTTTCTCTTTCAGAGGATTTATCACTTTCCAATAGAGATGCATTACATTAATGCGTATTGATTTTATATCCTACTACTTTGCTGAATTCATTTCTTAGTTCTAGAAGTTTTCTGGTGGATATTTTTGGATCCTCTAAATATGGAATCATGACATTGGCAAAAAGTGATAGTTTGAATTCCTCTTTTCCTATTTGTATCCCTTTAATTTCTGTGGTCTGTCTGCTCTGGCTAGTGTTTCAAGGATGATGTTGAATAGAAGTGGTGAAAGAGGGCATCCCTGCCTTGTTCCAGATTTTAGAGGGAATGTTTTTAGTTTTTCTCCATTGAGAATGATGTTGGCCATGGGCTTAGCATAGATAGATTTTACAATTCGAGGTATATTCATGCTATCCCTATTTTTTCTAGTGTTTGGAGCATGAAGGGGTGCTGTATTTTATTAAAATGACATGGTATTAGCACCAAAATAGACAGGTAGACCAAAGGTCCAGAATAGAAGACACAGGGACAAATGCACGTAAGTAAAGTCACCTCATACTAGATAAAGGAGCCAGAAACATACAATGGAGAAAAGATAGCCTGTTCAACAAATGGTGCTGGGAAAACTGGAAATCCAAATGTAGTAAAATGAAATTAAATCTCTATCTCTCACCCTGCACAAAACTCAACTAAAATGGATCAAGGACCTAAATATTAGAACAGAGACCCTGCAGCAAATGGAAGAAAAAGTAGGCTGGAATCTTCATCATGTTGGCTTAGGACCAGACTTCCTTAACAAGATTCCTACAGCATAAGAAATGAAAGCAAGGATCCATAAATGGGATGGATTCGAACTAAAAAATTTTTCTCAGCAAAGGATACAATCAACAGTGTGAAGTGAGCCTTCAGAGTGGGAGAAACTCTTTTCCACATGCACTTCAGATAAAGCACTAATCTCCAAAATATATAAAGAACTTACAAACTTTGCACCAAAAATACAAAGAACCCAATCAGACACTTCAGAGAAGTGAACTGAACAGACACCTCATAGAAAAAGATATACAGGTGATCAACAAATATATGAAAAAGTGTTCAACATCTCTAGTAATTAGAGAAATTCAAATTAAAATCACCCTAAGATTTCATCTTACTCCAATTAGAAAGGCTATTATCAAGAACACAAGCAATAATAGGTGTTGGTGTGAATGTGGGGAGAAAGGCACATTTTTACATTGCTGGCAGAGTTGCAAATTGGTGCAACCACTCTGGAAAGCAGTGTGGAGATTCCTCAGAAAAGTTGGAATGGACCCACCTTTTGACCCAGTTATCCCACTCCTTGGTTTATACCCAAAGGACTTAAAATCAGCATACTACAGTAATGCAGTCACATCAATGTTTATAGCAGCTCAATTCACAATGGTTAGATTGTGGAACCAAACTAGATGCCCTTCAATAGATGAATGGGTAAAGAAACTGGTATATATACAAAATGGAATAATATTCAGTCATAAAGAAGGATAAAATTATGGCATTTGCAGATAAATGGATGGAATTGGAGAATACCATGCTAAGTGAAATAAGCCAATCCCAAAAAACCAAAGGTCAAATGTTTTCCCTGATAGGTGGATGATGATACATAATGGGCGTGGTGGATGGAGGGTAAGAGAAGAATAGAGGAACTTTGGATTACATAGAGGGAAATGAGAGGGGGGAGAATATGGAAGTATGAAAGATGGTGGAATGAGAGAGTCATCATTACCCCATGTACATGTATGATTACATGAATGATGTGACTCTACATCATGTATAACCATAAAAACAAAAAGTGGTACCCCATTTGTGTACAATGAATCAAAATACAGTCTGTAAAAATAAATAAAAAGTTTTAAATTTAAAAAAAATTTAAAAAAATAAAAATTCCTTCCATATCTGCCTTTCTTCAATAATACTTTCTGTATGAAATGTCTTATCTCCCCCTGCTATGCCATAGTTTTGCACACCCAGTCCAAAATGTCAGTCAGAAAAAAACTCATTACAATTAGTCTTCCACAACTATGGGTTCTGCACCCATGGATTCAACCAGCAATGGATGGAAAATGTTTTTAAAAATTACATTGGTACTGAACATACACATATTTTTCAATTCTCATTACTCCCTAAAAATATGGAATTAACAACTATTAGCATGGCATTTGCATTATGTTAGGTATTATAAGTAATCTACAGGTGGTTTAAGTATAGGGCAGGATGTGCTAGGTTGTAGGTAAAGCCTGCACCACTGCCATTCTATAGGAAGAGCTTGAGCATCCTTGGATATTGGTATCCTCAGCAGTCCTGGAACTCTACAAATGACCAAGATGACTGTACTTCTCCTTGATATATTCAGTGGGTGCCTCAGACTACTTGCCCTGTAAATCCAAAATATGCAAAATAAAAAAAAAAACTGTTTTGACACTTTTCATGTCATCCAAACCAAGTCCCGAGGTCACTTGTCTGACTGGACACCCCTCTTCCTACAAGGTTACTAGACAGTGACTTAAAGTGGTTAAAGTTGGGCTTGTTTGTTTTTGTAATGTCAGAAAATACATTCTTAAAATGGGAGCTGTTACATTTCAGCATGTATTGGTAAAAATGTTTCTCCCCAAAGTCACCAAAACAATTTTTTTTTTGTCAAAAGTTTTTAATTTATCTCGTATAAAGAAGGAAATGTCACTGAAACTCCTCCTAATGTAAACAGACTTTGGAAATAGAAGTTCTAACTGATGAAGGTAGTATTTCATAGGCAATGACACCTTTGTCCTTGACGGATATTTGTCTTGGATGTTGAAGAAGGAATCGAATCGATTAAGCCCATGCAGATCCAACAGTCATTCTCAATCATCCCATTGGAACATAATAAAATCTCTTCCTGAATGATCCTCGATTTCTAAATGAATGGGTATGGATGGGTGACCTCACAGAGTTGAGGTGGTGCAGGGCTCAAAACTGACACTACAGAATGGGTAGTTTTCACAAGGTCTGAGAAAACCAAATGTGTGAGGCATAGAAAACATGCTCACTTTCATTTCCCTTGGAAATTAGCACAAGGATAGGCATCCGTGAGCAGCATCAATGTGATCTTTTGAATAAAGTCTTCCTCAAAATGTCACTGCCACATTGTTAATTTCACAGAGTAACAGAGATAGTTTGAAAAGTCCTCAGCATTACATGCCCCTCCTTCTAGACTGTCGACGATTTACCTAATACCAATAACATAGTACTCGAAAATTGTTTCAGCTCTGATGCAAATTTTAAGAAATGACTCCCAATCTTCCAACCTAAAATCAATTTGAGATTATAGCAGGATTATTAAGAAAATAAATAAAAATTTATATATTAAGAAAACTTTATATATTTTTCTATATTTTAAATTCTAGAATCAAGTTACTAAAGGGAAAAAAGTATTGAACTAATAAAGTTCTTCCAACTATTTCTGGACTCGTTTATATTTTTAGAAGCTGTTGGTCATGTTGAGATCTTTCTCATGAAAGTATGAACTGTTTCAAAAACTTGAGAGGCAAGTTAATAACATCATTGTACAGTTATTCAATAATTGAACATTATAATTGTTTACTTAGGATTAAAATATCACTTTAGTACCACATAGAAATTAAGTTGTTCATTTTGAAATCTTTTAATGGTGAGCCGAATGCTCCACAGGAAGAAGCCATGTACCCAGAGTGTAACCAGGAAACAGTCACGAAACCATAACACAGACACATGGCTGTGAACTGGGGCTGTGGCCGCTTAGTTTGGAGCTAGGTCAAAATCCAGTGTGGGGCTCCATCTCAGACTCAACTGAGAATCAACATCTCTCTGCATCCATGTTTTTATGTTTACCTTTCTGAAGTGGCAACATGGAAATGTTTGCCTAAATGAAAAGAAAGCAATGCTTTCATTGAATGAAAAAGCAAATACTACTTGTGTCCCACTTACCATAGGGGCGAGAAAAAGGTTGATTATATTGAAAATATAATTGCTCAGGCTATTTGGGGGGGTGGAGGTCAGAGCAATGACAAAAAGTCATTTTTTTTTTAAATGGACTCTGGTGTTTTTGGTAAATATGAGCCATGTCCCAGGTGTGGGGCCATGAACAGGGTCAGACTCAGACTAATGAACTGCTTGGAAAGCTGTTTTAAAAGTATCTAGTAAGAGCAATCCAGGAGGGAAATGTACCACAGAAGAGGAAACGTTAAACTCAGCCTAATCAAACATTATTCTAATCCAAAATTGAATATAATTTTATTTTATTAGACCTAAGAGGCCCATTGAGTAGATAAATTACTTACTCTATCCACAGTAAATGAGCAGAGTATTTGTAAGTCATAAGACAGGGAATTAGGTGCCATCAAGGACCATTAATGCTTATTGTTTCATACAAAACAGCTTCTGAAATTAGTTTACATAATCCACTTCTAATGTGGGCAGCTATATTGTGGTGTAAGGGAAAGCTCTTACACTCCATGACTCTCAGCTGGACCCACCATCAAAACAAAGAAAACTTGCTATACAACCTGTAGTTTAACTGAATGAAAAGTCCCGATATACTTTACTAGTTATACTACATTCTGATAACAAATTGCACAATGTTATTTTTAAAAGAGAACAAAAGGAAACTTAAGTCTATAGGGAATAGGACAGAAAATCAGAAAAATAAAATTTCACATAAATCAATTAAAGTTAAGTTCTCCTCCAAAATAAACCACAATCAGTGGGGAAATGTGTGCCTGTGTTTCTATTCATCTTCTACCCTGCATAGCAAACTACCACAAACATACTGGCTTCAAACAGCACTTACTTATTATCTCACAGTGTCTGAAGGTCTGTCATCTGGGCAAGGATGACATCTGGGTTCTCTCACAGTATCAGAAAAATGCCATCATCTAATCTATGTCCCATTGTCTTGCTCAAATTCTTTTCATCAGTAGCATCTAAATCAGATTCAAAGGAGGCTCCCATGTATGATCCATTAAGTTCAGCTCCTGGGACATAAGTCCTTTTCTCCTCTGAATCTAAAAAAACACAGGCAGGTCATATGTCGTAGAGACTCCCAACATACAATGGCATAAGATAAAAACACTAGAGGCATTCTGGTTCAAAGAAGAAGGCAATGAAAAGGGACCCTAGCCTACAGTAGGTCTGAAATCCAAATGGGAAAAGTGAGAGTTCTTGACTAAGTTTCAGAACCTGGGAATAATTCTCCCTCCTGTCAGCTGAGCCCTGCAAGCTTGTGGTCCCCCTGACTAAGCCATCCTTCCCTCCTGTGGAAGGTAGCACATGCTTTCTGCTAAAAAGTTCTTATGACCTGCTTCCTGCCAGTAGAATTTCAGAAACACAACAGCCTCCTTTCCTTTTGTCCTCTCTTTGGAGTTCAAGCTGGCTATATTTTTCTTTCTTTATTTTTTTTTTAAGAAAGATGAAAGATATTTTATAGCAAGAATGGTAGGAGCAATTTCCTTAAAAACTTTATGGGTTTGCCACAGATTAGACTCCATCAGATAAATGCCACATCCACAGTTTTTGTCAAGATAATCCTGACTCAGTACTTGGTGCCTGCTGAGGTAATTGGGAGACAAGTTCCTTAAACTTCCTGGGAGGATCACAACCTTAATCTCTCAAAAGGGTCCGTTGTGTAAGTGAAAATATTAATCTTCTAATCACTCTACCATTTTAGTAAAATCGGTACACTCACACACCGTAAGCCTTTCCTTGATGAAGGCTTTCAGCAGCAATTTCTTTTCGGATCTTTAGCCATCTGGAAAGACTAAGAATTATCAGACTCATCTACTTCTGGTTCCTATTTAACAGCTCTTTCCACACTTATCTTTCTCCCCTTTCATCTTACCATAACAGCAAGAAGAAACCAAGCAACACCTTGAACTATTTGCTAAGAAATCGCCTTAGATATATATTCAAACTCATTGCTTATATTGTCCTGCTTTCCACAAATCTTCAATTTTGTTGAGCTTTCTGCTACTGCACAAGGATCCCCCTTCCTCCAAAAGCATGTACCTCATTTCTTCCTATGCCATTACTGACATCATCTTCAAAGTCAAGATTCCACTATCTGTTCATAGCAACCTCGGCTTCCTCTACAGCATTGCTCAAAATTCTTCCACCCTCTTCCTAATACCCTGTTTCAAAACTGCTTACATATGTTTTAGTACCTCATTTCTAGGTTCCAAAATATAAATTGGTTTTCTATTGCTGTATAACAAATCACCACAATCTTACACGGCACCCATGCACTATCTCAGCTTCTGTAAGTCTGAAGTGTTACCGTGGCACGGCCGTGCTCTCTGCTCAGGATGTCAAAAGGCTGTGAACAAGATGGTGGACTGGGTTCTCACTGGAGCTTGCGGTCCTCTTAGGACCTCATTCATTCTATTGCCGAGTTCAGTCTGCTGTGGTTGTAAGACGGAGACCCCTGTTTTTTTCTCACTGCCTTCCAGGAGTCACTTTGAGCTCCTAGAGACCACTTTCTTGTCCTAGCCACCTGACCCTTCCACAGAGAGTCCACAACATGGCTCTTTGTTATCTTGTAGGTCAGAAGAGAGGATGTAACCTTCTTATCTACTTTAAGGTCTTATTTCATTAGCTCAGTCCTACCCAGGAAGAACTTTATTTTGATTAGAGTCAACTAACTTTAGACCATAATTACATCCAGAATCATTTTTTGCAATCATAATTTATAAGAGTGGAAAATCTTCATATTCACAGATTCTGCCAAACTCAAAGGCAGGCATATACTTCTGGAGGCAGAAATCTTGGGGACTTTCTTTGAAGAATTCTTCTGCTTAGCACTCCAAACATAATTAATATACTCAAACAAGCATTCAAGGTATGGAAAATTGCCTTGAATCAGAATTTGTTTAAAAATAATCTTTAAATGAACAAAAAAGATATAAATTTTAATAAACAGTTAATTGATCTCAGAAAGAAGTTCAAGAAAAGATAAACATCTCAGAAATAAAGAATTAATTACAAGCTGACTAGAAAATACTTTATTGAATCTTCACAAATGACAATGAAGAAAGAAAACAATCGAAAGTATGAAAATGGTGCAAAGAAAAAGCAAGAACTAGAGGAGAGAAAGGAGAAATAGAAGAAAGGCAAAGAAGGAAAAGTGTTCATATTTTTGGAATCCCTAAGGAAGAAACATAAAACAATGAAACAGAAATAATACTTGAAGTTGTAGTCCCTAAAAAGATTACAATTATAATAACAAAATTCTGATTCCATGAAGCTAATGGGCTCACCAGATACTGGAGGAAACTAATCCAGAATGATAAGCAACAAGACCAAAACTAATAAAACCAAAGGATTTCAAAGATAAGCAAAGTCCTCAAGTCATCTAGGGAATGTAATAATAATAATTTACAAAATACCTATATACATATATATATGAGCATCAGACTTTTCAAAACCCACATACAAAGCAAGGCATTGATGCAGTGGTATCTTAAAATATAAACATTTTAAAATTAAAAGAAAAGACAAGTGTGGATGAACAATTAAATATCCAACTCACTTGTTCTTTAAGTATCAAGACTGTATAAAACAGTTTCCAATGTACAAAATCTTAGGACTCTCTAAACAATCAATTCATCCTGGAGAATATATGAAAATATATACTTTAAAGAAATGATGACTGGGGCACCTCCAGTGGACACTTCAGGTGATAGTGAGGCTTCAGAATATTCAGGTGTGCCTGGATGATCACAGCAAAGGCAGCAAGAGGCTGAAAAATCAATGCCTAATAGTATAAAATTGTAACAATGTATAAATGATGTACCCAAAGAAGGGTGACAAGGAAACACTCACAGTTCTATAATCAATAGATGGGTGTTAAAGGATACAGCACCAAAAACCCCTGATAGACCTGTTAATAAGATGTAAAAAGAAAACAGGAAACTGAAAAAACTAAGCAGTCAAGCAAAAAGATACACACTTTCCAAATAAACCCCCCAAAACCAAAGTCAATATAGTTTTTCTAGACAAATATGTTTGTAGACAAAGAATCAGCAAATATAACAAAATATACATAATGATAAAATGTTATATTAAAGAGTGGAGGAATGGACAGGTAAGGTGGCTCAAGCCTGTAATCCCAGAGGCTCGGGAGGCTGAGGCAAGATCTCAAGTTCGAAGCCAGCCTCAGCAATGGCAAGGTGCTGAACAATTCAGTGAGACCCTGTCTCTAAATAAAATACAAAATAGGGCCGGGGATGTAGCTCAGGGGTCCAGTGCCCCTGAGTTCAATCCCTGGTACCCGCCTCCCCCCAAAATTAACCAACTTATCGAGGATTTTTCTCACATTCATTGCAAGCTCATACTTTTCCACCTCTTGGCAATTATGAATAATGCTGCAGTGAATATGGGTGTGCAAATATCTCCTGGAGACTTTTCAATTCTTTTCGATAAATACCCACACCCGGGATTGCCAGTGCTATGGTTTGACTGTAGCCTCTTCAAAATGCAGATGTTGCCAATTAAGAAATGGGAGCGGTGAGAGGTAATTAATTGGGCCATGAGGCCTCCTCCATTTGAGAGGAATTTAGGGCTCATACGGAGGGGATTAAAAGATGGAATTCATTCCTTCTTGCTCTTCCAGTTCTACCATGTGAGGAAGTTGAAAGAGTGCTTTCTCCAGATGTCAGTGCCTTGGTCTTGGACTTCCCAACCTCCAGAAATGTAAGAAATAAATTTCTGTTCTTTATAAATGAATCTAAAGAATTCTATAGCAGCACAAAATAGGCCATGATGCCTAGGGAAGGAGGTGATGCATAGGATGTATCAGAACCCAGGTGAACCTGAAGTGCAGAGTTATGAAAGGAATAGCGGTACACAGTGACCCAGAATAGAGGATCCCAGAGCAGGTTGCTCACTTTCTTGTAGTCTGTTCCCTCATGTGTAACATGGAATGGATAATACCACCCAGACTCCGGGGATTAAACAAAGCAGTAGTTCATTCTCATAACACTGTGGGGGCTTGTGTGTAGTCCGGAGAGGGCCACTCAGTTTCCAGGCTCCAAGATTTCCTAAATTGTGTTTCCACCCCCAGGCTTGCAGGAGAATATGAATGGCATCAGCTTCTCTGTGTAGATTTGATGGACTCCTTCAGCAACAACTTAGAACAGAATGTGGAAGCAGCTCCTCTTATGTTCTGTGTGATCCTCAGCAAAGGTCCTTACTTTCACCTGAGTTATAATAATGAGAATAATGATAGTACTGAAAACACCTGTGCAGCTGCTAACCTGAGGCCAGGAAGGCCTCCATATCAGCCCACTCAATCTTCTGCCATCTTCTCTGAGATTTAGAGTTTAACTAGATTCTGATGCTATTCCTATAAGAACAGTGACAGTAATAATACTGTCAGGATCCACCTAATCACATTTTAGTTAACTGACTGAATATACAATGGTGATTCCATAAACCTGTGTTACTTAATGATGTCACAGACACCTCAGTTCATGTAAGTATACTCTATGATGTTTATATAACCATCATAATCACCTAAAGATAAATTTCTCAGATGTGCCCTCTATCATTAAGTGGTGCATTACTGTCATTATTAAAATATATGAGCACATTCAGGATTTGAGGAAAGATTTTTTTAAATGAATGTGACTTTTGCTGACCTGTAACAAACACCTATTTTTTACAATAAACATTTTCCACATTTTTTTTTTTTAGAGAAGGTCCAAGCCCCTTAGCTGTTGACGCACCCCATACACCCAAATCTGCATTTACCCCTCCTTTCTCACATTCCTTTGACAACTCAAAGCTTTGTGGATTATAGTCTAAGGCACACTGGCTCTCCTTGAAGACATGGTCTTCCATGGTCCACCTGACCCAAGAGAAGCTGGGTCAGGTCACAAAGACTTGAGGACAAATACCCAGACCAAGTAGGCAACACATTGGAAACTCCTGGAACAAGTCAGTCTGAAACCCCCCATGTCTCACAGTGGAGTGGAGGACTAAGGCCCTAGTTAACTGTCTCTCAGTTTCCTCTCTCTACCACAATTTTGCTAGAAAAGTCTCTCCTCCATTTTCTACTTTCAATCACCAGTTCCTTTTTCTTCACTAAACATTTCCAACACAAGCAACATCACAATGAGCTTAAAGTTTTGACATTTGCCACAATGCTTTATGAATGTATTTTACTATGCATGAGGTGGTGTAGAAAAGGGAACCCTTGCATCCTGTTGGTGGAATGTAAATTGGTACAACTATAATGGAAAGTAATAAGGAGGTTCCTCAAAAAATTAAAAATAGTAGTTTTGATTTGCATTTCTCTTATTACTAGAGATGTTGAACATTTTTCATATATCTGTTGATTGCTTGTACATCTTCTTCTGTGAAGTATCTGTTCATTTCCTTAGTCCATTTGTTGATTGGATTATTTGTATTCTTGTTGTACAGTTTTTTGAGTTCTTTATATATTCTGGAAAATAGCGCTCTATCTGTAGTATGAGTGGCAAAGATTTTCTCCCACTCTGTAGGCTCTCTCTTCACATTACTGATAGTTTCCTTTGCTGAGAGAAAGCTTTTTAGTTTGAATCTGTCCCAGTTATTGATTCTTGCTTTTATTTATTGACCCAGTTATCCCACTCCTTGGCCTATACCCAAAGGACTTAAAATCAGCATACTACAGAGATACAGTCACATCAATGTTCATTGCTGCTCAATTCACAATAGCCAGATTGTGGAACCAACCTAGATGTCCTTCAATTGATGAATGGATAAAGAAACTGTGGCATATATATACAATGGAATATTACTCAGCCATAAAGAATGATAAAACTATGGCATTTGCAGGCAAATGGATGAAATTGGAGAATATCATGCTAAGTGAGATAAGCCAATCTCAAAAAACCAAAGGACGAATGATCTCCCTGATAAGCGGATGATGACATATAATGGGGGGTGGGAGGGGTTAGCATTAGGGTTAGGGTGGGGTTTAGGGTTAGGGTTAGGAAGGGTGGCAAGAATGGAGGAAGGAAGGACTGTATAGAGGGAAAAGAGGGGTGGGTGGGGTGGGAGGGAAGGGGGAAAAAAGGCAGAATGAATCAAACAACATTGCCCTGTGTAAATTTATTATTACATGAATGGTATGCCTTTACTCCATGTACAGAGAATCAATATGTATCCCATTTGTTTACAATAAAAAAAAATTTAAAATAGGACTATGATAGGACCCAGCAATCCCACTTCTGGGTATATAGTCAATGAAAATAAAATTAAGATCTCAAATAAGTGGAATCTAAGAACTTCCACTTACAAAAACAGAGAGTAGAATGGTGATTCTCAGGGCCTGGGGGAGGGTGGGAAAAATAGGCAGGTGTATTCAAAGGGTACAAACTTTCAGTTATAAGACCAACGAGTTCTGGAGACCTAATGTATAGCACATGAACATCATTAATAACATGTTATTATGTATTTGAAATTTGCTAGAAGATTTTTTAATGTTATTTGTTCATTATAATTATATAACACATTTAATTATATAGCAAACATAACAGTAGGATTCATTATGCCATATTCATACATGCACACATAACATTATTTGCTGAATCTCATTCACCAGTAACTCTCTAAGAGAATATATCTTAGAGTGTCCTTATCACACACAAAGCAAAAACTACATCAGATGTTGGTAGCTTGAGAATAGTAATCATTTTCATAATGTCTGGTCACATTATGCTACACACCCTAAATAGACACAACTTTTATTTGTGATTTATACATCAGATAAGCTGGAGACAGTCAGTCTGTAGAGAAACAATAAAACAATGTGTGAGAGGAATTCTCCCATGCAGAAGTCTCTGAACAGCAATGAAGGAAGAGAAGGTCCTACTGCCTTGAGACTTTTCAGATGTCTTGTCCTGTTGCTGCCCACAGCAACAATCCCACGGGAAGGAATCAGAGGTAGACTGGGAATGAACTACTTCTATTTCTGAGCTGCTTCCTTGCCTGGTTTTAGAGGAAGAAAGGCTTTGCTTAGAGGAAGAGAAGCTTTGAGAGGAAGAGAGGCTTTGCTTAGAGGAAAAGAGACTTTGCTTAATTTTAGAGGTGTTACGCTTGTCAGAGGGGCTATGCTTTCAGAGGTCTACTGCTTCTTAGAGGTGGGTCGCTACTTGGAGGTGCGGGGTGTGGCGTACCCCTGTGACCTGCAGCCTGTGTCCTGCGTCCTGCAACCTGCAACCTGCAACCTGCAACCTGCAACCCCCGCCCAGGTGAAGAGAATGTCTTATATACCTAAGGTAGTCAATCAGCTTAGGATTAGCACAATTGAAGCACGCACCATGGTACCAATCAAGAAAGAATGAGGAACATCTGTTGACCACTAGCACAGAGGAGACATTAACTAATCAGGCAAAAGGTCATAAGAGATCACGCCGTGTTAACACTAATTATGCGCCACCTCTTGGCCCAATGCCAGCCGCCATCTTAGGGCTACTTAAACATGTCTGTACATTGTCCCTCATCTTGATACTTGGTGAAAACTCCTTTCTTCCTGAGGAAAACTCTGGGTCCAAGAATTAGAGATGCCTGCTGCTTTGGGTCAGCTGGAAGCTGACCTTGAGACTGTGGGAATCTTGATGAAAGAGACCAAAGTAGAATAATAAAAGCTTCTGAGATGGCCCTCTCTACAAGTGTTTTTGGAAAAGAGATAAAATCTGAGTTCTGTGTAGCCTTGTCCTGGATTCTGGGAAATGTCACCCAAATGGGCTGTGGTTGCCTAACATAGAGACAATAAGGCCAATGTGTTCCATTTTCATGTTGACATCTCTTCTCAGATAATGTTCCTTCTTCCTTGAGGGACTAAACATATCCTTTTCTCTACTGTCTTTTTAATGCTCTGGTCAACCAGTCAGACTTAGGTGGTAGCAGACAGCATTCCATTGATTGGTCACTGGGATACAAGATGAGGTGATAAATAATTCTTGGGAATTAAACAATTTCATCTATCTATGATGCTTGAGACAGAAAACCTCCAAGGAAACCGATCTAAATAAAAGAATCACAGGAGTAGAAATAACCTTACAGTCAACCTGAGTTGAGTCAGGCAATATGCAGTTTCTTCTCATTTAATCTTCATATCAACCTTAAGGTGAAGGGAGTATCAACAAATTCATTTTCCACATGGGAAAAGGGAGCTAATAGGAGCTTAAGAAATGAAAACCTGTGATTGCACAGAGATCACCATTAGCAAAGCACATATTAAGGCTAATAAAGACAGCCATTCTGGTATTTTCTGTCTCCCTTCTTCATTTAGGAAAAGTAAATCTGTAGGTAGAGATGAGGGAATCTAAGGCATGGGATAGTTGTTCTCTACTCTGAAAGACAGGATACTTGCCAGCATGACCTGGACTAGACATCCATCACCTTCCATCTCATTTTGTTTTATAAACCAATGAACCAGAAAGCATCTGGGCTTTCTGTATGGAGGAGGCCAGGTCAACCAGGAGACTACTGCCAAAGTCCAGATGAGAGATGACAGAGGTGATGCCTATTTGAAGAGTTTGTTTATGGGGAGAGATGAAATGTGGTTCTGTGGGTTTGGACTTCAATGACTGGTAGCTGTGCTGGACTCAAGAATAAAGTTTGAACCTTGCTAAATTTGGATGCCTATTTGAAAGCCAGAAGAGTGAGAAGGTGGGTATGGAATGCTGGGCATGGAGGCAGAGGTGAGATCTTCAGATGTGCATTTAAGAAGGAATAGTGCATCTCTGGTATTTAAAGCCCTAGAGTGGAAGAGATGATCTAGAAACAGGGTATAGGGGAAAAAACAGGAGAGTATTGTGAAGAAGCTAAGTGAAGAACAAAAGTGCTTTTAAAGGAGTGAATTAAAGGAGTATACTCTATTGCTGAGTGCAGATAACAGAACTGACCAAATATTTTAATAGGCCATGCAATTTCCAATGACTTTAGGCAAATTATGCTAATTGACAGAAATAATCAGGGTTGTTTTTCATCTTTTCTAATACTTTTCTTAACTTTCAAATATTTTGAGTTGGCCATGGTAACTTTTCCTGTTTTGACTTTATGGCCCCATTTAATTTTCAAACATTTTCTAAATCTCAAAATATGCTAACCATTGGAGGATGTTAACATTGAGCAAGGAGAAAATGAAGCTAGGGTTATATATACTTTCTCTTAAAAATATTTTACTACAGTGAGACAATTGTATCCCTATTCTAATTATGTAGTATATAACTTGGGTTAAAAAGAATTTTGGCTGAGAATATACTAGGGGTTAAACAATTAGAATTCAGTTTCCTAATAAATTCTGGAATCCCACTGCAACTCTATTTTTATTGTATGTATTAGTCTTTATCCTGCCTCATTTGAGAAATGGGCTTGAACTGCTCATGTTTCCATTTGCTAAACCACAAGTATGCCATTGAGTCCATTCTCTTTGGCATTACCTGGTCCTGAAGACAGATTTGTTCCCACCAAAATTCATATGTTGAAGCCCTAATCCCCAAATTAAATGTACTTGATGATAGGTTCTATAAGGAAGTAATTAAGGTTAATAAGGTCATATTGGTTGGGGCTCTGTTATGGTAGGATTGTGTCCTTGTAAGAGATACCAGAGAGTCCTCCCTGTAGTTTGGGAAAAGAACCTTGCCAGAACCCTACAAGAGCCTCTATTTTGAACTTTGCAGACTTCGTAACAATGAGCAAATACATTTTCTATTGCTTGAATCACCTAGTCTATGATAGTTTACTATGATAACTGAATAAAGCTAAAATAACTGGGAATAAAACAAAAATATTCCAGTATCACCCACAACTCTCCCTAATATTTGTAAGTATTTTAGCTTGAGCAATAGTCTTTACTTTGTAGATATGGTAATGCAATCATCCAACAAATCTATTGGCATATATTTATTGTGCATGAGTGATGTGACAGACTCTTTTCTAGGTATTAGAAATACAGAGGTGAACTACACTACATGAAGCCTAAGTTCCAGGGCACATAGAAAACAAGTAAGGAAATGTGAAAAATGATTTCATTGAAGTCACATGTAGAGATAAAAGTCCAACCCTGGATTTTTATTTTATTCTTTTAGTTTCTCCCAATAATTCTTCCATGCCTGGGAAAGATTTTCCACAAATGTTTGCTCAAATGCTCAAATGTTACCTCCAATAAACGTAATGGCCAATGTCTCCATCCTCAGAATCACACTTTCTCACATTCTTTTCACTTTCCTATGTCATCAGTTACAATCCAATACAAAAAAAAATGTTCATAGTTTTTTTAGAAATTTTGTTTAGAAAATAAAAAAATACATTTTTGTCTCCATTGAAGAGTTGGCATACTTCCCTATTTTAGATAATTATAAACATATATGTTTAGTCATGCCTGTTTTGCTTTCTGAATACCACAGAGCCAAGTTGTAGAATCACGTCTAAAAATTCACTCAACTTATGAAAGGCTCAAGTTTTCATTTCCATTTTTTAAAATTTATTTTATATATATATATATATATATATACTTATGTATATGTGTGTATATATGTGTGTATATACACGTATATATATATTTAGTTGTAGGTGGACACAATACCTTTATTTTCATGTGGTGCTGAGGATTGAACCCAGGGCCCCACACATGCTAGGTGAGCAAGCTACCACTGAGTCACAAACCCAGCCTTCATTATTTTTATTTTGACTTTGTTTTTCTGATTGTGTTTTAACTTCCTCTGACTCAGGTTTTATCCATTTATATGTGATAAGAACAGTTTAATTTAGAGTCTTGGAACCAGAAGTATAACCCCTTCCTGAAACGATAGTGTCAAAAGTAAAAGCTTTTCCAAAATAAGGTAACCTAATAGTCATCATGTTTACTGACTTGACCTATTTATATATGAAATTTTCACATTGTCTATTGATGTTGGACTTAAGGTAAAAGGAACCAAGCAACACCATTGTGCTCAAGCTAATGGATGAAGACAGCGTCTTTCATGCTTGCAGACAGACAAGGACAAGAAAATGTTAAGTGCTTCCAAGAAACAGAGTAGGAGATGATCTCTCAGAATAATCAACTAGGTTTCCTGAATTTGGAAACAAATGAACAAAAAGACTAATTTTCACACATCTCACAGGAATATTTCTCTCAAACCAGCCACACTGTGTGGATATGTAGGTATTTGGAAGCAGGGGAAGGGAACTGTAGACGAGATTGAAAATCTTGCACTAGGAAAAGAAGTTTGCTTTCTTGTTCAGAACTCTGCTTCAGAGCTGAAGTGGAGACAGCCATGCCACAGTTGTACAGAATCTGGCCAAACATCACAGCAACTATATTGCTTCCCAAACTTCTGCAATCTAGTGCAATCTTGAGTTTATTAAAGTTAACTCAGGATGAATATAGTGCCATGACAACCCGAACGAGTCCTGGTGTGACACATGATTGTCTTCATTCTATGTTGAGTTACTGAGTTATGTCCAGGCAGGTCTGCCTAGGCAAGTAACAGCTTCTCTCCTTGAAAGAGACCCTAGAGGAAGCAGGAACCCTCTCTCTTCTGAAATTGGCTATTCCTCTTCTTATAGCCCTTCTCTTTACTTTTCCCAGGTGTCTCTGCTCCCAACTAGAACAAATATCCAATGATTGAAGAGCAGTCCTCAATAGTCCACCAGTTAATAAAAGCCTATAGAGAAGAAGGATAATATGCATCCCCTTGGATTAAATATAAAGATAAAGATGGAAAGCAAACTAGGTTTGGTGTTTGATAGATAATAGCTGCATGATAAATGGCTATGGATTATTAATCCAGGAGCCCCTTCCTTTTGCAAAACAAATGTGCTTGCAGTTTGTAAATTGACTTCTGGGTTCATGCATCCATCTAAATTGTAACCAAGAAGGTTCAAGAATAGTGATAGTTGAGTAGAGGAGATACTTCCCCACTTCACATCCATTTCTTCTTTGGGCCAATGATTATCCCTTGATTTATAGACTTCACTACACACATGGACATGGGTACTAGAGAGTCCAAACTTTCGCACTAAAGCATCCCAAAATTTAAAAAGACATTTATCACATCCAATTTTTATGAAAGAAAAATGGAGATTTTATTCTTTTAGTATTGAAGAGAAGAGCTATTCTTTAACTCTTGAAACTTCTGTATAATTCTCCCAGGATTCTGGGATATGGGTGTGCCGGTTGCTTGCAGAAGATGTCCACATTTCACAACATATGCCTGAAGGGGAGTAGAAATTAGCAAAAATATTAAGAGCCTTTATGTGGTTTTAGGCCTGACATTTTGTACTTGGCTTTTCTCATCCAGTTTAGGTATTGTAACCCATTATAAACATTGGGAAGAATAGCCAATATAATTAAAATTGTGAAAGAGTTTCCACTATAAGATTTAATTTGAGGACACTCAAATTTTATAAATAATTCCCCTTTGGTTTAAATTTTCCATCTTCAGTTTTTACCCAAAGGTAATTTCTTTGTTTGTTTTTGTTTGCTTTGGAAAAATTTGAGGGAAATTTAACTGTTTGAGCATCCATACATATTTATTTCTTTTTAATTTTGATGAATATTTTTATAAAGTATATTCTAAATGATTTAAATTTCCTGAATTTAAAATTACAAACTTAGAAAGTGAAACAATCATTAGTGAGAAATTTTTAAAACTAGAGTAAATGATTGTAAAGAACATTTGACCTAAGAATGATCATATATATACATATTATTATACGCACATATAATTACAGCTCACATTTTGTCTTGTATCTACAAAATCTGAAGAACATACCCTCCTGGGTTGAATTTAACTTCCATAAGAGAAAATTCAACTTCCTTCTGCAAATTCCTCTACCTGCTTATATTAGGGTAAGGGAAAAAAAATCTGTCCCCCTGAAGTATTAGTTCTTGATTTTTGTTTAAAAAAAAAAAAAGCCTGTTTAATTTTCATGCTTCCACCAATATAAATTTTCAAAGTGGTAATATAAGCTTTTATTAATGATCCTATATTTTGTCATCCCCATCTTACAATAAGGAAAAGCAGAATACAATAAAGAAATAAACACCAATGCTTATTCTTGGACCCATCAGAAAAACAAGTTTCCAGGGTAAACTGCCACCCCCAAATCTGAAGAAGCAGAGGATCCACAGAGTCCCAACAGAGGTTTGTTGCCGAAAATATGAAGCAGAGGTCTCTGGAGCATAAACTGGTGGGAACATTTCTCTAGCAACTTTAAGAAACTGCTGGAGGCTTAGCATGAACTATTAGGAGACGATTAATTCCTGGGAGTTGCAGCCTAAAGGTTTGGGGTTATACCTCTAAGCATTCTATGAGGTTCTTATGATGAAGAGCCAAGAAGATTCCCTCATGGCTCTGACAGGAAAATATTTTTAAAACATAATTGTGAAATTATCCTAGAGAGTTCTCCATAATAGTCTCCTCTACAGGAACAGGGAGGGGTAGGGGTAGAACAGAACAGAGAAGACAATGGATAAACTGTCCTTGTGAATTTTCTCAGGTACAAGAGGAACACACTTCCCATCCATCCCCTTTAGCATTCCTGTTTCACTTGAAAGGAGGAAAAACAGTGTGAAGCCCAGGGATATGGGCACCCTCAAGACTGGCACTTAGTCTTGAAATTAAAGACTTCTAACCAACACAGCAACAGGGTTCCAGTGTAAGGAGTGTGGGCTGCATCTTAAAGGATTGAAATATTCAGACTCTCTGAGCAAGAGTATTCAAGAGAGGTCAAAGTTAAGAGAGGAGACAAACATAAGAACCCAGGAGTAACTTGAACTCCTCGCATGAACAACTAACAAACCTTAAATAAATCCCAAGCCTAAGGATGACTAAAAATCATCTTCACACTATCTGCCCATGTACTTTAAATCTATTAATATACATTCATCGTTTAATTAAAAAGTATAAGAAGGGTTAAAACAAGAAAAAAAAATGCATAAAAAGAGGCATGTAAAGAAGAAGCAAGTAACAGAACCAGATTCAGATATATCAAGGGCTCTAGTGTAAAAGGCAAACCAACAGAAATGCAAGAACAGACAGATAAGGAAGTATGGAGATTGGAACTCAAAAATTTTTATGGTTTGGATGTGAGGTGTCCCCCAAAACTCATGTGGATGAGACAAGGCAAGAAGGCTTAGAGGTGAAACCCAATCAGTGAATTAATTTCCTGATGAGATTAACCGAGTGGTAACTGAAGGCAGGTAGGGTGTAGCTGTAGGAGGTGTGTCCCTGGGGGCATGCCTCTGGGGTACTTGTTTTGTATCTGGTTAGTGGAGTCCCTCTCTGCTTCCTGATCATCATGTGAACCCCTTTACTCTGCTGCCATGATGTTCTGCCTCACCTCAAGAACTGAGGAATGGAGCCAGCTGTCTATGGACTTAGACCTCTGAAACCATCAACCCCCAGATAATCTTTTCCTCCACTAATTGTTCTTGTAAGATCTTTTGGTCACAGCTGCATAAAAGTTGACTAAAACAGAAATCAAACGATAAATGTGTGTGTGTGTGTGTGTGTGTGTGTGTGTGTATCCTAAAACCAAACCAATTGAATATCAAAAACTTTTCACCTAGAAATAGCAACCTTAAACTACAGAAAACAAAAGACAAAGAGAAAATCTTGAAAGAAGCCTGAAGGAAAGAAATACCATACCTATGGAAGAACAAAGATAAGAATTATGGAGACTGGGGTGTAACTCAGTGCTTGGCGTGCCTGAAGCCCTGGGTTTGATCCCCAGCATAACAACAACAACAACAACAACAAAAAAAAAAACATGGAGAAGAAGAAAAGGTGAACAATTATTTCAACAGTTTTCTTCTTCCTTCTAAAATTATATACAAGCAAAAGGAGAGTAGAGTGAAACATCTAAAGTGTTGAAAGAAAAAACATTCAAATTAGAATTTCATATCTACAGTTGATCAAAAGCTTCCCACTGTATATAGTGACTTTCTTCAAATTATTAAGGAATGAAATTTAAAAAAAATAATTTTACATCAGATAAGCTATATGTACCACTGACTTATATGAAGTAATGAAAATGACACTTATATCTGAGGTCCTCCTGATAAGCAACCACAACCCTAACCAATCATAGAAATATATCAGGAAAATACCAGTTAATGAGCATTTTATAATATACCTGAAAAGTGATCCTCAAAATTATTGAAGTCATTAGAAACAAGGAAATAGTGAGAAACTCTCATAGCCAATAGGAGTCTAAGAAGACAGCTAGATACAGTGTGATATCCCTCATGGGATCCTGAGAAAGGACATTAGGTAAGGACTAAAGGAATCTGAATAAAGTAATAATAATATATCAATATTAGTTTATTAATTACAATAAATGTATAATAATAATGTAAGATGTTAATAGTAGGGACATTGTGGATTATATATAAACTCCATATGCTACATTTGTAATTTTTCTGTGAATCTAAAATTAAAGTTTATTTAAAATTTCTCTCCAGTGCCAATGGTATGCTGTATACATAATCATCTTCCACCTCTACACCATAAAAGTAGTAAAGTGCCATAGTGTTCCAAATATTGCTCTGAATTTTTCAATATTAATTTTTAATATCATTCCTTATTAGCACATTATTTTCATAACTGAAAAAAATTGCCTTATTGATTTTAAGGTACTTTTAGTTCTTTACCTGATATTTCAAAAGAAATTATGATAATGAGCATCCCTGAGCACAGATTGATAATGGTGGTGATGGTGGTTTAAGTGATTTTTATGAACTGATTCTTATGATAGTTTTGTTAGATAGGATTTCTATTTATTACAGTTTTACAGAGGATGGATCTTTTATTCAGATAAGCTAACGATTTAATTTTTGAATACTTGGCTAGTAAATGAAGGTGTCAAGACATCCTCAGTACAGATGACCAATGTGTCTCCTGTGTTTTAGTTGTATATATGGAAGGACTTCAAGAAGATTTTCCTGGAAATAGAATTATTAGGTCAATAGACATACTACTAAAAACTTTTGGTAGCTACTATAAAGTCAATCTCAACTTATATATCCCGAACCAGAAGCATCCCAACATTTTGTACTTCTAAAGTAGGTAAACATGCAATTAATTATGCTATCATTTATTTATTTGTACATAGGACTGAGAATATTTTTGCATGCATAAAGCTATTTAAATGCCTTTTTCATTAAAATTCTGATGATATGCTGTAGCCATTGTTTTCTCTGTGTTTATTAGTCTTGTCCTAGTTGATTTCTGAAAGCTCTGAATATTAAAAGATAATCACAGTGCCATTTTTGTGGCAGATGTCCTTTACATGAATAATTTATAATTTTATGCATATAAATCTACACTTTTATGCCTCTTTGCTCTAAGTCTTGCTTTAAAGTTCTCTTCCATGCTAAGATTATCTCTATATTCATGTGTATACCTATATTTAAAATTTTTAATAAACAAAATTATTTTAATACACAAAAATGTATAGACCTGTACTGTTCGATATGGTAACCTCTGGCCACGTATGATCATTGAGTGTTTAAAATGGCTAATATGAATTAAAATGGACTATACATGCAACATAAACAACAGATACCAAAGAATTAATAAAAAGGAGGGATATAATTAATTGTTACATGCTGATTACATACTGAAATCATATTTTTTACATTTGAGGCAAACTACATTATTAAAATTAAATTTTTTCATTTTTTATTTTAAAATATTTAATTGGCACATAAAATTATATATATTCAGGTAAGCAAAATGATTGTATAAATCTATACATGTATACATCTCACTCTCTCTATGTATGTATGTATATATATATACACATGCACATATATGTATCACATATGTATTATGTATTGATCACCATGGTCAAATTGATTAATATAGCCAATGTCACTCATAGTTACTATGATTTCTGGAATTTTTATATGTGACAACTTGAACATTTCAAATTATATTTGGTCCATGTTGCATTTTTATTGGATAGCTCTATACTTAACTTATGAATCTTAATTTTCTGTAACATTTTTGTCAGATCTTTATAGAAAACTAATAAACATCAAGCAGGATAAATGCAAAAAAAAATATCTATACCTTAGGCATACCATATACAAACTGTGGATAACCAAAGATAAAGAAAAACATCTGAAAAAAGCTTTAGAAATAAACACCTTAGCTTTTTAGGAGCAAGAATAAGAATCGTATCAGACTTTGTCTAAGAAACCCTACAAATAAGAAAATGCAGCAAAATATTTAAAGCATTGAAAGATAAAAACCAACAACCTAAAAATTCTGTATTCACTAAAATTATCTTTCAAACGTGAAGTAGAGATCGAGACTTTCCCAAACAAAAATTGAATTCTTTGACAGTAGACCTGCCCTGCAAGAAGTGTTAAAAGAAATGTCTCAGAGGGCAAGAAAATAACATAGATCAGAATCTTCAATCCACATAAAGAAATGAAGAGCATTAAAGAAGAAATATGTGAAGGAAAAATGCAAAAACATTTTTTTTCTTATTTTTAATTAGTCTGACAGCATTAAGCTAATACTAATTAGCTGTATTTAATTGGTATCTGTACAATTGTACATATTGCTCTCCAGCCCACATGAAACATCAGCCAAATCAAACCACATTCCAGACCACAAAACACACCATAACAAACACATAATTAGAAATCACAGTGTGTCTGCTCTCAGATCACAATGGGTAAACTAGAAATTGACAAAAGGAAGATAGTGGAAAGCCTCAAATACGTGAGGGTTAAAAAAAAAGATTTCTAAAGTGACACATGAGACTAAGAAGAAATCTCAAGGGAAATTTAAAAACATTTCAAAATAAGTAAAAATCAAAATACAAGTTATAAAAATGTGTGAAGAAGAGTGAAAACAGCAGGACATTAATGATATTGAACATATACATTAAATAAGAAAGGTCTGAAACTGATAACCTAAGCTTTTTGCCAAGGAAACTAGAAAAAGAAGAGCAGATTAAGTCTTAAATAAATAGAAAAAGGAATAATTAAAATTAGAGTATAAATCAATGAAATTGAAAACAAGATACCAATAGAGAAAAACCAATGAATCCAAAGATGGTCCCTTGGAAAGATAAATTTGTTAAGAATCTAATCAAGGTAGCTAAAAAGGGACAGAGTGAGGAAAGGAGAGGAATCAAAATTACTATCATTATATTAATATCAGAAATAAAAAATAGGCCATTCCTATATATTCCCTGAATTTAAAAGGATAATAAAGTAATATTATGATGGGCTGGGGATGTAGTTCAGTAGTAGAGTGCCCCTTGGTTCAATCTCCAATACCAAAAATAAAAATTAAAAATAAATAAATAAATAAAAGAATGCTATGAACAAGTCTATAATCAGAAATTTGTAAACCTAGATGAAATGAAATAATTTCTTGAAAGATACATCTACCAAAATGGCTACTACAAGAATAAATAGATGATGTGAATAGTATATAAGTATATACTATATATAGTATATATTAAAGAAATTGAATCAATCCAACAAAGAATAGTTGGATTTTAAAATTAAAAACAAGATATATGAGTCTAAAAATGAGATACTTTGGTATCAATAAGACAAAACATTCATAAGATCCATATGAGGAAAACTGTGAAACTCTGATGCAAGAAATTAAAGAACCAAATAAGTGGAGATATGTTCAATTTCTGGACAGGAAGACAATATTGTTCAGATGGCAGCTCTTTTCAATTTGTCCTGTAGATCCTGAGCAATCCCAATCAAAATCCCAATAAATTATTTTTAGGGTATTAGCAGATTGCCACCACAATAATGGAAGAGAAAACAAAGGACTGACATTACCCAAAATACTTACTATAGAGTTGAGATAATCAAGATATGGTATTGATCAAAGATAGATCAATAGAATGGAGAGGCCAGGAATATACCCACACAGATACAGTCAACTGACCTTTGGCAAAGGAGCAAACCATACAGTGAAGAAAATGTGATCTTCAACAAATGATGCTGCAACAACACATGCAAACAGCAAACATTATACCTGTCAGTAAGTGAACTGGAAATGGGTCCTGAACCTAATGTAAATGAAAAGCTATTAAGCTGCTAGAGGATTACACAGAAGAAATTCTAAATGGGAATTTTTTTTTTTTAGATATAACACCAATATATGATCCATGAAAGAAATTATTGATAACCTGGATTTAAGACAAACCATGGACTAGGAGAAAATATTTGCAAGCACATATCTCATAACAGGCCATTATCCAAAATATACTTTTTTAAAACTCCACAATAAAAAGGAGCAATTAATTTAAAAAGTAGAAATAGATATAAACAGACAACATGTAAAAGAAGAGATACAGATGGCACATAACACTATGAAAAGGAGCTCAACATCACATGTCATTAGAGAATTGCAAGTTAAAACAAAGAGATATCATTACACTCCCATTAAAATAGTTAAAATCCAAATACAAATGCTAAAACATCAAATGCTGGTGAGTATGTAGAACAACAGTAATTGCTGGTAGAAATGCAAAATCGTACAGCCACTTCATAGACAGTTTGGCAGTTTCTTACAAAACTAAACATATGCTTTCCATATGATCTAGCAATTACATCCCTTCTTTACTCAAACGAGTCAAAAATTCATATTCAGACAGTAACCACACATGGATATTTATTACAGTTTTATTCACAGTTGTTCAAATTTAGAAGCAACCTGTCTTAATAGGAGAATGACAAACTATAGAATATCCAGACAATGGGATATTATTTAATGCTAAGAAGAAATGAACTGTCAATGCTAGACAAACATGGTGCTACCTTAAATGCATTTTACTGAGTGAGATAAGTCAATCTGAGAGGCACATACAGTATGACTCAACTATATGCCATTTTAGAAAAGGCAAAACTATGGAGATTGTAAAAAGATGACTGTCAAGACTTGAGTCTGGGAGAAGAATCAATAGTGCAGCATGGATTTTTAGGACAGGGAGACTACCCTCAATGAGATACTGTTACAGTGGAAACTTGACTTTATGCATTTGTTAAAACCCATAAGACTGTCTGTATGACAAAAAAAAATGTGAATCCTAATGTAAAGTATGTATTTTAGTTAATACTAAAGTATTAGTATTGATTCCTTATGTGTAACAAATTCTCCCACTAGAACCTGAGGGAAACTGAGATGGGGAGGAGGTACATGAGAAGTCTGCGAACCTAAAACTGTTCTAAAATTAAAAGCATTTTTTTTAAGTTCGTTATAAACTGTGATCGATTTGACTCTTTTTTTCCAGAAATATGAATCCTTCCTGCACAGGCAGAGACTGACTTTCCCTTTCCTACCTTGGCCTAATGACTTGCTTTGGCAATGGAATGTTAGCTCGTATCCTGGACTAAAGGCTTATAAGTGCTTATGCATCTTTTGCTCTTCCACTTTAGCCATTAGCATGAGAAAAACATGTCCTAGTGGATTCCAGAAAGAATGAACAAGACAAGAAACATAACTTTCCTAGGCCTGTCCACCTGACAGAGCATCTCCACACACATCTGACCAAGAGATACATGAATGAACCCAAGATCTGCAACACTACCTAAGCATACCCAGTCTAGACCACCCAGCATAAAGCTGACCAATAGACATGCCAGCTAAGTAAGATCATAATAGTGCTTGCCTCTGTGATTTTCTGATGATTTGTTATGCAGTAATAGTTAATAAAAAGGAACAAGAGGAAGTGAGGTGCCTTGATGAAAACTTAAATACATGAGTTTAATTTGAGAACCAGAAAGTAGGTCATGAGGAAACCATTGAAGGAAGTTGGAAAAAGTGGTGTTGTCTAGCCATGAAAGATTTAGTAAAACTGGTGCCTGTTGTAAATTGGTAGCAAGAATTGTTCTTCTGTATTTTCATTTAATGTTAGAAGAACTATGCCAATTTCACACATACATACACAGCAAAAAACTGGTTTAGATATTTATTGATATCACATTGAATCTATGATAGTATTAAGGGATTGACTTTATCATACTGCATCTCTCATTCCATGAAAAAACTATATCCTTTATTTATTGTGGTTTTGTGAAAATATTGCCTTTAATGGTATTTTATCCTTTGCACTGTAAATATTTTGATTTTTTGATTGATTTACTCTAAGATACTTGAGTTTTTATGCTAAATGAAATGTTTTTTTCATTTACAATTTATTTTCCTTTGTTGTCATTGTTCATCATTTTCCTTTTGTTCATTGCTGACATGTGAAATGCAAACAATTTTTTGTTTGATAAACTCATCTAATTGTTTACTTGTAACATTGGGGAGATTGTTTTTATTATCGTAATTATGTTGAGTGGAGGTAATCACAGTTTTACCTTGTCTTCTACAATATTTTTCCTTTTGTCTTCTTGTTTTACCTTATTGTACTGGAACCAGTAAAATGGCTCTGCAATACATGTTTAATATAAGTGGAAAAAACAACAAGGAAGAGATTTAGAAAGTGAAGCTGTATTCTTAAGGTCATGAAATTCAAGATTCAATCCTAGCTAGCTCAAAGTTGATGCTCTATCTCAAAAGTCCAATTATAGTTCATAACACATTTTCCAAAAGTTCCCTAGTCATCCACATGCTTCTAAGTTTCACTGAAATGAACAGTTATGTGAACTTCAAACATTAAATGTTCTATTAGAATGATCAGTTATAGAATTAGGAAAACCACCATCCCAGAGAGAACATCAGAAGCAGTGAAAAATGCATTCCCAGGCAAATTCTGAGCGCCTGATATCAAGCTAGATTTTTTTCCCCAAAATTTTAGAATATGTTGTGAGGACTGACATACAAAAATACTCTCCACATCCCCAAAATACTAAAATCTATAAAGCACTTATGGAAATTCCAGTTCACCATGTTATTGTTCAAAACTGCATGACATACAAAGGAAAAATTCTGAACCCAACTACTATAGAAGGACTGTACATTTTTTATTTTTACAAACTACATTTTGATTCATTGTCCTCAAATGGAATACAACTTTTCGTTTTTATGTTTGTGCGTCATTTAGCACAGCCATACCATTCATGTAATCATACATGTACATAGGGTAATGAAAGAACAATAGCCATCTGCAGTTTATCACATTTACCATCTATTGCATGTTTAATTCTTTTCTCTTTGATGTGACTATAGAAGTTAGACTTGTAAAAGAAGTTTTCAAAATTTTCAATATGAATTTGGTACACATGAAATATAGGTATATGGCCAGAATTTCTGAAACATTTTTAATTCCAGGTAATTTTATACTTTATGATAAATGGAAGACATTGAATATTTAGCAAGTGTTTATGTTTCTAATTTCATATGACTCAATAAATATATTAGAAAGTAAAAATTCTTTTCTATATCAAAATCCTGGTCATTTGCAAAATTAAGAGCACTTTGTACCAAAGCATTTTTTTAAATTTATTTATTTTGATTTATTATACACAAATGGGGTACAACTGTTGTTTCTCTGGTTGTACATGAAGTAGAGTCCCACCATTTGTGTAATCATACATGTACATAGGGTAATGATGTTTGTCTCATTCTGTTATTTTTCCTTCCCCCCACCCCTCCCACCCCTCTTTTTCCTCTATACCCTCCTTCCTTCCTCCATTCTTGCCTCCTTCCCACTCCCCATTATGTATTATCATCAACATATCAGAGAGACCATTTGGCCTTTGGGTTTCTGGGATTGGCTTATCTCACTTAGCAAAATATTATCCAACTTCATCCATTTACCTGCAAATTCCATAATTTTATTCTTATTTATGACGGAGTAATATTCCATTATGTATATATATCACAGTTTCTTTTTCCATTCATCAATTGAAGGGCATCTACTTTAGTTCCACAATCTAGCTATTGGGAATTGAGCATCTATGAACATTGATGTGGCTGCATCACTGTAGTATGCTGATTTGAAGTCCTTTGGGTATAGGCCAAGGAATGGGATAGCTGCGTCAAATGGTGGTTCCATTACAAGTTTTCTAAGGAAGCTCCACACTGCTTTCCAGAGTGGCCACACTAATTTGCAACCCCACCAGCAATGTATGAATGTACCTTTTTCCCCACATCCTCACCAACACCTGTTATTGCTTGTATTTTTGATAATCGTCATTCTAATTGGGGTGAGATGGAATATTAGGGTAGTTTTGATTTGCATTTCTCTTATTGCTAGAGATGTTGAACATTTTTTCATATATCTGTTGATTTCTTATAGATCTTCTGTGAAGTGTCTGTTCATTTCCTTAGCCCATTTGTTGATTGGGTTATTTGTATTCTTGGTGTAAAGTTTTTTGAGTTCTTTATAGATTCTGGAGATTAGTGCTCTATCTGAAGTATGTGTGGCAAAGATTTTCTCCCTCTGTAGGCTCTCTTTTCACATAGCTGATAGTTTCCTTTGTTGAAAGAAAGCTTTTTAGTTTGAATCTATCCATTTATTGATTCCTGCTTTTATTTCTTGTGTTTTGGGAGTCATGTTAAGAAAATCTGGTCCTAAGCCAACATGATGAAGATTTGGACCTAATTTTTCATCTATAAGGTGAAGGGTCTCTGGTCTGATTTCAAGGTCTTTGATCCATTTTGAGTTGAGTTTTGTGCAGGGTGAGAGATAGGGGTTTAGCTTCATTCTGCTGCATATGGATTTCCGGTTTTCCCAGCACCATTTGTTGAACAGACTATCTTTCCTCCATTGTTATGTTTTTGGCACCTTTGTCTAGTATGAGAAAACTGTATTTATGTGGGTTGTCTCTGTGTCCTCTATTCTGTACCATTGATCTACCTATTTTGGTGCCAATACTATGTTGTTTTGTTACTATTGCTCTGTAGTATAGCTGAAGTTCTGGTATTGTGATAACCCCTGCTTCACTCTTCCTGCTAAGGATTGCTTTAGCTATTCTGAGTCTCTTATTCTTTTAAATGAATTTCAAGATTGCTTGCTCTGTTTCTATGAGGTATGTCATTGGAATTTTAATTGGATTGCATTGAATTTGTATGGCACTTTTGGTAGTATGGCCATTTTGACAATATTAATTCTGCCTATCCAAGAACATGTGAGATCTTTCCATCTTCTAAGGTTTTCTTTAATTTCTTTATTTAGTGTTCTATAGTTCTCATTGTAGAGATCTTTCACCTGTTTTGTTAGAATGATTCCCAATTATTTTTTTTAGGTTAGTTTGAATGGAAGAGTATTCCTAAATTCTCTTTCAGAGGATTCATCACTTATGAATAAAAATACATTAGATTTATGAGCACTGATTTTATATCCTGCTACTTCACTTATGAGTTCTTCAAGTTTTCTGGTGGAATTTTTTGGCTCCTCTAAATATAATCATGTCATCAGCAAATAGGGATAGTTTGATTTCTTTTTTTTTTCCTATTTGTTCCCTTTAATTTCTTTAGTCTGCCTAATTGCTCTGGCAGGAGTTTCAATAATGATGTTGAATAGAAGTGGTGAAAATGGGCATCCCTGCCTGTTCCAGTTTTTTAGGGGGAATGCTTTCAGTTTTTCTCCATTTAGAATGATGTTGGCCATAGGCTTAGCATAGATAGCCTTTACAATGTCGAGGTTAGTTCCTACTATCCCTACTTTTTCTAGTGTTTTGAGTATGAAGGGGTGCTGTATTTTATCAAATGCTTTTTCTGCATCTGTGAAATAATCATTTGTTTCTTAACTTAATCTGTTGTTATGGTGAATTACATTTATTGATTTCCAGATGTTGAACCAACTTTGTATTCCTGGGATAAACCCACTTGTTCTTGCTGCACTCTCTTTTTAATATGTTTTTGTATGCAATTTGCTAAAAATCTGTTAAGAATTTTTGCATCTATGTTATTAAGGATATTGGTCTGAAATTTCTTTCCTTGATATATCTTTGTCTGGTTTTGGTATCAGGGTGATATTGGCTTCATAGAACGAGTTTGGAAGGGTCCCCTCCTCTTCTATTTCATAGAATACTTTGAAGAATATTGGAATGAGCTCTTCTTTGAAGGTCTTGTACAGCTCAGCTGAGAACCCATCTGGTCCCAGACTTTTCTTTGTTGGTAGGCTTTTGATGACTTCTTCTCTTCATTGCTTGAAATTGATTTATTTAAGTTGTGTATGTCCTCCTGATTCAGTTGGGTGGATCATGTCTCTAGAAACCTGTAGATGTCTTTGAGATTTCTATTTTGTTGGAGTATAGATTTTCAAAATACTTCTAATTGTGTTTTTGTTTTTCAATAGTGTCTGTCATGATATTTCCTTTTTCATCCCACATTTTTATAATTTGAGTTTTCTTTCTCCTCTTTGTTAGTGTGGCTAAGGATTTATCAATTTTATTTATTTTTTTCAAAGAACCAACTTTTATTTTGTCAATTTTTTTGATTATTTCTTTTGTTTCAATATATGATTTCAGCTCTGATTTTAACTATTTCCTGTCTTCTAATACTTTGGGTGTTGATCTGCTCTTCTTTTTATAGGGCTTGAGCTGTAATGTTAGGTCATTTATTCGTTGACTTTTCCTTCTTTTACTGAATGTGCTCCATGAAATGAATTTTCCTCTTATTATGCTTTCATAGTGTTCCAGAGATTTTGATATGTTGTATCTTTGTTCTCGTATACCTCTAAGAATTTTTTTTATTTCCCAGCCGATGTCTTCTGTTTCCCATGCATCATTCAATAGAGTGTTATTTAATCTCCAAGGGTTGGAGTAGTTTCTGTTTTTTATTTTGTCAAGGATTTCTAATTTCATTCCAGTATGATCTTATAGAACACAAGGTAGTATCTCTATCTTTTTGTATTTGCTAAGAGTAGCTTTATGGCATAACATATGGTCTATTTTTTTAGGTTAGTTCTCCCTTTGCTGACTTACGTCATTGTTTTTCATTTCTTCCTCATGAAATATTTTGATGAGAATATTCTGTAATGCCAGATTTCTATTTGTAAATTCTTTTAGCTTTTGTTTATCATGGAAGGACATTATTTCAATGTCAAATCTGAAAGTAAGTTTTGCTGGGTATAAGATTTTTGGTTGGCATCCATTTTCTTTCAAAGCTTGAAAAATGCTGTTCTAGTCCCTTTTAGATTTTACAGTCTGGATTAAGAAATCTGCTGATATCTGTATTGGTTTCCCCCTGAATATAATTTGATTTTTTTTTCTCTTGCAACTTTTAAAATTCTATCTTTATTTGTATGTTAGGTATTTTCATTATAATGTGCCTTGGTATGGTCTGTTGTAATTTTGTATATTTGGTGTCCTATAAGCCTCTTATATTTGATTTTCCATTTCATTCTTCAGATTGGGAAATTTTTTTGATATTACTTCATTGATAGATGTTCATTCCTTTGGTTTGTATCTCTGTGCCTTCCTCAATCCCAATAATTCTTTAAATTTGTCCTTTTTACAATATCCCATAGTTCTTGGAGGTTCCATTCATAATTTCTTACCATCTTACCTGTTTGGTGAACTTTGTTTTCAAGATTAAATATTTTTTCTTCAATGTCTGAAGTTCTGTCTTCCAGCCTATTGGTTGTGCTTTCTATGGAGTTTTTTAATTTGGTTTATTGTTTTCCTTCCCTTCAAGAATTTCTGTTTGTGTTTTTCTTTTTTTTTCAGAATCTGTATCTCTTTATTGAAATGATCCTTTGCTTCCTGCATTTGATCTTTTAACTGTTGATTGGTGCGATCATTCAATGCCTGCATTTGCTCTCTTATCTCATTGTTTGCTTCTCTGATCATTTTAATTCTGTACATTCTAAACTCCCTTTCAGACGTTTCTTCTGCCATGCTGTCATTGGATTTTATTGATGTAGCATCTAGGTTTTTTTGGGACACTTTCTTCCCTTGTTTTCTCACAGTGTTCATTTATCTTCCTCTCTAAGAGTGCAAGTCCCCCCTATAGACATAGTGTTCCTGCAGGTTTCCAATACCTCACCTTGAAGTGAAATCAATATTAGCAGCATACCATATAAACAATATGCATCCTTAACTCAAATAGGCCCTTTTAAAGATATTAAACATATTGTCTTAATAAACAGAGATTATGAGTTTGTTTATTATCTACAGCTTAGCTAATAGGTTTGACATAAGAACCATGATTTCTAAAGGCAGACAAAGAGGATGGGGAGGGGCGTAGGATACAATATTAATGAAATAAGAAGTGTCTCTAATACGAATAGGAAAAGAAGAACTCAAACTATCCCTATTTGCTGATGATATGATTATATACTTAGAGGAACCAGGAAATTCCACCAGAAAACTTTTAGATTTCATAAGTGAATTCAGTAAAGTAGTGGGATATAAGATCAATGCACATAAATCTAAGGCATTTTTATACATAAGTGATGAATCTTCAGAAAGAGAAATCAGGAAAACTACCCCATTCACAATAGCATTGAAAAAATAAAATACTTGGGAATCAATCTCACAAAAGAGGTGAAAGACCTCTACAATGAGAACTACAGAACACTAAGAAAGAAATTCAAGAAAACCTTAGAAGATGGAAAGATCTCCATGTTCTTGGATAGGAAAATTAATATTGTCAAAATGGTCATACTACCAAAAGTGCTATACATATTCAATGCAATTCCAATTAAAATCCCAATGATGTACCTACAGAAAGAGAGCAAGCAATTCTGAAATTCATCTGGAAGAATAAAAAACCCAGAATAGCTAAAGCAATCCTTGGCAGAAAGAGGTGAAGCAGGGGGTATCGCAATACCCTATCTTCAACTCTACTACAAAGCAATAGTAACAAAACGGCCTGGTATTGGTACCAAAATAGAAAGGTGGATCAAGGGTACAGAATAGAGGACACGGACACAAACCCAAATAAATACAATTTTCTCATACTAGACAAGGGGCCAAAATATGCAATGGAGAAAAGATTAGCCTCTTCAACAAATGGTGCTGGGAGAATTGGAAATCCATATGCAACAGAATGAAACTAAACCCATATCTCTCACCATGCACGAAACTAAACTCAAATGGATTAAGGACCTCGGAATCAGACCAGAGACCTTGCATCTTACAGAAGAAAAAGTAGGTCCAGAGCTTCAACATGTCGGCTTAGGACCAGACTTCCTCAACATGACTCCCATAGCACAAGAAATAAAAGCAAGAATCAATAACTGGGATAGATTCAAACTAAAAAGCTTTCTCTCAGCAAAGGAAACTACCAGCAATGCAAGAAAGAGCCTACAGAGTGGGAGAAAATCTTTGCCAATCATACTTCAGATAGAGCACTAATCTCCAGAATCTATAAAGAACTCAAAAAACTCTACACCAAGAAGGCAAATAATCCAATCAACAAATGGGCTAAGGAAATGAATAGACACTTCACAGAAGAAGATCTACAAACAATCAACAAACATATGGAAAAATGTTCAACATCTCTAGTAATAAGAGAAATGCAAATCAAAACCACCCTAAGATTCCATCTCACCCCAATCAGAATGGTGATTATCAAGAATACAAGCAACAACAGGTTTTGGTGAGGATGTGGGGAGAAAGGTACACTCATACATTGCTGGTGGGGCTGCAAATTAGTGCAGCCACTCTGGAAAGCAGTGTGGAGATTCCTTAGAAAACTTGGAATGGACCACCATTTGACCCAGCTATCCCACTCCTTGGCCTATACCCAAAGGACTTAAAATCAGCATATTACAAAGATACAGCCACATCAATGTTCATAGCTGCTCAGTTCACAATAGCCAGATTGTGGAACCAACCTAGATGCCCTTCAGTTTGATGAATGGATAAAGAAACTGTGGCATATATATACCATGGAATATTACTTATCCATAAAGAATGATAAAATTATGGCATTTGCAGGCAAATGGTCGAAATTGGAGAATATCATGCTAAGTGAGATAAGCCAATCTCAAAAAACCAAAGGACGAATGATATCGCTAATAAGTGGATGATGACACATAATGGGGGGTGGGAGGGGTTAGTGTTAGGGTTAGAGTTAGGGTTAGGGAGGGGGGCAAGAATGGAAGGAAGGATGTATAGAGGGAAAGAGGGGTGGGAGGGGTGGGGGGGAAGGGAAAATATAACAGAATGAATCAAACAACATTACCTATGTAAATTTATGATTAACACAAATGTATGCCTTTATGCCATGGACAAACAGAAACAACATGTATCCCATTTGTTTACAATAAAAAAATAATAATTGGAAAAAAAAAGAAGTGTCTCTATAGAGGTATTATATCAAAAGAGTAGTGAAAGTGGAATTAAAAGAAATTGGTTGTTAGCATGTGAAAGGGAGAAAGAGTCTCCAAGGAGATAGATAGATAAGAGGAAAATACAGAGGATGAGAAAATATTAATAAAGAAAAGAAAAGTAGGAATAATAGTAGGTATAATAGGAATAACTGTAATATTACTACTACTTTAAAAAATCTACATAAATCTATACAGTATTGTTCAAACCTCCTAGTCGTAAGTAGCCTGATGTCTGGGAGGAACTTGATAATGCAGTGACCCAAGAAGGGTGCTGCCCCTCTAGGGATGGTGGCCTCCAGGTGGGGTATAAACCTGTAGTGGGCAGAGGCGCCTCCACGTGTTGACAGATGGTCAACCACAGCATGGGTACTAGACTGCGGTCTGGACATGGCTGGTCTGTCCTGCCACCCTGGAGCAGAAGTCCTCTCACCCGGCAGTGCTGGGATGGGCCTGGTTCTCTCTAAAGCATTTTTCTATTGAGGGCAGTGTGGCATAGATCCACTAGTCTCTGCTCCTCCCCATTAAGCACAATGTCCTCCAAGGAATAGGCAGGAGGAATTGGAGATCATGCAAGAAGCCACTATAGAAGAATTCTGAAAGAAGGTTAAAAAAAAGAAAGAAGAAAGAAAGAAAGAAAAAAGGTCTGGGTCTCCAGGACTAAAGAAACAACACTGTGACAAGATGACCCCCATCCTAAGAACAGAAAGCAGCCACAGTACTCCCATCCCTTTTCCAGTGGAATGGACACAATAATGCAGCACAATTCCACTGGCAATGGGGAAAGTTGGAAGCCTAACAGAACAGATGGTCATAGGAGATGCTCCTCTCTTCTTCTGGGCCCAAGACTTTTCCTTACCTCCATAAGATACAGAAGAGAGTGGTGTAACAAGCAAGAGAGAACCAACTATGTCCAGCAACCAAGACCTTCCTTTTGTCATGCCCAGAGACATGGAGGCAGTTGGACAGAAGTAGCAATACAGACAGGGTCATAATCAATGATCTAGGAAGTTTCTTCATTCCTATAAGGACACCAAGGAGATTGAGTGGAGAATGGGACCCAGTCACAGTAAGTACCCTGGATCAGAAAGTCTCCTTAATTCTGTAGGCTAAGATTCCCTTTGTCTTTCAAGGGATGGGCAGGAGGAATTGGAGAAAGATATGTAAAAGCAGAAATTGACTGGTCAAAGCTGTCTCTGTCCATGCAGCCTGAGACTCTCCCTCCCTACCCCAGGACTCAAGTGCATAAGTGGCCAAGGTAAGAGAGGATCCCCACTACATTCCTCCCACGTGGAGATACCTGAAACTCAGTCCAGCTGGAAATTCACTTCTCCACACCCCCATCCCAGGCTTAATAGCATCAGATAAACCAAGAAGATCTAAATAGGCTCTAAAAATAAACAGCAACAGAAAAACGGCTCAAAAGAGTAGATCAAGACTCTAGTACTAAACCTATTAACTTCCTGCTAAAAGAAAAAAAATTTTTAAATTAAGGAAGACCTGAAGATTTCTAACAAAATCAATAAAATTTCCAGGTTATAATTGAAAATCACTTACAAAATCAAGAAATAAGCAAATGAAAAATTTAAATGAAAAAAATATTTAAAATGACACTAAATCTTAATCAATTGTTGCAATTATTTGAAAAGAATTTTAAAGAAGCACCACAAAATGCACCAACAACCAATTATAAGTTTTCCTGAGACAAATGGAAAGATAGAAAACCTCAAAAAATAATTTTTAAAAGATATCTTTAGAAAGAATCAAGTGGAAATAAATTACAGAAGAATAAAATAAATAACAAAGTTTTTAAAAAAATACTAGTAATATGGACAAAAGTTGAAATGAAAATTAGAAATTGGCTGGGAATAATTACACTTTTATTCCTTGCATTGGATAAGATGATATTTGAAAGGGAGGAAGATAGAGGGATCTAAATGAAACTGAGGCTTTCGCACTTTCCTATAAGTGGTAAAATGTTGACACCAAAGACTGTAAAAAAGTCACATAAATGTGTTATAACACCCAGAAAAACTGGTTTAATACCATTACAAAAACTATGCGAATACACCAGAATAAATCAAGATAGAATCCTGAAAAAATTTTCTAGAAACTTAATAAGTGAGAAAGAGAGAGAGAGAAGGAGAGAGAGAGAGAGAGAATGAGAACCAGAAGAAACAACTAAAAAACAAGCAAACAAAAATTAAATGGCAGACTTAAAAACTAGTACATCAAAAACTACCTTAAAAGGAAGCAATTAGTATATAACAATTAAAAGACAGAGACTGGCAGAGTGGGGGAAACAAAGAAAATAGCCCAATTATAATCTGCTTAAAAGAAACATACTTCATATCAGGCATTGTGAAATGCCTATAATCTTGGCTATTTTGGACGCTGAGGCAGGAGGATCATAAGCATGATTCCAGCCTGGGAACTGAAATCCTGTCTTAAAAATACAGGTGAAAAGAAAAAAGCAATTTAAAATCCACAACAAAGGTAGATCAAATATTTTTAAAAAATGATTTTAAAAGATATGTCATATAAACATTAACCAAAAAAAAAGTGAATTGCTACACTAGTGGACTTTAAAAGCAAAGAAATGTTATTAGCCAAAAGGAAGAGGGATATTTCACAATAATAAAAGGACCATTTACCAGAACTACATATGTATCCTAAATAGTACGCAAACATACTGCCACAAAACACATGAGCAAAAAATATAGAGAGTTGAAAGATTATGAAATATATTTGGGGACCTCAACGGACCCCTCTCAACAACTTACAGAACTACTACATAGAACATAAGCAAAAATATGGAATATCTGAGCAACACAATCAACCAAAAGTATGCAATTGAGAAATACTCAGAGTCCACTCAAAATAGCATAATGCACACTTTTTGTCAAGCAACCAGGGAGCTTTCACCTACACCAACTATATCCAAGGCCATACATAAGGCAAACCTCAACAATTTTAAAATAATTGAAATCATACAGACATGTTCTCCAAACATAATGGAATCAAACAGAACATTAATAGGAAAGTCTAAACATATGGAAATTTAATAACATAATTCTAAATAACCCACAGATCAAGAAACAAGTCTTAAAGGTATTAAAAATATATACAGAACTGAAAGGAAAACACAGACAAAAATTACAAAATTTATAGGATACAGTCAGAGCATTGCTGGCAGGGAAACTGATAGTATGAATGGCTTGCATTAGAACAAGTGAAGTTCTCACATTAATGACCAAAGTTCCTACGTCAAGAAAACAGTGAAAAAGAAAATAAATCCAAAACAAGCAGCAGAATGCAAACAATAAGTTTAAGAGCAGAAATCAATGAAATTGAGCATAAGAAAATACAGAAAATTCATGAAAAAATTTGGTTCTCTAAAAAAAATCCTAATATACATAATAAACCTCCAGCAACATAGACCTATAAAAAAAGAAAAAAGATAGACATAACTACTATAAAGTATGAAACAGAGGATGTTATTGCAGATCCCACAGCCATTAAAAGGATAATAAGGACCAACTTTATGGTAGTGAATTCTACAAATTAGGATGTGGGGTCCAATTTTTCAAACCACAAACTCACCCAAGATAAAGGAATAATATGAACAAGCCTATTACCATCAAGTTCACAATTTAAAAGATTCAAAAAAAAAGTATCTACACATTTTCCCCAAAACGTGGCAGCAAATACAACAGCCAGATCCAATTTGGAAGGTTGGGATGGATTTCCTGACAAGCCAGGTTACACCAATAATGGTAGAAGAGGTGGCCCTGAGCTCAGAATGGGCAGTTGGTGCTAGCCCAGGAGAACTTTATGGAAGGAAAAGGTAACATTCCTTCAATCCAAGGAGGGAATTAATCCAGGGTCAATTTCTTTTCATTCTCTGGACAGTTGCACCGGGGAAGAGCAGAGTCAACAATGTCTCTCTCCTGGTTTTGCCATGATTTCTCTCTGCCAGTTCTCCCCTCCCACCTGGCAAACTCAGCTCTCCTTCCCAACAATTAACCGTGGAAAGGTTGGAAAGCACACTTTGGTTTGTTGCTATAAAAACAACATTTAAAAACAAATAAAAACCTCCCAGGAAATAATAAATGGATTCAACAAGGTCACAGGATATGGGATCAGCAATCACATCTCTATTATTAATAGTGAACACAGAAATTTAACCAAAGGATTACATACTGCATGACTTCACTTATGTAACATGTCAAGTTGTCAACATTTTGGAAATAAAGAACAGGTTAGCAGTTGCCAAGTGTTGGGGCTGGAGAAAAGAAGGAGGGGAATGTGTTATAAAAGGGCAACCTGTGATTCTCTTGGCATTGAAATGATTCATATTTTAACTATTGTGGTTAATATATGAAACTACACAAGAGATAAAATGTATAGAACTTAATATATACCCAAAATGAATCAAGTAAACTGAGGGAAAACTTAATAAAATTGGTAGGCTATGCCAAAGTTGATATCCTGACTGTGATATTAAGCTATAGTTTTGCAAAATATCACTATTGCAGGAAACAGGATGATGTGTGAGATGAATCTCTCTATACTAATTCTCAGATCAGCATGTAAATCTGCAATTATCCCAGTTAAAATGTTAATAATGCTACACTCCCACACTCCATTATTCACAATTCTGGAATTCAAAAGTTTTAAAAAACTGAAAGAGTTTCATTATTTATTTAGTATTAACACCTCACATGACTTGGAATTCATTTGGCTGTAAATCCAAACTGAACTAAGGGGAAGATATTTCAGTCTTTCTTTATCCCTCATAATATGTTTATATCACCGTAAATCTTACAAATTTCTAAAAAGTTCATAATTCTGAAACAAAACTTTCCTTGAAATTTTCAGTGAGAGGAGCAGACAAGTGTGACTTTTGTTGACTACTGAACTCTTCTCAACTCGAATTAATAACCTCTTTGTAGAGGAGGGTTTTGCCATTGAGCAGAGTTAGACTATAAGGTCATGTATGCTTTTTATATCCAAGTTATAAAAGAACTGAAAAAGTACCAAAACATCATCATAATTTTAAGTTGCAATGAAGATCTATATTCATTCTTCTGTATTCATTGGTACACTTGTTTATTCATTCAACAAACATTCATTGAATGGTGATTGCATGAATGACAAGCTATGTTCTTGGTGTGCAGTAAATTATTCATCTCAGCAGCACTCAACTGTTCAGTGGCACTGTGATCATTGCTCAAAAGCAAGATTTTCTGGTTCTTTAGAGAGATCTACTCTGTACCCCTTTTTTGAATTTATCAGACTAACTGTAAATGTTAGTGTCATAACTGCACAATATCATGCTATGTCATGCAATGCAAATTAAATTAAAATCTGTGGATTCATTTCTCCTCATTCTTCAATTGTGTCTTTTGGGAATCATTTCCTTTGGTGTTCATTTAGCTGCCCAGCCTTTATTTTGTGGTGTAGGTTGACTTCCTTGAGAAATGGAGGAAGGCTGAATTTCTCCACAATAGCAAAAATAAGGAACACACTCAGAGAAAGAACTACCACAGAGGAGCAGGACACAAGACTGTGGAGGAGATGGGAGGGGAAGTGAGCAAAAGGTCCTTAAAGGATGTGGTGGTTATAACAGATGTGGAAAGGGCCCTTGGCAGCTGCAGGGACAGGTGCTCTCCCTAGTGGGGTTTCTGAAGATTTCCTTCAGATATGTGTTATACCCATTCTTCTATGTTCCAGAAGAAAGTTCAGGACCTGTAGTGTTTATCAGTGTGTATGCACACAAGTGGGTCTTCTTACTTAGGGAGGTATTTGAGGGTGGGTTTTTTGTTTTGGTTTGGTTTGTTTTGCTTTACAGTGCTAAGGGTGGACCCAGGGTCTTTCACATGCTAGGCAAGCACCGCACCACTGAGTTTCATCTCCATTTCTATTTTGGTAGAATTTTTAAAATGTGTCTATTTGTGTTGTTCCTGTTTGGAATGGTGATGTGATACAATCAGCTTTAAAGCCAAAGGGAAAAACAAATCTCAAATTATTTGGGTCTTCCAAGATTTGCTATTAAAAGGAACATCTATAGAAGTTTCCAAATATGACTGTTGTTTACAATGGATTTTCAAAACATAAATTTTTGAGTAGCCAATCATTTTTTTTTTCATCTCCTTCCTCACTATACTACTCAAAGTTACATTTGGTTGAATGAACCCTAAATGTATAAATAAAAACACTGCTTTGAGAAGTTTTATAATCATTTACAGGAAATGACTGGAGGTGGGTATTTGGAGGGAAGAACTCTACACAAGAATATCAATGTTATAGTCTGGACCTGGATTGTACCCCAAAGATAAAGGGTTGGTCCCCAGCACTGTACTAGTGGGAGATAGTGGAACCTTTAAGAGGTGGGACCTACTGGAAGGTCTTTAGGACATTGGGGGTTGTAGAATGTAATTCCGGCCCTTTCCTCTTTTTCTCTTTTACTTTATGGTCAGGATGTGATTTTTCTCTATCAGATACTTCTGCCATGATGTGCTGCCTCACCAAAAGCCCAAAGCAACGGAGTCAACTAATCATGAACTGAAATTTCCTCTTTCTAAGTTGATTATGTTAAGCATTTGCCAGATTTACAGAAAGTGGACTACCATAATCTGTTAGGTGGGTGTCAGGAATTTGTAAAGTTGTAGCACAGGGGCTCTCAGGCCTATCATTGTCCTTTTTCTCCCTCTCTCAATTTGGTACCAGTAGACTAATAGACATAGTCTCCTTTAAAGAGAGTTGAACTTCTAAAGTAAGTTTTCTTAAAAATCAAAATAAACATATTAAAACTGTAGTAAATCTTTTTACCCAATAGTAAATCATTTAAATATTTATATCCACTAAGCACAGTAGGTTAACACCTAGAATTTTAAAACAAGCATGACTCTTTCTCCACTTATTTTGCAGCATAAGAGAAAAACCATCGAATTTTGGGTGCCTGATCTCATTCTGGGGGAGTGTAACTTTTTCTTCATAAAGTAAAACAGGGGCATAAGATGGGGGTGAGCTCTTCCCAGACACCATCCTAGAGAAACATTTAAAAAACAAAGTTATTTTTGAAAGTATGACAATAGAGCTGACTACTACAGAAGATCAGTTATTTGCCTTGTGAAATGTGATATTCTAATAATACTGAAAATATTTAAGTCAAAGTATTTGATCAATGTACAAAAATAGATAACCTTCAGTTTCATGGAATGACCTCTTGGGTTCCATGCCCAGCTCTCACTGTCCATCCCTCTCTGTCCATGCTAACTACACGAATGTGGTCAATAGTGCAGAAAACAGCATTAGTTCATGGAGTTGCCTTACTTTTCTGTGCAAGAAAGCAAAAACTCATGAACAAAGTGGAAGGGCCAATAATTAGCAAGTTTAAAAAAAAAAATTCTCGTAACATCCTCATGAAGACAATTCAGAGGAATCACACTTGTGGATAATATCAGAGAAACTGCTTTCATGACCTTAGTGAACTGAAAGCATTTTAAACAGAATACAAAGAGCAAAACATAGGAAAAGAGCAATAAATTTGACCACATTAAATTAAGAACTTCTGTTCATCAAAAGAAAACAAAAAGAATGAGAAAGCAAGTTATAGAGTGGGAGAATGTCTTGTTAAGACATATAACTAGCAAAGATGACATGTTTAAAATATAAAACAAACTCTTATGAATCAATCATGAAAGAGTTCAAATGAAAAATCGACATGAGACCTGAACTAACCACTTCAAGTAAGGAAAATAGTCACATAAAAAATAAACTTACTGGTATGTACTTACACTCATTAATTACGAGGCAATGAAAATTAAAATCTGAGAGAGTTGCAGTTTCATCCACAAGAATGATTAAATACTAACTGACAAATCTAAGTGTTGACAGGGTTTCAGTCCAATGGAAATTTTATTATTGTGTTGAGAGAGTACAGTGGGGCATAACCATCATTAGCAGTCCTTAATATCTATTCTCATGAATGTTGTGCCTTACTGTCTGGAGTAGGACCTAAGACACACTGCTGGATGGAAGAATGTTTGGTATCATTTTAGATTCCTAAAATGGAGGAGGACTTTATAACTTTAAGAATAATGTTTGCTGTAGAATTTTTGTGGCTAGTATTTTCAGATTAAAAAAATTGTTTTATTTTACATTATTATTTGCCACAATTATTTTTCATTTTTTGCACACAATGGATATTGATTTCTATCAAATGCTTTTACATTAATGTGGGAATTATATTGATATTGATAACTTTTTAATATCAATTTAATCTATAGTTCTTGAAATGACTTCAATTTGATCATGATCTTTAGTTCCTTGTGCATATTTGCTTACTAATATTTTCTTTTGTATTTATGGTACTTTCCTTGTATTGTCTTTGTCATTTTAGCAAGATTCTGTCTCCTTAAAATACAAGCTAGATATATTTGAACTGATAAAAAATTGAATTTTATACAAAAGTGCAAATGGTTAAGATGCTCATGATCTTGACATTGCAATCATTTTGACTTTTTATTTTCAGTGAATGATAATTATATATAATAGTGCAATTCATTATGCTTTATTTGCACATGCACATAACATAATTTGGTCAGTTTCATTTGCCTGTACCTTCCCTTAATCTCCCCTCCTCCCTCCCCCTCTACTGATATCTCTTCTATTGTTATGTTAATTAGTATAATTGTGTATATACATATACATATGGTATATATATATATATACACTAATATATATTATATGTATATACATATATATGCATAATTTGTTCCCTTTGGTATATTTGTATATGGACATGACATAATTTGGTAGATTTCATTCCCCAGTATTTACTCATGTACTCCCCTCTTCCCTCTGTCTCAATGCCCTTCCTCTACCTTTTAGTCTTCCCTCTATTTTGGGGAGACACTCCCCATTTTTTATTCCTTTTCCCCATCTCTCTTCTGCATGTAAGGGAAAACATTGACCTTTCATTTTCTGAGCTTGGTTTATTTCATTTAGCATGATACTCTTCAGTTTCATTCATTTGTCAGCAAATGACATACTTCCATTCTTTACAACTGAATCAAATTGAATTGTGTCTATATAAACTCAAAATATGCATGTATCAAATTGGCTATTATGAATTGCACTGCAGTCAATACTGGTTTATATGTATCACTATACTATGATGATTTTAGGTCTCATGGGTAAATGTCAAGGAGTGGGACAGCTAGACCTATGAAGTCTCCATATGTGCAAAACATCCATACTTCTTTCTAAAGTGATTGTACTAGTCTGCAAGTTCCACCAACATATATGTGTATCTTTTTTTCCCCATATCCTCACCAGCAATTATTGTTCTTTGTATCTTGATGACTGCCATTCTGAGAAGAAATCTTAATGAAGTTTTGATTTGCATTTCCCTTATTGCTAATTAGGTTGAACCATTTTATATGCTTGTTAGCCATTTGTACTCCTTCTTTTGAGAAATGTAAGTTTAGACTGTTTGCCAAATTAATTGGAAATTTCTTGGTGTAAAGTTTTTGAGCTCTTTATAGATATTCTGGATATTATTACCCTTAAGAAGAGTAACTAGTAAAGATTTTCTTCCGTCTTGTGGGCTTTTTTTCACACTCTTCTTTTCTGTGCACAAGATTTTTAATTTGATGCCATCCCACATATAAATTATGATTTTATTTTTTTGACCTTTAGGGCTCTTATTAAAGAAATCAGTGCCTGTGACAATATGTTTGAGTGTTGACACTAAATTTTCTTCTAGTAGTTTGCAGTGTTCCTAATTTCTAGGTCTTTGGTTCATTTTTAGTGATTTTTGTGCAGGGTAAGTGATTGGGATCCACTTTAATTCTTCTGCATACAGATATACAGTTTTCCCAGCACCATTTGTTAAACTGTATATTTTCTCCTATGTTCGTTTTTGACACCTTTGTCAAGGATCAGATAATGGCATCTTTGTGGATTTGTCCCTGCCTGCCTTCTATTATATCAGCTTCATCTCTGTTTTTGTTACTATAGTCTATATTATAATTTGAAGTCCGGTATTGTGATTCCTCCATCATCACTCTTATTGCTCAGGACTGCTTTGGCTATTCAGAGTCTTTTATTTTTCTGTGTAAATTCGGGGACTTTTTAGTTCTGTGAAGAATCTGAAGAATGTGAAGAGATTGCATTAGATTTGTACATTGCTTTAAATAATACCTCCATTTTGCCAATATGCTTATTCTGTCCTCCTGAAACCATGGGAATCTTTCACATCTCCCAAGGTCTTATTCAGTGTCTCTCAGTGTTCTATAATTGCATTGTAGAAATCTTTTACCTTATGAATTGGATTTTTTCCCAAGTACTTCAAAATTTTTTAGGCTATTATGGGTGGAATAGTTTTCTTGATTTCTTTCTCAGCAGATTCATTAATGGAGTATAGGAAAGGTGTTAATTATTGTACACTGATCTTGTATACTAATACTTTGCTGAATTTGTTTATCAGTACTAGAAATTTTCTGGTAGAGCTTTTTTTAGGGGACTGTCTTCTAAATATGCAATCATGTCATCAGCAAACATTGTTTAACTTTTCTTTTTCTATATAAATTTCTTTAATTTCTTCTTTGGTCTAATTACTCTGACTAGAATTTCAGGAACCATATTGCATACGAGTGGTGAGAGTGAACATACTTGTCTTGTTCCTGATTTTAGAGGAAATGCCTTTAGTTTCTCTCTGTTCAGTATAATATTGACTTTGTGTTTGTCATATATGGCCTTTATGCTGAGGATACTTCCTTTATCCCTAGTTTCTTTGATGTTTTCAACATGAATGCATGCTGGATTTTGTCAAAGACTTCTGCATCCATTGAGATGGTCATGTGATTCTTACCCTTGATTTTATTTATGTGATAAATGATATTTGTTGATTTATGTATGTTGAACCAAACTTGCATTTCTGGGATGAATCTCCCTTGATCATGACATATAATCTTCTGTGTGTTTTTGAATACAAATTGCTAATATTTCCTTAAGATTTTTGTATCTATGTTCACCTGGAATTTGGGTCTACAATTTTCTTTCCTTAATGTGTCTTTATCTGGCTTTAGTATCAGAGTGATAATATCTTCATAAATTAAGTTTGGAATATACCCTCCCTTTCTAGTATATGGATTAATTTGAGAAAGATTGGCATTAATTATTATTTAAAGTGCTGGTAGAACCCAGGTGAGAATTCATCTGTTTCTGAACTTTTATTGTTAGAAGGTTTTAATAACTATTTTGTTGTCATTTCTTGATATTGATCTGTTTAGGTTTTCTATATCCTCTTGGTTCAACTTGGGTAGGTCATATGTATCCAGACACTGGTGACTGTCTTCTAGATTTCCAACTTACTGTAATGTAAGTTTTCATCATAGTTTCTAATGATCCTCTGGATTTCAGAAATGTCTGTGGTCTATTTTATTTCTGATCTCTAATTTTGTTCATTTGGGTCTTTTCTCTCTCAGTTAGTTCAGTTAAGGACTCATCAATTTTATTCGTTTTTTTTCAAAGAACCAACTTTTTGTTGCATTGATCCTTTGTATTGTACTTTCATTAATTTTGACTCTGCTCTTAATTATTTTGTCTTCTACTGGTTTGGATTAGTTTGTCACTGCTTTCCTAGGACTTTGAGATGCAGCATTAGATTGCTTATTTAGGATATTTTCTTTTTTAATATAGGCAGTTAATGCCATAAACTTTCCTATTTGAACCACCTTCATAGTGTCTCAGAGATTCTGTTACTTTGTATTATGGTATTTGTTTGATCCTAATAATTTATTTATTTATGGTCTCATTTCTTCTATTATCTATTCCTCATTCAAAAGGGTACTGTGCAATACTCATATATTTATGTGATTTCTATAATTCTTTCTTGCTGCTGATTTTTAATTTAATTCCATTACAAAGTGATAAGATGCAAGTGATCATATTGTATTTTTTCTAAGATTGGCTTTGTGACCTAAATGAGGTCTACTTGGAAAGGGTTCCGTGAGCTACTGAGAAAAAAGTGAACTCAGCCGCTATTCAATAAAATATTCTATACATGTTTGTTACTACATCTAATTTTATTTACAGTGTTACATACGTTTGCAGTTTATTATTTATTTTATGTCTGGATGACCAGACTATGGGTGAGAAGAGCATGCGGAAATCATTAGCATTATTTGGCCTATCTGAAACTTAATGTCAAAAGTGACTGTTTTGTGTAATTGATGCACTGGTCTTCATACCATAAGTTTTACTACTGTTACATCTTTTTACTGGAATGCTCACTTTATCATTATGTAGTGACCTTTCTTATTTATTCTGTTTAATTTTTGCTTGAAATATGCTTTGTAGGATACAAGAATAGCTATTTATGATTGTTTTCAGACTCAATTTGTATGAAATCTAATTTTCCATTATTTACTTTCAACCTGTTGATGTCTTTTCTTTCTTTTTTTTTTTTAAACTATGTCCCAGATTTAATTTTCTGAACTGTAAAGTTACACAGGAGAAAAAGTGGACAAATTAAAAAGTTGGGAAAAATCTCATTTAAGTACACACACTTGCCTAAAGCTGTTGATTGCAGATCCAGTTGGATCAAAGAATACAATTATAAAGTATGGTAAAGTAAGATAGAAGGTTCTGAAAATAAAAGCAGCTGTCAATTAATTTCAACTGTACGTTTCCTGAAGTTATGTTAAATACCTAAGCTATGATTTTAAAATACCTCAAAGAATTATCCACATAAAAAATTATGCTTACCTTTTATGACATGTCTATTTATTTATTTTTTTATTTAATTAATTTTATTTTTTCTAATTACTTGTACATGGCAGTAGAATGCATTTATACACTTTGTAGATCACACATAAATGGAATGTAATTGTTGATGTCTTTTCTTATGAGTCTCTTGCAATCAACATATAGGTAGCTCTTGTTTTTTCACTCAGTCTGCAGTCAATGTCTTTTAATTGAAGTGTTGAGACCATTTACATTCAGAGTTATTATGGAAAATTGTTTATTATTTCCTGCCATCTTGTTTTTTTCTTTATTAAATTATTATTTTTTTTCACTTGCTTAACTGATCTTCTAATGAGCTTTGCCCATTTGGGAGCTCTCGCTTTTGTTTCTGAGTTCTTCTCCTTGTAGTATTTCTTAAAGTATTTTCTGTAGTGCTGGCTTAGAAGTCATAAATTCTTTTACTTTTTCATTATCTTGGAAATGTCTTATTTCTCATTTGATTCTAGTTAATAGCTTTGTTGGAAAAAGCAATCTTCTTGGAAATTGTTTTCTTTCAGACCTTGTATTATTTCACTCCAAGTCCTCCTGGATTTTAGAGTATAAGTCAAGCAGTAAGAAATGAGCCTTATTAGATTACCTCTCAATGTGGCATATTTTTCTTGCAGCGTTTAATATTCTATCCTTATCCTCTCAGTTTGGCATTTTTATTTTGATCTGTCTTGGAGACATTCTTTATTTATTTTGTCTCTGTGAGATTCTGTATGCCTTCTGTATATAGATGTCCATTCATTGCTAATGTATGGAAATTTCTCTGTTTTTTTTTTTCACTTAAATTTTTCTTAATGGCATTATCCTGTGTTTCTATGCCCCCACCTATCCTGAAGATCTTAATTTTGCTCCCTTAAAGTTGTCCCAGAGTTCTCACATATTCTGATAATGGTTTTTCTTTCTTTCTTTTTTACCCTTTACTGAATATTCCAGCTCAAAAACCCTATCTTCATGGACTGAAGTTCAGTTTTCTTCCTAATCTAGTTTGTTGATGGCACTTTCAAGTGAGTTTTTATTTGATACATTGTGTATTTTATTTCCAGGAATTCTGATTTATTTCTTTTCAGAATCCATATATATTTATTGAAATTGTCTTTCACCTCCTGTATTTACTATCATATGTAATTCCTTAGATCTTCTTTTAGCTCACTAGCCATTTTTATAATAAATTCTCTAGAATTTCATCTTTTTTTATATCCATGAGTACCTCTGTTGAAGGATTATGAATTTTAGGAGATTTGTTTGCCTGTCTCCTCATGTTTTCAGAGATCTTAGACTTTTGCCTCTGTTGAGATAGATTCCCTCTTCCTCTTTTATGACAGGATATTTTTCTGTGTAGTCATTTATTTCGTCGTAACTTCTGTGTTGTTGATATAGCTTAGCTTCAACACATAGTCTCAGCTAATCCAAGGGTTAATTTCAACCATTCATTTTGCTGCTACCAAAGTGCTAATTTAATTCACTCTTGAAGCACTGTTGCAACACTGTGGATTCCTCTGAGTCATCACCTTGGACCTTCTCTGGTTTTGCTATAGGAGCAAATGTTCACATAAGTGTGATTTGAGAACCCCCTGAAGCTTGGTTATCATTTTGGGTTGTTTGTTTCCCCTATTCTATTTGTTGCTCAACAGTAGAGTCACTACCCAGTGATTTCACTGTGCTCACTCACTTTTCAGTGTTTCTTATGGGCAAAAAAACAACAGCAATAACAGTAGAAACAATATACAGCATTAAAGTAAATACTTGGTGACCACTACGATATCTACAACACAAATTACAATAGAAAGGGGACTATCAGGATCAGAAATTAACAACAGAAACAATAGTAAACATCCATTAAGAAGGCCTAGCATTAAAGTAAACAGCAGGTGTTAAGCATGGAATTCACAGTACTAATAACTGCAACAAAATTAAAGGTGGAGGCAGTAATTATACAAACTAAATAGTTATAAATGTTGAAAAACTTACAATTCACTAAGATAAGAGAAAATGAGATAGGAAGGTAAAAGTTTAGAAGGTTTAAAATGTGAACAGAGAGGACCCAGAAGAGATACAGCAAGTGAGAGCTATAAAGGAGTGGAGAAAAACATAACTAAAAGACACAAAATAGAGGAAGAGAGAACAAGAGCATTTGGTTATTAAAGGGAGAAGAAAGGGGAGATGGTGTAACAAAAGTAATAAAAAAAACAAATAAAAAATGAAACCAAAACAAATGAATAGAAAATCCTAACCCTCCAAAGACAAAACAAAGCAAAATAATGGAAAAAAATGTATTTAAAGTATAAATATGTTTATCCATGAATGGCAACAAGCAAGGACACACACACACACACACACACACACACACACACACAAAGGGGGAAAAGGAAAAAAGTATTAATGAAAAATGAATGGATTGGTCTCTGCTGAGGAAAGTCAAAACTGTCAACAAGGATGAATGGTCATTGCCTAAGCCAGACTTCCCTTTTTCCATTTGTCTTGAGTTATGTGCCCCTTAGAGACAGCAAGGACCGCAGGTTGTTAATCCTGTCATTTCTATGTTGCTTACCAACAAACCAGCTGGAGTTGCCCGGAATCAGAGCTGGTTGTAAAAGCTCCGTTTCCATTCTCACCAGCATAACGTAGGATGGAAAAGGAAGTACTGACAACTGGGGTTTTGTTCTGACAGACTAAATTGATATACTCCAAGACAGGGCTAATGCAGAGTTCTAAATGGAAAGTTCTGGCGGCTGGGATTTAGCTCTGTGAGACATTTGGAGCTTTGTCAGGTGGCACCTGCTCCAGAGAGATTGGATCAACCTATCCTTAGGTCCGTGTAGATGCCAATCTCTGTCGAGTATCTGAATCTCTGGAGTCTCCCAAGAATTCCATTTATAGGACAAGGTAACAAACCCTCTTCACAGGTCTCACAAATTCCATTGCCAATAAATATATTCTTCCTCAGATCTGACCTTCAGTGAAATTGTGCCTGCATGTGCATCTTCTGGACCTTCCCCAGCTGGTCACATGAACTGCCAGAACCAAAGGGAAAGAAACTTCTCCATATCCTCCTGGGTGCAGTCCCCTCTGAGCACATTTCAAGCATACTCCACCAAGCACGCTCTAAGTCATATAGCAGGTTCTCATATCGATGGTCTGGAAGCACTTCTTATGATCTCCTGACTTCTGAAGCAAAAAGTTACATCTTAGCCATTTCAAGATGGCTCTCCACCCCCAGTTCTCTGTTCACCAGCTGAGAAACAAGTAACACTTTTCAAACACCAGCTCACTTCACATCCTCGGGTTCAATTAAATTCGGATTACTTCTCTTTGCCCGTGGTTCTCCAATGCCTAATTTGTTCACTGTTTTTCTCTCTCTGCTGTGTCACCACTCCTCTGTGGTGACCTGGCGCTGCTGGTGCCACCAGTCTGAATCCATTGTACTCTTTCTTGCCCTCTGTTCAAAGGATCCAAATGTTTGTATCTCCATGATTCCCTTACTGTCTGATATTGAATTTCAGTGAATTCTCACTATCAGCCACCTTGCTACCAAGCAGTATTCTTGTTGCTTCAATGCCAAGTCACCGAGCACTTGGAGAGTGCACCCTTCTTCTGGTCTGCCATCTTTCATCCCTGGAATTGTTTTTAATTTCTTTTTAAAGACTACTAACAAACAATGATGTCTAATTTGAAACTGAAGAATACATAAATGTTGTGAGCTTATATGAGTGAAAGATAAAAGATAGTGAGATATAATAAATGCCTAGATGAGCATTTATTTACTTTTTAAATTTTATTTTAATTAGTTATACATGATAGTAGACTACACTTTGATACATCATATATAATGGAGTATAATTTGTTATTCTTCTGGTTATGCATGATATAGAATCCCATCAATTGTACACAGGGTAATAATGTCTGATTCATTCTACTATTCTTCCTATACCCATACTCCCTCGCCTCCCTTCAATCTCCTGTACTTAATCTAAAGTAACTCTATTCTTCCCTAGCCAACCCCCATTGCGAATTAGCATCCTCATATCAGAGGATATTTAGCTTTTGTTTTTTTGGAATTGACTTATTTCACTTAGCATACTATTCTCCAACTCTATCCATTTACTGGCAAATGCCATAATTACATTCTTCTTTAAGACTGAGTAATATTCTATTGTGTGTGTGTATGTGTGTGTATATATATCCCATTTTTTTATCCATTCATCTGTTGAGGGACACCTAGGTTGATTCCATAGTGTAGCTATTGTGAACTGAGCTGCTATAAACATTGATGTGGCTGCATCACTGTAATATGCTGATTTTGAGTCCTTTGGGTAAAAAGTGAGAATAAATTTGGGGGAGAATGTTTAGAACAACAACAAAAAAAAAACATTTAAGTTGGTTACATTAATAGAAACTTACATTTGAAACTTATATATTTTCTTCTTCTGTCCCTAACATCTGGCTGGGGTTAGACCTTGGACTCCAGAGAAACCAAAAATTTCTATCCCCATCATGATTATGTGAAAAAATTTCATATGAATCTTAACCACCCTAATGTTGGTCTCTTACCATTAAAAAGGATAAGGACTTTTGGGGGGGACATAACTATTTCACATATCAGGGTAGGAAAAAGGCTTTTAATACTTCTGATACTGTTTTAAAATACTATGGGAGCTGCTTTTCCCAGCTTGACAATTTCACATTAAATGAAGATAAATTGTTAATTGAGTCATCCACATCACTCAGAAGTACAGATCTGACCATCCTAAAAAGGGTTTGCTCTTTACTGAGGTATCAGACTCTGTGTATCAGGGAAGGTGTAGATATAGGACTGAAATGGGTGCTAAAATAGATTTAATACCTTGAGTTTATTATATGTGTTTTCTTTGTTCTTGAAGGTGAGTGTAAAGTTTTGGGTAATTTTATCACAATGTTAGATCCCACTGAATTTTTTGATTTTGGACTGCTGCTAAAACCTATAAACCACACTCTTTCTTCTTTCCCTTGTGCCCCACATCTGGGAAAGATAAGAAAGCCTGGGTGCTCCCTCATTCCTGCACCAGTGAGAGATTAAAATCATGCAAGGCATTGTCTGCTTGTGGGAATTTCATTCAAGATCCACCCCTGGCCACAATAAAGCCCAAGCCAGTCTCTCTTCTTGGCTCTGTGGAGTCACTTTGAAGACATTTGTACTGCTCACCCCAGAGACCTCAATCATGCATGTATTGAAATTTTTCATATCTTCTTGATTTGTAAGTCCCATCAACACTTTAGTCATCCAAAACAAACTCTGGATGGGATTCATTTACCTCTCAAGTAACTATAAAATTGATATAATAGAAAATCTGTCATCTAAATTCATGTTTACGATTTGAAATATTTTACAGAAACTGATGTCAAAGAATAATAAGTTAAATTTAAAAAAATGAACGAATGCAATTCTTTATAAATAGTACTTAAATGTTGTGTCCAATATAATTTTTCATAATTGATGGCTTTACTGTGGCAGGTTGGTAGGTAGTATTGCCATGTAAAGAGCATCTATTTGTTAGATTGTTAAGGCTTCCAATTGTGAAATAAGACAATCGGAAATTTTATGTTCAAATTTTCAGCTTGAAGAAGTTGAAGAAGTAAATATGCTTGTAAATAGAAGCAAATTTTAGGTGATTTCAATCTAACTGCATGTTAAATAAAAAATTGAGCAAAGATGAGCATTTAAGTTAACACAAAATTTAACAGATGCATACAAAAATGAGGTTTTACCCTAAAATATTTAAGAAAAGATGTTTTTTAAATTTGTTAGCTAAGAGATAGGTTATTGCTTTAAGTCCAAATAACTATAACCAGTCTTAGTTAAAAGTAGCACCCCCACTATTGGCATCAATGGGAGTTGTTTTTCCCAGCTTGACAATTTCACATTAAATGAAGATAAATTGTTAATTGAGTCATCCACATCACTCAATAGTACAGATTTGACCATCCTAAAAAGGACTTGCTCTTTATTGAGGTATCAGACTCTGTATCAGGGAAGGTATAGATATAGGACTGAAATGGGTGCTAATATTAGATTATGCTAGCATATCTGCCATTTTGCTGCCACCATTATTCTGACCCCCGACACACCATTTTACAACCTAGATTGCTAACCCAGGAACTTCCTAGTAATGTCATTGGTCCAGATTGTTAGCCTGCGAACCTCCTCACCAGCCATTGATTCAATTGCTATTCGCCCACGAAATTTCACTACTTAAGAATAGCTCCCCCGCCATTTTCTCTGTCTCTCTCTCTCCTCCTCACTCTCACTCGCTTTCTCTCTGTCTCACTCTCTCTCTCATTTTCTCTCTCTCTCTTTCTCACCCTGTGGGCAGACACTCTGCCTGTCTGCTTAATAAAATCTCTCATGTGATTTCCCTCATCCAGAGTGGTTTCTGGGGGTTTTCACCCACCCCAAACAATTCCTAACTGATACAGAAGTGAGAACCTTGACAAAAAAGTTGAAGAAACTTGAGAGAAGAGTCAATCATGGGGATGATGGAAAGTCACAAATGTGAGGATACAGACTCTAAGGAGACTTAAGCAAGAGAACACTTGTGAATCAAGGAAATCTTGAATATCATAGAGAAGATGACCTATAGCATCATGGTATGCACAAGAAGGCATAGTTGTGTTGGTATGTGTTTCTAGTAAAAGAGGAAGTCGAACCATCTGAGTTTATGGAGGCCTTAAAAATGAATCTGAGAAATATTATTGTCCTAGACAGAAAAAAAGAAGTTGCTGATAGAAAGCCATCAAAACTAAGGTGCTCAGACATTGAGAAGCATGGAAAGCCCCTATAAATACCTGATGTTAGGAGATGAATGAGGCACTACCAATAGCAAGAGACTGTCATCAAAGGTCAGAAAGCTAATGGTAGTAGAAAACAAAACCACTCACAAGACTATCTGTAATAACTTAATATTCCACCAATAGCCCTGATGATGCCTTTTGGAAGTGAGGTGAGCAATTCAAAATTATTAGGGAAATTCCTGATGTGTTCAAGATTATCATGAATTGATAAGACCAAGCACTTGGCCACTTAGTTTTGGGGACTCTAGATACAAATTAAGTTTAGTCATATTGAAAATAAAGTTCATTTCAACTTTTTGTCCATCTGTAAAATCTGTTGTTCACATATTATTCTTGACAATTAGTTGTATTTCAATTGTAATGATGATAAAAACCCATGTCCAATATTAAGTACTGAGTACTATTAGTTATTAAGTAACATAAAGTATTGTGTACTATTGTTCTCAGGGGCAGCATTCTGGGCTGCTGGGTTCTTGATAAGTTTTTGATATGTATCTTGGAATGATAAACATATTTTAGCTATCCTAGGAGTTAGAAGAGCTGTTCTTAATTTCAACACTATTCCACCCTGCATTAAGGATCAGTCACAATATTTGTCATCAGTTAATAAAAGGAAATGCAGAATCCAAGATGGTGAAGTGGAGGCATGTAGCACCTTTCAGACTCTGTGACTCGGAATCAAAATAGCTGGAGGACAGCTACTCAGCAAGTGGACAATTGAGGGAATTCATTGGTGTCCAGTCCTGGATAGAGACTCAGGGAAACCCAGACATTCTGATATTTCAAACAGAAGGCAAAACCTGGTGCATTAGCATCAACCCTGTGGTATTGCTGGAGCATAGCAAAAGGGAGGAGTAGCATGAATCAAAAGAGAGAGAAACACGGTGGACAAATCTGATATGAAAACAACTGAAAAACAAAAAGGCAGTCTGAACTTAGCTGACTTGGAGACTGCATAGTAGGCTAGTGCTTGAGAAGTGCTCTGAATTTCTCACTTTAGAACAGAGAGCTAGAGTGTGGAGTCATTTTGTGGAAGTCATACTTAAGCTTGCTGGTTTGGGATTCCTGGAAACTGCAGCACGTATTGCTTAACTGTCCTGGCAATGTACCTACCATGTAACCTAGGGTGGCTCAGGAGGAACACCATTGGAACAGGCACAGAGAAGATTATATATGTTAGGATTTGGATCAGACATGTAGAAGGGAATAGAGAGATACAAAGGGAAAGTCCACTTTCCCTTTGAGTCTGATGGCTCTGGGGAGACCTGCTGAATAGGGTTGTAAAACCAAATGGGCAAAAGTGATTAGTTGCAGGGAATGGAACTTGATTGATCACAGTTATGAGTAGGGCAGTGCCTGAGAACTGCTATGCCCCTCCACAAAGGAAGATTTTTTTCTTTTTACTTCACCCTAAAAGTAAGATTCTAGAGGAATGCCCAAGATTCAGAATCTTAGCATTTACTGGCCCTAGGGTTGTGATGATTTTATCTGTCTGGAATAGACTATAGTCAACAGCTGTCCTGACATCTAGTTCAGATCAGAGCCTGGTATCAGTTACTATAAGAGTGCCTACCTAGCATGAGTGAAATTCTGGGTTCAATTCCCAGAACCAAACAACAACAACAACAAAATCCTCCATATCAACTCCATGTTTTGATGGAATCCGTCTGGAATAAACTCTAGTAGAGGGTGCTTCCCAGTCCATGTTACCTTATACTGGTGATTGGAGAAGCTGAGAGCCACCTCAACCAGCTTCAGTCCAATGACACTCCAGCTGGCAGCATTATGTAAAATAAAAAAGGAAGAAGGTAGTTAATAAACCCAGTCCTTTCCCTCTACAGTGTACATGGCCCTGAAACACATATAAGGAAGGGTAGTTGGCCATTGGTAGTAAATAATCCACTCTTGTCCGCAGTTTTAACCACTGCAGTAGGGACTCTTTTTACATATATCACATATACACATAAATTTTTCTTTGTTATCATTGTTTTCTTTTTAAAAAGAAATAGAACCCAACAGAAGCACAGATGCACAAATCTCAACAGTAAAATACAAGAAATATGAAAGAACAAGGCAACATAACATCTCCTACAGTTTATAATTTACAGGAATTGACTCCAAATATACTAAAGTGGATGAAATACTGAATAAAGAATTTAAAAATGATAATGAAAAGTATCAGTTAACTTCAAGAGAGTGTAGATAAATAAATGAACAAATTAAACAAGACAGTATAGAATGTGAATGATAAATTCAATAAAGGGGTAGATCTTGAAAAAGAACAAAAGAGAAGTTTTGAAGATAAAAAGCTCAATAAGTCAAATAAAATCTTCAGTGAAATGCCTAAACAGAAGGCTAGATCAAGCAGAAGACAGAATTTAAGAACTTGAAGACTAGATGGCTACACTAGAACATTTAGAATAATAAGGGGAAAAAATGAAATTATGAGGAGAATATACAAGATCTCTGGGAAAACATTAAAAGACTTAATTTAAAATTTGTAGGTCTTGCAGAATAATAGATATACAAACTGTTGGCATAGAAAACATATTCAGTGAAATAATAACAGAAAAAATTTCAAATCTTATAAATGGGTTGAACACTAAGGTACTAAAGGCATTTAATTTAAAACGCCAAATAGACACAACCAGGAAACATTCCATGACACATTGAAGTCTAAATTCCAAAAAATTATATTAAAAGATATGAAAGACATGCCACATAATTTATAATGAATAAAAGCAGATTTATCAGCAGAAACTCTGTAGTCCAGGAGGGCACAGAATGATGTATTTCAAACCCTGAAAAAAAAAAATGTCAACCTTGATTGTAATATTCAGCAAAAGTATCCTTCAGAATGCAATGGAGAAATAATGACATTTCAATATAAGCATAAACTAATTTATGACCACTAAGCCATCAAGCCATCATTGTAGAAAATACTTAAAAAACATCTGACATACAGAAGATTAAAAGCAACCAAGAAAGTATGGGAAAGAATAAATCTAATGAAAATAACAGTTAAACAAATGAGAACTAGGAATGAATCAAACATTAGAAATAAAACATAAAGATAGGAATTAATGTATAACTATGGATAATAGCCCTAAATAAAAATGGTCTGGTCTTAAGTATCCAATTAAAAGATATGAACTGACAGGATTTAAAAACAAGACCCAACTGTATTTCTTCTGCGAAAAACACAATTCACAAAGACATTTACATACCAAAAGTGAAAGAATGAAAAATAATGGCTTATGAAAATGGAATCCAAAATCAAAAAGGAGGAGTAGATATTTTCATATCCACCAAAACAGATGTCAGACCAAATGAGTTAGAAGAGACAAGTAGGTAACTACATATTGATAAAAAGAACAACCCTACAAGAAGATATAACAATTGTAAATATTTATTATGGCTTAAACATTGGTGCATCCAGTTTCATGAAACAAAAAGGGACAGATAGGCCCCTATAAAATAATGGTGGGTAACTTCAATACATCTGTCTTCCTAGTATATTATCCAGACTTAAAATCAACAAAGTGACCACAGAGATAAAATGGAAACAACATATATGATATATTTTGGATATCAGGTGTCCCCAAAAGCTCCAGTTAATACAGAAATATTAAGAGGTAAAATGACTACATTTATGAGAGTTATAATCTAATTGCTGCTTCTTAGTTTGAGGATGACTGACTGGTAATTGTAGGCATGTGGATTTGGCTGGAAGAGGTGGATCTCTAACTGTATGCCCTGAAAGAAATCTTCTTGCCTGTGACATCCTGCCCACCACTTCCCGACCCACCATGATCTGAACAGGTTTCTTCCTCTGCGTCCTCACCCTGTACCCTGAGAAATGCAGTTGGCTGTCTATGGAATAAAACCTCTGAAACCATGCACCCCAGATAAACTTTCTCTCTTCTAAGTTGTTCTTATTAGGTACTTAGATCACAGTGAAGCAAAAGCTGACTAAAACAGAAATTGGTAACAAGAAGTGGGGTCATTGCTGTGACTAACCTGCCCATGTGCTCCAGAAACCTTTGAAGCTAGTTTACAGGAGGAATTATGAAAAGTTGAGAGATTCAAAGTAGGAACAGCTTAGAACATTGTAACTGGAGCTTAACGTGTGATTCTGGTAGGAGCTCAGAAGACCAGAATGCCAATTGGAATGAGGACTATTCTTACGAGGTTTCAGAGGTAATTGAGGACTCTATGGGGAATTGAACTAGAAGTCACTTGTGTTATATTTTGGCAAATAACTTAGCCACATTTTTTCTCACGTTCTGAGACTGTGTGAGACTGAATTTTAAAATGATGCTCTAATTAACCCAGCAGAGGAAATTTCAAGGCAGCACAGCATTCAATCAATGACATGGGTATTGTGGTGGCTTTTAGTTAAATTTACTATGAGAATTGGGAGCACAAAACAGAACTAAAGCATTTTTTAAACATGCAGTTTAGTCAGAAAAGCACATATAAAGCAGGGACCAAGGAAAATGTGCCTGTTGAAGAGATTAAATACCCCCCCCCCCCGCAAAATGCTAAGTACTTTTCATGCAGAGATAGAAAAGATGCTTCAAGGACATCTCAAGAATTTGCAACACTACATTCACTATAGGCTCCAGAGTACAGAAGAGAAAATTCCTTTGAGAAGAGATCATGGGGGCTACTTGCTCGCATGAGGGGTGGGGTAGGAAGTTGTTTCACCATGCTGAGCTCTGCAGGCACTCAGGCCATTGCAGCTACCATTTCAGGAGGCCCAAGTATTGCATGAGCTGGCAGCAGATCGTGTGATACTGGTTCTGCAGGAATGCAGGATGCTGGAGTTAAGGGGTCATGGAGGCTTCCAACAAGATTTCACAGGAAAGTCTGAGAAGTCAGGCAAAGTATAGCAGGGTCAGCGTCCCTGCAGGCTCTCCCTGAGAGGGTGATACATGAAGTTGGGAAGCTAAAGTCAAATAAAATGGAGAACCCAGGAATTAACAGATGCCAGTAACATGGACTGTCTGATGAGAGAAGACACGGGCCACAGAGAAATTCAGGCTAAAGGTGAGGCCATGTGTATTACAACTGGCAAGACCAAAGGGGCAGAGATGCCCAAGCTCTTGGGAGAGCACATGTTACAGTCATGTGTCTTACATAGTATATGGGGAATTAGGGAACTTGTTTGTCCTACTGTGTTCTGGTCTTACTTTGGCCCTATCTCTTCTGCGTATGCCCCTATTCCTCCCTTTGAAATGGAAATGTTTACTCTGTGCCACAGTATGTTACATATATACAAATTTTTAAAGGAACTCACAGTGAAGAGTTTGCCTTAAGTCTCATTAAACTTGCATTTTTGAGCAACACTAAAACTGTTAAGAATATGGGGCTCTTGGGAATTAATTAATTTGCATTGTGAGATAAACATGAGTTTTGGGGGGCTAGGGGCAGAATTTTATGGTTTAGATATAAAGTGTCCCCCAAAAGTTTCTACTAATGCAGGAATATTCAGAAGTAAAATGATTACATTATAAAAGGTGTAATCTAAGCAGCCCTTCCTTGTTTAAATGGGCTAACTGAATGGTAACTGTCCACAGGTGGGACACGGTTAGAGGAGGTGGGTCACTGGGGTCATACCCTTGAAGGGCACATTTTTTCTGCAACCCATTCACTGCCCACCCACTGCTTCTTTACCCTACCATGAACTGAAAAACTTTCTTCTGCTGGACCCTTCCCCCATGATATGCTGCTTTACCTTGGGCTCAGAGCAATGAATTCAACCATCTACGGACTGAGACCTCTAAAACTGTGAGCCCCCAATAAACTTCTCTAAGTTCTTGTTGGGCTGTTATAGTTTAGATATGTGGTATTCCCAAAAGTTCACATGTGAGACAATGCAAGAATTTTCAGGGTGAAATGGTTAGATTATGAGAGGTACAACCTAATCAGTGAATTAATCCATTAATGTATTAACTGAGCAATAACTGAGGCCAAGTAGGGCATAACTGAAGGAAGTGAGTCATGGAGGGTGTGCCCTTGGGGTTTACATTTTGTTCCTGGTGAGTGAAGATCTCTCTCTGCTGGCTATCATGTCATGAGCAGCTACCTGCCATGATGAATTGCATTGCCTCATACCCAGAGTTATGGAGTCAGCTGACCATGCACTGAATCTCTGAAACCTCAAGCAAAAATAAACCTTCCCTCCTCTACAGTGTTCTTATCTGGTATATTAATCAGCAATGAAAACACTTAATAAACCAATACATCTACAGGACATTTCATCCAATAACAACAGAATATACTTTATTTTTAGCTGCTCATAGAATTCTCTCCAAAATCGATCATATAATCAGGCCACAAAGCAAATCTTACAAAATACAAAATAATTTTGAAATAATTCCAAACATCTTATCATCTCATAATGGAATGTAATTAGAAATTAAGAGCAAGAAAAACTACAGAAATTATATAAACAAGTGAGATTAAACAATATACTTTTGATTGATTAGTGGGTCATTGAAGAAATCAGGGGAGAAATTTAAAAAGCTATTATACTCAGTCAAGTATATAGAAACATAATATGTCAGAATTTGTGAGACATGGCAAAGGCAGTTGTAAGAGAGAAATTGGTAGCTATGAATGACTATATTTAAAAAAAAGAAAGATCTCAAATATACAAGCTAATGATGAATATAGACTTAGAAAAAAAATCAAGAACAAAATAATACCAAAACCAGTAAAAGGAAAGAATGAATAAAACTCAGAGTTTAAATTAATGAAATAGAAAGTAAAATGAAAAAGAAATACAAAGGCTTGATGAAACAAAGGATTTATTTCTTTGAAAATAAAAACAGAATTGACATACCCTTAGCCAAACTAACCAAAAGAAAGGGAGAAAAGACACAAATTAATGAAATTAAATTAAAGATAAAAAAAGGGAAATTACAACAGACACCACTGAAATATGAAGGATAATCAATGACTATTTTGAAAACCTATATCATATTTCAATAAATTAGAAAATCTAGAAGTGATGGGCAGATTTCTAGATGTACACAACTTTCCAAAATTGAACTAATGTCGAGAACCTAAGCAGACAAGCAATAATATTGAAACAGCAAAGGAAAACCTCCCAACAACAACAAAAATAACAACAACAAAAAAAAATCAGGATAGAAAAGGGAGGGATTCTTCCAAATTTATTGTCCTCCAAACTTATTCTATGAAGTCAATATCATCCTGATTCCAAGACTGATAGAAGAAACATCAGGGAAAAAAAATTACCAACCAATCCTTGATGAATACAGATGTAAACATTCTTAATAAAATACCTGCAAACTGAAATCAACAGTACATTTAAAAGATTAAACACCATAATCAAGTTGGTTTCATTCCAGGAATGCAATTGTGGTCCAACATACACAAATCAATAAATATGATATATTGCATAAATAAAATCCAGGACAAAAAGTACATAATCATATGAATGTATACAGAAGAGGCCTTTGACAAAATTCATTATATTTTCATGACAAGTGATCCTGCAATATGTACAATCAGAAAAATGAGAGATCACACTCTATTTATGTATGATCTAACAAAATGTATAAATGCATTCTACTGTCATGTACAACTAATTAGAACACATAAAATAAAAAAAAATTGAAAAAATTCTACAGAGGCTAAGGATAGAAGGGACTTACCTTAACATAATGAAGCCTATATATGACAAACACAACGTCAACATCATACTATTAGGGAAAACTGAAAGTATTTTCTCTTAAATCAGGAACAAGCAAGGATGTCTACTCTCATCACTCCTATTTAATATATACTTGAAATTTTAGCCAGGTCTATTAGACGAGAGAAGAAAATAAAAGTGATCCAAATAAGAAAAGGAGAAGTCAGATTATCCCTATTTGCAGATGATATGATCTGGTATTTAGAAGATACTAAAGGATCTATCAGAAATTCTAGAGTTGATAAATTCAGCAAAGCATCAGGATACAAAATTGACATATAAAAATCAATAGCTTTTCTATACACCAATAATGAACATGGTGAGAATGAACAAAAATGATTTAATTCATAATAGGTTTCAAAATATAAAATGCCTAGGAAAAAAGCCAACCAAGGAAGTAAACCACATCTTCAAGCAAATTTACAGAATGCTGAAAAAAAGAAGTAGAAGAAGATACTCACTAGAATGTGAAATAGCCTCCTATGTTCTTAGGCAAAATTAATATTTCCTATTAATTTAAAAGGCCATATTTCCACATGCGATCTACAGATTCAATGCAATCTCCATCATAATACCAATGGCATTCTTCACTTCAAAAAAGAATCATAAAATTCATATTGAAGAATGAAATGTGCACAATAACCAAAGAAATCCTAAACAAAAGGTACAATGCTGGAATCATCACAATAGCTGATTTCAAATTTTGCTATAGATCCCTAGGAACAAAAGAACCACATGATAATGGCATGAAAACAAACATATGTAGAGTACCTGAACAGAACAGAAGCCATAGAGGCAAATCCACACATACATAGTCAGGGGATTCTTGGTAAATATGCCCAAAACATACATTACAGAAAAGACAGCCTCTTTTACAAATGTTGCTGAGTAAACAGGATGTTCATATGTAGAGGAATGAAAGTACAACCATATCTCTCACCCTCTACAGAAGTCAACTTAAAATGGATCAAAGACCTAGATATAAGATCAAAATCATTGCAACTGCTAGAATAAGACATACAAGAACATACAGACACTGGCAAAGACTTCCTCGTAATTCAGGAAATAATTGCAATAATTAATAAGTGGGATGTAATCAGATTAAAAGGTTTCTGAAGAGCAAACAGTTAACAGTGTTAAGGGACAACTTGCAAATGGTAGAAAATCTTTGCCAGCTACTTTTCTGGCAAAGCATGAGTATGAAGAATATATAAAAACTCAAAAACTTCAACACTAAATAAACAAATAATCTATTCAATAAATGGGCAGATGAACTGAGCAGACACTCCTCAAAAGAAGTACAAATGCCCAAAAATTATATGCAAAAAAAAAAAAATGTTCAACATCTTAACCATCAGGGAAAAGGAAATCAAAACTTCACTGAGTGTTCCTCTCTCCCAAGTCAGAATGGCAATCATCACGAAAACCCTTAAGAATAAATGCTGGCAAGGATTCAGGGAAAAGGAACTCTTATACACTATTGGTTGGAAGGTAAAGGTTAAGGCCACCATGGAAATCAATATGGAGATTCCTCAAAAGACAAAAATGAAATGACCACATGATTCAGCTATACCACTCCCTTTGTATTTATCTGAATGAACTAAAGCCATCATACTAGAGAGATACAGGCATAGGCATACCCATGTTCATCACAGCACAATTCACAATAACCTACTTATGGAATCAACCTAGGTGACTCTCAACAGACTAGTGGATTTTAAAAGTATGATATATATATGTTTTATATACATATATGATGTATATAATTCAGTATTATTCTACCATAAAAATGGAATTATTCATCTGCAGGAAAATGGATGGAACTGGAGGGCATCATGTTAAGCAAAATATGCTGGACTCAGACAAATATCTTGTGTTTTTTCTCCTACATAGCAGTAAGAGGGAAAGAAATGAAATCATGAAAATAGAAAGGAGGATCCAAGATGGCGGCCTAGAGGGAGACTGCACCTCCGGTCGCTCCACAACCCAGGAGTTAAGAAGGGGAGGCATTGAGAGACTCGGACTGAAGTGGAGCCACGGGTGAGTCTGCCCACTGGGTAAAGCTCGGCCCGGGTGGCAGGCCCAGATAGAGGTGGCTTATCGGAGCCGGGCAGGGCAGCTAGAGTCATCCACAGGCAGTCCTGCGCACTCCGGCGGTGGGCCCCGCCCACACAGCCAGCTTCTCCAGGTTCTCGGAACGGAACTGGCCCGCTAGTGAGAGCCTGTCTGAACAGAGCACGCTCCGAGTCCCGGAGCCCCTGCAGTGCAGTGTACTCCTGCAAAGAACCAGCGGAGAGCCTCGATCTGCAATCAGCCTCAGGGATAAGGACAGGGCAGCCGGAGACCTCTTCAGGCGGCTCTGCCCACTCCGGCTGCGGGCTCTCTTCACGGGGCGATCCAAGATGGCGGCCTAGAGGGAGACTGCACCCCCGGTCGCTCCAGAACCCAGGAGTTAAGAAGGGGAGGCATTGAGAGACTCGGTCTGAAGTGGAGCCACGGGTGAGTCTGCCCACTGGGTAAAGCCCAGCCCGGGTGGCAGGCCCAGATAGAGGTGGCTTAGCAGAGCCGGGCAGGGCAGCTTGAGTCTTCCCAAGGTAGTCTTCCACACTCCGGCAGTGGGCTCTTCCCACACGGCCAGCTGCACGGTGCAGGCCCACAGTGAGAGCATTTCCGCACAGAGCCAGTTCCAAAACGTGGAACCAGTAGGGGGCTAGGGGCAGTATTCTTCGAATGAGCTGCTTTATCAGATTCCTCCAAGACATCAGGCTACTGAAGGCTGGGAGGTGATACACTGGAAATCTACTGGGACACTATAAGCCAATAGTGGAAAACTGCAATATCTCAGGGTCCCACTGACAACTGACCATTATGAGAAAACAAGGGAAGAAAATGTCCCAAACAAACCTAGATACTACATCAATAAAACCCAATGACAGCAGAGCAGAAGAAATGTCAGAAAGGGAGTTCAGAATGTACGTAATTAAAACAATCAGGGAAGCTAATGAGGAGATGAAAGAGCAAATGCAGGCATTGAAGGAGGAGATGAAAGAGCAAATGCAGGCATTAAATGATCGCACCAATCAACAGTTAAAAGACCAAATACGGGAAGCAAGAGATCATTTCAATAAAGAGTTAGAGATACTGAAAAAAAAACCAAACTGAAATCCTTGAAATGAAGGAAACAATAAACCAAGTTAAAAACTCCATAGAAAGCATAACCAATAGGATAGAACACCTGGAAGACAGAACCTCAGACATTGAAGACAAAATATTTAACCTTGAAAACAAAGTGGAACAAACAGAGAAGATGGTAAGAAATCATGAACAGAATCTCCAAGAACTATGGGATATCATGAAAAGGCCAAATTTGAGAATTATTGGGATTGAGGAAGGCTTAGAGAAACAAACCAAAGGAATGAACAATCTATTCAATGAAATAATAACAGAAAATTTCCCAAATCTGAAGAACGAAATGGAAAACCAAGTACAAGAGGCTTATAGAACTCCAAACATACAAAATTACAACAGACCCACCCCAAGGCACATTATTATGAAAATACCTAACATACAAAATAAAGACAGAATTTTAAAGGCCGCGAGAGAAAAGAATCAAATTACATTCAGAGGGAAACCAATAAGAATATCAGCAGATTTTTTCAATCCAGACCCTAAAGCTAGAAGGGCCTGGAAACAACATATACCAAGCCCTTGAAAGAAAATGGATGCCAACCAAGAATCTTATACCCAGCAAAACTTACCTTCAAATTTGACGATGAAATAAGATCCTTCCACGATAAACAAAAGCTAAAGAAGTTACAAAAAGAAAGCCAGCATTAAGAACATGTCTCAGCAAAATATCCATGAGGAAGAGATGAAAAACAACGATGCAAATCAGCACAGGAGGCGCTAGCCTAAAGGAATAGCCAAATAAGGAGAAACCAAATCAGGTCAAAAACAAATATGAGTCAATTGACTGGGAATACAAATCATATCACAATAATAACCCTGAATGTTAATGGCCTGAATTCATCAATCAAAAGACACAGACTGGCAGATTGGATTAAAAAGAAAAATCCAACAATATGCTGCCTGCAAGAGACACATCTCATAGAAAGAGACACCCATAGACTAAAGGTGAAAGGATGGGAAAAACATACCATGCACACGGACACAGCAAAAAGCTGGAGTATCCATCCTCATCTCAGATAATGTGGACTTCAAACCAAAACTAAGTCAGAAGGGATAAAGAAGGACATTACATGCTGCTTAAGGGAAGCATAATCAGCAAGACATAACAATCATAAATATCTATGCCCCGAACATTGGCTCATCCACGTACGTCAACAAATCTTCTCAATTCCAGAAATCAAATAGACACAACACAATAATACTAGGCGATTTTAACACACCCTCTCTCACCACGGATAGATCGTCCAAACAAAAATTGAATAAAGAAACTATAGATCTCAACAACACAATCAGCAATTTAGACTTAACGGACATATATAGAATATACCATCCAACAAAGAATGAATACACTTTCTTCTCAGCAGCACATGGATCCTTCTCTAAAATAGACCATATTTTATGCCAAAAAGCTACTGTTAGTAAATACAAGAAGATAGAGATACTACCCTTGTACTCTATCAGATCATAATGGATTGAAATTAGAAATAAATGACAGAATAAAAAACAGAACTTCTCCAATACCTGGAGACTAAATAATACACTATTATGTGATGAATTGGATAACAGAAGACATCAGGAGGGAAATAAAAAAATTCTTAGAAGTAACGAGAACAAAGACACATCATATCAAAATCTCTGGGACACTATGAAAGCAGTACTTAGACGAAGATTTATTTCATGGGGTGCATTCAAAAAAAGAAGTAGAAATCAACAAATAAACGAGTTAACACTACAGCTCAAAGCACTAGAAAAAGAAGAGCAGACCCATACCAAAAGTAGTAGAAGACAGGAAATAGTTAAAATCAGAGCCGAAATCAACGAAATCGAAACAAAAGAAACAATCGGAAAAATTAATAAAATAAATAGTTGGTTCTTTGAAAAAATAAATAAATTGATAAACCCTTAGCCACACTAACAAAGAGAAAGAGGGAGAAAACTCAAATTACTAAAATTCGGAATGAACAAGAAACATCACAACAGACACGAGTGAAATACAAAACATATTAGAAGCTATTTCGAAAATCTTTACTCCAACAAACAGAAAACCTTGAAGACATCAACAAATTTCTAGAGACATATGAACTACCTAAACTGAACGAGGAGGACATACACAACTTAAATAAACCAATTTCAAGCAATGAAATAGAAGAGGTCATCAAAAACCTACCAACAGAGAAAAGTCCAGGACAGATGGGTTCTCAGCCGAGTTCTATAAACCTTAAAGAAGAGCTCATTCCAATACTCCTCAAAACTATTCCATGAAATAGAAGAGGAGGGAACCCTACCAAACTCGTTCTATGAAGCCAATATCACCCTGATACCTAACCAGACAGAGACACATCAAGGAAAGAAAATTTCAGACCAATATCCTTAATGAACATCGATGCAAAAATTCTCAACAAAATTTTAGCAATCGCATACAAATATATATTAAAAAGATAGTGCACACGATCAAGTGGGTTTTATCCCAGGGATGCAAGGTTGGTTCAACATTCGGAAATCAATAAATGTCATTCCCCATATCAACAGACTTAAATTCAAGAATCACATGATTATTTCAATAGATGCAGAAAAAGCATTTGATAAAATACAGCATCCCTTCATGCTCAAAACACTAGAAAAAAGTGGGGTAATGGGAACATTCCTAAACATTATAAAGGCCATCTACGCTAAGCCCATGGCTAATATCATTCTAAATGGTGAAAAACTGAAAGCGTTCCCCCTAAAACTGGAACAAGGCAGGGATGCCCTCTTTCACCGCTTCTATTCAACATCGTCCTTGAGACCTCTAGCCAGAGCAATCAGACAAACCAAAGAAATTAAAGGGATACGAATAGGAAAAGAAGAACTCAAACTATCCCTGTTCGCTGATGACATGATTATATATTTAGAGGAACCTGGAAATTCCACCAGAAAACTTTTAGAACTCATAAGTGAATTCAGTAAAGTAGCAGGTTACAAGATCAATGCTCATAAATCCAATGCATTTTTATACATAAGTGATGAATCTTCAGAAAGAGAAATTAGGAAACTACTCCATTCACAATAGCATCGAAAAAAATAAAATACTTGGGAATCAATCTCACAAAAGAGGTGAAGACCTCTACAATGAGAACTACAGAACACTAAAGAAAGAAATTCAAGAAAACCTTAGAAGATGGAAAGATCTCCCATGTTCCTGGATAGGCAGAATTAATATCGTCAAAATGGCTATACTACCTAAAGTTCTATACAGATTCAATGCAATTCCAATTAAAATCCCACTGATGTACCTCGCAGAAATAGAGCAAGCAATTATGAAATTCATCTGGAAGAATAAAAAAACCTAGAATAGCTAAAGCAATCCTCAGTAGCAAGAGTGAAGCAGGGGGTATTGCAATACCAGATCTTCAACTCTACTACAAAGCAATAGTAACAAAAACGGCATGGTATTGGTACCAAAATAGACAGGTAGATCAATGGTACAGAATAGAGGACATGGACACAAACCCAAATAAATACAATTTCTCATACTAGACAAAGGTTCCAACAATATGCCAATGGAGAAAAGATAGCCTCTTCAACAAATGGTGCTGGGAAAACTGGAAAAACTATTTGCAATAGAATGAAACTAAACCCCTGTCTCTCACCCTACACAAAACTCAACTCAAAATGGATCAAGGACCTCGGAATCAGACCAGAGACCCTGCATCTTATAGAAGAAAAAGTAGGTCCAAATCTCAACTTGTTGGCTCAGGATCAGATTTCCTTAACAGGACTCCCATAGCAACAAGAAATAAAAGCAAGAATAAAACAACTGGGATAGATTCAAACTAAAAGCTTTCTCTCAGCAAAGGAAACTATCAGAAATGTGAAGAGAGAGCCTACAGAGTGGAGAATATCTTTGCCAACCATACCTCAGATAGAGCGCTAATTTCCAGAATCTATAAAGAACTCAAAAAACTCTACACGAAGAATACAAATAATCCAATCAACAAATGGGCTAAGGAAATGAACAGACACTTCACAGAGAAGATGTACAAGTAATCACCAGATATATGAAAAATGTTCAACATCCCTAGTAATAAGGGAAATGCAAATCAAAACCACCCTAAGATTTCATCTCACCCCAATTAGAATGGTGATTATCAAGAATACAAGCAACAATAGGTGTTGGCGAGGATGTGGTGAAAAAGGAACACTCATACATTGCTGGTGGGGTTGCAAATTAGTGCAACCACTCTGGAAAGCAGTGTGGAGATTCCTCAGAAAGCTTGGAATGGAAACACCATTTGACCCAGCTATCCCACTCCTTGGCCTATACCCAAGGACTTAAAATCAGCATACTACAGAGATACAGCCACATCAATGTTCATTGCTGCTAATTCACCATAGCCAGATTGTGGAACCAACCTAGATGCCCTTCAGTTGATGAATGGATAAAGAAACTGGTGGCATATTTATACAATGGAATATTACTCCGCAATGAAGAATGATAAAATTATGGCATTTTGTAGGCAAATGGTCGAAATTGGAAAATATCATGCTAAGTGAGATAAGCCAATCTCAAAAAACTAAAGGACGAATGATCTCGCTGATAGCGGATGAGGACATATAATGGGGGGTGGAGGGGCTAGCATTAGGTTTAGGGTTAGGTTTAGAGTTAGGCTAAGGAGAGCAGTAAGAATGAAGGAAAGAAGGACTGTGTAGAGGGAAAAGAGGGGTGGGAGGGGTGGGAGGGGTGGGAGGGGTGGGGGGGAGGGGAAAATATAATAAACATCATTACCCTATGTAAACGTAAAAAAAATAAATAAATTAAAAAAAAAAAAAAAAAAAAAAAGAAAATAGAAAGGAGACCATTAGAGAAATGGGGTTAGGAAGAGGAAGAAGAGAAGGGTTAAGAGAAGTATTGGGGAGTGAAATTGATCAAATTATGTTATATACATATACAAATATGCCACAATGAAACCCACTATTCTGAATAATTAATATGTTCCAATAAAAAAATTCTCTTTTAAAGTTTGACTACTTGTGTGCACTGGAATGTAAAAGTGTCCATATCCAAGATCATTGCAAGAGAGAAAAAGCCCTGCCAAATAAGCAGGTGACCCTGCAAGCAGCCAGTCTTATCCCTTAAATCCTCAAAGAGTTCATCTCATGATCTGAATATACGCCCTTTTAAAACTTCCCCATAAAAAAGGAAGTTCAAGAACACTCTGAATAGGAACGATCCTGATTAGAAACAATCATTTTTGGAAAAGCTGGAGGTCTGACATACAATATCTGAAAGGATTGGTCAGCATCCTATTTCTGTCCTTGACTAGTTAAATGAATCTGAGCATTTCTCTTAGGCTATCCATGCCTCAGTTTCCCCACCTATAAAATAGGAAAAATGTGCATACTCCTCCCTAGTATCTTGCTTTTGTCGCTACCAGCTCTAAAAAGGAGCAAAGCAAATGATTACTTTGCAGTCTCCTTCATAACCAAGAGCAGAAAGACAGGGGAGAATGCACGGTGCATCTGTTAGACTTTGGATTGACTCTTTCCTCCCTTTTACCTGAGGTGCACACAAAAGTGGTGGTTGCATTAGAAACCACACTGTTCCCATGAGACACCAACGTAAATACATCAGGTTAACATAATAAGAATGATGTAGAAAGTTTTTTGTTCACAATGGTTTTATTGAGCTGCTGCATCAAGACCAGTAATTGTCATTCTTCAGACTTCATGTTTTAGATGAAAATTGAATCCTTTTTTATGTCATATGTATGAAGCATATTTTTAATTACTTGTAACTGAGTGCATTCTGAACAACCAAGGCATTTTAAAACTATTTTTTAATGAATAAGCATTACAAAAATATAATCTCTTGTTATTTACCTGAAGATACATATCACACTATAGTATATGATTTATTCATTACAGTATAGACATTTTAACATGCATAGAATGAAATTAATGAATTAATTCATGCCTGAGATGAATCATGCTCACTGAAAAGAAAGTCATGTATGCATTGCACAACTAAAAATAATTTTTAAAAAGTCTCTCATAACTTTTGAGCCACAGGCAGCACATCAGCAAAATGAGAGTTTATGATGATTTTATTTAAAATGGAAAATTAATAATAAATTATCCCTGTTAGAACCGTGGAATGCAGAAAAAAAAGATATTTTGTGATATCTTTGTGTCTTTATTCAGGGAATTGTTTTGGGGAAAGGGAAAAAAAAAAAAAAAAAAAAACTAACTTTACTGGAAGGAATCAGTCCAGAAGCTCCTTCCAACAGTTGCCTCCAAAGCTGAAAGCCCCCAGCAGTTCATGCCCAGGGGATGAAATCCAAGCAACAGGGAGTGACACACCAGGTGGTATCCACTAGTGGCCTAGTTCAGCCAACCTGCCTATTCAGTTTCTGCCATTGTCCTCAATACCACCAAATATCAGCCACAGAGAAGCACTCAATATTTTCTAAACAGATAATCCAACCGTTTGCTCAGAGAATGTCCTTCTTTTAATAGTGTTTGCCAGGAAAATCCCTTTACCCTTCAAGATCCTACTCAAATATTTGCTCCTCACTGATGCTTTCTCTAGCTGAATTCATGGATCTATCCTATAACCCTATCATGTTTTTCAGGATAATATCTGTCCTTCAGGCACTAACCACAATACATATTTTTATCTGAGTATATGTTTGTATCCTTCATTAGAATGGGAGCCCAGACCCTATCTCCTTGGCATCCTAGAATTTAGGATGGATCATGGACCTCTGGATCTCTGGAATTGACTTTCGGTGGATAGATTCAGGCTTATTCATGCATTGAATAATGGAAGGTTACAAAGATACCAGAGAGAGAGCATTTGGAAGACTCTGGTCAGAAGTGTTCAGATACTTTTTGCTCTTTAATTATTTTAACATGTGTCTATATACTGACCCAATTTATTATTTATGTCTACTTTAATTCATTGAAAAAGAAGATTTGTCTGTACCTATTTATGGAAGGAAAAGGTATGATTCAACTGATCAACAATTCCCAGTATGTGCACATAATATCTCCTGAGAAGAGATTCAGGAACTATCATCCATATTTAGAAACTGTTCAAAGATCCAATTGGTCTTGATGCCTAGTGACTTCCAGGGTAAATAAAAACTTGTGATTACCCTAGGGATTGCTGGTTTCCATTTTTAGCCCTCAGTGCTTGACTAAATACCACATGAAAATAAGAAACCTATACCAACTTTCTTAATTAAAACTGTATCTGGTTATGGAAACACTTAAAACACAAAAATGAATTGCACATGGCTTGCTCCTGGCACTGAATTCAGGAACAACTTCCTGTTCTTAGTCCTTGATAGGCAGGAGCAATCCAAGACTAACTGAAGTTATGACTAAGTGCAAACTGGTAAGTTTAACATTTACCTGGTAATATTTATCATATTCAGTTTAAAAGTACTTCACTGCCCCACTGGCCATTGTGCTTTAACCTCATAACCAAGTGCTGCCAGAAATTCCACAGCATATCAAAGAATTTGAGTGTACATACAAATTGAATCTATGCAAGGGGCTGAAGGATAACGTTCATAGACTTTGTTTTTGTTTTTGTTTTTGTTTTCTTGTATTTTTGTTTTTTTACTAGCAGAGGACATTTGTTTCCAGACTGAAGGTTTGTTGTTCAGAACTACACAAGGAATAATGGGAAGTTCCTATAGCCTCAAGTACAGAAACCTATGATCCAAAGGAATAAGGATGACAGGACAGGGTCCAGTCATCCATACTTCATCTCGATAAGGCCAGAGAACTGTGGCTATTACACAGGAAGTGAAAATTTTATAAAAACTACAGTTAATGAATTGGCTTTGATAACATTAATGAAAGCAATTAGAAGATATCAAATTAGATCCTAGAATGGCTTAGATACTTTTAATTTCCTCTCTTAGACAGTAAAAAGGAAAGGGAAGGCATTTCACCCCAACAGGGAGTCACAGAACCATGCTTTCTAAATGATTCCAGTCTATTAATGCTCACAGTTCCATGGTAACACCTGCATTAAGTTTGCTTCCTTGGGTCTGGGCCAGACTCTCCAAAGTCTCAGCCTGGGATGAGAAGAGGCAATATCAGTGCTACAAAATAAGAAAAATGAACTCTTTTGAATGTTCCAGATGGTTTTAAATCCCAGCATTGCCACATAACATCTAGAATTGTACATCTCCTTTTTTAATACATGAAAAATGTTATTATGATTTTACTACATGACACACTATGAATATGCCATATTGCATTTTCCAAATGACAAGATAGGCACATGGTAACATTTTTCTTTGATTCCCAGGAACCTCAACACTTTTGGCCTTCAGGAAGTTTCAGTTTCTTATCATGTCCCTGATATCAACTATGCTTGGTAGTAAAGAACATTTAACTGAATTATTCTGTCATGGTTATTTATATGATATTCATCTTCCCTTCTCTTCTATTTTTGAGCATATGATAATGTGTTTGTTCATTAACATGCAAAGGATCTGGTCAAGGCGTAAGTTTTGTGAGTTCATGTGGCATGTCCACAGAAGTTAGTAGCATATGAAAGCCCTGTCATCAATGTCAAAACAAGTTCTACTTTTTCATCTGAAAAAAGGAATATATAGAGTTATAACAAACACAATATATTGCACCATCATAATTAATTCATACTTCTTTTTATTGGCAGTAGTTTATTTCTTCTTTTCCCTTACTGCAAACTCTTTAATTGTAAATAAATGTTTCAAGATACATATCCCATTTTACTGATGCTACTGCCATGGTATAGCAAGATGCTTATGAGGTTATATGAAAAAGGTATTTTAAATTGAAATGAATTTTAAAGCCCAATTCTAAGAAAACCAATATTCATCTCTTGACACATGCTGATAGCCTGCATCTTCTCTCTGAAATGTTATGTCTCCAAACAAGATCGCACATGTGTAAAAATGAAAAACATCTAATGCTGATTTTTTTTAATGAGAGAAGCTATGTAAAAGCAGACAGTACCTTTTAGGGAGAGTCAATAAAAGTTACATCTATTTCCTTTGGCTTCTAAAGGCAAGGCAGCCTCCCCCACCACACACACACCACACACACACACACACAAAGAACTCAAGATCCCTGCTACATAACAATCCAATGGTCAACTTTCTAACTAATAAACTTGCTCATTGGTTGTAAGAGTGTTAAACTGTGTTAACTCATTTCACTAGTACTCACAGAGTAATTGGTATGTTCTATGTGTTTATCAACTCTAAATCTTCACTTTTATAGTTGAGCTATGAGGTGTTCCCTAAAAGCTTGTGTGTGAGACAATGCAACAAAGTTTAAAGATGAAATGATTGGGTTATGAGAGCTTTTACCTAATCAGTGTATTAATTTGCATATATAGAGATTAACTGAGTGGTAAGTGTAGGCAGGTGAGGTGTGACTGGAAGAGGTGGGTCATTATGGGTGTGCTTTTGGGGTATATTTTGCCCCGGCTGAGTTGAGCTTAATCTCTCTCTGCTTCCTCATGTCATGTCCTGATCTGTTTCCATCCACCATCTACCATGTTGTTCTGCCTCACTTGGACACTAAGGCATGAGGCTGTCCATCTTATGGACTGAGACTTCTGAAACTATGAATGGCAAATAAACTTTTCCTCCTCTAAAATCTTTGTCAATTTTTTTGGTCACAGTGGGAAAAATCTGACTAAAACATTCACAAAACCCATTACCCCCACTGTGTATATATGGAAGCTAAGATACAAAAGTGTCCAAAAGCATGCAAGATGTCATGGGAAGTAGTTCAAACACCAGGTGTTAACAATGTCACCTGCCGTCACTGTCTTCAACAAGTTCCAGTGTTTTTGTGTTGCTTTGGGATTACCATGTTTATTGTACCGTGCCAGCATTGTGATCATTTTATACACAAGAGTTACCTAGATCTTTTCCAGGATTATAGGAACTCACTGAGGCTTAATTTTGTGGATGAAGATAACTAGTGGTATTCGTTAGCTTTCTGCCACTGTAACAAATACCTGAGATAAATCTACTTCAAAGCAGTAAAATTTTATTTGGATCATAGTTTCAAAGATTTCAGTCCATGGTATGGTTGGTTGGTTCCATTGTTTGGGAGCCTTTGATGATATATTACATCATGGCAGAAAGAACATAGTGGAGCAAATCTATTTTACCTCATGGCAGCTGGGAAACCAAACAAGAGAGAGAGGAGGAATGGGGCTCCAATATTTCCTTCAAGGTTACATCTCAGTAACTTAACTTCCTTTGACTAGATTCCACCTCTTAATGGTTCCACCACCTACCAAAAAGCAACACAGGCTGAAGATCAAATCTTTAACATATATGCCTTTAAGGGACATTTAAGATCCAAACCATAATACCATCCTTTAGGAAGAAGGAAACCAGGTACCTTGGTCTCATCTGTTACCCATTCAGTTTGGGATTATGAATTTGTATGGGAAGGAGCACCTGGTATTAGAATATTTCCTGTTTCTATAGAAATGTAAAAGGTGGCACAACCAGTTAAAGGACCAGACTTAGAGTCCCTAATTCCCCAGGTAGTGATACAAAATCAGCTCCTTTAGAATCTGAGAGCCAATTCAGCTCCTCTTGGCTGAACTGATGGAAAATGCATTTATATTTGGCAAATGCCAATATAATTGGGCTTTTTAAAATTCCAGAAGACTTTAATTGCAGAAAATCACTTAAGTTTAAATCCTTTATTGTCTTTTTTTTGTGTGTGCTCTTGAAGCTGAGCAATGAAATGAGACCAAACTAGAGTTTAATAAAAACTAATTCCCACTAGAATTTAGAGTACATCTTTAAACTGCCTTAAATCTTCTGTTCATGAAACTTTGCCCAGCTAACTGCAAGAGTCCATAGCCTGTTTCTTATTTACACTTTTTTCTCTCTTCAGGAGAGGGATGGAAAAATAACCAGAAAATAATGCCTCTAGAATTGTCACAGATCCTAGTCATCCTGGACAACTGCCAAACTCCATTCAACTTGTGGGAGAGAAGCAATTTCCCTTAGAAAAGGGGACATTAGGATCCCCAAGGATCTCTGTGAAGAGGGGGAACTGCCCAGTCAGACACCCTCTGCATGCCTAGGCTCATAACATGACCTCTTTGAGACCTTATGGTAGCACCAAAAAACACATGTGTGCAACCTCCCGTGACCAAGGAAAAATCTTCCTGAGGTGTGGCCATCACACATAAATAACATGCAAAGCCAATCCCATGTGCAAGTCCAGCCACCTGTGCCTACTTCTCAAAATAATCCTCCTGCCTTGGAGGATGGCCTGATGGAATAAAGGATGCTGAATTATACTCAAATTTCAGAAAATGAAGAGTATGTTTTTATGTATGTCACAACTCTTGCATGGTTTCTAATATACTTAAACTTTATTCATTGCTTATCTGACATGTCAAATGAACGGGCCCTCCTATATTTTTGTTTGCTTAATCTGGCACTTTAACACTAGGTGAATTCTCCTAATAAGAACCAAATGTTGACTATCTTGTTCTCTTATTGGTACAGGTCCCAATTCAATTTTTTTAAAAATCTAATGCATATTTGGCAGAATGTGTGGAGAGTTGCTGCCTTACATTTCATCATTATAGGTCTAAGTGAAAGAAGGGGAAAAGGCTGGGAGGAGGAAGAAGGAAAGTGAACAGGAAAGGAGATTGGGAATGAAGGGAAAAGAAATGACAAACCAAACTAAATGAGGATGAGGAGGAAAAAAATCAAGATTTCTTAAAAATGCTCAATTTTCAAAACTTATCACTGCTACTGTATCATAATTATAAACTGCTACAAGTTATTTTATCCTAGAATTAAAACTATAAACAATCCCTTATAGGAGACATGTATTTAAGAATTTAATTTCTGAAATATTACATTGCTACATTTCCTTTTAAATGTATATCCCAAGCTATCTGGATATCTATAAGCAATTAAAACTTTAGCAAATCAATTCATAGATAAAATAAGTCACCAATTTAATTTCTAAAAACCTTTATCCAGAGGTTCTATCTCTACACACACACACTCAAGTTTCTTATTAATTTAAGAAATCTTCTGACCTCCCCTGACCCAGGCTGTTGTCTCCACATAATGAGACCAGGGCCCCAGCATCCAGACAGTTCTGCCCACTCTAAAGTTTAATGATGCCAGAGCCAGGGTTTAAGTGGGCAAATTCAAGTAGGAGATTTAAACATTACTTTGCTCTGTTGAAAGGTGGTTACACAATACAAATATACACTTACTTTTTTTTTACTTAAGCTTCCAGGAATATAAGAGGTGGTATTTTATTTCTTGTATACATGACTACCTACCACAAGCAAACATAAGGTGAGAGAATCTAACTGATATAGGGGTGGGGAACATTAAAATTATACCATAATCTTTTCTAGTTACTTAAAGTTTATTGTGTTTATTTGAAAATACCATGATATATTCCAATGGGAACAGAGACCTGGGAAAATAACATTTCACTCAAGGCTGACCATAATGATTGAGCTGTAAAGTTCTTTGTTATCCTCCTTTAATTCTCAACCTGTGTGGCTCTGCAGTTGGGAGGAATGGCTGTCTGAGGGGGTTCTAGGACTTTCTTACATTCAAAGACATTTGTGTCCTGCAGTCACACATATGAAATGACCTTGTTCCTTCCTTAAATAACTAGGGAAAACACAGCACAATAACTAAACATAACACAATATAACCAACTTTATCATAGACATAAAGTGAGAAAAAAATCTATTGGAAATGAAGAAGTGTGAGTCATAAAATCCAGAAGGAGGTGTGAAGGATGCCCAAAGATGCGGGGAGGGCAGACAGGGTAGCAAAGCTAAGTGATTCTATAGACTGTTGCCTGGGGCCCATGGGCCTTGCAGCTGTGCTGCTGTGTCCAGAGCAGCAGCAGTGTTTAAAACACAGTATATAAATAGAAAGTCTGATGCACAGTGAGGTTTATAGGCAAGGAGACAACTGCAAGTTAAAAGCATTTTTTTGCAGTTCCCAAGAATAGGGGCTGTGATAGGTCATGAGTCAGGACATACAGGAAGTACCAGGGTCCACAGAGGGCAGAGAGAGGAGGAAGTGAGGTTTCTGCAAGAAACGATTGCTATTCTTTCCAGCCTTCTCAATAAAACCTCAGGGCAATGAATGGAAGGTAGAAGGAAGCAGAATGCAAACCTGTGTAAAGTCTGGTCAGAAAACAAGGGACAAAGTATTAATACCTTCCTCAAAAGTTGGTGAATTAACTGCCACATCTTAACACAAAATCATTTCATGACTCACATTTACCAAAGAAAACCTCCAATCGGTGAAACCAGATTCAGTGATTTCTAGTTCCTGACCCAGGAGAACAAATGTTTCTTTCCCAACAATTAGGATATTTTTGCTATCAAACATCAACTTATTCTTTTTATTGCTGAAAAATATTACATAAGTACAAGTAACAATATTAGCAAAAATTTTTAATGTCCACATGTGTATAATTCTCCAACAAATACTGACTTTAAGAAAGTGAACCTCATTACTGGTAAGATGAAGACACTATTATGGGCTTAATTGTCTCCCTCCCCTGTCAAAAGATTCGTATGTTGAAATCCTAATGCATAGTACCTCATATGTGACTTTAAATAGGGATAGGGTCTTTAAAGAGGTAGTCAAATTAAAATGAGGGTAATCCCTAATCCAATATGGCTGGTATTCTTATAAAAAGGAGAAATTTGTACACAAGAGACATGCATATGAGCATACAGGGAGGAGATGGCCATCTACAAGACAAGGAGCAAGACCTCAGAAGAACCACCCTGCTGATACCTGGATCTCAGACTTATGGCCACCAGAATTGTGAAGCTCTAAATCTCAGTTTATGGTTGTTTCTTACAGCAGCCTGAGCATACTAATACAGACACAGATCAAATCTACAGGATTATCTTTTACATGCACATACTCATATATAGGAGATGTCATTCCAAAGTTATAGAATGCGACAAATGAGCTTTGCAGAGTAAAATTTATAGAAATACTGGCCCATGAGATAAATTTGCCCTCTGAGGAAAAAAAAATATTCTAAGTCTATAGTTAGTAAGCATGTTAGGTTCCAGAGTCTGTTATTAAAGCATAATAATTGCTAATCAAGTGTGATAGCATTTGTACAGTTATATAAAATAAAAATCCAAGTGATTTTTCAGATATTACCAAATACTTAAATATTTGATATTGCACAAATAAGTTTTACCTAACTAGACTAGTCCACATTCTATTACAATTTTAGAGTCATTCACTAAAGAGAAAGAAGTATACAGAAGTGAAGTAACTAAGTTCCTGATTGCTTCAAAAAATGTACAGATGGGAAAACTGGTGAATATCCAAGTACACTGACCTATGTGTCTTGGGTTCTTGACAAGGATACTGCTATAGTTTAGGTCTTAAATATCCCCAAAAGGTCCATGTGATAAAGACTTGGTACCCAGGGTGGTGCTTTTGAGAGGTGGTGGAATTTTCAAGAGGCAAAGCCTAGTAGGGGATCTTTAGGGCACTGAGGACATTTGCTGAGGGGGCTGATGTTACCCTGGCCCCCTCCCTCACTCTTTACTCTCTAGCCCAGGTGTCATGTTCTTGCTCTGATGTGCACTACTACCATGATGTGGTGCCTGTGACAGGCCCAGAGTAACGGGGCCCACCAATCATGGACTGAAAACTCCAAAACTGTGAGCCAAAATACACATTTTCTCCTTAAGATAAGTTGGTTATCTCAGGTATTTGTGCCATTAACAGAAATCTGACTACCACAGAAACAATATTAGAATTACATATTAGTATTTTTTTCATATTACAAAGCTATTTTTTTTAAATATCCCCCTCCCACTGGAAAGGCAAAATACATAAAAACAATGAAGGCCTATATAAAATTGGAACATTGGAATAAAATGCCTGTATCTACTGACTTGTATTCTTAAGTTTTTAGTTTGGAGTGAGAAAAATAACTTTCATAAGTTCTAGGGCAAAAGTTCTCCTGGAGTCTTTTCAGGATGAAGCATTATGAAAGAATCTGCCAACCAAACAGCTGTGAGGTTTGCACAGTAGAGGAATATGGATATTTCTGGAAGGAAACACATGGGAACCATCTCTAAAGTACTTCTGAAGAGTCATTCATATTAAAACAATAAAATATGAACCATGAAGTCCTAAGACAGTACAAATCATGGGGAAAAGGATCTCTGTAGTTTGGGCACACACTTAAAGTGAGGATACTAGATATATCAAGAGGCACTATAATCCTGCCTAAAATTTAGGACAATGTTTGGGGGAAAAAATAAACTGCATATTGGCCAACGTAGGTATGTAGCTTTGATCACATAGATGAAAATACTCATAAGATAGCATCTATCATTTCAACTTTATCACAATCCCTGAGTTCTCCAATAGAAAGAAGCTAGAGTTAGGAACTACAAGTCAAAATGTTACTTGGCCAAGTTACATCAAAGCTCATGGGGCTGGGAATATAGCTCAGTTTGTAGAGCGCCTGCCTCGTATGTACAAGGCCCTGGGTTCAATCCCCAGCACCACAAAAAAAAAAAAAAAAAAAAAAAAAAAAAAAAAAAAAATTCATGAAAATATCTGTTAGAGATTCCACTAAGCATCAGATGCAATGCCATTTGTAACCCAACATGGTGGATAGCTCCTTGGTGTGTCAAAGCCACTAAATACAACCAGGAAGAAAAAGAGAGAAGATAGGGTTATTACTTGTACACAAAATAAGATCATTGGGTATTACTCCTAGATCATTGTGTCTCCCCAAGGAAGCAAGGATCTTTTATTGGGAAAACACACACATTCCTATAGGACAGATTCCTCAACACATGGAAAGGTGGACCCATTCCTGAGCATGCTCAGTTAGAAGTCACATCTTTATACCTTACATGCTAAAAAAAAAAAAAAAAAAAAAAATGGGAAAGACTTCTGGGTGGGGAAATTTCTATTGTAATGATTAAAGTTTTCTCTAGGATATCTAGCAGATATGTTAGGATAACTGGTAATTTGGACTGGATCTTTGTAGGTTTCTCTGGTAGGCCTTATTTGAAACAAAAGACAACTTGAAGAAGACTTCACAGTAATTTAAAGGATCAGCAACTTCTGATCCCTTCTCCTCCACAAACATAGGTGATTGCCTCCAAAAAGTATCTGCCTAGCTGCTAACACCTTCTTCTCCATCAAAGGATAAATGCCTTTTAAAAAGTAATTTTTATTCTGTGTCTTCATCCAGACTAAAAAGATTCCAAACTGTTGCATTTTTTCTGTTTTCTGTTGGCGAGATTAGGCTCAAACTATAGCATAATGGTTAAAAATGAAACCGCTGTGAAACAATTCACTTATGACTTTGTCTTGACCTTGGGCAACATTTTTAGCCTGGCTGATTAAGCCCTTGAATTTTGACCTTGAAGGCCCAGTTCACTTGAAGGAACTTGAAAGCGGGAGAACCTGGGCTGACCTGCTGCTAATTTTGGATTGTGGAGTTTGTGATGAAAAATCTCAGAAATCAGAGCCAGAAGTCTTAGAAAAGAACTCAATCCGAATTTTAGTAATTTGAGTTTTCTCCCTCTTTCTCTTTGTTAGTGTGGCTAAGGGTTTATCAATTTTATTTATTTTTTCAAAGAACCAACTATTTATTTTGTTAATTTTTCCAATTGTTGCTTTTGTTTCGATTTCGTTGATTTCGGCTCTGATTTTAACTATTTCCTGTCTTCTACTACTTTTGGTATTGGTCTGCTCTTCTTTTTCTAGTGCTTTGAGCTGTAGTGTTAAGTCGTTACAACAGACACGAGTGAAATACAAAACATAATTAGAAGCTATTTCGAAAATCTATACTCCAACAAAACAGAAAACCTCGAAGACATCAACAAATTTCTAGAGACATATGAATTACCTAAACTGAACGAGGAGGACATACACAACCTAAATAAACCAATTTCAAGCAATGAAATAGAAGAGGTCATCAAAAGCCTACCAACAAAGAAAAGTCCAGGACCAGATGGGTTCTCTGCTGAGTTCTACAAAACCTTTAAAGAAGAGCTCATTCCAATACTCCTCAAACTATTCCATGAAATAGAAGAGGAGGGAACCCTCCCAAACTCATTCTATGAAGCCAATATCACCCTGATACCTAAACCAGACAGAGACACATCGAGGAAGGAAAATTTCAGACCAATATCCTTAATGAACATCGATGCAAAAATTCTCAACAAAATTTTAGCAAATCGCATACAAATATATATTAAAAAGATAGTGCACCACGATCAAGTGGGTTTTATCCCAGGGATGCAAGGTTGGTTCAACATTCGGAAATCAATAAATGTCATTCACCATATCAACAGACTTAAAGTTAAGAATCACATGATTATTTTAATAGATGCAGAAAAAGCATTCGATAAAATACAGCATCCCTTCATGCTCAAAACACTAGAAAAAATTGGGGTAGTGGGAACATTCCTAAACATTATAAAGGCAATCTACGCTAAGCCCATGGCTAATATCATTCTAAATGGTGAAAAACTGAAAGCGTTCCCCCTAAAAACTGGAACAAGGCAGGGATGCCCTCTTTCACCACTTCTATTCAACATCGTCCTTGAGACTCTAGCCAGAGCAATCAGACAAACCAAAGAAATTAAAGGGATACGAATAGGAAAAGAAGAACTCAAACTATCCCTGTTCGCTGATGACATGATTATATATTTAGAGGAACCTGGAAATTCCACCAGAAAACTTTTAGAACTCATAAGTGAATTCAGTAAAGTAGCAGGTTACAAGATCAATGCTCATAAATCCAATGCATTTTTATACATAAGTGATGAATCTTCAGAAAGAGAAATTAGGAAAACTACCCTATTCACAATAGCATCGAAAAAAATAAAATACTTGGGAATCAATCTCACAAAAGAGGTGAAAGACCTCTACAATGAGAACTACAGAACACTAAAGAAAGAAATTCAAGAAAACCTTAGAAGATGGAAAGATCTCCCATGTTCCTGGATAGGCAGAATTAATATCGTCAAAATGGCTATACTACCTAAAGTGCTATACAGATTCAATGCAATTCCAATTAAAATCCCAATGATGTACCTTGCAGAAATAGAGCAAGCAATTATGAAATTCATCTGGAAGAATAAAAAACCTAGAATAGCTAAAGCAATCCTCAGTAGAAAGAGCGAAGCAGGGGGTATTGCAATACCAGATCTTCAACTCTACTACAAAGCAATAGTAACAAAAACAGCATGGTATTGGTACCAAAATAGACAGGTAGATCAATGGTACAGAATAGAGGACATGGACACAAACCCAAATAAATACAATTTTCTCATACTAGACAAAGGTTCCAACAATATGCAATGGAGAAAAGATAGCCTCTTCAACAAATGGTGCTGGGAAAACTGGAAAACCATATGCAATAGAATGAAATTAAACCCCTATCTCTCACCCTACACAAAACTCAACTCAAAATGGATCAAGGACCTTGGAATCAGACCAGAGACCCTGCATCTTATAGAAGAAAAAGTAGGTACAAATCTTCAACTTGTTGGCTTAGGATCAGACTTCCTTAACAGGACTCCCATAGCACAAGAAATAAAAGCAAGAATCAACAACTGGGATAGATTCAAACTAAAAAGCTTTCTCTCAGCAAAGGAAACTATCAGAAATGTGAAGAGAGAGCCTACAGAGTGGGAGAATATTTTTGCCAACCATACCTCAGATAGAGCGCTAATTTCCAGAATCTATAAAGAACTCAAAAAACTCTACACGAAGAATACAAATAATCCAATCAACAAATGGGCTAAGGAAATGAACAGACACTTCACAGAAGAAGATGTACAAGTAATCAACAGATATGAAAAAATGTTCAACATCCCTAGTAATAAGAGAAATGCAAATCAAAACTACCCTAAGATTTCATCTCACCCCAATTAGAATGGCAATTATCAAGAACACAAGCAACAATAGGTGTTGGCGAGGATGTGGTGAAAAAGGAACACTCATACATTGCTGGTGGGGTTGCAAATTAGTGCAGCCACTCTGGAAAGCAGTGTGGAGATTCCTCAGAAAGCTTGGAATGGAAACACCATTTGACCCAGCTATCCCACTCCTTGGCCTATACCCAAAGGACTTAAAATCAGCATACTACAGAGATACAGCCACATCAATGTTCATTGCTGCTCAATTCACCATAGCCAGATTGTGGAACCAACCTAGATGCCCTTCAGTTGATGAATGGATAAAGAAACTGTGGCATATTTATACAATGGAATATTACTCCGCAATGAAGAATGATAAAATTATGGCATTTGTAGGCAAATGGTCGAAATTGGAGAATATCATGCTAAGTGAGATAAGCCAATCTCAAAAAACTAAAGGACGAATGATCTCGCTGATAAGCGGATGAGGACATATAATGGGGGTGGGAGGGGTTAGCATTAGGTTTAGGGTTAGGTTTAGAGTTAGGCTAAGGAGAGCGGTAAGAATGAAGGAAAGAAGGACTGTATAAAGGGAAAAGGGTGGGAGGGGTGGGGGGAAGGGAAAAAAAAGAAACATCATTACCCTATGTAAACGTAAAAAAATAAAAAATAAATAAATAAAAAAAAAAGAACTCAATCAAATAAATAAAGGAGTAGGTATGTGAACACATTACTTGAAGCTGTGGAGATAGAGAAGACCTAAAAATGATAGTTTAAAGAATCTTTCATACTTTCCTCTGCACAGCAGGGCAATGGATTGGAAAATGGAAGCAGGATTTTGGGTTCTGTTGTTAGCCCTTCCTAGCCATTTCTTTAACCATAACGTGTATTACTACTTTTGACAAATTTCCAAAATATGGCACAAAAAACAATCCAAAATTTATTCCCCAAATATTTTAAGAGTAGAATGAAGGGGATAATCTTGGAAAAGGATTTGGTTGTTGCTTTCATTTTGTTTTTCCAAGACAGATGGAAAATAGAAATACGTTTGAGTAGAGCAGTTAAATTCCTAACATAGCCATACCTTCTGGTTTTCTTCATAAGTAAAAGAAAACTGATGAAAAGCATGTCTTAAAGTTGTAACAATATAACCATTGACCTACACTTCCTAATAGCCAATACTTGTATGAATGCAATTCAACCCTACTTTTAATATAAAAATATTTAATTGGAAGTAAATCTAAAATAATAACTAAACTTCTTTCACACAAAAGTAGATTTCCCAAGAATCTCTTTGACATAAGTTCTTAAAAGCTTTTATTTGCCCCAAAGACAATTTGGCATATTCAACCAAGATGGAAAATTTTGAGAATAGAAATTTGATAATAAACGTACTGTGTAAAAGTTTTGAAATATCAAGATGTTTATGAGTTTTTCCATAGATGGCAAGTTAGAAAATTCTCTCATTCCTTTTATAGAAGGTGGAGTTTAGAAAATTTCCAAATATGTTCTAAGAATCCTTCCCTCCAAAAAATTTTTATTGATGAGTCTCCTACTAAAGAACGATCATAAGAGAATTGATATCTAAGGGTCTTTGAAAACAAAATTGTGAAACTTTTCTATCTTTAAAAACAAGGTACTATCAAGCAATGAAGTATTCTACTGATGGCATTGAAAGTACTTACTGGTCAGAGTTGTGTCAGATCTCCTCTAACACAGAAATGTTAGGAACTCCCTCTTCTCTGATGTCTACATAGCAATTTAATGAAGTGGGGGAGTTACACATTCATCATAAGAAATGTAAGAAAGTATTTTTTTCTATACTTGACATTTTCCATAGTTTGCTAATTGAAAGAATTATCTGGAAGATATAGAAGATAGAAAGAAATGCAAGATGGAAACTAAATTTAGAAAAGGTGATGAGCTAAATCTCTATAAAAGATCAATCTCCTTGTTTAACATAAAAGGAATCCCATGCAAAGAACAAAGAAAAGTATCTAGATGAAGAGAAATGGTTTCTCCAACAGATTAGGACCTGATAACCTGTGTGATTCTTCAGTGAGTTCTATATACAACCTTAAATGATTACAAAAAAAGCTTCAATGGCAGGGAAGTGGTAGATCCCACTTCACAGATTCAGAAACCCAAAGATGGGCTTTATATCCCAATCCAAAGCTGATGGACCACAAGATCCTTGGTACTTACCCTTGCCTGGGGTTGTTTCATCCTAATCCCTACCACCTACTACCCTAATCCATGCATGAAAACAAGAATAAATATCTTCCTACCTTGTCCTGTGCTACTAGCACATGGACACCTTAGAATAGGTACTGGAGCCTAGGTCAACCTACGAATTTAGCTCAAGGGTGTGCTCAGTGCAAACTCCACCCTGACTTTACCACATTGCTGTATATACTGTGATAGTAGGTTTGAAATATTTTCTGGTTATTTCCAAGAATGTCTCCTCGATGTAATGCTTACATTTGCACATTTAGCACCATCTTCCAGCCACAAAATATGGAGCCCCTATGTGTGAGAATCTGAAGTAAGAGAATGGATGGATAGATGGACACATCAAGTCTACATTTAATAAACCACCTCAGTGCTAGGAACTGAGCCAAATTTTCACTTGCATTAACTTATTTAGTGTCACAATAGCTTTATTCACTGGATTAGTAGCTTTGCCTGTTTAACAGACAAGAAATGAGCACCACAGAGAAACTAAGGAAAATGCCTAGGGTCACAGAGTTGCTTACTTGGAGGATTCAATTTTGACTCCAAATTATTCTAATCTCAAGTTTCATTCTACCCCATAATGAGGCATCTAAGAAAGAATACCTTGGAAAGCTAGTTTCCTCTTCTATATTGCTACAGAAAATCAAATGCTTTCTTTTTTTTTTTTTTTTTTCATTCAAAGAATTGTTTCTCTAGATTCAGAGGTTCCCAATGAGCAATGAGAATTCCCATTTGTATGTATGATTCTATACTGAAGAAGTGAACTGTCCAAATTCTGAGGCCTGATGATGGGTTTATGCAACACAATGACTTTATTTTCTGTATGTTTTCCCTCCAAGAAAAAGAAGAAAAGGAACTCCTAAGTTTTCTTTCACTGGCAAAAGCCATGACTTGCAGCAGTTATCTCATTACAATGTTAGACTTTGAAATATAGTCTTGAAAATATGTTTTGTATTCCAATTTATGTTCAAGTCATACAATAGGCCTATTCTCTGGACAAGATAAAATTCAAGACTTCCTGTTGGAATATGGTCTATATTCTTGACTTTGTCTTCGGGTCTCAGAGTTAGCAAAAGGTTAAGCTGGCATGAGGCATGGAAATGTGTCACTTTCCCTCTCATATCTCCCATGACTCCATCTTTGTCTTTGATGCCTCTAACTTTGCTACAAGTGGTATCTGCTCCTACTCATATCCCAGGAAACACTTCTGCACTGCACCAGGAATATTTTCCCAAGAAACAAACTGGTTCAAGCCATTTCCAAGTCTAAACGAAACCAAGCCCATTCAAAACAAGAAAAACAGAACCTCTTCTATCTCCTGCCTGTTGTTCCTAGCCTGGTACTCAGGACTTTGCCATACAACCCCCATCTTGCCTCTGGGATAAGATGAAACTTGCCAAAGTCTCATACCCTTCTAATTTCTTCTTCTTTACCAAACACTGTCTCATCTTTCATGTATCAAGTTTTTAAATACATCTTTTGTCTTTGAATTTTTTCTTCCCTTTCTGTGGTAACAAAGAAAACAACAAATGCATAAAAGAATAATACAGAGTCCAGGGTCTCTACAGTTCTCCCAGGAGGGTTGAATTCAGGCTTCCCACAGATGCTTGTTGGAGGCTGACCACCCATCACTCCGTGGACCACACATTCTTCCCTCCTCCTTCCCCTGGTCTTGCTATGTCATCAGTCTCTGCTGGGCCATGAAGTACAGAACTTCTGTGATCTTGGATAAAACACATAAATTAATTTATGACTCTCTGACTGAGGTAGCTTTGACTTTGATATTGGGCTCTGTCTCTTATCAGCTGGATGAAATTGGGTGACTTGTTAACAATATTGGCTTGCATTTCTCTTCTATAAATTAGGAATAATAGAATACTTCCAAAAGGGATATAGTGAGCATTTATATTTTAAACACTTAGCACTGTATGACATTAAAAAAAAAACTGTTCCATAGGTAAATGGTAAAGAGTTATGACTCTAGGGCAAAGGATAATTGTACAAACTGGAGGCTCTGACATTTACTGACTCTATGGCCTTTGCAGTTTAAACCCTTAAAGTTCCAATTTTCCCACCTATTAAATGAAGTTGAAATGATTGCACTTCCTTTGGGAAATCAAGCATATTAGATAAGCAACACTAACAAAACACTTGGATTAGAAGCTAACACATGACAATAATTGCAGCTACAAAATTCAGAGTGCTTACAGTATAGATATTCCTCAAGGCACAACCTCGCTGCATCTTCACACAATCTGATCTTAATTACACCAGTTCTCCTCTCATCATGATTGTCATTACCCTCATCTTTTCGGGCACAGCACTGTCACTGTAATCAGCAGTAGCAGTAGCATTACGAAACATCATCAATCACCACCATCATTACTGTGATCATGACCGTCATATGCCGTCACTGCCATCATCCTCTCCATCATCAACCTCATCATCGCCATTGTCCCCACCCTCCTCTTTATCATCCATCGCCACTGTTGCTATCATCGTCATTACCATCAGCTTCACATCACTGTCGTCACCATCAACATCATCACCATCCAACATTCCTCTACTTGGCTCATTTCTATCTCCTCACTTTCATTCCCCACCTCATTATGATACTTTGGCTGTACACTTTGATATTGTACTCCCAGGCTCCGTATTTTCTACCCTTTCCTTCTTCAGGCACAATAAGGATAGTTTGAAGGATCTTTCTCTACTCAACAGCCCAATTCATAACATCACTCCTTTATATCAGAATATCTGGTTGGGTTTGTCATGTCTAAGTCACTCTCCTCAGTGTCTCTGACAAAATTCTAGTCTTAAGAGATGTTCTGAATACATCTATGCTGTGTTCAAACATTTAAGAAATACCACGTATTATGCCTTTCCCTTCAGGTATAGCAATCATTTAAGCATATTAAAGAACTGGAAAGAATTTAACCAGTTCATCCACCTAACTAAAATCAATATATCAGTCTGTATAATCAACCACTTCCTAAACTGTGACGATGAAACTTTCCCTGTGTGTATGTGTGCACATGTGTACTCTGCAATAGGAAGGGCTGTGCTGCACTCCCCCTCCTTTCTGTGTACACACATGCATGTATGCATACATGCAGTGTGCTATAATCCTTCTCCTTTCTATATGTGTATGCACGCATGTATATATGTACTAAACCATAACAAAAGTTTGCCACATGACTTCTTTCTTTATATATATGTGCATGTGAATGTGTGAATATATACTAAGCAATGGAAAGGGTGCATTACTAGATTTTTCTCCATTCTGTGTGTGAATGTGTGGGTGACTCTATGTGTTTGTGTACCTTCTGCTTTAAGAAAAATTTTTCACCTCCACCTTCCCTTCTGAGTTTAGAACCCCTTTCCTTTCCCTAATTATTAACTACCCTGTCAACATTTCTGTTTTCTCTCTTTCCATCTTTTACTTATGCCCTATAAGAAAAAGAAAAGTTCTTCAAAGTGGACAAAAAGAATGAAAACATTGTGTGTCCCATCGTTTTCATTGTTTCTGTCTCTATTCCATGGACTGATCAGGACACCAGTTGTGTTTTTGCACACACAGATTTACTTGGCCTGCCCATCTGCCCCTTTATCTCTTTAATGTTTCATAAAATATTCCCATCTATGAAAAAGGCACACACACACACACACACACACACACACACACAAGCACACAAGTGTCCTTAGATGTCAGGTCCATTAACAACTGGTTAAAATAGGTGTTCCTTAAAGACAGAAGCTGCCATATTGCTCCCCGAATCCTCAATGCTAGCACATGACCTGGCCTATATTAAGTTCCCAATAAATGTTGAAGGAATAAGTGAAATTAATCAGGAGTTCTCAGCAGGGATTCATTTCTCTTCAGGACATGCACTATGTTTCTTGGTCAGCAATATATTAGAATGTTTATCAGAAAGAACAAACTTACATCATGGGTCTTGATACATTAAAGTATATTTTTTCTTAGCTCCTTTAAAAACATATTTATTATTCTCATAAATTTATCTTGCTTTTATAAATTCAGCACACCGCCATATAGGGTCAGTGTATACAATGGTACAGGTTATACACTATTTTTGCTTGTGATGTCTGCCAAGGAGGGGATAATAGCTGAAATTTAAGTTTCCATAGTTGGACAAGGATGGTCTGCTTTGATGAAGCTAGTCCCAGGTTGTTTGTTAGAATGTGCACAAAAAAGCAGTGTGGATTAGCTGTAACCTGAATTTGGGGGCTACTCTTCTTCAAAATCTAGGCCAAGGTGTGGGGAAGGTGGACATGCACAACCCTTTTGTTATGACTTTTTTCTGTAGCTCACAATGGGAAAACATTCTGGAAAGAACATAAGCAACAAACATTAGTTTTTTTCTGGACCCATAGAATTTCCTAAAATTCTTTCCAACACTGAGCACAGAGTGGTTGATATGTGGATTTGGATTAAAGACAGAGAGCCTGAGAGAAATGAAGAGGAAATCAGAAGGGTTGAGGCCAGCCAGAGTTAGCCAGGGCACATCATCATGACAGGCAGCTTTCTGCGAGGCTAGAAGTTGCACTCGGCTGAGGCTGAGGTCTTTACCACCTGTCTACAGCTCTCACCCAGGAACCAGGGGCCCATGAAATCTTATAGTTTTGTTTTGTTTTGTTTTGTTTCTATAAGTGAAGAATTGTTCTGCCTTCCTGCCTGGTAACCTCTTCTTCCCTGGTATGAAAGTTATTTTCCCAAACACTAGATGGGATTCTCCCAACCTCTGCCCTAAGGTGCTGTGGAAAATAGGTATAAACTTGTCCCAAATTCAATGACTCCTACTCGCAAAGAGATGATTTTTGTGTGTGTGAGAATCCCTGATCAGGAGCTGTTGCTGTCCATGCATCTCACATTCTGCAATGGAAAGCTCCCTCTCAGACATGAAGCATCAGGAATGCTCCCCTTACCTACACCCGTTAACATGTATTGAAACCCTGTGTACGCTGGGTGTCAAAACGGACGCTTTACCTGCATTATTTTGTTTTCTTCTCACAACCGTCTGGGAAGTTTCCTAACATCTCTCTACTTCATTTCTCTTTTGATAGGGAACAAAACAAAATCCATGTTGTGCTATGAAATTGTTGTGATAATGAGAAGTACTATATAGAAATACAGTGGGCACCTGGGCTATACTGAGCATACCTGAGCTCTGGGTTCCCCTGGGTTATTCCAGTAAATTAGGAATAACCTTTATTCCTATAAAGACTACAAACACAGACTGTATACATCAGGGCCATGTTTAAGCAAGAGGAAAAAATTATTCAACATTGGAAAAGTTGGGTTTAAATTATTTTTTAATATTTGACTCTTATAGCCAAAACATATTTGTCGGGTTAGCTTTAGAAACTTAGAACAAATTGTCATCTAGTAACTTAAAATGATCTCAGCTTAAGTGTGTTTCCTGCTGTCGGTTCACTTGGAATGTTCTGGGCTGTGTTTCAAATGCATTCTCATAGTGTGACGGCCAGAGGGGAAAATGCCCATTGTCTTGGTTATGGCTATTTTTATTTAAATTGAAGTCCAACTTTTAGAACCGTCTTAAGGGTCATAAATGTAAAATGGTAGGTTAAGAACTTTTGAAAAAATATGTTATTGTTTTTTTAAAGCAATACATGTTTGTAAGAGCAAATTTTGGAGATCAAAACCATAAAAGAGGAAAATTAATTCCACATAGACCTTTTGCTAAACACATACACTATGAACATTTTGGTGAATTTTTTTTTATCCAGTTGTATATAGAGATACATAGCAATTGACAAACAGATTAGGTTTATATATGTGCATGGGTATGCACATATAAATGAATAACTTTATAAAAACTAAAGATACCTTATGTATCTTATATGTTATTAATGTGACATGTGTCTATGTATGCACACTCAAAAACACAAAAGACAATGTAACTGAATGCACTGGCTATTTGATGATCTAGCTATATAAATCATTGATACATACTGAATATATGTAAATACAGTTTTAACATCATGAATCTGCTTTTTTAAACCTAAAATGCTAGCAAAACCTTTATTTCATATCTTATACTCCTTTTTCTGGTTATTGTTTTAGTTAGTCTTTTCACTTCTGTGACCCAAAGACCTAACAAGAACAATTTTAAGGAGGAAAGTTCATTTTGGAGCTCAAGGTGAGGCAGGATATCATGGTGGAAGTGTGTGGTGGAGGAAAGCAGCTCAGAATATGATAATTAGGAAGGAGAGGTGGGGAGGAAGAGGGAGAGAGAGAAAGAGAAACTACACTCACCAGGGATAAAATATGCACCCCAAAGACATGCCTCCAATGACCCACCTTCTCCAGTCATACTCTACCTGCCTCCAGATACCACTGGGTTCATCCCTATTAAGGATTAATTCACCAACTGTGTTAAGACTCTCAGAACCCAATCATTTCACCTCTAAATCTTCTTGCATTATCTCATTCATGAGCTTTTGAGGGACGCATCACATCCACACTGTAACAACCATAAATAACTGCAACAACTGAAATTATATTTCATTGGTTGATAAATCACAATTTTTTTTTTTTTTTTTTTAGGAAAGTAGGGTCTGGGGAACACCTGTGTCAAAATTGTCTGGGGTACTTGTAAAAAAATTCAGATTCCTGGACTTTAACTTAGATACCTTGAATTTGAATCTGGGGGTGCAACCTAAGGAGATTAATTTTAAATAGGTACCCCAGGTATTGAAAACGAAGAATCACTGAGGCTATCCATAGGGATTCTGGGCAATTCAGAGATGTGCTAAACTGATTTCAAGACTTACTGTGTAGCTAAAGGATTGTGTTAGCATGTTTTCAAAGCTGTGTGAGAGTAAAAAAAAAAATACAAAAAGATGTATGTGTACAATATTGGGAAAAGATATTTCCCATGAGTCTTTCGACTTGGTCTATGTAAAAATGCACTTTATATTTAAAAGAAGTCAGAACTACATACACACACACACACACACACACACACACACACACACACATATATTTAATAGTGCATAAAATATAATATGAATGATAAATCACAATTCTATTGACACTTTTCCTTAATTGGAACCTGAGTTCACTTCCCAGTAAATATTTGCATAAAGATTTCAGGAATAACATTCTTTGCTCAAAGTTTTTTAATTGTTTTTCCTCCTTAGGACATATTTCTAAAATGTGAATTTCTAGATCAAAGAGCATGGACACTTTGAGGGTTCTAGATTTATCACAATTGTTTAATTGATTTCATTTTTTTAATAATATTCTCACCAGTATGTTTATACTTTATTTCCCTGCATTCTCCAAGATACAAATAGTATGATTTTCAAAAGGTATTTATGCATAGATACATATTAATATTAGGTATTGGGTAGGGTTTGAAATGCACCAAAAATTTAAAACAAAACATCAAAGACTGATCGTTTGCCTACTTCATGCAAACCATTATTGTTATGTAAGAAAGAATTCTAAGGTATGTCCCAGCCATTTGTTCTTCCCTAGGAGATTGTAGCCCTATAAAATGAAGAAGGATGCTGTGTGGCCACATCCACACAGAAAGGGTATTGGGGGCACTTATCAGAGTCAAGGTGTCTTTGAATCTACTAGATCAAATAATATTCCCCCAAAATATCTGGAACTCAAATGGTGGTTTTCCAAAGACTAAAGAGTAGCAGTAAATAACCTGCAGAAGAGTTCATGGAAAGCAGGAGCCACCACACAAATGAAGGGACAGGAAGTGGATATAAAGGGCAGTGGCGGAGGATTGGTGGCTGAGGTACCAGCACATCCAGAGGAGGATATGGACACCTTGTGTGGGTTGCATAGAACACAAGAAGGATGGGTGGTATCCTGTGGAGCTATGGGGGACATGTTGAACCAAGTACGGTGTGGTCAGGAACTATAGAGGGTGGTGACCCAGACTAGGAGTTAACTACAGTGTGCCAGGGACCAGAGACCACAAATGCCCAGGTAAGAACGTGCAGGGAAGAACCTATGAACTTGGTGAGCATATATCTAGGACAGGAGGAATGAGGGGACTGAACATGCAGGGTTTGGAGTCAGGAAGGATTGGTCCCAGCATGTGGAAGAGCCAGCATCAGAAAACAGTGCAGGCTGGTGATTCCAGGGGTTTGCTGAACAGATAGGGACATGTGTTTATATTTTAAAGAAACCACAGAAACCCTTGCCTTCCTACTGCTTCCCTAAACTCAATAGCTACGCTTACCAACATGGTCTGAAGGACTTCTTGGTCAGAATTATATCCAGCTCATGAAGAACATTAACTCAGTTCTAGAAAATGAGACCTTAGTTTTGCCACCTGCCCTGCAGGCCCCCCCATGTGCCAAGCAACAATATCTCAGTGGCTGGTGTGCTCTGAGTTCTGTGTACTAGGGATAAGCGACTTCTGTATACCTTCAGGTCCTTCATCTGGGAAAAGGGACTGGGACTTACTCTCCAAGGATGCAGTCAGCATTAGATCAAGAAGGTTTTGGATGACCCAAAGATGACTAATTTCAAAGTCATTCCATTCTTTTCACTTTTCACAAAAAAACCTGTGCTATTTTCAGCACAGCAATAAGAAAGTATTTCCCCCCACTACCTCTGGGAAGAAAAAGCATCTGTGCCAGAGAAAAGAGGCCAAACATGGATGGATAACAAAATCACTATTATGATTTCTTCTTTCCTTTTCTAATATACAAATTTAAATGTAAACCCTGACACCTAAAAATTCTCACTATCTAACATATTTGTAAGAAGGCAGTAAGACTCATGAGTGATGAGCAACATGTCTCTACAGGTTGAGCACACATTGCAGCCCAGTGACCACCAGTTGGAGTGGATGGTGAGTTCAACTGCCACTCCCTACCAGCAACCAGGGACCTGGAGGGGGTTTATGCTCTGGAGGGCATAGGTACTCTAGTGCAGGAAGTAACAACAGTGTAAAATACTTGCAAATAATCATTTCAACTTATTCCCAGAAAAATAGAAGGTTTTTTTGTTTTGTTTTGTTTTTGTTTTTGTTTTTTGTTTTTGTTTTTGTTTTTGTTTTCCCTATCAAAGTCCTGACAGATTTGTTCTTATTTTGCTCATGCCCACCAGGACCCAGAGCCCACAGTATCCATGTGACCTATGCACTTCTTTCTGCACTGGGATCCCAAAGGGGAGGATATTGTGTTTGTCCACTGATTTGTCCATCTTCTAAGAATATTTGTGGACAGAATGAAAAAACAGATGGCAGGGCAGTCAGTCCTAAGAGCCTTTTCCAAGTACATAGAAAAGCTGGGAGGGAATGGTGCACAAGGGCACTTTTAGACTTTGTATGAGAGCAGAGATGGATGCATGGAAGGCAAAAGATCAGCCTCTATCAAATCAGAGAAGAAACAGCTAAAGAAATAAGAATCAAGACTTTTTGCAGGAAGAAAATTCATCTGTCCATGGAAACCATGGTGTATCTGCCTGGACTGGTTCCTCAGAAGATGTGGGATGATTTAAAAAAAAGAAAAAGAAAGAAAATAATAATAATCTAGAGAATTCAGAGATAAACACCAGATATAGCCAATTCTCATAGATGCATGCATATACACATATGCTTATGTTCATTCACATAAACATGTGTGCATACAAATATACATAAAGTGATACATAAAAATACTCATAAACACAAAAACACAGACATACACATACAGACTCACATATATCTGCCCACACACAAACATACATGTCTGCATACACACATACATCAACAGATGTTTGATTCTACAGTTTGCCTTGTTAATTTCAGCTAATTCTTCTATTGTCTTTTTTAAAAAGCTAAAAATAAAATAATTTTTAAATTTAATTAACATTTAGAGGTGTTACTAACAAAAGGAACCTGAGTTTGGGACTCCAAGTGACCAGAAGGGAAGTCAGCCATTTCAGAGTGGAGAGCCAGGTGAGTTGACTCACAGTCTGGGTCTGCAATTGTCCTTTGCTGTAGAAACAGTCAAGACAATTATTGCTATTTAAAAATAAGCCAGGAAATAAGACTGTAGTGGATCTGCCCTCCCAAGTCTTGTGGGGTGGTCTCTGCTTTAATCCCCCTGCAGGGTAGGAGCAGCTGTGACTTAACCAGAACATTGGATGCAGAGGATCACGCTGGCCAGTTCCCTTAGTTTTTAGACCACCTACTATGCCATGGTTCTGTGCAGCAAATTTTCACCTGCAAAGTGGGGGGGTACTTTCCCATTTTTTCACTATTGGCTATTGTGAATACCAAATAAGATATTCAGTAGAATTTCCCAATAAGGTGTAATGATTTTGAAAAGTTATTCATTTATTTTATGTATATTCAAAGTATCAACATATATTGCACATATGTATGAAGCTCTGTATTCACATTATGTTTTCATAAATAATCATAAAAAGAAAACTTGTAGAACAAAACAAGAACAGTCTGAGGTCTGCTTTATCATCAAGCTCCGATTTTCTTGGGAAAATGAGAGAAAGCAAGTCTACAGCCAAGGCAGGATATTTGGTGTATAATTAGTGATAGGGTCTGAGTTCCAAGAGCTTGGCCCCTTGACACAGGGGCCGGGGATCTCTGGAGAAGACTCTGAGAATCCACCCTGGGAGGCAGAGGCAGATACGGAAGGTCACAGAAGAACTTATGAGAAAATAAACACACCATGGTTCCCTGCCAAGACTCTGGCAGTCAGACTTGCAGCCTTCCTGGCTCTGAAAGATTCATTTGAAGGACAGAAAGGAGAAAAGCAGCCTGCCTAAAAAATATCTCTGTCTCTTCTTCTCCCATTCCTAGGAGGAATACATCCAAATCATACTCAATCGGGCATAGTATTAACCAATGATTACAAAGATGCTGTATTTACTAGAGTTTCTGTTTATCCAATTTGTCCCAGGACACACAGCCCTGCTACACAGAAGCCCTTCAAATGCATGTACATGATTAACAGAGTTGGCAATGGAATCCAGGCAGGACCAGCTTCCAGAATACAACTGTGAATCCAGCTCCACAGTTTGGTTCCAGGACTCACCTTTTACTGACCACCAGAGGTTATTTTGAACTTCTCAAGTCTGTTTCCCCAGTTGCAAGATGAGTATGGTAATCACAGTATTCCAGAGGATTAAATGAGATGATACAGACAAAAGATTCTGAGCCCTATAGTACTCAGGGTAAGAGTTGTCACTTTTATTACCCCATATATTTCACCTGAGAAAGATACACAGTTGATGCAGAAGTATAAGAGATTAAATACACCAAATGGCATCTCTACACATAGAAGGCAGTGAAAGACTGAATTAGTAGAATCAGAGAAAAAAAAGGAAGCAGAGAATTTTGCATGTATTTGAGAATATGGTGGTATGGTGAATACTTGTTGGATTATGATGGAGCCTAAGGTTTCCAGAGTAGGGTAGAAATGCCCCCTACCCTTAACCTATTTTCAGTTGCATTTGATCACTGAAATTAATTTCATAATAGAAGAATATTGTTATGATGGTCATAATCATAAAGAAAAATATACACCAAAGCTTGTGGCAGACTGCATTCTGCTCTCTGGTAAAATCTCAGCTAAGTTGGGGAAAGGAAAATACAGTAGCAACTGAATCATCAATGAACTCGAAATGCTTTTGCTGCTAAGTCTTCAATCATTGGATGCAGCACACCAAGTGGGTCAGATGAAGACTTCATCTTTGCTGCATCTACAAATTGCCTACAGGACAATCTTGTCTGACAACTTCTTGCACACTCAAGTGACAAAAGAAATATCAGTCAGAGATGAGTTTGTGGGGGTAAGAAGAGGCAAAATAATGAGATATAGATACCTCAAATCCCACACGGAATTCTTTAAAAAATACTAATACACTTCAAAAATGTATGTTCAGATTGGTAAGATATTAAGTACAGATGTGAAAACCAAGTTTGTGCTTGTGGGGGTGGGAAACAACACACTCAAGGAACCAGGAGCTCAAACCTGGGGAAATCTGCCCCCAGAGTCAGGAATACACAGCTAGCACCTATACCTAAATTTGATGTCTTAGTTTTAAACCTCAATATATTAAATGTTTAATGTTTAACTTTTACAATAATCCTGACAGGGATATGGGTCTCTCGCCCTGGAATAAATGAGGACTCAAGATTCAGAGAGGTCATGTGGCCTTTCTAGAATCTCAGCAAGGGCCAGACCCTCTGAGGACAAGTGAAACAGCCTCCAAGATCCTTGAAAAGCACAAAGAATGAACTTGGCTTAAGAGATTGGGTAGGAAAATGGTCAGGAGTTTGTGGACTTGGCAGAATACTAGGCAATCATGTTAAAGAGGCTGAACCGTGGTAAAGCAGCTCTGAGCTCAAGGCAAGCACCAGGAAAGAAGAGGCCACCACAGCTTCCCCCTCTGCTTTATGCCCAGGACAGGAGGTGGCAGCCCAAGAAGAAACACTCAAGTACCCTAACCAAAGTTGTGAGTTGGAGCTAATCTCCCTCAAAGACAATTTGTGAAGGAAACAAGTGTTCTATCATCTCAGCCTGCATGCCTCCTGAAATAGCTGCAGAGTTCTTTGTGTGTGTGTGTGTGTGGTTGGAGGTGGGTAGCCGGGGATTGAACTCAGGGGCACCCAACCACTGACCTACATGCTCAGCCCTATTTTGTATTGTACTTAGAGACAGAGTCTCACTGAGTTGCCTAGTACCTGACCATTGCTGAAGCTGGTTTTGAACTCACGATCCTCCTGCCTCAGTCTCCTGAGCTGCTGGGATTAAAGGCTTGCACCACTGCGTCTGGAAGCCACAGAGTCCTAACTGAGCAAGAACCCAACTCATAGGAGCTCATTGCCAAAAAATGAAAAAGACACTTGCACTCATTCTACATGGGACCTCAACAAGGAAGTTTAGGCAGATGATTTATTTGACTTTCTGGACTGAGCCCCAGGAAAGCACATAAAACGCTAATTAGAATCTAAGAGAACATGAGTGCTTGCCAAATCACAAAGGTGTCACCCCACTTTGGCAAGACTCAGAGGCAAAAATAACCTTTCTTTCCAAAAGAGATGCAGGGAAAAAAAGTGAATCTGCAGAATTCACTTGATGCCCTGTTACCATGCAAATAGTTTTCTGTCAGGGAAAATTCTTCCTTTCATATCTACCAGTCTGTGGTATAGATGTAACAGAGTTTAACAGTTTAGCCATTGAAGTATATCCAGGTTGTATCCAGTTTTGGGTTAGTAAGAATTATGGTGCTAAAAAATAAGAATTAAGGTGGTACAAACATTTTACACAAGTTTTTATATGAACATAAGTTTTTCATATAAAAACTTGCTGGGCTATAAGTAGATAAATATTTACTCTTTTTAAGAAAGTGTCAAGCTCTTGTCTAGAGTAGGTCAATCATTATTCATTACAACTAGTAATAAATGAGTGATTCAGTCTCCTTAACTTCTCCAGCCTTTGATGCAATTGTTACTTTTTATTTTAAACATTCTCATAGATGCTCAGTGATATCCCAGTGTGGTTTTAATTTGCATATCCTTAATGAGGAATTATGTTGAATGTTTCATTTGCTTACATCAAGGGTCATTGTTTTTGCCAGTGAATGTTTATTTGTTCCAGAACCATTTGTCGAAAAGTCTATGCTTCCTCCATTGAATTGGTTTTGCACTTTTTTCAAAAATCTGTTGAGCATAATTGTGCAGGTCTATTTTTGGATCCTGAATTCTGTCCAAGTGATCTTGTTTGTCTGTCCTTCCACCAATGCAAAACCCTCTTCACTACTGTGGTTACACAGCAAGCAGGCTTTCTTATTCCTTCCTTGTTATTCTCTTTGTTAAGATTATTTTAGCTGTTCTGGGGCTTATGTCTTTCCATATGAATTTTAGAATATTGTGTAGGTCTGAAAAAAGACTTGGTTGGAATATTGACAGGAATTGCATTCTGCCTGTAGATCAATTTGGGGAGAAATGACATCTTTACTATGGTGAGTCTTTTGATCCATGAATGTATCTCTCCATTTATTTAGGTTTAGGTTTTTCTCTCATTTCTTTCATCAGCAGTTTGTAATTTTCACCCCACATAAACTGTATATTACATGTTTTGTCCAATGTGTAGTTATTTCATTTTCTTTGGAGAGATTGTAAAAGAGAATGTTTTAATTGTCCTTTCTACTTGTTCATTATTAATAAATGTAGTTGTCATTTATTTTTTAATGTTTTTATCTTATATCCTATAACCCAGTTAACTCATTTATTACTTCTAGGATTTTTAGTAGACTACTTGGTATTTTCTAGACAACCATGTCATCTAGAAATAAAGACAAGTTTATGTTTACTTTTCCACATGTGTGCCTTATCCTCATCCATCTCTCATCCTTATCTCACTGCTATATTGCCCTGTTGCTTTGTGAGAACAAATATTCTTATCTAGCTCTAGACCTTGAAGAGAAACATTGTTTCCACTACTAAATATGATGTTAGCTGTTGGTATTATGCAGATATTCTTTATTAAGTTGAGGTAGTTTTTCATGAACAGATGCTGGACTATTTCAAATGCTTTTACTGAATCAGTTGGTAAGATACTGATTTTTCATTATCTTGTTGACATGATGGATTATAGTGATTGATTTTTCGAATGTTGAACCTGCCTTGAACACCTAAAATAAATCCAGCATGATCACAGTATATAATTCTCTTCACACTTTTAAATCCAGTTTACACATATCTCACTGATGATTTCTGTGCCTAAGTTCAAGAGAAATACTGATGTAGAGATTCTTGTACGTGTGTACACATGTGTGTATGTGCACGTGTGTATGTGTGTGTGTGTATACACGTGTACATGAGTATGTGTGCTGTGTCTGGTTTTGGTTTCATAAAGTGATTTCAGAGTGTATCTACCTATTCTATTTCTGGAAAAGAATGGGTGAAATTGGTACTTATTCTGCTTTAAATGTTAGGCAGAATTCTCAAACTCAACATTCTGGATGAGGAGATTACTTTTTCAGGAGACTTTAAATTGAAAACCTTATTTTTCAGAGGGCAATAGGATTATAAGATTGTGTATCTCTTCCTAATTATGTTTTTATGATTATAGTTTTGAGGTATTAGTCAGATTCTTTTAAGTTGTTATCTGTTGAAGTAGGGTTGTGCCTAGTGTTCTGAAGTTACTTTTTGTGGCAAAGATATTGTAGCAATAGAAGTTAATTCATTGTAGATGTTGACTATTTTTTCTTCTGTCCATTTCTTATATGGTCACTTACCAGTATTAGAGGTTTTCCAATTTTGTTCATTTTTTCCAGAACCAACATTTTGTCATGAAGTCCCTGTTGTCCTATTTTCACATATATTTATTTTTGACTTGATCTTTCTTATTTTCTTTCTTCGGGTTGCTTTCTTTTCATTTTATTCCTCTTTATCCTACATCTTGAACTACAAACTCAGATTACTGTTCTTGTTAAAACCCCCAGTACATTTTTCAAAAGGAGCTGTGAGAGCTTTTCTTCACTTTTAATATAAGAATTTACTACTGTAGATTTTCCTGCCATTACTGCTTTTACTATATCCCAGGCTTTTTAATATGTTGTATTTTCATTGTTAATGCATCTATTTCTTAATTATTTATTTATTATTTTTTACACACTGCATTTTGATTCATCATTGTACACAAATGGGGTACATCATTTCAATTCTATGATTGTGCACAATGTAGATTAATACCATTCATGTAATCATACATGTACGTGGGGTAATGATGTCTCTCATTCCACCATTTTTCATACCCCCACTCTCTCTCATTTCCTTCTACATAATCTGAAGTTTCTCCATTCTTCTCTCACTTCCCACCCCACCCCCCCCATTATATATCATCATCCACTTATCAGGGAAAACATTCGGCCTTTGTTTTTTGGGGATTGACTTATTTCACTTAGCATGATATTCTGCGTTCCATACGTTTATTTGCAAATGCCATAATATTATTCTTCTTTATGGCTTAACATTACATCTCAAAGTCTTAGAAAAAGAAGAACAGATCAACACCAAAAATAGAAGACAGGAAATAATTAAAATCAGAGCTGAAATCAATGAAATTGAAACAAGAGAAAAAAGTGACAAAACAAAAAGTTGGTTCTTTGAAAAAGTAAACAAAATTGATAAATCCTTAGCACACTAAGGAAGAGAAGGAGAGGGAAAACTCAAATTACTAGAATCCATCTATTTTTTAAAATTTCCTTTGAAACTTCCTCTTTGATCTATGGATTTTCTATAATTTTGCTGTTTTATTCTCACATTTACATATCTTTCTGTTGACTTTTTATTACTGATTTATAATTTTATCTTGGTCAGAAAATACATTTTGTATGATTTTAATTTATCCAAATATGTTGATGTTTACTTTGTGGTTCAGGAGATAGTATAACTTGATCAGTATTCTATGAGCATTTGAAAAAATTATTATTCCTCTATTCTGGGTTTGGATTGTACCATACATCCCCTTGGTTGCCAGTAGTTGATTATGAAGTTCTATTCATTTCTGAGAGAGGGATATTCTCAACTCAACTACAATTGTGGATTTGCCTATTTTGCATTTCAGCTGTTTTTGAAGCTCTGCATTTTGGTACATACACATTTACGGCTAACACATCTTCCGGTTAGATGGATCCCTTTATCATTATATAATGTCCATCTCAATTATTTATGCATTCTGGAGTGTATCTCTTTGTATAGTTTTCATAGTCTATTGGCTTCAACATCTTACCATGTCTAAGTGAGATGGGAAAATCTTATTTCTATTAGGTCTCTTTCCCTTCCCACTTTTAAATGTCACTGTCCTGGGTATCAGCAAGTGTCATGATTTTTTATCTCAATCATCAAATGTGATTTATAAGATGCATAAAGAATGGCACAGTGTGTTACTCATGCCTGTCCTTCTGTCCTTTCAATCCTTCTTAATGAGGAGCCTAGTTCTTTTTTTATTTTTATTTTCATTTTTTTTCTATCCAAAAATATTATCTTGACCAGTCTTTAAAGGCACACCGACAAGCCACAAGTTACTTTTGGTTTTCTTTATCTGACAATAACTTTCACATTTATTTTTGAAAAATAATATCACCACATACAACATTCAATGATTTTCTTTCAGCACCTAAAAAAATTCTGTGCTACTTTATTCTAGCCTCCAGGGTTTCAGATGAGAAGTCCACTCTCATTTTAATTGGTGTGCCCAGTGAGGAAGGTATTGTTCTTCTCCAAATGCTTTTGAGTTGTTTTCTTTGTATTTATCATGAACAAAATTCTATTTGTAGGATTTCTTGGCAAGGATTATGGAGGTTTATTCTAGCCATGCTTTGCTTGGTCTGTTAATTCCATAGGATTCTGCATTTCTACAAAATTTGAGGAGTTTTCAGTCATTTTGTCCCTGAATACTCTTTCAGCACAACTGTGCCTCTCTTCTCCTTCTGGGACATGACTACACAAATGTTGGAACTTTTATCATTATCCCAAAGGTCTCTGAAACTCAGTTCATTGTTTCCCTTCAGTTTATATTTTTGCTTAAATTAATGAATCATATTCCTCCACATTCATGTTTTCTCGTTTCATCCTCTGTTGCCTCTATTTTGTGTTTGTGATATTGCATTTTTTTCATTTCTATAATTTCCATTTTGTTCTTTTTCAGAATTCCTACTTTTTTATATATTTCTTATTTTCCACTTTTTAACTTTAATCCAAGGTAGTATTTAATTGATCATTGTAGGATTTTTATGATCATTTCTTTAAAACCTTTGCCAGACACTTTCAACATTTGATTCTTCTAAGAACTTGGCTCCAGTTGATTGCCTTTTCTTGTTAAATCATTATTTTCTTGGTTCTTGATGAGATGGGTGATTTTTAATTGAATTGTGAACTTGTGTTCATTATGTTTGGGGACTCTGGGCTGCAATTAAATATTTTATTTCAGTAGGCAATCTCCCAATTTGTGTCTTGTGCACAAGTCCTGGCCAGCTTCCTATGCTGAGATTCCATTGACAATGTAGACATCTAAGATTTTAGGTGCTCTTTTGGTGCTACTGGGAGAGACTGAGAGGAACAAAGGGTTTCTAGGGTGGTCACTGGAGTCTTTTAAGTGGGGGAAAGGACCAGAACTTCCCCAAAGAGAAACTCCAACTGCCTCCATGTCTTGGGGCAAAGCAGTTTTAGGTGTGTAGAGACCAAAAAAAAAAAAAAAAAAAAAAAAACTTTCTGAGAAAGTCTCCCTATCCTGGCAGGGCCCTCCTGGATGCTTCTAAGCAAAACTCAGATCCAGAAGACCTCCTTATGAGGAAGCACCCTGTGCCTGAACAGAGATAGCATCTTAGGCAGCACACTTCTAAGACTGGGTCCCTCCTATTGGTTCTCACCCCATTGTCCTTTGATGTGAGAAAGGAGTCTTGCTGTCTTGGGGACAGGATGCTTTCCCTCACCTCCATCCTTGCTGCAGGCCTGAGTCTCTGAGCAGGGAAGAGGAGTCCCTGACCTACAATATTCACCTGGTGTTGTATCTAGGGCTCCTTCTCAGTAAGGAAGATGAGTAGGCCTCCCTGGGATACCTTATTGCTATGTTCAGGTACAAGGAACATTAGATCTGGGTCTTCTGTTAGCTGGAGAGACACAGGACACCTGTCACAATGCCTCTAGTCAGGTCCCCAAGTCAGTTTACCTTCTTATCACCTTTCAGAGAAATTTTTTAACTGTCTTTCCCATTATTTCCAGGGCTCATGGTTGTACTTAGAAGGTGGAGGGAGCACCTTGACACAAAGCAGGGAAACTTTGTTAGAAATTACTGAAATAATCAATATCAAGCTTAGGTATTGCGAGGGCAGAAGCTAGTGGATAGGCAAGGGGATATAAATTTAAGATTCAGTCATTTCTTACTATAGGGAACCACAGACAGATTCTACTCTCTCACCATGTTTCAGAAAGTGTGATATCCTTAGGAACTGAAGTGGGAGAGGAAGAGAAAATCCAAAGGAGACAAGAGTATAGATTTCTAACCCTAGCTTTCCATTTAACAGCTTAAGGCAAATCATTTCTCCAGTTACATTTTGTTTATTTGTTTATTTGTTTGTTTTGTAAGGTAAGTATAATCACAAATACAGTATGAATAATTCAAAAGTTCTAAAACCATGGGACAGATTATACTCATTTGAAGCACAACTAGTAAAAAAAGCACAACATTTCCTAACTAGGAAATGTTAGGAAATGTTTCAGTCAGCATTCATGATTTGATCTCTTGAAAAAACATGCCATATTTCAAACATTACACCAAGGAGTAACACTACACATTATTCTGAAGGCCAGCAGTTAAAGTGATTCCAAAAATAAGCTTATTTACTTTCAGTAAATAATAAAATCTATATGATTTTGAATTCTATAAGATTAATATCAAGAACAAAACCCCATGGGATGGGCAGGAGCCCATGTGCAGAGCACATGCTTGGTGGGTGGGAATAGAAGAATGAGAGTGAAGCTGAGCACTTCCCTTATGAGGGAAAAATGGGGTAAATCAAGGTCATTGATTTCATTTCAGCGACTGGTGGGGAAGGGGAGGTTGCCCCATAGGCCACATGGAAAGGTAAGGTCACAGCAAGGAGAAATTCGAAGGCCAGTGCAGGTTTTGTTACTACAGCTGCACTCATGGTAAAATGTTTCACCTGTAGCACAAGGTGGGAAACAGAAGGACCTAAGCTCAGGTTTGTATCTGCCAGAAGTCAAGAACAGTAGTTTCCCTCACAACACAACAGAAAAGAAAAAGCAAAACTACCAAGTAACAGTGATTAATATACAGTAAATGCTTAGTACCATATGAAATGCCATTGTTGACCTTCACGTGAGTCTGTGATCCTGGAAATTCACAAAGGTTTACACATTTTGTGACTTTGAAAATGGCTCACTGCAAAGAAATGGCCTTCATCTTAGGTGTGAGATCAGACTAAGATGCCTCTATTTACTTAGGACAAAATTCCCCAAATTCCCCTGCCCTGGCTCATGAATAAGTAATTGAATCCTGTACCTGCTACCCAAGTTGGACTCTGCCTACCAATAACCTGATCAGTTTTCTTCAGGACCTCCTTCCTCCAGGTCCCTGAACTTTGAACAGTAGAAGGAGGAGCAAACACTCTGGAACAACTTCTCCCAAGAAATGGCTGATCTCGAGAAAATGCACTCACTGATCAACTGTCCAATCACCCTTTATTCTATACCTTCAAACAAGGTTCTTCATAGCCTATTTTTGCTCCCTGTAAAAGAAGGCCCCTTTCTGTTTGCCTTTGAGACACAGAACTCATGGTCAAAAGTTTCTCTATTGCAATAACCCCCTCCTTCCATTACCCCCCATTGTAATATGTCTCCCCCTTCTTATAACTGCCCCTTCGCCCATTATAAATAGCCCTCTTTCTCTATTGCAATAGCCCCCTCCAAACCTTTTAGGAAAATCCTCACTCCCTTACTGTAATAGTCTTTCATCTACTTCAATAGTTGTCTCTCTAAGAGCAGAAGTCCCTCCTCTTATTGCAATACCCTCTTCTGCCATTTCAATAGCCCTTTTCCTCTATTGCAATAGTCCCCTCTTTCATTACAATCTTCCCCTCTCCCAATTGCAATAGTACTTTTGAATACAGTTTCTCTTTACCTAAAACTACATTTGTTTTCTATTGGAAAAAAAAGTGGGGGGAGAGATAAGATTGCATTTGACCATCCGGGATAGTAAGGTGAAAGGAGACAACAAAATTTGAGTTATAACTGCAGACATTCTACTGAATTAACCAAATGAAAATGCTTTGGCAGGTCAATGCACCTGGGTGTGGGAATAAGTTTTGAGCTGTTGTAGATGGTTAGTGAGAACTTCCAGGAGGTTTGGTTTTCAGAAGTTCTGACAGGGAGCTGTAAACACTAACATCAGCAGTGACAAGGGAACAGAGCATCTTGGCAGAACCAATTTTAACCTAAAAATTAGAAATGAGTAGTATCATTACCTACTGTGCTGAACTACCCAACAGCACATCTAATGAATACTACATAATAGAAACAAAATGTAATGGAAGCTGCTGGTTCACACACTAGTGAATGTTTTAAGCTACTAATGAACACCTGCAGAGTGAGAGAAGACATCCAAAAAATACACACAAAATAGCTTCTTTTGAGATAGTGGATAACCAATATATTCTGAGTTGATCATTACACAATGTGTAAATGTACAGTTATTATCAGTTGATTAAAAAAATCCACAAATAAGAAGGTCATTTAATACCATGATCACAGTGATAACATTTGTACTTAAATGTAAAATAGATATTTCTATAGTCTAAATGTTTGTATCCCCCGCTACCAAATTCACATGTTAAATTCAAGCCCTCAAGGTGATGGATGAAATTAGGAGGTGGGTCTTTGGGAGGTGATCAGGTTATGAGGGTGGAGCCCTCTTAAAGGGTTAGTGCCCTTTCAAAAGATGCTCCAGCAAGATACCTTACCTCTCCCACTATGTATGTACAGAGAGAAGGCACCATCTATGAAACAGAAAGTGGGACATTGACAGACACCAAAGTTATCTGTGCCTTAACCTGGGACTTCTCTATCACCATCACTATGAAAATATAAATTTTTGTTGTTTCTAAACCTATAGTATTTCTAAGTCTACAATATTTTGTTATCTCAACCTAAATAGACTAAAAGAGAAAAGTGGTACCAAGACATAGGGATGCTGCCATAACAAAAGCCTAAAGATATGAGTAGGTCCCCAGAGATCCTCCTGATCTCTTTCTGTGTCCTGACCAAAAGCCACAGAATGTGTTGACCCCTCTATTACCATATAGCCACCGGTTTTCCCCAGCAGGTTTGTGCTCAAGCCAAGACCATGAACATTCCTAGGCACTGATAAAGGTATTCAAGTTGTTGCCCAAAATACTGAAGAAAACTAGCCCTGTCCCTGAGCCAAAATTCTTTAAGCCTTCATGTAAACTCATACTCTGACAGACATACCTGGGCATAACATCTCTCTTCTCTCACCGTCCATTGCAAGGATACACTGCTGCACTCTGTAAGTAAGCTCCCCTAACAAGCACTTCATACTGATTGCCCTGGTGTTTAGTGCCTCTTTCTTTAGAATTCCAACTGGTTCCATCTTGGAACAATTTGGGTCCTTCTTTATGGAATGTTCCCTATTTGGGGGTGACTCCAGCCATGAGTTTGGCAGGACAAAACAAAGTGGAAGTGACTTTAGAACTAGTTAATAGTTTGGGCACATAACCTATTATGGTTTGAATATAAGGTGGTCCCCAAAAGTCCATATGTGAAACAATGCAGAAATGTTCAGAGGTGAAATGATTAGATTATGAAATCTGTAACCTGATTAGCGAAGTAATCAATTTGATATATTAATAATTTGAATGGATTAGTGGGTGGTAATTATAGGCTGGAGGGGCATGGCTATAAGAAGTAGGTCTCTGGAGGTATGCCCTTGGAGATTATAATTTTTCCCTGGAGTCAGTTTCTCTCTCTCTCTCTCTCTCTCTCTCTCTCTCTCTCTCTCTCTCTCTCTCTCTTATAATTTTTCCCTGGAGTCAGTTTCTCTCTCTCTCTCTCTCTCTCTCTCTCTCTCTCTCTCTCTCTCTCTCTCTCTCTCTCTCTCCCCCCCCCCCCCGCCCCTTCCAGGTTCTGCTATAAGCTGAGCAGATTTCTCCCACCAAGCCCTTCTGCCATGATGTTCTGCCTCATCTCAGGCCCTCAGCAGTGGAGTCAGCTGAACATGGACTGAACCCATGCAACTGAATTCAAAATAAACTTTTCCTCCTCTAATTTGTTCTGCTCATGTATTTTTGTCACAGTAACTAAAAGTTGACTAGCACATAATCCAAAGGACAGGCTGAGAGTAACACTGTCACTAAGGCAATGTCTAGTGAGTCATGGGGCCAGAATCACCCCCACCATTCCAGACTGGACCCCCACCATTTCATTCAGGGTAAATTTTCATGAATCTCACTAATACCTGACTTATATAAGACTTCATACTTAGACTTTAAAGATGATGCTGAAACAAGTTAAGACTTTTGAAGCTATCTGGATGGAATGAATATATTGCACACGCAGAAAGGACATAAATTTGGGGGCAACTACAGACACAATACTATATTCTTCCAATGACTGTGTCTCCTCCAAAGTTGTAGGTTAGAACCTAATCATTAAGGTGATAGTTTTAGAAGATGGAGCATATGAGAGATGATATGGGACAGCATTACTATCCTTATAAAAGAGGTCACAGAGAATTGGCTGGCTTCTTCCACCATGTGAGGACACAGCAAGAAGGCACTGTCTATGAGCCAGGAAATTGCCTGTACCTTAATTATGTCTTGATTACTTCCCAGTCTCCAAAAATTGAAAAATAAATTTCCTGTTGTTTATAAGTCATGTAGTTCATGACAGTTTGTTAGAGAAGCCCAAATGGACTTAGGCAGATATATTTGTAAATAAGAGAAGCATTTAAAAACTATACTAAAAGGGGAAAAAATCATGATTTTTTGAACAAGAAAATAATAAAATAGCAAGAGCAGAGCAAAGGATGCTCTTTAATGGAAGCAAATTTTATAGGAAAACTAGCTTCTAAAAACAGTTTTATGAAGATGAGGGGAAACTCGTTCTGTTTTTCATCCAGACTGTTACTCAGATACTTCTCAGTGTAGACCATCTTTATTTTGTAATAAATTTTTTTCAAAGAACTATTTTGTCAAGATATATCTTCTCAATCAATTTTTGTTTCTAAAATCTTCAATGGAATCTGGATATTTTTTGTTTAACTATTTGTCCTCAGCAAAATAGAGCTTATATTTAATCCAAAAGTCTTAAAGAAAATAATGATTATCAAAAAAGCTTAGAGTTTCTCTTAAATTAGTAGTATCAGTCAAAGATGAATAAATAAGAAAATATATTATTTTTAAAGTGTATAGAGCTAAAATTAATTGCTCTTAAAAATTTCAGGAGAAAATGAATAGGTATATAGATTTGTATGACAATTAAAAATTCAAAAAATAATGGGTCCTGAAAATCACACCCAAATACACTATTTTCTGGGAAAGAAAACTGTTGTACTTAAACTCTATCATATGGATATTGTCTTTCCTCCTTCCTTTTTTTTCCCCCACTGTGATCCTGGATATCAAGACAAGAACCTCCCTGCATACTAGGCAAGTGCTCTACAATTGAGTTACACCCGCAACCACTTGTGGATTTCAGAATTTTATATTTTCACTTTCTTCTAACTCTTAAAATAGGTACTAATTAAATGAAATGGAATAAAATATAAGCTAATAGAGGTTGAAAGAACAGAATATATTTCATATCTAAATATTTTACTGTTCTTTTTAAATCTGCCATGTCATGTTTGTCTCTGATCATCTTCCTATTTTCAATATGCACTTCGTTTAATATATATATATTGTATTCATATAATATATGAATATATATATCATAATATATGAATATATATGATATAAGATAAGAAGTTGTCAAGGTGGGTCTACATAGAGCCAGGTCTACATGGAACCTCTAAGACCATCCTGTACCCTGGTATACCTAGAAGATGGGACATTGAGTAAAAGTAGATTATTCTTGAGCTTTAAAATATTATGTTGTATGCCCTATTGGGTTTAGGACTTGGACCCCTCTCTTCTTTCCTTCTATCATATATATGAATATATATATGATATATATTCATATATTATATATGAATATTCATATATTATACATGAATATATATATATTCAGCATTCTGCATCTAAAAATTACAAAATTTGACATTTCTGTTGGTCTGATTCTGAACTGATGTTTCTTTTGACTCTTACTCATGGAGTTTCATTTCTTCCTCCATTTCTTCAAAAATAATGTTTTTAACTAAGGGCACTGTTAGCACAGACAATTTTAAATTGAATTTTAGTTCAATATCTGGATTCTAAACTCAGACATGCTTTGGTGTAGGTAATGGTTGGAATTTCTTGAAAGCTTTTTTATTTTTTTTTTGACATCCACCTTGAAATTGAAGACAAAGTTAGGCATGCATCCCCAAGTGTCCCTTTGAAGGGGGCTATAATGATTCCTACAGCTGTTGCCCATCTGGGGACTGGACTGCATGATCTATGTGATGTGGCTTCTCCTTCTGCTCAAGATAGACTGAATTTCCCTTTCCTCCCCCAGCCCCATGTGAACCCAGAATCAGGATTTTTTCACCAAGTGAACTTCCAGGATAGCTCACCTCTCATCTCTCTAGATTATATTTCTCCTGAAATCTTTAGCCTCTGAGGATTTACTTAACATTCCCACCTATTATGGTATGATTTTAATATACATAGATATGCTTCACCAGTTATTTAGTTATTCTTCAGTAGGAGCATTTTCACACATTTGGTTTACCAATTGTCACATGATATTCATCCTTTTAACTTTTGTGATCCAGTTTTTGTGTTTACTGTCCTACAGAATGTATCCTTGTTAAGGCCAACAAGGACTTCCATGCTACTAAATGTACCAAAGTTTTCTTGCCCTTTTGGCAGAATTCAACAGTCATCCACATCTCCTTTCTCTGAGCATCTCTTGAATATCATGGCACAACATTCCACTGTCTTCATCCTGTATCTCTGGTGGTCCCTCTTTTTTCCTGTGAATCGAGAGCTCCCTCCTTTACCCAAAGGGAAAGATCTTACTCTTCCTTCTCTCCCCCTTATTATTATTATTCTATTATTATTATTATTATCATCATCATCATCATCCTTCTTCCCCTCTCTCTCTCTCTCTCTTCCTCTTATTCTTCTTCCCTTGCTTCCTCCCTCTCTCTCTACAAGACTGTATCCTTTCTCGCAGCTTTGGAGACAGACCCTCTAATGAGGTAAATAAGTTTAAATGAGATCCTTAGGATAGGCCTTATCTGATCTGGTATCCTTATAACAAGAGGAAATTTGGACACACAGAAATGCCAGGGATGGGCATGCTCAGAGGGAAGACCATGTGAACACACAGGGAGAAGATGTCATCTTGCAGCCAGAAATTAAACCAGCCTACACTTTGGTCTCAAATATCCAGATTCCAGAATCCTGAAAGAATAAATTTAAGTTATTTATGCTGAACCACTCTGTGCTGTTTTTCTTTTCTGTCTGTGATATCTGGTTATTACCCTGAGGTGACTAATACAATGATCTACTGCCTGTTTGATATCAGCCTTGAAGATCTCACCTACTGTGGCCTGAAGTTTAGTTTCCAATGTGATTAAGAAGTGGTGGAACCTTTAAGAAGGGGGTCTAGTAGGAGGTAGCCAGGTCACTTGTGGCACACTGTCCTGAGTTAGTTCTTATGAGACAGCTGTTATAAAAGATCAAGACTAATCCCCAACATTGGCTTCCTGACTCATCATGTGATCTCTCCTTTCACACAGGCTCATATCATGATGTCATTGGCCAAGAGAACAGTTACCAGAGGCTGAGTAACTGGGGTCTTTCATCCTCAAAAATATGATCTAAATAAGACTATTTTCTTTTTAAAGTGTCCAGTTTCAAGTATTTCATTATAGTAATGGAGAACTGATGGTTGTACCATCCCATCGACATTTTGAAATAAACTTGCCTGAAACTGAAATTTCTTCAACTCTGTTCTCGCTCAGATTTTGGTGGATGAATGGAGAAAAGAAAAAATGAGATGTATATGATGATTAAAGGTATGAAATGAATTATTATTAATTTAAGGCCAAATATTATTTGGTGTAAAAAAAGATCCTTTCATGTAAAACAACATGAACAAACCTGAAGGATATTATGCTAGGTGGAATAAGTCAGATACAGAAAATAAGAACACTGCAGAATGTCAGTTATATATGGAATCTAAAGAAGTTAAATATATAGAAACAAAACATAATGATGGTTACCAGGGACACAGGGTGAGATGGAAGGAGAGTTGTAGGTCCAAGTGTACAAAGTTTCAGCTTTTAAGATAAAAGTCTAGAATTCTACCACACAGCAAGATGACTATAGTTAATATTATTGTTTTGTATACTGGAAACTTACTCAAGAGAGCAGTTTTCTGGTGCTTTTATCCCATCATGTGTTATAAAGAGGTGATATGTTAATTTGACCATAGTAATCCTTGCACTATGTCTCTCTATTTCAAACCACCATATTGTAAACAAAAACATATTCTAGCTGAGTGTGGGGTGCACACCTGTAATCCCAGTAGCTAAGGAGGCTGAGGCAGGAGGATAGCAAGTTCAAAGCTAGTCTTAGCAATTTAGTGAGGCCCTAAACAACTAAGCAAGAAACCCCCTCAAAAAATAAAAAGGGTTGGGAATATGGCTCAGCAGTTAAGCACTCTTGGGTTCAACTCCTGGTACCAAAAAAAAAAAAAAAAGTTAAACAATATACAATGAAAATTTTTTCCTCCCTATTAAAAGTCCCCACCATCATTTAACTCTTTGATCAAAATTTAAAGCAAGGAGTAATTTTTTAAAACTCTCTATTCCAATATCAGCAAGTCCTGCCAATTATTCCTCAAATTCTTATTTTTCATTGCTACCATTATGATTTATGTCACTATTATTCCTCACTCAGCCAAAAAATAAGCCTACACATTGTCTCCTTTCTTCCATTCCTATTTTGCTCTAGAACATTCTCCACTGTCCAATATTTCATGTAGACTCTCTGTCCTCAGAGGGAAGGTTGGTTTATACTTCCTGTCCTGTCAACAGTTCCAAATCCAGAGTAGGATGACATTTTATCTCTTCTTCCTGTCTTTTATCTGGGGCTGTTTTCATCCTCTCCTTTTCTCTTTTCAATGATACTTTTAAAAATGAAATTCAGGTTCCCTATTAACCCCAAATCCCAGTCTGAGGATGTTTTTCATCAGCACTTTTGAGGACAGGATGGATTCATCTTGGGTCATGCATCCGTCAATCTCAAAAGTGAGCATGGGCTCCTGCACTTCCAGATGCACAGTGACGGTCATCCCTGACACATTCTTACCCAGGAATCTAAGTCCTAGGGGACTTTGGAGGCTGACACATGGAGCTCTTTAGGTACTCATTAGGCACACATGTCCCATAAGTAAAGGGAAAGGTAATGGAGGGTTGCTTTTCAACACCTGTGTCCTGCCTCTTTCATTGTCCTGTTCATTGCTCTTTCCCACTTTACTCTCTGACTGCTACATCTTTCTAGAACATTTTTACACAAGAGCAAAATTTACCATGTCTGTCTTTCCATTACACTGGAAGGTAAGGGAGGGTTATAAATATAAGAAATGGAGGGTTAGAAAGGTAAGAGAGGGTTATCAGCTGTCCTCAGGCCTCAGTGCTTGATGATAAGGACCACAATAGGTGCTTAATAATTCTTTCTTTGTGTGAAAATAATATTCTGACAATATTTAGGAATTCTTTCAAAACAAAACTAAAAATATTGTCAGGCACAAGTCCAAGTTCAGGACAATGTGCTGGACCAGAAGCAAGGTCTTCTGAGTGTACAAACCACAGAGAGCCTGACTCACCTTTCTTCAGTTGAGCAGGCACATGGGAGGGGTTCATTACCTGCCTGTGTGGGGATGGCTTTAGGAAACAGTGGTTGTGGGATATAACATTCATAGAGCACTTATTATTCAAAGATGCCTTAGATAGATTAACTCCTGGAAACTGCACAGCAGCCCCATGACCCTCTTGTACAGATGAAGAATTCAAGAAAGAATGAGTAACATGTCCAAACCACACAGCTTGTGAGGGCTGATCACATAGGCTCCAATGACTCTGCTGTTAGCCACTGTTCCAGAGGGTTATAAACAAGACAATTTGGAGCCCCAAAAGCAGAGGTGAAATTGCGCCTGAACTCACTCCCCTATGCACTGCCAAGTGAAGAAACCGAGACCCTAATCAATTTAGTCGCTTAATTAACTCTTCTGTTGCTTGCATATAAAAACAGATTAACAGATGAAGAAATTCTGTTATTATTGCTAGCTGACATATTCTACTAGGGCAACCTGAAGGCATTTCCCACCTCATAGCACTTTCTGTAGAGAAGTTTATCAGAGTAGATCAGAGGAGGGTCAACAAACAGCAAATTGACGAGTTAAATATTTGTAAAATATCAGGATGCTCACCTAGAAGCAATACTACTTTTGATTCTTGTTATATTTTAACATAGAATAAATTTATATGGAAGAAAGAATTGAGAAAAAGCCTGTCTATAGAAAATTATATGCATATATATTTATATATTTATATATATATCACATATATATTTATATATATCACATATATATATTTATATATATATCACATATATATACATTTATGTATATGTATAAACATTTGTTTTTTCTAGGTCATCTGTGAAACGAGGAGATGGAATTACAAATAATTCTTTCAGACATGATTGAAATCAGCTTAAACTCCCTGTAAATGATTGGGAAAAAAGAACCCTTGGGCCCTTCACCACCATTTCAGTGTATGAGTTTCTATGTGGAAATAAAGCCCTGACAGCACTCAGATCAGTCTCTGTTCAGTCAACAACTAACTGAAGTATACAATTGAGTTTACACTCCACATGCAAACTGTATCCAGGACACGAGTAACAAAAGAACAAGAAGCAAACCATAAAGCTCCTGAAATGTTTAAGAATCACAGGAACTTCCTAGGAAAGAAACAAAAACATTATGCTTTGTAAAACATTTCTAAAGGTTGCACTTGGACTTATTTAGTTTGGTGAGAAAATGTGGCAAGTTTTTTTGTTTTTGTTTTTTTTTTAATTCTGAAGACATTGCCTCAAATCCCCAGTGTGATGGATTGCAAATGTTTAAGGATGATGTTCTGACGCACCCCACCTTCCACCTGTCAAAAACTGCCAGGACAATGGGGAAAGAAGTGTGCTGGGGCTTGCTGTGGGAGAGCCACCAAAATTAGCCCTCACGAGGGAGTCAGAAGACTGTTGGTCATACTATCTGCCTCAATATCCATGTGAACAGGAAGGCAGAAATGAAGGGTCTGAGAAATGAAGGAACAGGCATCCCCAAAGCACACTACTCGGCTCTTCCTTCTTCACCAGGGGTGCTTTTGCACCAAGACTGCTGCAGGTGTCATTACACATGGGTTTGACAAGCACCCCATTAGCAGACTATTCTCGTCCACCAACTAGCATTTAGTTAAGGACTACTGGGAGTTATGCATATAAACTGGTGCTCAAGCACCAAGGACGCACAGCCCATGAAACTGATGAGAAAAGGAATCTCAGATGCTATGGACTTAATGTTTGTATATACTTAAATTCATACACTGAAATCCTAATCCTACAAGGTGACAGTTTTAAGAGGTGGTTCCTCGGAGAGATTAGTTCACAAGCGTAGTGACCTTATGAATAGGATTAAGTTTTTTGTTAAAGAACTCAAAAAGCTCTCTTGGTTTTTTTCTGCCACCCTGAGAGCATACCAAGAAGGCATCCTTCTGCAACTATAAAAGAGCCCTTAGCAGAACCCAGGCACTCTGACTTCCTGGTCTTGAAGTTCCCACCGCTAGAGCGTTCTTTATTACCAGGACATGTCAAGGACAATAATATCAATTTTAACCAAGTGGTGGTATGTTTGAAATCATTGACTGTGATACTTGGACAAGTTGCAGGAGAGCTGTGAAAGATAGAAACCCCAGGAATTGCTCTTGTTTCAGTACACTGGGGCGCCCTGACATCAGAATTGAATCATGCATGTGCTGCGCGCACACGCACACACACACACGCACACATTTCTCACAGCCCAGATCCATCGTAAGCAATAATGAGATGTGAGAAAACAATACCCATGCCTCCTTAAGTCTTGACCGCAACCAGTTGGAAGTGTTATGAAAAACTGTTTAACCACAAGGGTTCTCTATGGCAATTAACAACTGGAACACTGTGAGAAATGCCAATGAGAAGTAATACAGAAAAATATGTGGTCAGAACTTCAGACTTTGGGGGTGGAGGTAACGCCGAGAAGAGAGTGGCCAACCACATATCTGGGAAATGGGCCACCTGGTTTTGAAGCCTCAGACACAACAACTGCTTGGGAGGATGCAGACCAACCAAAACGAAAATGGACCAGACCGTTCACAGGAAGGAGTCAGTGGCCAGGGCCACCAGGAGCTGCACTCACTTGTGGAAAAATTAGGAAAACATTTGTGGAGACGAGAGACGGCTTGGAAGGAAACCTCACTGCAATCAAGAATGTTCTGTTCTTTGAGCTATTTCCTTATCAGCTTGGAAGGAAAAATAATTAACATAAACAGTAGCCACCAGACTTGGCTGAAGGTAGGAGCAACTAGAGCACGAGAGTCACAGTCAAGAGTTTCAAGTTCGAGCCCTAGTTTTCCTCCACTATTCTTTGTGAATAGGATAAATCAATTAAGACTTTCTGACCCTTAGATTCCTCACCCATAACACCAGCAGATATCTGCATTGCGGGGCTATTAACAGACCCTAGTGCTCTATGGGTATACAAATAATGCCTGAGTTTCCTTATTATTCTTAATTGTTTGATATTTGGCAATTAGGTTATTCTCAAAGACTCAGAGGAAATAACAACCAAAACTGACATGGTGTTCCAAGAAGAAATTTCTACGTTCCAACATGGTTTTAACCACAAAGAGTTCAAGACATTAAATTCATTTGTACTGCTAAAAAAAAAGAAAGAAAAGATACAAAAACCTCCCAGACTTTATTAAAATATGAAAAAAATACCACATTTATTTTATCAAGCAAACTTAACTTTGATAGCAAAATATAATCATTGTAGACTAGAAAAGGAAAACTGTAGAAGCAGTCTCACAAAATAGTGACTGAGATACTAAATGAATGCCTAAATAAACAGAATTCATATGTCAAGACTAGGGGGAAGATGGCATTTGTCTTTGTTTTAAAGGAGTTGCTCTTAAGTTATACACATTCAATTATTCTAACTAATACTAAGACTATGTGAGACAGCCAGAAAATCCAATTTCACATAATAATTCAATATAGTTGAGGAAATTGTCATTAAAAATGACATTAAATATAAATATTATCCTGGAAAATTTAAAATTAATCTGTATATTTGATTATATAGTGTGAAATTTAATGATACCAAAATTAAATCATTCTTTTCAGACTCAGACAAAATCAGCCAAAAATTTAGGCAGGGGGATGGCTCATGTCTGTAGGTCTGAGATAAGTACTTTCTCAAGGACTTCCTCCAGACCAGGAAGGGATTCCTTTTCATTCTACTCGCCTACATGCCTTATGAGTCTTGCACATGTGCAGACTTCTGTGACAAAAGATTATCTTTGACATTCTGTGAGATTGCAACAATGCAGACAAGAGGCCCTGAATGGAACACTTGCCTAGCAATAGCAGGAACCCGCACCAAAGAGGTGACTCTACCAACCCAGGCCTTGAGCATCCAAGAACCAATGAGCTCTGCCTCCAAGTAATTACACAAATTTCTCTATTTGCTGTAAAATTTTTACCTTGTTTCAACCTTCCTGAATACAGTTACTATAGCACCTGTGTTTCCATTGCAATGCTATTCTATCTAAATGATTATTGTTATTCCTTGGAGAATCTTTCTCTGATTGTTATTTAGATTGACAATAGATAAAAATCCAAAGACAAGAAGTAAAAACATTTTTGTGAGGCAGATCAGAATCAAAGGAGATAGTGGCAATAGTAGATAGGTAGTTCCTGCATCTCCCACAATCCCCCATAAAACACATCTAGAGAGATTAAGCAAAACTAAAAACCCACAAACTATGTCCCCTTATCTGTTCCACAATGTTCTAACTTCTCATCTTTGGATTTTTATCTGTTAAAATCTAAATTACAATCAGCGTCTCCAAACAACCACATTCCCTGAGCTCTGATGTGGGAGCAGGAAAGGATAAGTCACAGCAGCAGAGGTCTGACCAAGGAAACAGAGGACAGAAAACAGCTCCTGTAGGGCCTAAGGAACAGAGACCCTGTACAACAGAACCCTATCTGTAGAGGCTGGAAACACAAGCCCTTCAAAAGCAATGGAAGGGATGGGGGTACCCACGCACCATACCAAATCTGGGTAAGGTAGCTACGGTCCCCACCCATAAGTCTTCCAAAATCACCAGAGACCTTCTTCAGGACAATGGCACTAAGGAGAGGACTCAGGGAAGGAACTGAATGGAACCCAGTAAGGAAAATGCAGGCAAGAAAGTCTAGATTAAACAGAAAAAGTCTATCACTGAAGATAGTGTGAATGGAAATAAGGGTATGACAGTGGTGGTTAAGTTCCAGGCAAGTCTCACTAAATGGAAACTCATGGGAGAGTACAGAGGGCAGAACTGACTCTCTGATGGCCTTGTGGAATTCACTGAGAATAAGAGCAGGAAGATGGGAAGGTATAGTCACTGGCTAGTTTTAATATTACACATAGAAGATGTTAGTGTTTGAATCTGGAATGTTCTCCAAAAGCTTTGTGTTGAACACATGGTCCCAATGCAGCAACGTTCAAAGTGGGGCTTTTGGCAGTGATTAGATCATGAGGGTTCTGACCTCATCAATGGATTAATCCACAGATTGATGAATGGGCTACTGGGAGATGTAACCTAGTTAGAGGAAGTAGGTCACTGGGGGTGTGCCCTGGAAGGATTAAGATGTTTCTCAGCCCCTTTCCTCTCTCTCTTTGCTTCCTGGCTACCATGAGCTGAGCAGCATTCTTCTGCCAATCCCTTATACCATGTTCTGCCTCACCTCAGGCCAGAGCAACAGAGATGGCCTACTATGGACCGAATCCTCTGAAACTGCAAACCAGAATAAATCTTTCCTTGCCACGTATTTTGGTCACAGTGATGAAAAGCTGGCTAACATAATAGAAAGTCAAATTGTCATCCCTAGATAAAATAAGATTGAAGAACTCGGAACTAGAATACAGGGAACACTAGGAAAAACCTTCAGGGCGGAAAGAAATGACACCAGAAAAAAGGCAGTCTGAATCCCCAGGAAGAGACAAAGGCACCAGAAAACACACAGAGCTACCCAACAGACCAAGCACATGACACACTGCTTTTCTTTTCATAAGGCGGTTTAAAATAATTACCATTACACAATATTGTTAGGTTTATGTCAAACATAGGCATTTTATGTATTTATGGATTGCAATAGCAGAAAAGCAGAGGGGGAAGAATTGGATGCATGGTGAATTATGCCCCCTCAGCCTGGAGCCATCAGATGGGGACACACCCAAGAGGCAGAGGTAAAGCTGGTCCCTGCTGTGGTATCAGCACAATGCTAAGAACAGAAGCCACGCCAGAGCCTCTGAGCCCCAGGGACAGCCACAATTCTTGTGATTGGAAAGTTCAGGACAGAAAGGTCCTCTCTTCCCCCAACTTAGCTTTCTTGTGGGTTCTTTGGCTGGATCTAGGAACCCAATTAACACAAAAGCAGATTAACAAGAGAAAAACAGAATCTTTATTAAATTTACATGTACAAGGGGATTATCACAAGAGAATGAAATCCAAAGAAATGATCAAAGCATGATACATTTATACTTTCCAGACAAAGAATGATAAATGGATGGCAGGACGCATGGGTCTCTGGTGTTGTGGGGGTGGGGCGGGGTTAGAAACTCATGAAAGATAAGGGAAACTTCAGAGTTCACTTATTTCAGATGAGTGCAGCTCCAGTTACAAGTCTCTGATGATTAAGGCTATTTTGTAGTATTGGTATGTGAAGGGCACCTTCATGGCTTGCTGTGTGTAGGAAAAGACGGGCCAAATGTCCCTTTCCAATGTTACAGTTCCTCAAATGATTTCAGCTTGAAATAATCATCGTATCAATTTGGCACGTTTTGCAATAGCATATCCTTAACCCTTTCTAATGCATTCCCTTGCAGTCAGAAATATATGGCAAGTATTAAATAAGGCATGGCTTAGAGAGATTACCACTTCAAATTTATTGATAATTATGCTACATTTGAATTTCAATAAGTCTGCATATTTTAATTTTCCAAATTTTAAACTGTTCTGGATAGTAAAGTAGACTTATCTGTTCTTTACAAGAAAGACATTTCCTGGAGTATATTTTTAGTTTCTTTATGATGCCACACATCATAAAGTGCATGAAGCATACATATTTTCATTGAAAGATATGATAATTTTTGGTTTTGTTCTTTTAGTTCTGATTCACATAAAATCTAATAACAAATAATACTCAAATCTTATTTTAATAATTTAATGCTTAACCAATTCTTTTCAATTTTTAGCCTCGTGGGATAGGTATTTTTCAGGACAGTACAAGCCATTCCCAGCATTCAGCTATGTGTAGGGGCTGCCATGAATCTATAGCATACGCAGATCTATAAGCAGGTGTTGCAACCTTGAGGTGTTTTCTCTCAGCTGAGCACTTATCTTCTCACATTTAAACTGAAAATTTGATTTGAGAAGTCACAAGCTTTAAAAAATGGGCAAAGACTCATATTTTCTAACTTTTAATTAGAAAATTTAAAAATCCAAATTTTCTTTTTTGTTCTAGGATTGTATGAACATGGAGATAAAGGTCACCTGTCCTGAGACTGTTGACTAACTCATTGATAAGGGACCTCTTGCAAGTGGGTCAGCATCAAAGGAAGAGTTGGCTCCAATCCCATCATGGTACTACCTACTGGAAGTAAATGCTAGAAACAATGACCTCCAGCCTGATAGGACCTTGAAACCTTGACTCCAGTCTCCTCGGGGCATCTAAATTCCTGATTCCTCATCTACCAGGTGGACCTAAGTAGCTTCTGTGAAAATACTAGAGGACTTGTGCTCTGAAGAATTAGAGCACAAACGGTTTGTGTGGTTTGCTCTCTCCTGATTGGAAAAATTAAAAAGAATCAGATGAGATGGATTCACCCAAAGGTGGCTTCTTTACAAGTCTGCTAGAAAAGAGAAATATTTGACTTTGTGAAAACTAGTCTTTAATTAAAAAACAATTGTCTGGTTTAATTCATTTTAATGGAAACATAGATTTGATTATGTGGGCAGAGCAATAATCAGCATAATAGTGCAAGAAAGTAAAGAGGTGTCATTCAAGTTAATTTCCAAACATGAAAAACTCAGTTAATTTTTCAAGAGCATAATCCTCAGTCACTTGTAAGGAGACCCAGATTGCAGCTCATGCCTATTATGACTGCTTTACTTCTATTATAAATGGAGTCTCAGAGGATGGAATGATTTCTCTTTCATATTTTTTGTAACGGGTGTGAACTTCTGAATAATTGGCTGTGCTCACCTGACTCATTCTGGGTTGCTGACTACTGATATAACTGCAGTCTGTCTCATCATCTGCAAATGAGTGTGCCATTAGGAACTAGCTCATAAGATCATTCTAAGAATTAATTTGGAGAACTCTTTGATGAAGGTAACCACAGGGCTTGCACATTACAGGTAGTCTCCAAATTATAGTCCTTTCTTTATCATTCCACCATTCCTAAGGCTTACAGACACAAAGAAATCAGATGTACCCTCCTTATCCTGGCATGTTGGGTAAGGGGTTTGCTAATAGCTACATAAAGACCACAGTTTTTTCTAAGCTCAAAGATGAGGCCTCTTGCAAAACACTATCGCTGCAACTTCAGAAAAAGTTGAGAAAAGACCAAGGCAAATTTGTGTGACTAATCTTTATTCAACTTAAAAATCCCTGGTAGGATCCATGTGTTAAGATAAACTCTCTGGGAAGTCGTAGGAAGGAAAAGCAAATATTTTGATCATAAAAAGACCCTGTAAATAACAAATGTCAAAGGTCTGGTTTGTGTTAGGCAACTTCACTTATCTCAGACTCACAGGCTACTTTTTTCACTTCTCCCGTTCATTTACAAGTGATTGTATCATAGGAACCTTGATAACAAGATAATGATCTGCAAAGAGAACAGCCATAAGATGCAAAATAGTTTCCCTTAGGTAACAATGACTACTAGTTTAAAATTAATTACAATTCTAATTTTATTTTATTTCTTATTTTTGGTGTTGTGGATTGAACTCAGGGGCACTTATTCACTAAGCCACATCCCCAGCCCTTTTTATTTTATTATTTTGAGATAGGATCACACCAATTTGCTCAGGGCCTTGCTAAATTGCTGAGGCTGGCTTCGAACCTATGATTCTCCTGCCTCAGTCTCTCAAATATCTGGAACTACAGGCATGTGCCACCACACCCAGCTAATTGCAAAACTTCCAATGAGTTCTTCCTCATTTGAAGTAGCAGATAGGTTGTACAAGGGTTGGGGACACTTCCATATAGAAGATGCCTATTTTAAGGGCAATATTTTTCAGGTAACTTGAAGTCATCTTGAGCACTCTTTCTTATCTTTCAGGTCTATATTTTCAGAAGTGTTTGGTTAGTTCATGTAACTGGATTTGGGAATTTAAAACAGATGTTTATAGTGCTTAGTTTAATTATTTAATCAGTCATTCAATAATTGTCTTGAGGATTTGATGTGTCAGAAATTAATTCAAACTTTTCTCTGCACATTTCCTACTGTCTGCTATGTTCCAGGCACTCCTCTATGAGCTAGAAGATGTCCAATTAAAAAAACTAATGTTCCTGGGAATTAAATCTAATTTTAATACAAGAAATATCAGGAGTGAGCATATAGATATGAGGCACTGTACTATTTTATTTCTCGACACACTATTTGTTCTAATTAGTTATACATGACAGTAGAATGCATTTATGTACTTTGATATATCATACATAAATGGGGTATAATTTCTCATTTTTCTGACTGTACATGTTGTAGAATTACATCTCTCTTTCAGTCATCTATATACACAAGGCAATAATGTCTGTTTCATTCTACTACCCTTCCTATGTCCATATCCCTTCCCCTCCCTTCACTCCCCTCTACTTAAAGTAACTCTATTCTTCCTGAGTGCCCCCCACCTTATTGTGAATTAGCATCTGCATATCAGAGAAAATATTCAGCCTTTGGTTCTTTGGGATTAGCTTATTTCACTTAGCATATTTTCTAGTTCCATCTATTTACAGCAAATGCCATAATATCACTCTTCTTTAAAGCTGGGTAATATTCCACTAGGTGTATATATACCATATTTACTTCATTCATCTATTGAAAGGCACCTAGGTTGGTTCCATAGTTTAGCTATTGTGCATTGAGCTGCTGTAAACATTGAGCTGGACTTGACACTGTTCTATGCTGATTTTAAATCCTTCAGGTATAAACAAAGGCATGGGATCGCCAGGTAAAATAGTGGTTCCATTTCAAGTTTTCTGAGGAATCTCCATACTGCTTTCCAGAATGGGTTGCACCAATTTGCAGTACCACTAGCAATGTATGAGTGCTCCTTTTCCCCACATCCTTGCCAACATTTATTGTTGCCTGTATTCTTGATGATTGCCATTCTGACTGAAGTGAGATGAAATCTTTAGAGTAGTTTTGATTTGCATTTCTCTAATTGCTAGAGATGTTGAACATTTTTTCATATATTTGTTAATCAATTGTATTTCTTCTTCTGTGAAGTGTCTGTTCAGTTCCTTAGCCCATTTATTGATTGGATTATTTGGTTTTTGGTGTTTTTAGAGTTCTTTATATATATCCTAGTGATTAATGCTTTATCTGAGGTACATGTGGTAAAGATTTTCTCCCAATCTCTAGGCTCTCTCTTCACATTATTGATTGTTTCTTTTGCTGAGAAGAAACATTTTAGTTTAAATCCATCCCATTTAAATTCTTGGTTTAACTTCTTGAGCTTCAGGGGTCTTGTTAAGGAAATCAGATCTTAGGTCAATACAGTAAAGATTTGGTTCAACTTTTTCTTCTAGTAGGCACAGGGTCTCTGTTCTAGTGCGTAAGTCTTTGATCCACTTTGAATTAAGTGATAGGGTGAGAGATAGAGGATAAATTTCATTTCGTTACATGTGGCTTTCCATTTTTCCCAGCACCATTTGTTGAATAGGCTACCTTTTCTCCAGTGGATGTTTTTGGTACCTTTGTCTAATATGAGATAACTATATTTGCATGAGTTTGTCTGTGTCTTCTATTCTGTACCATTGATCTATGTGTTTGTTTTGGTGCCAATACCATGCTGGTTTGGTTACTATAGCTCTGTGGTTATAGTTTAAGGTCTAATATTGTGATGCCTCCTGCTTCCCTTTTCTTGCTAAGGATTGCTTTGGCTATTCTGGGTCTCTTATTTTTTCCAAACAAATTTCATGATTGCTTTTTCTAGTTCTATGAAGAATGTTGTTGAGATTTAATAGTAATTGCATTAAATCTGTAAAACACATTTGCTAGTATGGCCATTTTGACAATATTAATTCTGCCTATCCAGAACATGGGAACCTTTCCATTTACTAAGGTTTTCTCCAATTTCTTTCTTTAGTGTTCTGTAGTTTTCATTGTAGAGAACTTTCACCTCATTTGTTAGATTGATTCCCAAGTTGTTTTTTTGTTTGTTTGTTTGTTTTGAGGCTATTGTGAATGGGGTAGTTTTCCTAATTTCTTTTTCTTTTTCAGTGGATTCATTACTGATGTATAGGAATGCATTTGATTTATGGATATTGATTTTATATCCTGCTTCTCTGCTAAATTTATTTATTGGTTCTAGATGTTTTCTGTTGGAATTTTTTTAATTTTCTGAATATAGAATCATGTCATCAGCAAATAGGGATAGTTTGAGTTCTACTTTACTTATTTTATCAATGCAATTTCTTTCTTTCATCTGTCTAAATGTTCTGACTAGAGTTTCAAGGACAATGTTCAATAAAAGTGGTGAAAGAGGGCATCCCTGCCTTATTCCAGTTTTTAGAGGGAATGCTTTCAATTTGTCTTCATTTAGAATTATGCTGGTCTACAATGGAATATTACTCCGCAATGAAGAATGATAAAATTATGGCATTTGTAGGCAAATGGTCGAAATTGGAGAATATCATGCTAAGTGAGATAAGCCAATCTCAAAAAACTAAAGGTCGAATGATCTCGCTGATAAGCGGATGAGGACATATAATGGGGGGTGGGAGGGGCTAGCATTAGGTTTAGGGTTAGGTTTAGAGTTAGGCTAAGGACAGCGGCAAGAATGAAGGAAAGAAGGACTGTGTAGAGGGAAAAGAGGGGTGGGAGGGGTGGGGGGAGGGGAAAAATAAAATAAACATCATTACCCTATGTAAATGTAAAAAAATAAAAAAAAGAAAAAAAAAAGAAAAAAAAAAAAAAAAAAAGAATTATGCTGGTCTTAGATTTAGCATATATAACCTTTATGATGTTGTGGTATTCTCCTACTGTCCCTAGTTTTTCTAGTGTTTTGAACATGATGGAGTGCTGTATTTTACCAAATACTTTTTCTGCATTATTGGAATGATCATATGATTCTTGTTTTTAAGTCTACTGATATGATGAATTACATTTATTGTTTTCCATATGATGAACTTCATTTGATCATGTTGCACTAACTTTATAATAGATTTTTGTAGGTGAATTGCCAGAATTTTATTGAGAATTTTTACATCCATGTTCATTAAGGATATTGGCCTGAAGTTTTCTTTCCTTGAAGTGTCTTTGTCTGGTTTTGGTATCAGAGTGATATTAGCTTCACAGAATGAGTTTGGAAGGGTTCCCTCCTTTTCTATTTCAGGGAATACTTTGAGGAGTATGGGTGTTAATTCTTCTTTGTAGGTCTTGTAGAACTCAATTGAAATTCTGTCTAGTCCTGGGCTTTTCTTGATTTGTAGGTTTTTGATGGTGTTTTCTATTTCATTACTTGAAGATAATCTGTTTAAATCATGTATGACCTCTTAATTCAGTTTAGGTAGTTCATATGTCTCTAGAAGTTTATTGATGTTTGATATTTTCTATTATATTGCAGTATAAGTTTTCAAAATAGTTTCTAATTATGTTCTGTATTTCAGTAGTGTCTCTTGTGATATTTCCTTTTTCATCACGTTTTAGTAATTCATGTTTTCTCTCTTTTTCTGTTTGTTAGCATGGCTAGGGGTTTATCAATTTCATTTATTTTTTCAAAAAACCAAGTTTTTGTTTTGTCAATTTTTTCTTTTGTTTCCATTTCATTGATTTCAGCTCTAATTTTAATTATTTCCTGTCTTCTACTGATTTTGGTGCTGATTTGTTCTTCCTTTTCTAGGCCTTCAACAAGTAATGTTATGTCATTTATTTGTTCATTTTTTATTCTTTTAATGAATGAGCTTAATGCAATAAACTTTCCTCTTAGTACTGACTTCATAGTGTCCCAGAGATTTTGATATGCTGTATTGGTATTCTCATTTACCTCTAAGTACTTTTTTTTTTATTTCATTCTTTATTTATTCTACTATACATTCATCATTCAGTAGTGTATTATTTAGTCACCAGATGTTAAAATAGCTTCTATTTTTTATTTTATCATTGATTTCTAATTTTATTCCATTATGATCTGGTAGAATGCAGGGTATTTTCTCCATTTTTTTTTCTATTTACTAAGAGTTGCTTTGTCGTATAAGGTATGGTCTATTTTAGAGAAGGATCCATGTGCTGTCAAGTAGAAAGTGTATTCCTTCTTGATGGATGAAATATCCTATATATGTCTGTTAAGTCTAAATTATTGATTGTATTATTTAGTTCTACAGTTTTTTTATTTAGTTTTTGTTTGAAAGATCTCTACAGTAGTGAGAGAGGTGTGTATTATTGTGTTGTGGTCTATTTGATTCTTGAAATTGAGAAGTGTTTGTCTGATGTACATAGATACTCCATTGTTTGGAGCATAAATATTACAAATGTTATGTCTAGCCGATATGCAATTTCCTTAAGTAGTATGAAATGTCCTTCTTTTCCCTCTTGACTAACTTTGGCTTGAAGTCCACTTTACCTGAAATGAGGATGGAAACCCCTGCTTTTTTATACACTCCATATGAGTGATATGTTTTTTCCTATTCTTTCACCTTGAGTCTGTGAATATCTTTGTCTATGAGGTGAGTATCTTAGAGACAGCATATTTTTGGGTATTGTTTTTTAATCCAATCTGCCAGTTTATGTCTTTTCATAGATGAATTTAGGTCATTAACATTCAAGGTTAATATTGAGATATGATTTGTATTCCCTGTCATTTAGATTTATTTCTGGTTTTTAATTTGGCTTAGTTTCTCCTTTGATTGACCATTCCTTTAGTGCAGTTCTTCCCTTTGCTGATTTTCACTTTTATTTTCACTTCATCTTCATGGAATATTTTCTTGAGAATGTTCTGTAGTACAGGCTTTCTATATGTGAATTCTTTTAATTTTCATTTAACATGGAAGGTTTTTATTTCATCTTCAAATCTGAAACTTAATTTTTATGGACATTAAATTCTTGATTGGAATACACTTTCTTTCAGAGCTTGAAATATATTTTTCCAAATTTTGAGGGTCTGTGTGGAGAAATTCATTGAGATCTGAATTGATTTCCCCCATACATATTTTTTTTTCTCATGGTCTTAAGAATAAGATTAAGAATAAGATTTTATTCTTATTCTGTATTCTAGTCATTGTCATTAAAATATGTCTTGGTGTGTTTCTGCTGTAACATGGTACATTTGGGGTCCTGTAAGTGGATTGTGTATTCCTTTTTTCTTTTCTTTCTTTATTTTATTTTTTTTTTTTTTTGGTATCTCTGTTCCTTTATCTATCCCGATAACTCTTAAATTTGATCTTCTCATGTTATCCCATAATTCTCGGAATTTCTGTTCATGGATTCTTATCATCTTCTCTGCATGGTCAAATTTATTTCCAAGATTATATATTTTGTCTTCATTGCCTGAGGCTCTGTCTCCAAGTGATGTAGTCTTTGATGATGCTTTCCATTGAATTTATAATTTGGTTTATTGATTCCTTCATTTCAGGGATTTTTTTTTAAGAATCACTGATCTTTTTTTAAACTGATCTTTCACTTCCTTTATTTTCTCTTTGATTTCCCTCTATACCATCCTTTACCTCTCAGATCAGTTTAACTATGTACATTCTAAAACCCTTCTCAGACATTTCTTCCACTGTGTTGTCAGTGAATTCTGTTATTGAAACATCTTGGTTTGTTTGGGATACTTTGTTCCCTTGTTTTTTTCATGTTGTTTGTGTGTTTTCCCATCTAGCAGTATGGATCTGAGGCAGTATAGATTCTACCCTGTAGACATATATTTTGCCTGAAGGTGTCCAGTACCTCACCTTTAAGGGGAAGACCAAAATCACCAGTACCCAAGGTAAACAATATATAGCCTTAAACTTAATAGCTCCCACTAAGGTATCTTTTGCTTTCTTGCAATAAACAGAAATGATGAGTTCAACCACTGTCTACAAAACAAACAGAAAACTTGTTTAAAAGGTTTATAATTTCAAATGGTGGACAATGAGAGAACAGAAGTAGCGTAGCACATGATGTTCATGAGGGAGGAAGAGAGTGACTAGAAGTAGAAAACCACGGGAAGAGTGGAAGAAGAACCAACAGATATTAGCTGTTGGTTGAAAAAAAAAAGTAGAAAGAGAATCCAGGAAAATAGATGAGTGAGAGGAAGAATACATACAAAGAAAAAAATCAAAAATATAAAAATACAACACAACAGCAAAACACCATTCATGTATCACCACCCTCCACAATCTGATGCATAACAAATACCTTGCTTCAAATGCAGTACAGATGTTAGAGATTAAAAAAATAAAATCAAATAAATCTCAATGGAAAATTGAATGGTCTCTGTCAGGGTTCAAATGTTTCTCAGCCCTGTCTCTGATTTCTTGCAGGATTTCCAGGCCCAGACTGGCCTTCACAGACCCAGTCACTATCCCTGGGGTCTGAGCTTCAGATACTCCAGGCTCAGTCACATTGCAGTCCCAAGATCTCAATCCTACTCCAATTTTCAGAGAAACCACCAGGGATACACTCACATAAAGGAGCAACCCTGAGAAACAGCAGCAAGATGGCAGCCACCAGCACTACCAGCAGGAAGATCCCAGGCACAGCCAAACTTGTAAGCACCCCAACACTGGACCTCCAGGTCTTAACTGGAGTTCCCAGACAGATGTGGCTGCACCCCAAGATGGCAGTGGTGACAAACCTACTGGCTCCCCAGTACCCAGACCCTGGTCAGTGTCCCAAGATGGATGTGACCACGTGCAACCAAACCTGGAATCTCCCTGGCAATGGACCTCTGGGAGGTGGTGGCAGCGAGGGGCAGGTCAATGGAAGCTGTAGTGGGACAATGACAGCAGCAGTGGTGGGGTCGGCAGCTGTGGGGGTAGCGTCACCCAGAGAGAAGACCTCCAGGCAACCTCAGGGCAGCAGCTGTTGTGTTAGCGGCAGCAGCTTTGGAGGTAGCAGTGTAGTCAGGCAGCCCTGTCCTGAGAAAAGACCTCCAGGTGATGACAGCGGCGGCTGCAGCAACAGCACCTGCCTCTCAACACATTCTTGTGAAGTTAGTATATGTGTTGTCCCATATCACAGTTGAGGAGACTAGATCACACTACGCCTGCTGGCCACCATCACCCAGTTCAGGACTGGCACATGCTCTCAGACTACCATGACTGTCAACATGAGAACACACCATCCCACAGGTGAACATTTCCATCCACATTTCTCATGTGTTTCTTACAAAACAGATGCTGATTTACACCACCTCATCTGCCCTGAGAGATTTACATTAAGTCAGGATGAATTTCCTGCCTTAATAAGATTTTATCACTTCCTGATTGCTTATACTGCTTAGTTTCAATTTCCATTCTTAAACTGGAATTTTATCTTACTTTCAATTCAAAAGATTTTTCTTCTCTTGCCCACCAGGCATGGAGTCTGGATCCATTTTTGTGATCCCATCTAACCCTCCAGTTATCCCATCTCTACTATCCATCTATCTGGAGTATTTGGGCATTCCAGATTCTAATGGAAGTTCACAGTGATGGACAACAAGACAGTATTAATCAGCACAAAAATAAGACAGACATAGAAAAATAGAGAGAGAGAGGGAGAGGGAGAGAGAGAGAGAGAGAGAGAGAGAGAGAGAGAGAGAGAGCTAGCTGTAGCTCTATTCTATAGTCCTGACCCCAGAATTGGATTTTCCATGGGCAACTATGTTGTGCAGATCTCTCCTATCATTTCATTGCTGCCTATCTCTAAATTTATACTTTTTTAAAAAATTTATACTTATTTCTTAATATAGGTAGGTGACTTTGTTTGACTTTCTCCTTTTAAACCACGTTCCATGGGCTTTACATTTCATATCCAAAATGGTTCATCAAAGAATTTTGATAAACATGTGAATATCTATTCCAAAGTAGAAATCTACTAAAGACAGATGCACCAATAATAATTGGTATATGACATATAGCTTGAGTTTTTCTCACTCTAGTGATGTAGGTACTAGTTACTTGAGGATCCAGTGTCTTTCCCAGGATCCAGAGTCAGGAAGAGGCAAAAGTAGAGGCTGAACCACATTTTTCCTCCTCTTCACTAGGATGCCCTTGCCAGAGTACATGATAAACAGAATGAATGGCACAAATGCACTAAATACATAGCAACTGAAATAAAAATGCAATGGTAATAGTTCAGAACAATGAAACAACTAGGTGTAAATTTAACAAATGTATACAAGACTTGTAGACTGAAAACCATAAGATGCTGATTAAATTAATCAAAGAAAAACAGAATGAGTGGATACACATACCTTCTTCCAGGATTAGAAGATTGAACATAGTACAAAGGACAATGCTCCCCAAATCAATCTATAATCTAAATGTAATGTCTATCAAAATCTCTGCAAGTTTTTATAGACATAGAAAAAGTTTATTTTAAAATATGTGTGAAAAGGCACAGAATCCATAACTAAAGCAATCTTAACAAAAACTTATAACATAGAGGAATCTTTCTTCCCAAGAAGTTACATAATTATAACAGTATGGTATTTGTTGGAGGGTACACACATAGATCAATAGAGATGTTCAACATCATTAGCATTTTGGAATGTGCAAATCAAAATCATAATGATACACTAGTCTACGACCCTTAGGATGGTTATAATTTAAAATATAGTCAATGATTAGTATTGATTAGGATGTAGAGAACCTGGAGCTCACAAACATCACTGGTAGGAATGCAAAATAGTGCAGCCACTTCAGAAAAGTTTGAAAGTTTCTTAAAATGTTAACTAAGTTACCATATAGCCTAACAATTCTCCACACCCAAGAGGAATTAAAACATGTATGCACATAAAATGTGTATGCAAAAGATTATAGCAGCATTAGTCATAATAGCTTAAAAGTCCAAGCCATCCAAATGTCCATTTACTAGCAAATGGATAAACAAAGTGATGCATTCCAAACAATGAAACATAATAGAACAGACCACTGTCAGAATGTGGATGAAACTCACATAAATTTTACTAGATGTCAGTCATACACTGCATGACTTCAAAGAAATGACAAAAGGCAAGTGGGGATTTACTACCAATAAGACAGGGTGGAGTATTTTTCAGGTACTGGAAGCATTCTGAAATACAAGTGTTCACACTGTACTCAGGGTTGCACAACTCTATAAATCACAAAAATCATCACGTTGTACACTTAAATTTGATGAATTGTCTAAATAAAGCTTTTTCTTAGAAGCCAGTGTACTGCTCAAAAGTAGTAAGGTGACTTGAGGAAGGAGCACCATTTCTAATGCTCAGAAGGACTAGATGAATCACCAGAGAGTGAGGTTGAAGAGTTGGTTAAGTACCAGATCATAGAAGGCACTGTGGAGCAGGGTGTGCCATGGAGATTTGGGAAGATGATCTATGATTTCTACACCAGGAATGGGCCTGATCACAGCTCCGAATTTAAAACCTTATTTGTGCATAAACATAAAGGATGGATTCAAAGAGATTTTAAATGCAAACCCTGTGGAAATGATTTTTCTTATCCATAGGACATACAATACACACAGGTGCATGTGTACACACTCAACTACCCTAACATTCTCCTTGGTTTGTGAAAATACAGTAGATTGGAAGACAAAGGACATACAACTGACTCTCCCACTTCTATCATCACTAGCTGTTCTCTAACCTCATTATACAATGAAGACAAGTTATGTATTTATGAAGAGATGATCCTAAAATGTTATGGCCTGCTTTTTCAAAGTCTACAATTTATACAACTAGACTCCCACTATTATTCTCAGAATAAACTTAACTCTCTCTTTGTCATGACAGATAATGGTTACAAAGTCATTGAAGTCACCTCCAAACACACCCAGTGCTCCTTGAATACCTGGTGCTAGACCTTCCCTGCATATGTCCTGTTCTTTCTGTCTTAAGGTCCTGTGCCTTTGAGCAAGTCCTTTCCTCTACTGAACTCACCCCCTCCTCTTCTCCTGCTTATCTAATTCCCACTCTTCAAAATTCAGCCCACCTCTCCTATTTGGGAGCCTCCCAGACATTAGACCACTGGTTATTTTTCTCTGTGTAGTAAATATATCAATCTCTCTAAAATGTAACTTCAGTCCTGTGTCCTGTGATAAGTGCTTGCCAAGGGGAGAGACATGAGTCTCCAGCTTGCAGTCTTTTCCAACACCTAGGAGATGCATAGGAAAGACATGCTGAACAAGTGAACCAATCATTCATATGAAAAGACTTTTAAAATCTACATCTTGATTGTTTTCACTTAATTCGTCACTATCTGAGGACAGTTTTGACTTATTGGTTCCTCTAGTACAAGTTACATATTTCAACCAGAGGAATGCTATTTCATCAGATGTGTGTCAAGAGTGACCATTGTTATAGAAAGAACAAATTGTGTATTAAACATTATGTGACCAGAAAAAAAATCTACATCATGAATGTATGGAAAAGTGACTTTATTTATTTAGGTACCAGGGATTGAACCCAGGGGTGCTAAGCCACATCCTCAGCCCTTTTTTATATTTTATTTAGAGACAGGGTCTCACTGAAATGCTTAGTACCTTGCTAATTTGCTGAGACTGACTTTGAACTCTCAATCCTCCTGCCTCAGACTCCTGAGCAGCTGCGATTATAATCATGTGCCAGGACACCTGGTAGAAAAGTGACTTTATGATGCGTTTATGTTGTTCACATAACTAAGAAGTTTTAAGAATGTATTTAATTTTAGTTGCAATAGAATTTTTCCTTCTGTTTGATGATATGATTCAATTTTATTCTGGCATCCAAATTTTTTTTTGGTTGTTGTTGTTATTGGATTCCCCCTGCTGCCCAGAAAATGTGTTTTCTTTATAAAGAATTACAAATGGTATCCTGGTGAGGGCAGAGGAAAGGACAGGAAAACCCTGTCCAGCTGACGCCTCTCTTGGTCCCTCATTGAGCACCGCCAATGTTGTAAAACTAAATAAACACTGCAGGAGTCGGACATTTGTCTGAGGAGGTTTGACCCATCCTGACCTCAGTGGAGCACCCTGCCATCTTGCTTATGTTTGTGATAATCTGTTTGGTCTGGGGCTCAAACTGGATGGCTTCTGACTCCAGAGGATTGTGAGATTCATGAGCTGAGGCACTTCCAGGGTAGATGGGATGGCTCCCGTGTGGCTAGGCTTGGAGCCATCTTCATTGTGATCCTACTTGACTCTGGAAACCCAAACTCAAATTAGTCACTGGTAAAGCTCCTGAAAAGGAAAATATTCCCATACAAAGTTCAGCACTAATGTGTTGGTCCATTACAATGTAAGACCAAGTACCCAACTATGTCTCTGTCTGGAACCGCATTCCCCAGTGGACAAATGGCCTATCTGTGGGCAAGAACACTTCAGATGATATCCCCCAGGAAAATGGTATGTTGCTACACAATCCAGGTGGCCAGGTGCTTTGCTATTCTGCTGGCTGGTGAACCAATGGGGGCAATTCTTTAAATTCTGTATAAGTAGAGTGCCAGACCCTAAGTTTTTGCCTGCCTAATTCATTTGATACCCATGGATTATAGCCACTATTTCAATCAGGAAGAATAATAGAAGTCTCAGGATATGGAAATGACTCACAATCACTGACTAAGGGGAGCAGAGCACCCTGTCACTGGGGTCTTCCCTTCCATCACTGTTTCATGTAACGCTACAAACAAAACTGGCCCTAGATTGGCAAACAGCAGAAGTCTTGCTTGAATTTTCAGAAAAATGAAACTACTCCTCACCCTAACCCTTTCCTATCCACACACAGTTTAGGCCAAGATTAGAGGGAATGAACAGAGTGGAGAAGGGAGATACTGAGAGGGAGAACAGTCCAAAACATGACAGGAGGGCTCAGGAGTGAAGGGTCAAGAGTGAGCATAGTCAAGGAGTGAGGAAGGTATAGGAAAGAGCAAGAGACTTTGCAGACCTTAAACAACCCTGTTATGTGCTGTGCATTTCCTTCCTTTCAAGGACGGCAGAAAGAATAAAAGTTTAAAATGTTATGCAATGTAAATGCCTTAAGTTAAAAAAAAAAAAGTGAAGTTGAGGGATGGGGATGTAACTTCGTGGCAGAATGCATGCCTAGTATGTGCAAGGCCCTGGGTTCAATCCCCAGTACCACACAATTTTTTTTCAATGAAACTGAGTTTTAGTTGACCCCATTTGTCTTTAAAAAGCTTGCACTGATCTTGCTGTTCTCAACCCCTACTCTTCCCTGTGTCTCAGCCTCTCTCCTCTACACAGGCTTACCACTGAAATAACTGTTTCAGAAACTGAGTTCCTGCAATCATACCAGATGTATTGCAAGCTCTCAGCCCAGATTAATATTTCCTACTTCATCATAAGTATTGTGTTCTACAGCTCACCTCAGTTAATATCAACTAGCCACAAGCTCAGAGTTGGATCCTCTAAATCCTGAAGACAGGAAAGGCAATTCAATCTCTTCATTTTAAAAAATCTGCATTAAAGAGGGGGAAAAAATTCCAGCCTCTTTTTCAAATTCACTAACTTATAGAGGGAGAAAGAAGTTCTCAATTGATATTCAAACTTGGACTTTGGGACAGGTAGAAAAATGGATGCCAATTTGAGGAAACAGGGAATGTGAAAGTTGCAAAGATAGAGAACAGAGAGGGAAGAAATGAAGAGCAAAGTTTCCTGGGGGCCACCAGGCTGAGGTGCTTGCCTTAGAAGGCCATCTTCCCTCAACCAGGGGTAGCTGTAATCTCATAGATCTGTTGTCTATCTCCATCCAGCAGAACTGGATCGTCAGTGAGTTGTGAATTCAAGAAAATGAGTTGAAGCCATCATTTTGCAATCAGGTGGAATAAACCAAAGAGAAATAATGAGGAGAGAGAAGAGAAGAGAACATGGAGGGCAGCGTGAGGAGAGGAAGTGAAGGGGAAACTTCAGAGTGCATTTCACGTAACAGAGTCCTCTTCCAGGATGCTTTTGTTTCCATTCCATGTGTGGCAACAGGAGTATAGGTTTGTGGACTAAAATCTATTCCTTATAAAAACATATGTAGTATTTTAAGGTTAAAAAATGTTTCTGGTTTATCATACATTACAAACAATAATCTCATGAAATACAATATGTCTTTTTTTTGTGGTGTGATAATGGGGACAAAACTCAGGGACACCCTACTACTGAGCGAGCCCTTTTTCCTTTTATTTGGAGACAGGTTCACTAATTTCAATCCCAAGAAGATTGACCCTATGGCATTCTGAAAATGTGTAGCCACTACTATGGTTTGAATGCCTGTGTCCCCTCCAAAACTCCTATTGAAACTGGACCTCCAATGCAGCAGTGTTGGAAGGTGGTGCTCAGGGGAGTGATTAGGCAAGATCCAATGACTGGACTAATACTGTCATAGGAAAGCCTCGCCAGAATTGGCTAGTTCTCTTCTGCAGTGTGAGGACAAGTATTGGTCCTCTCTGGCAGTTCTCTCTGGCCAAGGCACCACCTTAGCAGCAGAAACTGGGTCATCTCCAGACATCACACCTGCCAGCATCCTGATCTTGTACAACTAGCCTGTGGAACTGCAATAAATTATCTCCCAAATAAATTGACTGGTCTGAAGTACACTCTTTTAAAAACAGAAAACAAACTAAGACAACCATTTTGCTCCCCACCTAAAATGTCATTATGACAGAAAAGTATTTTTTTAACTTTTTACTAGTACTAGGAAAATTAAAAATACTCTTTGCCTAAGCAGAACATTTACACACTCCTGGAAGTCAGTCAACACACAGATCTAAGAGAAACAAACACAGGACAAACACAGACCAAGAGTCAATCAGGGAAATGGCGATGAGTATTCTGCACATAAAGATTCAGACACGAGATCCTGGGAGTGGGAGGACTATGGAGCAGTTTTAATAGTTATGCATTTGGGAGCTTGCAGGCACCCCTTTATCATTTAAGCCAAGAACATTCATTCCCACACCACATTAGTGGGGTGAGCATATAAGCCAGGTAGGCACAGTGGTGCCCCATGTAATTTGCATACCCAAACAGGACCCCAACCACAACCCCAGAAGACATATTATAATAGAAAACACTGACAGGCTTACAAACACAGAAATTAAAGTGTTCTTGCAATGAAAATATTTCCTGGAAAACATAACAAAGAGGTAAATTCTGGAAAAGTCATATCCTTCCTGAAGTCAATGACACTTATGCCCAGGACCACCTAACTTGTATGAATTCATTCCAAGGTCGGGGCAAAGGCCTAGAGATGAATAGCAACATTCTTATTTAACTTCGCATTATTTTTGTTATATATGATTCCTCAAGTTTTCTAAACTTCAGGAACCACAAAACCTAAATTTATCCTAAATTTCCAGACTAAAAATAAGCTTTAAATCAAAAAGAAAAAATGCAGAGTAAAATAGAATAATGATCCAAGGATATTAATAAATAATTTATTGAAAAAGAAATGCAAATAGGAAATAAGCACTAAATACAGGCTCCATCTTATTTGTAATTAGGAATATGCAGATTAAAGTAAAAATATTTCCTCCCAGATAAGCAAAAATTTAAGTGCTCAATAACATTTATCCATGGCATGAATGCATATTAGTTTACAGGTTCAATTAGGGTAGAAATTATCAATGTCTTTTAGAAGTACAAATTGGCAAGATCTATCAAAATACACATTACTTTCTACTCCATAAATTAGCTCCAAAAATTTGTCCAACATATATGTATTCCTTATTGAGGTATTCACAAAGATGTTTGTTGTGACATTGTGGAAGTCACATTAGCAGCAATCTAAATGTCCATACATGCTCTCTTTAAAAGGATTGCAAAGATTTAGATGCCTTATTAAGAAAGATACTTCAAGTTAAAAACATATTTTACATGAAAAATTGAAAAGTCAAAAAACATAAAACTAACCGTTCCTATCTTCCATATTGGATCCCTCTGGGAGGCAAGTAGAGAGGACAAAATTACTAGGTTTATGGAAGATTAAAATTTTTCATAGACCTTAGGCTGAATGTCATCTGCAGTGAAATTTCAGTTTCTTATGAACTTTTGTTCAAAGTTAGCTTCCTAAACTGATTTTTATACAGTCTTGCCATTTTGGCCTACAGCCCCTTTGTCTGGTACATTCTTATTCTCCCCTTCCCTCCTGATACTTCCCCACAACCTGAACACTGGCACTGAGCAAGACCAATGGTCCACTATTTATCATGCAATATGATTTCACTTTTCAATGTTTTTCTTTATGAGGGATCCTCTGACTGTTTGACTTACAGTCTATATGCAATTCCATGAATCCCTTTATTTTCATACATAGATTTCCACACACACTCTATAACTACTTTTATGAATATAAAAACATTCCAATTACCCTATCAGACAGAAGCATTGTAAGTTCAAACCCCACCTTTCTCGTTTACTGTCATCTATCTCCTGGGGTTATAGTAAGTTAATGAATAGAAAGTGCTGAGCACAGACCTTGAAGTGGTTTCTGCACAAAGCTGTGGTTGTTTTCATTGATATTTTTGCTATAATTTCCCACTTAGTACAGATAACCAACTGGTGCTGAGTGGTGATGTATGCAGTGGGGGTGGGGTAAGGCTTGATCTCAAACCCTGATCCCAAATCCTTCCACTCTTTGTTGGGTACCATCCTCATCATGCCTGCCCCATTGTGCATTGCCCCTGTGCATTCTATTTGCCTGCTGAGATGTCTTTTAGGTTTCGTGCAATAATTCTTTGACTCATTCACACAAACGGTGCAGAGCACAAGGTAACAGTTATTTTCACTTGGTCTATTAAAATATATAAGTATATTTATAATAAATATAAGTATACAGTGGAGACTGAAAACCTGGGCATGATTAAGGATTTCTCCATCTCAGGGGAGAGGGTGGAATGAAGGGATTAGATATTAACAGTGCATGCAGAAACCCCAGCACCTGTGCTTGCAAGACCAGCTGCATATTTTCAGAAAGTGAGAAGGAAGACAATGGGAAACTGCTGCCTGAATTTTCTTTAATGAGAAATATGGTTCCTTTACCCTTTGGGATCCATAAATGGATGAGGGGGAAATGAATACATCTGTATTTCAAATAAGCAAGGAAATGTGGACTGGGATTCCCCCAAGGTATTGCAATTTCTCCTCTTGAGAAATATTTCAGAGCAATGTACTGGGATGGTCCTCTGGGAGTCCCTCAAAGAACTCATCCATTGACTTCAGGTGAGACTCTCTATGTCCTTCAGTCCACCGTAGAGCAATGCCTGTTCTGGGGGATCCACGCTCTTCTGACATTAGGAGACTGCCACTTTTGGACAGGAAGCTGGGGAAGTGAGCACAAAATTTGGGTGCAACCTCACATTCCATTTGGTAGGTGCCATGATCCATATGGTTTTTTCTTCCCAAAACTGATACATTGAAATCCTAACTACCAAACTGACAGAACTGACCATATGACCTTTGGAAGGTAAATGGGTCATGGAGGCTCCAACCTCACAAATGAAATTAGTGCCCGTAACCAAGAGACCCTGGGGAGCTCCCTCACCCTTCCACTATGTGAGGACGCAGCTGAGAAGCACTATCCATGATCCAGGAGTAGACCCTCAGTAGACACTGGATCTGCAGCTACCTTGATCTTGAAGTTTCAACCTCCCAAACTGTGAGAGATAAATTTTGTTGTTCATAAGTGACTCAGTCTATGGTATTTTATAGCATTTTGAATGGACTAAGATGGAAGTGAAGACAAGAATAAAGCAAAACTTGACCAAGTATTGGCATGACCTTTGCCATTGGAGTCCTGCAGACTGCTCCAAACAATTGGTACAAGGTCAAAATGGTCAAACCAGAATATATAGGAATGTGGAGACCCCATAACAGCCTCACATCTATCAGACATCTAACAAAGCACTTTAATCAATGACTATTCAATCTCCTTGTCATCTAACCATTTTTAAACTTCTAAATTCAAGAGTACAATTGAATATGAATTTTCTTTGAAATCATTTATTCCACAAAATAGAATGAATTATCTATAAAACTCACCAAAGAAACACATTCATTAAGAAAAATTCAGGCAAATGGCCATATTTGATTATAAGATCTTGGCTTCCCAGCCCCAGAAAGAAACTAATGGCTTCCCCAGCTCAGGATTGAACCTTTTTTTTCTAACTCAAAGACCTAAAGCTTAGAACCAAATGGTTACATGACCCAATGCCTTCCAAACCCACAACTAGGTCTTGGATGACCCAGATGGGGAACTAGAGCTAGATCCTGGCTTATCCACATGAGACCAAGACCAGTGAGGGGAGGCACTCTGACATCTGCTTCTCCCAACTTCTGCCCCTTCTCCCTGTCCTGGATGGGGCAGTGCTCCCTCCCTCTGTGTCATCCCCACCCCACCTCACAGGTATATGTAATCCAAAGCTTATATCCAGGTTGGAGTCTCTCTATGGCTCCATCTACCTCACTGGTTTGTTTCTGGAAGATGCGAATCAGACCTTATTCACATGGCATCACCAGGATGTGGTACAGTGTCTAGAACTAAGAGCTGCTGAGTGATTGAGTATCGGAAGCATCAATGGATCAGTGAATATTGCAGTGAACTCTGCTGACCTCAGTGCCTCTGGGCATGTACTTTAAATGCCACCCAGAGACCACATGAGCTCAGGGGACATTCCCCAAAGCTGAAAGAGCAGAGATAAACCCTCCAGCAGAACCGAATGCTGTTTTCCACTGGGAGAAAGGAAGCATGGGTGAGCTATGTCTGGTGGTGGTAAGGAAGGGTGAAAACATGAAAGACAGCAAGCAAGGAATGAATTGGGTAGGATGAGGGAAGCCAGGGACTCTGGGTGGTTGGGATGGCCTGTCCCATTAAACCTAATGTGGCAGTTTCCCCATACCAGGCCACTGTTCTGCTCTATGTATACTACAGGGCACACAGACTGTCAATAAATCAGGATTGAATCCAAATGAAGGGGCAACAGGTAATGTTATTAGCTTCTTAGCAGGAGAGAGACCCTGCTAATTTTTTAAGCAGCAGAGGGGTATGAGTAGCACTGCATTTGAGAGATGTATAAATTGAATAGAAGCTTTGACCTCCTTGATTTATTTTAGGATTCGGGAACCAGTTGGCTCTCTGACTGGCTGGAGGACTTGCTGAGGCCTTCCAGAGCACCATCCCAAGGCCCCTGTTGAATCCAAGTACCCTCAGCGCCTAGCTGGGACTCCACGCTCAGATGTCGCCATCTAGTGGCAAGAGGATGCAAATTTCTCCCACTTTCCTAAGACTTTAAGGATGATAATCTTAAAAGAATTAGTTTATTAATACAACACATTTTAACAAATATTTTTCCTTTTTAAATAAGACACAATAAAATTGACTTTGCTTTTGGCCTCTTTATCCTACTAAATATATACAAATAGGGAAAATCACATCAAGCCCTTAATCAACCAGAAATCAAGGATTTGCCCTAGTGTAACTTGCCTTGAGATTGCTGTATCTCCCCACACAGTAACTCTCAGCACTCAATTAAACATTTTGCTTAACTTAAAGTGACTTTATGTAGTGAAAAGAGATATTTTTTGGATGAAGGAATGAAGTTGAAAATTCCTATGCATCTCAACACTGCAGCAAGAGGGAGTCACCTTTTAAGACCTAGGAGGCTCATACTCCTGAGTCTCAAAATGGGAATGATATCACTCATCGGTAGAAGTGATGTGAAAACACAAACTGCACCACAGCCTAGGTGCATCCTGAATTCACCTGGACAACCTGTCTTATGTCACCACCATGGTGTCTTCCCTCCAATGTGAGGTCTGCAGCCACTTACTTTACTCAAGAGTATACTTGCCCATCAAGAGTCTGACATTCATGTCCTGTGCAGTGTCTAAGATATTTCAAACACATACATGGCAAAAAATGGAATACTCCTGATGAAAATACTCCTAGGTCTTAGGATGTCCTGATATACTTCTTTGTCTTTGTTCTGTGGAGGTGGTCAAAGACCCGCACCCTGAGAAATGATGCCGTTCTGGAGATTCAGTGAACTTAGGGTTCTCTGATTACAGAGTGCTAATTGTCAAAGGTCCTGAAGCTTTCCAGGCATCTTCCTCCATGAAGAATCTTACTCTTTATGGGTGAATGGCCAGCTCCCCGAAGATTTCTCAGAGTTTTTATGTAGATTTACCTGCTGCTTCTAATGTGCAGTCTCTCCTTTCTCTCCTTTCCTGCTGTGTGCAAAGCTCCTCTTGGCCCTTAACTAAAGCTGGTCTTTTAATGACTGTGAGGCCCCTTTGGCCTGCAGTGCTACTTTCAGTGAACCCATAACAAATAACACTTCTTCCTCATGGGCTTCAAGTGAGGGGGACAGAAGATAATGGGGCTGAGTCTCACTCACAGGCACACACAGGGGTGGGGTGGGTTGTGGAGAAACTTCCCACAGGATAACAGGAGGCGATGTGCTGGTCTCTTCAGGAGAGTAAGGCACTCCTGGACCCCAGAAAAAGGCAGAGCAGAGGAATCTTCACTACCATCTTCACAGCTCCTCCTGGTCTGTGTCCCCTTACCTCCCTGGCTTCCACACCTATTCCTACAAGGTGCTCCCTGGGCTCCCTGACACACAATGGTCACACTGCCCACTTCCCTTTGCTTATTTTCGTTCTCCTGACCCAAACCATGGTAGTTCCCCAGGGCTTCATCATCTTCGCTCTCCAACCATTTTTGTCCCCAGAAACCATCTAGCCCACCCTCCTGGGTGGTCAGATGTGATCCTCTCATGTTCTTTAAGAGCTCCCCTTGAGTTCTTTTGCTGTGGCCATCGAGGCTCACGCTGCCCCATTATTTTCCCTCAGCAGTGAGTCACAGCTCCGGGAGCCTCTCCCTTGGAAATGATTTTGGAAAGCCTCCCAATCACGGTTGCTCTGGGCTTTCCCCATTGCTGCTACCCACCACCCACCTCCTCTTCCTCAGAGAACATAGCAGGAAGGAATCCCAGCTCTGTCGTGCTTCTCTGAATCTGTAGAGACACAATTGCACAAAGCAATGGCTCAGTCAGGTGCAGTGGCACATGCCTGTAATCCCAGCAGCTTGGGAAACTGAGGCAGGAGGATCGTGAGTTCAAAGCCAGCCTCAGCAAAAGTGAGAAGATAAGCAACTCAGTGAGACTCTGTCACTAAATAAAATACAAAATAGGGCTGGGGATGTGGCTCAGTGGTCAAGTGCATCTAAATTCAATCTCTTGTACCAAAAAAAAAAAAAAAAAAAAAAAAAAAGCGATGACTCAATTGAAACAAGTGCATTTGACACAGAGGAAGAAATGAACCCACAGTGTGGATTTGATCAAAGACATTCACAAAACCCAAGTTTGGGCATCATCTTAACTACAGGCATTCTTTGTATCAGCAGATCAAGGACTTAAACCTTCAGGTCTCCGTTTCCTCATCTGTAAAATGGGAAGAACAATGTCTGCTTCACCAGGGGATGGTGAGGATCACATCTAATCCCACATGTAGAGGTCTACGCATTGTGCCTGGGATGGACCATGCAGAACATTTGCCTTCTCTTACTCCAAATTCTTTGTACGTCAGAACTCATCTTCCCAGCACTAAAGATTTAATTAAGTTTTCCAGCACTCCCTGATTTTGTCTTTTGGCACAACAAGCATTTCAACACCCATTCTTTCATGTTTTGCCTCCCTCTGCCTACATGGCCTGGTGCTCAGAGGCACAGGGTACTGTGAGTAGAGACTTCTGCTTGGGGCCTTGCAATGGGAAAAGGCTGGCCATAACAAGCTGGTGTCCCAACCCTAAGTGAGGGTCTTTTCCAGTGCCTGGGTGAGAGGCAGCTGCAGCCCCTCTCTCCCCCTTGGTGTACCCAACTGGAGACTTCAGCAGTTTTTTTCACATGAGTGTTTGCTACTGATGTTTATAGTGAAACAGAGGCTCATAAAACTTGACAGTTCACTCCCACTTCGACCCTGGGGCTTCAGACCGGATCTTCTCAGGGGGCACCTAGAACTCCCTAGGTTTCAACCACCTCCCCTATTCTGTGTTATTAGGAGTGGATGTCAGAACTCCTAATGTGCCTCCTGCTCTGGGCTCACTTTGAGCCACCTGCTTCTGTGACCAGTTTGCTGACCCCTGAATGCCTGTATTCATGTCGGAGGACAATGGTGAACTCATGAGTACCATGGCTGAGTCACAGTACTTAGCATGCCAGGATGCTAGCTACTGTTCTGCTTAGTGTCTCTGTGATTGTCAACAATGAGCCCTTCCATACACACTCACGTACAGCAGGTGGTTTTTGCAACCTGTAAAAGGAGACCAAGGGCAGGTTCATCTCCCTCCCAGCATCACCTCAGAAGGGAAATAGCAGACACCTTTCATACCTATGGCACCCAACAAATGCCCACCAAGATGACTGGGAAGGAACAGTCTCCCCATGTTATTACAACTGAGGTCACGGAGTGCTGAAATTGGTGCTTTAACTCCATGAACAGCTGCCTTTGTCGTGAGGTTCCAATTCTTATCTTTATCCATCAGCCGTGCAGTGGCAAACAGGGCTGCCTGCTCCTCTGTGACTCATTTCTTGCTGGTGAAGATGTTTCCAGGCTCCTGAGCTCTGTCTGAGCACTGTGATTCAAACAGTATGTTCTCTCCAGAAAAATAAATGCGTGTCCTCACTTCACCTACGGGGAGTCCAGTCCACTGGCCTTCTGTCAGCTGAGAGCAGATCCTTCTAGAGAGGACGTTTCCCATCCATCAGTTCCTATTGTGCTGTGGAGGGAGAGTCAAGTAGGGACAGCAGGTCAAGTGTGTGAGCAGACGCTCACTGGGAACTCTGCAGTCACATAAGTGGGTCACACGTGGGAGCGGACTTTTGTTGGAGAATTCAGGGTATCAGCTTTACAGTGAGAACATCTAAGGCTTCACGGGGAATAACAGTGATCATTTGTGTCATTTGAAGTTTTTAGAGATATAAATCACTACATAAGTTGATAAACTAAATGGTGAGAGACTTCACTAGTTTAATGGCAACCACCAAGTTTTGCCCTTGAAATAATAATTCCTGCTGAAGTTCTTCGCCCCCATCACTCTGCACTGCAGCATCGCTACTAGGGACAGGTCTAGGCAATTGCATTGTGAGGTGGGCTCCTACAACACTCCCAAAAGCAATGCTGGAAGTGCCAGGAACCTGTGTCCCAAAGGAGTCAGTGGGTTCTGTCATTCTCCTCAGCTCTTCTCTGTCTTTAAGACCTCCTGGCCATCCTAGGTCAGGGATGTGACAGTACCTTGAACTTTGGATCATTTTGAATTTTTCATGCTCTCTTTCTTCCCATGAAATCCTTTTTCTGTCTTATTAGATATACATGCCAGGAAGCTCCTTGGAAAGATCCATGGTTTAAAATGGAAACATCTGATAAGAACTGTTATTTGATGATTGCTTCTCAAAATGCTGAGTTGACAGAATACAAAAAGCACATGTAGTTGGAAAATCCCATAATGAGAGAAATAGAAAATCTAGTCGCAGCCTGACATTTGAGAGTGACTGCATGTCATGTGTGCAAATACATGAATGTATATATTTTTATGTGTGAGTATGTGGAAGGCTATGTGTTAAACTGTGCAAATGTGCATATAAGTGTGTGAATATATGGTATGTATGAGTGTGCATGAATATATGTGACTGCATTATGTGCACTTGTGAGCATACATGTGAATGTGTGTATGTATGTGTATGTGCCTGGGTTTGATGACAGTGTGTGAGTACATATGTATGCATGTGTGAGAAGGTGAATACATGTATGTGTGTTGACATCTGTGCAAATGAGTCCTGTAAGTGAGTTATGAATGTGAATGCATGTGTGTGAATAAGTATACATGTGTGAGTGTAGGTATGGGTGGGGATAGTGTATATATATTTGTGTGATTGTCTCTGTATTTTTGCTTGAGTTGTTCATTAGTATGCACACACATTTGCACACCTGGGTAGCTCCCAGAAAATTAGACATAATCAGGGGTATTTCCGTCATTTATCAGACATGTCAACTATTGTTGCTTGAGCACTTTTCTGAATACTATTTCGTGTATCCTCTGCCATGTAAATCTATGAGACAAGATGTCATTCGACCTGAGATACCACAAAGTATTAAACTCTAACGAAAGTCTAAAATATTCTCAGACAGATATGGAAAACTACCTACGGCAGTTTCATTCCATAGCATCACTAATTAACTCACTAGCTAATTAACTAATTAGCCAAATTAGCAAAAGTTATTTATCCTTTTATTTCCAAAAAATGCACGCACATGGCTTGCTAGTTATATCCTAGATCTAAGTATCCATAACCACTTCTTAACTTGACTCATCTCGATTTCCCCTCCCCTCTCCTCCTGCTACCAGCGCTTTCCTTGCAAGGCAAGTGGGTCCTATTTTTCAGGGAGAAAATGATTATTTCCTTTAAACTATCATAGGCCTGCCCCTTTCATTTCAACAGAATCCAAAGGGTAACTATGGAGTCCAGACACCAGAAGAGGTCTGAGCAAAGAGGAACAAGTTTATAAGGCAGAAATGTTAGTGAGGGCACCAGACCCTACTAAACCCCACTGAGTGACCAGCCTCTACCATCCCCTACCACAGGCTTAAAGCGAAACCACCAGGGGAAAGAATTCAGTGGCCAAATTGTTGGGTGTTCTTTAGAGCAAACTGCTTCATAGACCATCCAGAACATGGATGACTTCTCATTTCTTTACCCTCAATTTAAACACAGAACTCAACAGAATTATGGAAAGCACCACATTGGGTCAAATCTGGTTGTTAAGACTCTCTGTCACCTCCTAGAATATAATCACCCAGATGAGCCACAGTTGCTCTGGACCCAGGTTTCTTCATCTTCAAGGTAAAAGAGTCATGAAGTCCCGGCATCTTTTAAGGCTATCCTGTCCAGGATTCTATAGGTATGGGCTCCATGATCAATTTTATAATACACTGTGTTAGAAAGACCACAAAAGAAAGTTAAAGCAATTGTCAAGAGAAGTTGAAATTTCAATGCACAACACATGTGCCTTGAAATCAAGGCAACCAAGTGATGAAGGGGAATTTGAAGAAGGTAAAATCAAGAGCTCAGTGGAGAGACACTCTCTAGACGCTTCTCCGGACCCCATTTCCATAGCCCAGAGCCCTGCAAGGTGACTAGGACACCATGCAGGCATGAAACTGGGAGCATGGGGGTTTCGTAGACACAGGACAAAGGGAATCAATGTAGGAAGCCTCTCAGAAGCCCTGACACTAAAAGGATCATCATTACTGCTACAGTCTCTCAGGAATGTGAGACTCATTTCTGGCACTCTGCAAAATGCTGACTTGTACCAGGAATTATTTATGTTCCCCAGGGGCCTTAATAAGAAAGAAAAGCAGATGCTGGAACGGTTGGTAATTGTATAGATCTTGGCAAGGATCTGGAATTTAATGACTAAATAAAGATGCCAGTTGTTTCAAATGAGCATGACCCTCACTGATTGACTCCCATGTTAGTGTCTGTGAACACACATAGACACACAGATGCACACACCTGTCATAACTCCAAAAGGGGGACTTCAAAGTAGACCCATATAACACATGTCCCAAGAAGCCTACAGCAGAGACAATTGAATTTCTTTTCTTAAAACCAGCAATGTTTAGTGTATCTTCTGGGCACTCTTGTGAAGTTGATACATGTGCAAAAAGTTGAATATAGTAGCTATTCAAATGCAAAATACTTAGAGCTGCAAATTTATGCTTTGCACTTCAGTTGGCCAAGTTGTCCCATCCACGTTCTACAGTCTGATGAGATTATCTCAGAGTCCTTGGACACGACATTTTTAAACAATTCTAGGTCCTACATGGGGAAGAAATGTGCAGAGGGTAAATCACGGTGAGTCAGAAACATCTAGTTCTGCCCTTGCCTCAGACTCTTTAGGGAGAGGATTAAGATAACATTTTAAATTTGGATTCTATTTTTCTGAATGTCTGCTCTCCATTTGTCTCCCATCAAAATGAACACTAGAATCCATGCCCTTTTTTTCCTGTGGTTATGAAGGCCAAAGACATTCATTGAGCAAAGAGAAGACAAGAAAGGCAATGTAATCCCCTCCAAATCACAAGTTAAGACTCTCTAGGTTCATGGGTTTTGAAAACCATGTAAAGCCCAGATGCTCATGTGGGAGAGCACATGAGCTCCTGTGGGTTGGGAGGACTCGTGACCTCCTGCTGCATCGACCCACAGCAAAGCAGAGCCAGCAAGAGCAGGCAGGGATGGACCTTTGCTCTGTCTTTTCCCCATCCAGGCTGAGTCACTTCATCTCTTAACCTCCAACCTCAAGATCTATGAGATGGACATGCTAGGATTGTTTATGCCAAACCATCCCTTTGATTCACATTAAATGGTTTGCACAATCTTTTGTGATGTGTGCAAGTATTCAAAAAAAAAAAAAAAAACAAGCCCCCCCCCCCCCCCGCACTTCCTTGTTAGAGTTGTTGAGCTCACTGGTCCCAGGTGGGGCAGATTCTGATGGTTTTAGCAGTTCAGAAGCTGTCTCCCAGGTTATGCTGCTCCGGGAGGCTTGTACCCATCTCTGCAGACGACAAGCCCCTGTAAAGCAACATTCCCAGACACTTCCTTCCAGGCCACACATCTCACAGGAGCTCTCCTCACCCCTCAGATTGTCAAGCAACACCTCCTGCAGCTCTTTTAGTCACCTCTTTATTCTGCCTCACTTTCTGGTACTGACGGTCATCCAGGGATGCAGCCAAAGTTAGAATCTACTCCTGCCTCTCTGCTTCCCCCTGCCTTCATGGATTTCCTCACCAACACTGTCAATGGCTCCTTCTTGGTTTCTATCATTTGTAACTGATTTCTGTAGATGTGTCTTTTGCTACTGGCCTTTCTTCACTTTAGTTCCTGTCTTTGTAGATTACCAGGGACCCTGCTAAGATGAACTCTAGAAACAATGTCTAGAAAAATCTCAATGGCTCCTTATTATGTGGTACTAGTTCTCCAGTCTCATCCTACACTGGAAATCTGGGGAATTTTTAAAGTACAAATGCCAGTACCACTCAGAGATTAGGATGGGTGTGGCTAGCGAACTTCGGGCAACTCTTTCTACCTGGTTTATTCCAACATGCAGGAAAGTGTGAGGACCCCTGGTCTCCTGGATTCACAGGGCTCTTTGGTGTGCTTGCTACTCAGCCACTATTCCAAACTTCCAACCATACTCTGGGTTTCTCAAGCTTTCAAGCTTCTGTTTTGGTCCAAACCACTCTCTACTGATAGACATGGATTTGGATATTGCCACAGACGTAGGAGTAGACAGAGACATAGAGGTAGATGTATAGATGCAGATATCAATATCAATATTCAGCTATTTATGATGTTTTTAATAGCAAAAATCCTCACATAACCGTAATGTAAGAAAAGAGAACAAGTCAACCTATTTTCCTTTCTCCAACTTGGCATTTCTACCCATCCTTCCCGATTCACCTCAGATGCAAATCCTTCAGGGGTGGACGCTCTGAAATGCTTCTGGCAGAATTAGATACTTTTCCTCCCAAAATTTCTAGGACATATTTATGCAATTCTCACAGAACTTACCATGTTCTGCCAAAATTATTGGTTTGGCTCTTTCCCACAAGGGATCATGAGCTCTCTGGAACAGGAACAAAGTGTTAGAAGTTGTGTGCCCATGAACATGACCAGAGTGTCTTTTACAGAACAGAAGCCCAGTAAGTGTTTGAGGCATAAATGAACAAGTTAAAATCATCTATTTTACATGTGTCCATGAAAATCTATAAACATAGTAAAGACAGACCAAAGATTTCAGTAAATAAGAGAGTAATTATGGAAAGTCATAAACAGAATGGGACATTAAAGGTTATTTGATGCAAACCCCATGCTTCCAAACACAGACTCAGGGAGTCTGAGAGGAAAAGTGACTCTCTTGATGTCATTGGCATCCTCTGAGCTCCACCCTGCCCTTCCATTTGCTCCAGTTTCCATAGCTGATCTGGGTTCCCCCATTCAATGGGAGAAATGTTCTACTTGGGACCTGAGAGGTAAGCTCTTTCTATTGCATGGGACACATGAGGAGGGAGTTCTGCAACATCCATCCTCCAAGCTGCTGAGTGGTGGTTCTAGAGTGAATAGAGTGACAGGTGAGGGTGCTTCTGCTGAGGTCACAGGGCAAAGGTCACTCCCTGTCCATTGTCATGGTCTTCCTGGTCACATGTCTCTATCCAAGAGAAGCAGGGAGGCAAATTATCTGAGAAAGAAAATATCACACTTAAATGGAAGAGAATTGCTCCATTTTCAGAGTCCTGCTAATTCCCCAAAGAAGCCACAACACTTAGTTCCTAAAACATGAATGTTTTAAATCCAGCAAACAGTTATTGATTGAAATTGGGTCTTAGTACCCCAGATCTCTGTCAAAAGAAGTTCTTTGAGCAAAAATCAATTTTGATGCCAATGTGGTAATGTTTAAGTTGGAGGACTTCTCCAAGAACACTGTTTTTGCACCTTGGTTTCTTTGTTCTAACATAGCATTTTTGACTTGGGTATTTACGTATGTGCTAAAATGTAAGGACAAAACATTTCAAAGAACGATTAAATCAATTCCAGAAAGCCCATGCAATTGCATTTAAAATGAGATCAAGTTTTCAATATTGTTTCAAGCTGTTTAGGGGATATTCATTGTTCTTTTCACTTCAATGTGCCATGGTCCCATTTATATTTTAAGCTTATTTTAAATTGTTTCCCGCCCCCTTCCCAAAGCCTCACAAGCATATCACCAAATCCTAGAATATGCTTTGTGTAAAATATGCTGACAACCACAGCATAATTTGATGTAATAATTAAAAGACATGAAATAAAAATAACGTTTCAAGATTATTTATAGACCATGTAAGTACATAACAGATTTCTTTGATAGGTGACCAATAACTGGACTTTAAAAATTCATGGGAGTTTTTTTTATAATTTAATAATCAGAGATTTATACTTAGTTCACTGACTAAATTAACAAAACATTCTAAAACAGGACAACCACAGCAGAGAAGGGTGTGGTAGGAGTGGCACTTGGTATAGTGCTAAGTGGACAGCAGGGTAAATTGGCAGGGACCATCATGAAAGCAACTTAGCAATAAGTATGAAAGATGGCATCATTTAACCTGGACTTCTGAAACTCGATGCTGAGACAGGCAAAATGTAGGAAATGTAGATGCTCAAAGAGCTTGATGGACAGCATTACGCTTTATGGAGAGAAACCACAAACTAACTGAAGGATTATCAGTTGGAGAACTTTTGGTGAAAACAAGTTAAGTTGTAACATAAAGTCTCTTGAGTGATTACTGTAAAGACTATGTACAGAAAGCACTCTGATTTATTCAACAACTGCTTTGACTTTATGTCTAACCAAGACACCCTGAAGGTTTTTTAATTTGTCAAGAAAATGTTGCCCCTTATTTTGCCAATTCAACTTAGTGTGTCTAAAGGGTCTTCTACTTCTGAGTGCTCTCATGAGGTGGGCTGTCCCCCTGTCTTGACAGACACTCACTCATTCTGCTTTCAACAGTCCTCTCCTGTGATATGCTGTTCCCTGTCATAATGGATAATGGCTCTGATATGAGGAAATCTAGCAGACACTGGAGAGTGCAGTGAATGAGTCAGGACCAGCAGGCGTGGAGGTGGGAGGCCAGCTAGAATATTCAGGATCCCCTAGTTTAAGGAAAGGAAAGATGCAGAGCTGATGAGGGTGCAGGTAATGGCAAGTCCTTCAGAGGAACATGCAGGCCCAACCTGGGGAGGCTGCATCTAAGCCCTTAAGTTGATTGGAAGAATGGTAGAGTGGGCCAGGCCAGGGAACAATGCTCCAAGAGCCAGGTATGACTTCCAAATGCACAGAAAGATAAAAAGTACTCCTCAATGACTTTCCCCAGTACTAGGAGCCAGGTGTGAGGTCCCTTCACAGAGCTCACTGTGGGTGAGGGACAAATTCACTCACCTGACTCATACTGACAGGGAATCAGAGGATGACCTAGCAACCAAGTAGAGTTGGAACATACCACAGGAGGTTGCATGGCAGATGCATGGGTAAATATGGTTACAGGAAGACTTTCGCAGCAGGTTGTCAGGCTTCTGGACCTCCTTTCTTACATGCAGTCAGGGAAGGAGATCTCAAAGCCCAATGGTGGGAGGTGAGGGAAATACAGCCCATGGGATCTCAAAGTCCACTGGTGGAAGGTGAGGGAAATACAGTTGATGGGTGGCAGTAGAACAGTGCTATATCCTTGGGGAATTTGTTCCAGGTCTCTCCTCAGATACAAAAATCTGCAAAGACTCAAGTCCTCTATATAAAATGTAGGCTATGTATTTGCATATACCCTATGCACATTTTTCCATCATCTCTAGAATGGAAATGTGATACCTATTTAAATGTATATGCAGTGTAAATAGTTGTTATATCACATTTTTTGAGAAATAGTGACAGGTAAAAAGAATTGTACAGATTCAGTATAGACACAGTTTTTTTCTCTGAATATTTCTGATACTATATTAGTTGCATTCATGATGTTGAAACCACAGATGTAGCAGGATGTATAGAATAAAAATTTATATAGAAATATATAAACAGAGATAATTGTATAAAAGCATTCACAGTGGAGATACTGGAGGAAAGTTCACCAAAAAGTAATAGATCTTATTTATGAACAATTAATGGATTATTACTAGAGCAATTTTTTTAGCTATATACATTTTGGAGGGAAAAAGAAAATATGATAAATGATCAACTTGAAATTCCTCTTTTCTTAGATAAAATTTAAACAAATAGCTTCGAAAACAAGCAAACAAAAAAAGTCCTGCCTGGCTTCACTCCAGAGTTTGGGCTCCACCTTATCTCTGCAACTTGAGGGTTTGGCCACTCCCTGGTCAACCTGGTCCAGGCCTGAGTCTCAGTAGCAGTTCCCTATTGGTCAGGTCCCACTCAGTGGGCCCAGTCAACACTCCCTTGCCCATCAATCCTTTGTCCAAGCTCTATGGACATGTTCCATGCCCAGTACCCCCTGAATATGGAACTCACAGTTCCTCACCTGTTATCTGGCTCTTCAGCTACTTCTGATAATTCAGGTGTGGGGCATCTCAGGAATCAATATGATTGTCTCTTAGAGGTAAAATTCCATATTTCTGTGCTATGTAAATATAATTATTTAATTCAAATTTTGGTAAAATATATTATTCTGAATACAAATGTTACTTACCCCTATTAAACATTCTAAAACAGTTAAGAATAATAGTGCACACCTACAAGTAAAAATTCACCCCACACTTTATACATATTAAAATGCATACACATTAATAACAGTAACCACTAGCACAAACTGAGTAAGCCACATATGGCCATTTTGGATGTTGGAGACCAGTATTCTCTCATCCACAGACTTCCATAATAGAAGTGGCTGACCCTGACAGACAACTGCTGACCCAGGCAAGGGCTCATGTGCATCCACTCATGTGGCCTCCTGGCAGGTGGACATTGCTGGGACACAGCAGGAACAGGGTTGTTCACCTAGTGTCAAAGGTCAGGTGAGGGACAATGAGGACTCAATGCAGGTGACAGCTTCCAGAGCTTCACCACAGGGCCATTCCAGTTGTCAAAGCTCTGTAGGAAGGATGTTCTACTGTTCTGCCTGGTGTGTGTTTGTTTTTTTCTTTTGCAGTACTGGGTATTGAACCCAGTGATGTTCTGTCACTGAGCTACATCCACAGCCTTTTTAAAATTTTTTTGTTTTTTATTTTGAGACAGGATCTCACTAAGTTGCTAAGGATGGCTTCCAAATTGTGATCCTCCTGCCTCAGCCTCCTGAGTAACTGGGATTATAGTTGTGCACCACTGTGCCCAGCTTCTTCCACTTGTCTTCTTTCTAGTCTTTCCTGCCTCTCCTTAGGGAAGGGCAACAGCAAATTAAATTGTGAGCCCACAGAAATCTCAGTCCATAATCACTGCCTATAAGGAGAGCCTTAAATTTTCCCAGCACCATTTATTAACAAGACTCTCCTTTGTTCACTATTCTATGTTCTTTGTACCTCTGTCGAGTATTGGCTGACTGAAAGTGTATGGATTTATTCCTGGGTTCCCTCTTCTGTCCCATTGGCCTACATGCCGCTTTTTGTGTCAGTCCAGTGTGATTTTGTTACTATAGCCTTATAGTGTATTTTGAGGTCAGGCTGTGTAAGTCCCTTCCACTAACTGGCACAGGCTCAGGTGGGGATGCACATTTCCCTCTGGTGCATCCTGGCAGTCTCTGGTGTTTCCCGCTCCCTCTGCAGGGCCTCCCATGTGGGGAGACAGAGGGCAGCAGATGGAAAACTCCTCTCTCTTGCATCTGTCCATAGCCAAGATGTAACATCCAGGGTGACAGAGGTGAAGGACTCTTGCCCACCTGAGCTCCCCCTCTCACTCACAACTCTAATTGAAGGAAGGAGGGGAGCAAGACCCCTGTCAAACCCACCACCCCACACACACTCAGAAGACCCACCAACTCCAAACCTTCTGCAACCAAATACTGCTCCTCCTATAGCCAAGATGAAACCTCAGAGGTGAAAACATGCTGAATAAATGTCAGGTTCAAACCTGAAGTCGTCTGACGCCAATGCCTTTGATACTCGTATATTTTGTGGAGTAATAAATCTTAACTCCTGACACAAACCAGTACAAACAGATTTACCCCACCCCTGATAGACAGGCTATTGATAAATAACTCATTTAAAAAGCTGAGACATTTTCTTGTATGCTTTAAAAGTTATTCTCAAAACTGGATTAGACACAACATCAATCTTTAATAAAAATTCGTACTTTCTTTTCTAGAATCCACTGGCTATCTCACAGATCACCTGAAATTGCCTGAATAATGCAGCCTCAGATTACTTTATGTTAACTTCACCTTAGAGGTCTTAGAAGATACTGGTTTTAGCATACACACCAGGAACTCCCCTGGAGCACAGCCTCTTTCAGGATTAAACTGAGACTGTAGAGTTCACTCTCACCTGAGCTGTTTAAATCTCAGTGCTTAATTCTTATCTGGGTTGCAAAATCTTACAATTATAAATCTCCAAACCAAATTGTGGTGAAATAAAATCAGCCCACATCTTTTTCAGCTTATGCTAACCATTCAATCACTTTAAAATGTTCCACTTAAAATAACTTTTATTTCTACTTTTCTCCAAAAGAAAACAATTAAAAGTGTCAGTTTGAAACATTGAACATAATACAATGCAAGTGCCTACTTTATGAAAAATTATTTTCAAAGCTTCAAATAAAAAATGTAATATTTCCTACAGTTAATCATTTGAGAAAGTACATTTTGATAAAAATAAGCAATTTGGGCAAGAGTTTAAAAATTCTATCCTAAATCATGTTTCCTTTTCATGAATAATGACATTACTAACAGTCTATGACAGCAAATTTATGAATCTAACAAGGAAAATTTAAATTTTTTTTAAGGAAAACTTAATTCTGGATTGAAAAATCTGCTGATATCCGTATTGGCTTCCCCCTGAATGTAATTTGGTTCTTTTCTCTCACAGCCTTTAAAATTCTGTCTTTATTTTGTATGTTAGGTATTTTCATTATAATGTGCCTTGGTGTGGGTCTGTTGTAATTTTGTGTATTTGGAGTCCTATAAGCCTCTTGGACTTGATTTTCCATTTCATTCTTCAGATTTGGGAAATTTTCTGATATTATTTCTTCAAATAGATTGTTCATTCCTTTGGTTTGTTTCTCTAAGCCTTCCTCAATCCCAATAATTCTCAAATTTGGCCTTTTCATGATATCCCATAGTTCTTGGAGATTCTGTTCTGATTTCTCACCATCTTCTCTGTTTGTTCAACTTTGTTTTCGAGGTTAAATATTTTGTCTTCAATATCTGAAGTTCTGTCTTCCAGCTGTTCTATCCTATTGGTTATGCTTTCTATGGAGTTCTTAATTTGGTTTATTGTTTCCTTCATTTCAAGGATTTCTGTTTGGTTTTTTTTCAATATCTCTAACTCTTTATTGAAATGATCTTTTGCTTCCTGAATTTGCTCTGTTAACTGTTGATTGGTGCGATCGTTCAATGCCTGCATTTGCTCTTTCATCTCATCGTTTGCTTCCCTAATCATTTTAATTATGTACATTCTGAACTCCCTTTCTGTCATTTCTTCTGCCATGCTGTCATTGGATTTTATTGATGTAACATCTAGATTTGTTTGGGGCATTTTCTTCCCTTGTTTTCTCATATTGTTCAGGAATCAGTGGGTCATTAAGATATTGCAGATTTCCTCTATCGACTTATAATGTCCCTGAAGATTGCTAGTATATCCCCTCTTATCCTTCAGTAGCCTGAAGTCTTGGAGGAGGTTGATAATGCAGAGCTCCACGAAGAAGCTGCCTCTCTAGGTGTGGTAACCCTCAGGTGGCGTATATTCCCTGCTAGTGGGCAGAGGTGCCTCCACTTGTTGACCAATGGTCATCCAATGGGGAACTAGACTGCGGGCTGAGGCAAGGCCTGTTTGTGCCTATGTCTCTGGCTTTACCGTCCCTGTGGGAAAACCTCCCCCGGCCGGGAAGAGTCACTCGGTGGGGACGTCTCGCTGGTCAGTTGCCTTCCTAGAGGTTCCCCTCAATCTACAACTACCACCTGGGAAGGGCTGTCTTCCTCTGCAACGATCCCAGGGGCCCGGACCTACGTCCTGGGCCTGGGAGCCTCACCCTTCGCAAGCGAGTCTCCTTAGGCTGCCTCTCCCAGAGAATCTGCCCGCCGCCCTGGAAACTTCGCTCCGCCCCTAGGCGTGTCTCTGTGCGGCTCTTCCAGCAAGAAGCCACCTAGCTCCTGGGACCCTGCTCTGCACCAATCGCCTGGCTATGCAGCCCCTCCCCTGAGCCACCACCTGGAGCCCTGTACAATAGCTCCGAGACCCAGAGACCCGCCACACACCTCCTCCTCCGGACAGCCGCCCGGTTTCCGACGCAGTCACTAGGAGTCCAAACAACTCACTTCGGGTCTCCTCCTCCCGCCAACCACCCGTAGCCCTAGGCAGTCACTCCAAGTCCAAGTGACCCGCCCTGTTCCTCCTCCTCCTCCTTGGGGTAGCCCCCCGGGTGTTCAGGAGCGGTGGCTCTGAGACCAGGTGACTCACCACGCTCCTCCTCCAGGCAGGCCACCGGTGTTCAGGAGCAGTCGCTTTTAGTCCAATCAACTCACCACTCGCCTCCTCCTCTGGCAACCGCCTGTGGTTCTGATGCAGTCACTCCCAGACTAAGCGTCCCACTGCTCTCCTCCTCCAGGCAGGCCACCAGTGTTCTGGAGCAGCTGCTCCGAGTTCAAACAGCTCGTCACGCGGCTCCTCCTTCGGCAACCGCCCGCAGCTCTGATGCAGTCACTCCCAGGTCAAACAACAAGCCACGCTCCTCCTCCTCCTCCGGGCAACCTCCCGGCACTCAGGAGCGCTAGCTCTGAGTTCAAACAGTTCACCACACAACTCCTCCTCTGGCAACCGCCTGTGGTTCTGATGCAGTCATTCCCAGACCAAGCGTCCCGCCGTGCTCCTCCTCTTCCTCCGGGCAGTCCCCCGGCGCTCAGGAGCGCCCACTCTGAGTTCAAACAGCTCACCACGCAGCTCCTCCTCTGGCAACCGCCCGTGGCTCTGATGCAGTCACTCCTAGACCCAAGCGACCCGCCGGGCCTCTCCTCCTCCTCCGGGCAACCCCCCGGTGTTCGGAAGCGGTCACTCTGGGTCCAAACAGCTCGCCACGCAGCTCCTCCCCAGGCAGCTGCCCGGAGCCCCAGCGGCTGCTCGAGTCCAAGCGCTATGCTGAGCCGCCTCCTCTACGATGATCCCAGTTATCCGTGTTTACCGCTCCAGTGGGGGGAGGGGCGTCTCGCCGAGCAACTCCACTTCACAAATTCCCTGCGTTCCGGGGCTACCGCCCCATCCGGGACGCCTCCCCAACAGGAGAGACTCACCCGGCAGCTTTGAGTTGGTCCCAAGTCTCTCACTATCTCCTCTTTTGAATCTTGCGTCCTGGAGCAGCATGAAATGCAGCCGCCCTCTAGTCCGCCATCTTGGCCCTCAGTCAGGAAAACTTAATTCTGAATGTATTTCTATTATGGATTTTTTTTCTGGAATATTCTTTCATCAACACATGCACCAAGCACCTATTAGGTGGGAAGCAAATGAAAATTAACAAGACATACTTTTAGACAACAGGAATCTGAGCAGCTAGTTCATCCTTCTTAAGGAAAATATAGGAGCCTCACTTTTCCAGTAGGTGCGGGAAGGATACACTCAGAAGAAGATCCTGTGCTTGGAGCGGGAAAATATCCCAGACAAATATGTGACAAGACCTGCAAGCTGAGGCTATTCAGGGGCCAGTAGGGAGCATGTTATTTCTGCATAATGGGTGTGTGTGGACTAATGCCAGGGACAAGGTAATAGTAGTGGCTCTCAAATACCATGGATCTCCTACAGAGCATGTGGGCCTGAACCACCTGCCCCCTGCCTCCAGCTCGTCTGTAAGGATGCTGGACATCTCAGCATGCCCTAGTCAGTGGGCAGCAGGCACATAGTTATTCATTTGACAACTGACTACTTGACCTCCCCTCTGCTCCCTAATTCTTTTCCCCCTAAGTCCATTTAAGGGACACTATCTGTTCACAGAGCCTACCCTTCTAGGTTTATTCACTAAAAGGTGTTCTCATTCCAGGAAAACCCTATGCACTAGTGACCCTGTAGTAGAACACAAATTGCTGAGGATACTATGGCCCGACTTTCCACTCCCATGAGCTTGACAGAGGCCCTAGTGGGCATTCTGGTCCATCGTGGTTCTGTACCTGTGATAAGGGACAGTGAGTTGTTCTGTTTTGAATGAGAACATTTCATGACTCAGTTATTCAAAGAATTTCCAGATGAATATAAAAATTCCTAGAGAAGCTTCAGGTCACACAGGCTTTGAAGTCCCATGTCACTCTTAGGAACTGAAGTACAGGAACTGAAATACTGTAGATGAGTAGATGACTTGTTCGTAGGTTTGGGCTATGAATAACAGCACTGCTATTTATATTCCATCCATGTCTTTTGATGAACATATATACACATTTGGTTGCTTGTCCACCCTAGAGCAAAATGGTAGCCCAGAAAGTATAAAAATGCCCTATTAAGCAGAGATTTCCAAGCACTTTTCCAAGGTATTTGTACCAATTTGCACTCCCACCAGTCATGTGTAAGAGTTCCATTTGTTCTTCATTTCCATTAACACATGGTGTTTTCATCTTTTTATTTTGGCCACTCTGGTGTGTGAGAGGAGGATATCACATTGTGCTATAATTATGAATTTCCTTGATAATTTATGAAAGATTAATATCACATGTTTATTGAACATTTGGATGTCCTCTTTCGTGAAGTGCATACTTTATTATCTAGTTTTGTAAATATTTGTTTACATTCCTTATTCATTTGGATTTTTATATATTTTGGATGCAAACCATTTTTTTTATTCTAGGAATGGCTGGCTTTTGGTTCACAGATGTTCTTAATTTTAATGTACACATTTTTTTCCATCTTTATCATTGGCATTTACTTATGTGCCCTTATCAAGAAACCTCTCCTTGCCCAAAGGACATGAAAGCATTCTGCTATATTGTGTTGTAGAAGCCTTTTGGTTTTGCTCTTCATATTTTGATCTCAGTTCACCAGGAATTTATTCATGTGCAAGATAGAAACAAAGTTTTATTCCTTTTCCATGTGAATATTGAATTGAATCTAATATTTTAAAGGCCATTCTTTTCTCTGTTTCTGTAAAGGACCACTCTGTTATAAACAAACTTTTTTTAAAAAAACACACACAAAAAAAGAAGCAATCTCCTGTGTGTGTATGTGTGTGTGTGTGTGTGTGTGTGTGTGTGTTTCCAAGCTTTCCATCTTGCTTCTTTGGTCTTTCTTACTATGATTTCAGAAGTGTGACACTACCGTAACTTCCACACTATATCTCATAATCTTAAGATTTACCAAGTCCTCCTAATGGACTAGTCCTTTTCTACTTGCTTGACAATTCTGGATCTTTTGTGTTTATATTCAAAATATAAAATCAGTTGGTCAAATTTTAACCCAAGAAGACCTACTGGAATATTGGCTCATTGGTTAGTAGATAACTGCAAAATATTCCCATATTTCAATCTTAAAAATAACCCAATTAATGAATATAGAACATTTCTGTATTACTTATTATATGCTGGTTAACTGCAATCACATTTCATAGTCTTCTTTATAAAAGTACTTTTATCATTTATTAAATTTATACCTGAGAAAGTGGAATTATGTAATTATGTAGATTAACACAAATTTTTGTTTTCCTTTTTTGCTACTGGCATATGGAAATGTAGTTGATTTTTCTCTATTGATATTTTATCTGGCAATGCAAAGCTAATATTGCTAAACTGACTTAATTCTAATAATTAAATTGAAGATTCTTCCAGAATTTTTTTATATCATAATAGTGTCATCTGGGAATATCATTTTTTTCCTTCCTTTTCTGTCCATACATTTATTGCTAATTTTATTTGCCTTACTACTGTTGCTGGAATCTCTAGTCCAACAGGGTGCCCTAGCAGCCAACTTCGTCTCCCTCCCAATACCCAAGAGAAGACTGTGGGCATTTCACCAGCAACTGTAATGGTTGCAATGAAAATGCTTCTTTTATCAAGTAAAGAAAGCTCCCTCCTGTTCCTTGTTTCTAAGAGTTTTATTATGATTTTACATTGAATTTTTTAAAGCTTTTTCTACATTCTTTAAAAATGGTAATAACCAATCCCTCCTATGTGATGTTAATGTGGTGTATCACTCATTGATTTTTTAACACAAAATCTTCTTTCATTGTAGTAAATCAAAATGATGGGCCATAATTACTATATCATCAGTTATCAATGTCTTCTTTATTAAAATCTCAAATTACCTAATTTGACTCCATAATCCATTTCCAAGTACCCAACCAGAATATAGCATTTTCCATCTTTTTTCTTTTTTTTATTATGCTTTAATTAGTGCATTATAACGATACCATTCTGGGCTTCATCACAACATATTCACAGATGTTTATAATTTGCTCCATTTCATTCCCCAGTACTTTCCCTTTCTCTCCCCACCTTTCTCTCCCTGATCCCCTTCTGTTATTCTACTTGTCTTCCTTCTATTTATGTTTAATTAGTGCAGTATACTTATATAGGAAGTGATTGTCACTCAGTTAAGTGCTAAAGAAGTTACCTAATATTACTTATGGCATAAAACCTAGGTAATTTTCACCATATTCATGAGGTAGTACCCCTGAATATGACAAGTAACCTCTAGGTTACTTGCTTAAGTTTGAAACAATAAATGCTTTATCACAGTTGTTGCTTTCCGAAAAGAATCTACTCAAGGTATGGAAAATATATATTGAATTTTAAAAAGCTTTATTTTATTATATTCCCAAGTTTGCTCCTTAAGTTTCTATTAAATATTTTTAGAGTGATAAACAGAAGATTATCAAATGATTGGCTCTCACTCAGATAGGCCTTGGAAAATCCCTAAAATCCCCTAAGAGAAGCACACTGAATTTTTAACCCAAAACCCAAAAGAACAAAACAATTAGGCAGTGTTTATACACACATGGTGACCCACTAGCCGATTAACCAGTAAATTTGTTTTTCTTCTCTGTTTCATGAGAACAGAATGTAGATTGTGAAACGTCTTTGCTTTCTCCTACCTACATGAAAACAGAAACTCTTTTTGAAGTTTAAGCATCATCATTCATCCTCACTACATACTGATCCTAACTGCCTTCCTCAAGTTAAGTGAGGCTTGGGATCAGCTCCCCAGCTCCTACCCACATTTGAGGGACTACAGGATCCATGCAGGTGACATAGTCAACAGCCCAGTCATCCTCAGATTTCCTCATCTACTCTGATCTTCATCTCCACCCCACCCGCCATTATGAAATCAGCAACTTCCATACACACACCTCAGGGCAGAAATTACAGGTGAAAATGTCAGGGAACATTCAGGTTTATGAAGTCTTCCAGTTGTATGGGGCAGGGGGTGCAAGTTGAACACACCCAGGAGGAGGAGGCTATGCCCTTGGATGGGGGCAAGGACTCTCTGACCAATTGCTATCCCATAGGAGTGAGCCCAGTATGGCTGTCCTTCTCCTTGACTAGGCAAAGAAAAATCCAACTTCATATATCAATCTATTGGTTACTGGAGGTTGGTTCAATTAAAAGCAAAATAAGTGAGTTGGAGATGTATGTTAGGGCTAGAGGTCTTGCCTCGCATATGTGAGGTGGGTTCAATCTTCAGTAATGGAAGAGAGAGAAAAAAAGTAAAACAACAGTAATAAAAAAAAGAAGAAGACAATAGGAACCATATACTGTGACCAAACTGCTCATGGGCCCTGATTCCCAGTTTTCACACTGCCATACCCCTTTCCACTCAGGGCAGCTCCATCCATCAGGTCTCTTGTCCTTCTCAACCATCCTTCTTGTCTTGCTCTGTCCAGTCCAAGTCTGATTCAGACTGAAGACTTTTCCTGGGTCCATCTGCCATCCTCTCTGTCACCCAGTCATCTGACCTCCTTGGCCTTATGCTTGGAGGCATTACTTTGGAGGTGACTTCTCCCACAAGTCAGCCTTGAATGATGAACCTGTCCAGCCTAAAGCAGCCTTCCAAGGAGTCTCACCCTGCCATGCCCCTTGGAAGATACTCTTTCAAGGACATTTGTCTTGGTGTCTACCAAGCCCAGGACTCTCTAATGTAGAACGAATATGCTGTAGTCTCAATGTTTGTGTCCCCAGAAATGAACACGCTGAAATCCTAACCCCCAAGGAGATGTTATTAGGACGTGGCAATTTGGAAGGTGATCAAGTCATGATGGTAGAGGGCTCACAAATGGGATTAGTGTCTTTATAAAAAGACCCCAGAGACCTCCTTCACTCCTTCTACCATGTGAGGACTTCAAGAAGGTATCATCGATGAAGACGGAAGCAGCCTCACCAGGCACCAAATCTTCCAGTACCTTGATCTCTGTCTTTCAACTTACAGAATTGTGAAAAATACATTTCTTTTGTCCATAAATCAGGCAGACTGAAAGGACCACAACAATGAGAATGAAGGCATCTTCCAATCATTTTTAAATCATGACCTTTAAAATTAGAACAACCTATTTTCCCAGAGTTTTCCTTAATTCAGTGACTCCCTTTTTATCCTGCAGTAGTTCATTTAGCCCTGTGGTAATAATCATTTGTACTTTAATATCTGAAAATCCCCTAAACTTTTAACTGATAGCACATTGCCTAATTTATAAACCTGTTTCTCATCTATAAAGTGGGAGCACAGTGCTACAACTCAGGGCTACTGTGAGGAGCTCATGCTCCACTGGAGACCATAACACAATAACTAGCACATAGCAGGCATTCAGTCATTTTTACTATTATTATTGTTGCTGTTTTCACCCTCTACTTGAGCAATTGAGAGAATCCTGCCCTTCCAGCCCATAGTCTCACACTGACAATTTTTAACTGCTAATTTTTTTTTTTCCTTAAGGAATGGGCCTTCGATGAGCAGCATCAATGATATCAGCAGGAATTGGTTCCTTAGGGTTCTGTTGCACAGTCAGCCCCAGGGACAATCCTGAGATGCTACTCTCCTCTTATAGAATCACAGTACAGTGGGGACCAATAGTCATACACACAGCCAGCCAGAAGGATGCTCAGGGGTTTGCTGGACCGTCCTCTCACTGGCTGCAAAGGAGAGATTGGAGAACCACTAGAAGGAGATTAGCATTGGTTCCCTCTGCTTACACCACAGAATGAGAAGAAACTCCTCATTTTGAGAATGTTAAAGCCAGAGGTGAGAGGCTTCTCGGTTGCATGATTGTCTGCACTTCCACATTTGGGAGAGGTTGGTAGTAAATTTAGGCTGGTTGATTCCAGACTTCATGAGAGTGGTCAGGGGTGGGATTCCAAGATGGAAGTAGGCAGGATGAGGGTAAAGCATGTTGTCTCAAGAATCACATAGTTTGAGTTTATTGTATTTTTTCACAGTTTTATTGAGGTGCAATTGATAAATAAAAATGTTATATATCAAAGGTGCACAACATGATGTTTTGATTTATGGAGATGCTGTGATCAGTCTAATTAGTATATACACTGCCTCACAGAGTTGCTGTGGTAGAATGTGGTGGTGAAAACACTTAAGATTGATTATCTCAGCAAATTTCAAGTATATCATATATTATTAACTATAGTCAATCTTTTTTTTTTTTTTTTTTTTTGCGGTGCTGGGGATTGAACCCAGGGCCCTGTGCTTGCGAGGCAAGTACTCTACCAACTGAGCTATATCCCCAGCCCTAATCTTCTTTATATTAGGTCACAAGAACTCATTCATCCTATACCTGAAAGTTTGCATTGTCTGACCATTGTTCTTCCATTTCCCCCTCCTATAGTCTCTGTCTGGCACCCCCTCCTCTCTGTTTCTTTTAGTTTCTTTTTTTTTTTTTTTTAAGATTTCACATATAAGTGAGATCATTATTTGCTTTGGTTTAAATTCTGGCTCTGATTCCTCTTATGTGTGTGACTGTGGGTAGGTGGTGCACACCTAGGCATTAATTACCCCTCTATGAAATGGTGATAATGAAGATAATGCCCACTTGAAAGTATTGTAAAAATTAAGTCAAATAATATGAGCAGAATGCTTAGCACTGTGCCTGGCCAATAGCAAGTTCTGGATAAATGACATCTATGTTTTATTATTAAAGATATATATATGCAAAATTATATCAGTTTTCTCTTATCAATAGGGGGTATGTACCAGGACATTCCACAGATAGTTAAAACCTCAGTACTGAACCCTGTGTATACGCTGTACTTTTTCCTATATGTACATACCTATGATAAAACAATTTATAATCTAGACACAGTAAGAGATTAACAACAATAGGTAATCATAAAATAGAACAATATAACAAGGTACCGTCGTAAAAGTTGTTTAAAACTAATGGATTCTTTATTAAGGGAATTTTTAATTTAATATTTTCAGACCATGGGTAAGGAGAACACGGAAAGCAGAAGGGCAGATGAGAGGGCATGACTTTAATTGGAGTGTGAGTGATTACAACCACAGGGCTGCACTGAGTCACTGAGTTGAAGCTTATTCTGGGGATGGTGGTATGTGAAAGTGAAATTTTCCTAAGTGAGAAAAAACAGCATTCCTGTGAGAGCAGGTAGCAAGGGCAAAGGTGCAAAAGTGCAAACGGGCTTCTGTCCCCTCACCCATGAGCTCCAACACAGTGAACACTCAGCCATAGCCACACAGAGAGAGAACTGTGGCTGTCAACCTGGATTCACCAGGAAGTGGTTCCCAGGCAGCCGTAAGACTTACAGAGAGGGGTATGAACCTTGACATTCACTAGTCACACTATTGAGAAAATAGCTACTTCCTCAGTGTGGTGAAGTCACTTCAGTTCCCACCAAGGGAGTCCATGTCTCCTGCCCAGATTTCGGGTCTTGCTCTTCTCCAGCCCTGCAGAGGGAAGGCTGAGCGTGTGCTCAATTGCCTCCCCAGGGGGCACCCATTTGGCCCAGAGTCATTCTGCTGTGGCTGGACCCCAACAGGCCCCCAGCTGGCTCTGTTAAGGCCCATTCAGCTCATTGAAAACACCTGGACACAGCCCAAAACTCTGAGAAAACATATGACTTTATAATGACTTTGTTTTTGTTCTACCTGCATTCAAATTTAGCACTCTAATCGTATTTTTCTTTTGTTTTTTCTTTCCTTGTCATTATGATTTCATGACCCATACTTATTCAACCAATTTATCAATCTCACATCTGACTGGATGTGTTTTTCCTTTCCCAGAAGTTTTGCAATGAGTTGCTGGAAAGGGCATTTTGCAGGTGACGTGGAAACTGTGGGCATGTGAATCCACAGTCTCTTGCTCAGGTCCCTGCTGTGGGGACATGAAACCCAGGTGCCCATTTCCCCAGAAGTTCTGAACTCATGAGAATTGAAGGTTTCTCTTGTTCAATGAGATTATAGCGTATCAATATCCAGTGCATGCCCACACAGGGACTAAGAAGTGGCAGGTTTGGGGACCAGAACACTGGCTTCTTTGGCAATGTCATCCAAGTTTCTAATTCCTTCCTGCAGGTTTTCATCAAGAATAGAACCATTACAACCAACCAGCCAGGTCAGACACAAAGAAGTTCCCAGCAGGTATATCATTATTGCTCAACCCAAAGATGTCTGCCTCATGACCAGTCTAGTACCCTACCCAGGCCACTGGCAGGTGTCTCTGACCTCTAACAGAATGTAAATGGGACAGATCATCCCTTGGCACAGGGTTTGAATTCAGGATCCATGCATGTTTGGCTGTGATCTCAAGAGAAATCTCACCTCTCTGCTGTCAAATTCTCATTTGGAAGGGGAATATTTCTGTGCTGCAGGGTTTCTGCAAAATATGTGTAGAAATATATACCCAGTAAGTGTTAAATTTTGATTCTTTGCAAATTTTATCCAACTACTATGCTCAATTAAATTGTGACTGATGTGGGTATCTTAGCTGGCTCTGGTACTATAACAAATACTACAGATTAGGTGCTGAACATATATACCTTTGTCCATCACAATTCTGGAGGCTGAAAGTATAATCAGGGTTGTGAACAACTCAGTTCCTGAAGAGGGTTCTCTTTCTGACTTGCAGAAGTCTACTTTACTGTGTCCTCACATGGTGGAAAAATGTCTTCCACATTTCTCATAAAGGCACTAATCCCATCATGAGGCCTCCACCCTCATGACCCACTCCATCCCAAAGACACCACCAAATACCATTACCCTGGGATATATACTTGGGGGGACATGAACATTTAGGCTATACTAGTTAGGGAGGGAAACTCAGAAGAATTCTAACTCCTACAAATCTATTTTGACATTATTTTCTTTTTTTGTCAGTATTATTCAACCTCAAGACTTTTAAATTGTTTGCCAGCTCCGATTTCTCTCCAAAAGTCAAGAGTCACAGGTAAGGTGACCTTGGAACCTCTGCTTAGTGAGGTCAAGGAACACAGGCCATCTATAGAGCCAGCATGAATGTGACCATCCCCTCTTACCCCAGTGATGAGGCAGGCTAGAGTAGTAACGTGCCACCAAGATTCTTCAGGGCACAGAAGAAAACATGCAGTATGGGCCAGTATGACCAAAATAAGACCTGAATTTAGGAGGCGGGCCAAGATGGCGGACTAGAGGGCGGCTGCATTTCACGCTGCTCCAGGATGCAAGATTCAAAAGAGGAGATAGTGAGAGACTTGGGACCAACTCAAAGCTGCCAGGTGAGTCTCTCCTGTTGGGGAGGCGTCCCGGATGGGGCGGTAGCCCCAGAACGCAGGGAATTTGTGAAGTGGAGTTGCTCCGCGAGACGCCCCTCCTCCCGCTGGAGCGGTAAACACGGACAACTGGGATCATCGTAGAGGAGGCGGCTCAGCACAGCGCTTGGAATCGAGCAGCCGCTGGGGCTCCGGGCAGCTGCCTGGGGAGGAGCTGCGTGGCGAGCTGTTTGGACCCAGAACAACTGCTTCTGAACACCGGGGGGGGTTGCCCGGAGGAAGAGAAGGAGCGCGGCAGGACGCTTGGTCTAGGAGTGACTGCATCAGAGCCACGGGCGGTTGCCAGAGGAGGAGCTGCGTGGTGAGCTGTTTGAACTCAGAGCGGGCGCTCCTGAGTGCCAGGAGGTTGCCCGGAGGACAAGGAGGAGCGTGGCGTGTTGCTTGACCTGGGAGTGACTGCATCAGAGCCGCGGGCGGTTGCCGGAGGAGGAGCTGCGTGACGAGCTGTTTGAACTCGGAGCAGCTGCTCCAGAACACTGGTGGCCTGCCTGGAGGAGGAGAGCGGTGGGACGCTTAGTCTGGGAGTGACTGCATCAGAACCACAGGCGGTTGCCAGAGGAGGAGGCGAGTGGTGAGTTGATTGGACTAAAAGCGACTGCTCCTGAACACCGGTGGCCTGCCTGGAGGAGGAGCGTGGTGAGTCACCTGGTCTCAGAGCCACCGCTCCTGAACACCCGGGGGGCTACCCCAAGGAGGAGGAGGAGGAACAGGGCGGGTCACTTGGACTTGGAGTGACTGCCTAGGGCTACGGGTGGTTGGCGGGAGGAGGAGACCCGAAGTGAGTTGTTTGGACTCCTAGTGACTGCGTCGGAAACCGGGCGGCTGTCCGGAGGAGGAGGTGTGTGGCGGGTCTCTGGGTCTCGGAGCTATTGTACAGGGCTCCAGGTGGTGGCTCAGGGGAGGGGCTGCATAGCCAGGCGATTGGTGCAGAGCAGGGTCCCAGGAGCTAGGTGGCTTCTTGCTGGAAGAGCCGCACAGAGACACGCCTAGGGGCGGAGCGAAGTTTCCAGGGCGGCGGGCAGATTCTCTGGGAGAGGCAGCCTAAGGAGACTCGCTTGCGAAGGGTGAGGCTCCCAGGCCCAGGACGTAGGTCCGGGCCCCTGGGATCGTTGCAGAGGAAGACAGCCCTTCCCAGGTGGTAGTTGTAGATTGAGGGGAACCTCTAGGAAGGCAACTGACCAGCGAGACGTCCCCACCGAGTGACTCTTCCCGGCCGGGGGAGGTTTTCCCACAGGGACGGTAAAGCCAGAGACATAGGCACAAACAGGCCTTGCCTCAGCCCGCAGTCTAGTTCCCCATTGGATGACCATTGGTCAACAAGTGGAGGCACCTCTGCCCACTAGCAGGGAATATACGCCACCTGAGGGTTACCACACCTAGAGAGGCAGCTTCTTCGTGGAGCTCTGCATTATCAACCTCCTCCAAGACTTCAGGCTACTGAAGGATAAGAGGGGATATACTAGCAATCTTCAGGGACATTATAAGTCGATAGAGGAAATCTGCAATATCTTAATGACCCACTGATTCCTGAACAATATGAGAAAACAAGGGAAGAAAATGCCCCAAACAAATCTAGATGTTACATCAATAAAATCCAATGACAGCATGGCAGAAGAAATGACAGAAAGGGAGTTCAGAATGTACATAATTAAAATGATTAGGGAAGCAAACGATGAGATGAAAGAGCAAATGCAGGCATTGAACGATCGCACCAATCAACAGTTAACAGAGCAAATTCAGGAAGCAAAAGATCATTTCAATAAAGAGTTAGAGATATTGAAAAAAAACCAAACAGAAATCCTTGAAATGAAGGAAACAATAAACCAAATTAAGAACTCCATAGAAAGCATAACCAATAGGATAGAACAGCTGGAAGACAGAACTTCAGATATTGAAGACAAAATATTTAACCTCGAAAACAAAGTTGAACAAACAGAGAAGATGGTGAGAAATCATGAACAGAATCTCCAAGAACTATGGGATATCATGAAAAGGCCAAATTTGAGAATTATTGGGATTGAGGAAGGCTTAGAGAAACAAACCAAAGGAATGAACAATCTATTTGAAGAAATAATATCAGAAAATTTCCCAAATCTGAAGAATGAAATGGAAAATCAAGTCCAAGAGGCTTATAGGACTCCAAATACACAAAATGACAACAGACCCACACCAAGGCACATTATAATGAAAATACCTAACATACAAAATAAAGACAGAATTTTAAAGGCTGTGAGAGAAAAGAACCAAATTACATTCAGGGGGAAGCCAATACGGATATCAGCAGATTTTTCAATCCAGACCCTAAAAGCTAGAAGGGCCTGGAACAACATTTTTCAAGCTCTGAAAGAAAATGGATGCCAACCAAGAATCTTATACCCAGCAAAACTTACCTTCAAATTTGACGATGAAATAAGATCATTCCATGATAAACAAAAGCTAAAAGAATTTACAAAAAGAAAGCCAGCATTACAGAACATTCTCAGCAAAATATTTCATGAGGAAGAGATAAAAAACAAAGAAGCAAATCAGCAAAGGGAGGAATTATCCTAAAGGAACTGTCAAATAAAGGAGGAACCAAGATGTGTAAAAAATTTTAAATATGAACCAAATGACTGGGAATACAAATTATATCTCAATAATAACCCTGAATGTTAATGGCCTGAATTCATCAATCAAAAGACATAGACTGGCAGATTGGATTAAAAAGAAAGATCCAACAATATGTTGCCTGCAAGAGACTCACCTCATAGAAAGAGATACCCATAGACTAAAGGTGAAAGGATGGGGAAAAACATACCATGCACATGGGCTCAGCAAAAAAGCTGGAGTATCCATCCTCATTTCAGATAATGTGGACTTCAAGCCAATGTTAGTTAGAAGGGATAAAGAAGGACATTTCATACTGCTTAAGGGAAGCATAAATCAGCAACACATAACAATCATAAACATCTATGCCCCAAACAGTGGCTCATCCATGTATGTTAAACAAATCCTTCTCAATTTTAGAAACCAAATAGACCATAACACAATAATACTAGGTGATTTTAACACGCCTCTTTCACCACTGGACAGAACTTCCAAACAAAAATTGAACAAAGAAACCATAGATCTCAATAACACAATCAATAATTTAGACTTAACAGACATTTATAGAATATACCATCCAACCAAGAACGAATACACTTTCTTCTCAGCAGCACATGGATCCTTCTCTAAAATAGACCATATATTATGCCACAAAGCTAATGTCAGCAAATACAAGAAGATAGAGACACTACCTTGTATTCTATCAGATCATAATGGATTGAAGTTACAAATTAATGAAAGAGTAAAAAACAGAAACTACTCCAACACCTGGAGATTAAACAATATGCTACTATATGATGAATGGATAACAGAAGATATTAGGAAGGAAATTAAAAAATTCTTAGAGGTAAACGAGAACAAAGAAACATCATATCAAAATCTCTGGGACACTATGAAAGCGGTACTTAGAGGAAGATTTATTTCATGGAGCGCATTTAATAAAAGAAATAAAACTCAAAAAATAAATGACCTAACACTACAGCTCAAAGCCCTAGAAAAAGAAGAACAGACCAACACCAAAAGTAGTAGAAGACAGGAAATAGTTAAACTCAGAGCTGAAATCAACGAAATTGAAACGAAAGAAACAATACAAAAAATTGACAAAATAAATAGTTGGTTCTTCGAAAAAATAAACAAAATTGATAAACCTTTAGCCACACTAACAAAGAGAAGACGAGAGAAAACCCAAATCACTAAAATTCGGAATGAACAAGGAAATATCACAACAGACACGACTGAAATACAAAACATAATTAGAAGCTATTTTGAAAATCTATACTCCAACAAAATAGAAAATTTCGAAGACATCAACAGGATTCTAGAGACATATGAATTGCCTAAACTGAACGAGGAGGACAAACACAATTTAAATAGGCCAATTTCAAGTAATGAAATAGAAGAAGTCATCAAAAGCCTTCCAACAAAGAAAAGTCCAGGACCAGATGGGTTCTCAGCCGAGTTCTACAAAACTTTTAAAGAAGAACTCATTCCAATACTTCTCAAAGTATTCCAGAAAATAGAAGAGGAGGGAACTCTCCCAAACTCATTCTATGAAGCCAATATTACCCTGATTCCTAAACCAGACAGAGACACATCGAGGAAAGAAAATTTCAGACCAATATCCTTAATGAACATCGACGCAAAAATTCTCAACAAAATTTTAGCAAATCGCATACAAAAACATATTAAAAAGATAGTGCACCATGATCAAGTGGGTTTCATCCCAGGGATGCAAGGTTGGTTCAACATCAGGAAATCAATAAATGTCATTCACCATATCAATAGACTTAAAGTCAAGAATCACATGATTATTTCGATAGATGCAGAAAAAGCATTTGATAAAATACAGCACCCCTTCATGCTCAAAACACTAGAAAAAATAGGGATAGTGGGAACATTCCTTAACATTGTAAAGGCCATCTACACTAAACCCATGGCCAATATCATTCTAAATGGTGAAAAACTGAAAGCATTCCCTCTAAAAACTGGAACAAGGCAGGGATGCCCTCTTTCACCACTTCTATTCAATATCGTACTTGAAACTCTAGCCAGAGCAATTAGACAGACCAAAGAAATTAAAGGGATACGAATAGGAAAAGAAGAACTCAAACTATCCCTATTTGCTGATGATATGATGGTATACTTAGAGGAACCAGGAAATTCCACCAGAAAACTTTTAGATCTCATAAGTGAATTCAGTAAAGTAGCGGGATATAAGATCAATGCACATAAATCTAAGGCATTTTTATATATAAGTGATGAATCTTCAGAAAGAGAAATTAGGAAAACTACCCCATTCACAATAGCATCGAACAAAATAAAATACTTGGGAATCAATCTCACAAAAGAGGTGAAAGACCTCTACAATGAGAACTACAGAACACTAAAGAAAGAAATTCAAGGAAACCTTAGAAGATGGAAAGATCTCCCATGTTCTTGGATAGGAAGAATTAATATTGTCAAAATGGCCATACTACCAAAAGTGCTATACAGATTCAATGCAATTCCAATTAAAATCCCAATGATGTACCTTACAGAAATAGAGCAAGCAATTATGAAATTCATCTGGAAGAATAAAAAACCCAGAATAGCTAAAGCAATCCTTGGCAGAAAGAGTGAAGCAGGGGGTATCGCAATACCAGATCTTCAACTCTACTACAAAGCAATAGTAACAAAAACGGCATGGTATTGGTACCAAAATAGAAAGGTGGATCAATGGTACAGAATAGAGGACACGGACACAAACCCAAATAAATACAATTTTCTCATACTAGACAAAGGGGCCAAAAATATGCAATGGAGAAAAGATAGCCTCTTCAACAAATGGTGCTGGGAGAATTGGAAATCCATATGCAACAGAATGAAACTAAACCCATATCTCTCACCATGCACGAAACTAAACTCAAAATGGATTAAGGATCTCGGAATCAGACCACAGACCTTGTATCTTATAGAAGAAAAAGTAGGTCCAGAGCTTCAACATGTCAGCTTAGGACCAGACTTCCTCAACAGGACTCCCATAGTACAAGAAATAAAAGCAAGAATTAATAACTGGGATAGATTCAAACTAAAAAGCTTTCTCTCAGCAAAGGAAACTATCAGCAATGCAAAGAAAGAGCCTACAGAGTGGGAGAAAATCTTTGCCAATCATACTTCAGATAGAACGCTAATCTCCAGAATCTATAAAGAACTCAAAAAACTCTACACCAAGAATGTAAATAATCCAACTGACAAATGGTCTAAGGAAATGAATAGACACTTCACAGAAGAAGATATACAAGCAATCAACAAACATATGGAAAAATGTTCCACATCTCTAGTAATAAGAGAAATGCAAATCAAAACCACCCTAAGATTCCATCTCACCCCAATTAGAATGGTGATTATCAAGAATACAAGCAACAACAGGTGTTGGCGAGGATGTGGGGAGAAAGCTACACTCTTACATTGCTGGTGGGGCTGCAAATTAGTGCAGCCACTCTGGAAAGCAGTGTGGAGATTCCTTAGAAAACTTGGAATGGAAACACCATTTGACCCAGCTATCCCACTCCTTGGCCTATACCCAAAGGACTTAAAATCAGCATATTACAGAGATACAGCCACATCAATGTTCATAGCTGCTCAGTTCACAATAGCCAGATTGTGGAACCAACCCAGATGTCCTTCAATTGATGAATGGATAAAGAAAATGTGGTATATATATACAATGGAATATTACTCAGCCATAAAGAACAATAAAATTATGGCATTTGCAGGCAAATGGATGAAACTGGAGAATATCATGCTAAGTGAGATAAGCCAATCTCAAAAAACCAAAGGAAGAATGATATCGCTAATAAGTGGATGATGACACATAATGGGGGGTGGGAAGGGTTAGTGTTGGGGTTGGAGTTGGGTTTAGGGAGGGGGGCAGGAGTGGAGGAAGGAAGGACTGTATAGATGGAGGAGAAGGGTGGGAGGGGAGGGGGGGAAGGGAAAAAATGAAGAAAAAAAAATCTATTATGTAGAAACCATCTGAAATTTAGGCAAAGATTTATGCACAGTTTTGGAACCAGATAGTGGTGGTAACTGCACAACATCATGAATATGATTAATGTCACCAAATTGTACACTTTTAAATACGTACAAGGGTACTTATTTATATTCTGCCTTTTAAGAAGTAAAAGATTTATGTACACAAAAAAAAAAGACCTGAATTTATAAGACAATGCTAAGCTATTATCTGGCCCGAAGGTGCTGCCCCAGGAGTAGAGACTGTGCCATAGCTTCTGGTTAGGCTGTGGCTGTGACCAAAGTCTATTCAAACACCCTATGACTGTCTATCTTTAGTGCACTAACCTTTCTGCATCCCTCATGACATGTAAACCAGGCATTTGTGCTCTGCTGTGCTTGAAATAGCCCTTGGAGGCACAGGGGAGACTATTGAAGATGCCCTGATAAGGGCAAGCACACAGGAAAGAGACTTGGTGATGGCAAGACCAGCTCAAAATGGAAGCCAGCAACACAGAGACCCTCCTGCAGCCAGGAAGGTAGCAACCCACTCAGAAGCAAAGATGCTGAGGATTTAACTACACCATGGCTGCTCATGGATCCTACTGATGGCAGGGCGAAGCTGTAGACTTAAACTCGAACACCACTACACTGGTGCTTGAATCACCCAAGCCACACATGAGGCTCTGTAACAGCATGCACAAAGTCATTCTTCATTTGGGTTATAAAATACCACTCTGAACCTTACTTAGCAAGAAAAGAAGCATTCTCACACTGACCCAAACATAATGGCTAACTGAAATCTGAAGTAGTGTTCAAACTCTTGCGTGAATATGTGAAAAGAAAGGCAGGGCAACAAGAGAATCGAACGACTGTGCTCTGCATGAAAACAAATTGTAAGCACATTGAATGGTTTTATATTTTATAAATGATCCTCTAATTGTTCACACTTCAGAAAGTCCCTCCTGAGAGCAGTGTTGTTTGCAGGATGGGCAGGAATTCACGTTTCCCCCTCTTGTTTCTCTCATCTGCCAACAAGTCACCTTTGTGAATCACATGTGCCTCAGTTAATCACCAGGTGTTATCTGGCCTTTAGAAAATACTCAGATCTTCCCTGCTGCCACCCAGCTGGAGTTGTGTATTATTGAAATCATTGGATGAATCAGATTTTATCTTTGAAAGATTGGTCAATAGAAGTAAATTAAATGGAACTAGAATGCACTCCTTATGGGTGGCTAACACTTGTTTTGTGCGTAATACTGCAGAGTTGTCTTTATTATTTAATTATATTTGATTTTATCTTAAAAATCATGAGCATTTTCTCAACCCATCAGATAACCACAGGAAATGATGTACCAATTTCTGCCTTCATACTTCTACAGTTGAAAGACCATGAATAATGCTAGGAAAACAAATGTCTCTTGGAAATTGTTAGGGATGTAATTAATGCCCGAGAAGTCCCTAAAAATGGAATCATTCACTTGTGACTCTTTCTTGCACTTTCATTTTGATTGTGACCTGGATCAATGTTAAAAATTATGGATGATCTCAGTAGCCAGAAGGTACTCAATAAACACCTGTGAGCAAATAAGCAATGTAAAAATCATTACTCACCTTTGAAGAAGAATGAAATTCTGGTATTTGCTGGTAAATGGCTGGAGTTAGAGAATATCATGCTAAGTGAAATAAGCCAAACCCAAAAAATCAAAGACTGAATGTTTTCACTGATATCCGAAAGCTAACTCACAATAACGGGTGGGGCGATAGGGAAGAACAGAGTTACTCTATGAGGTAGAGGGGAGTGAAGGGAGGGGAAGGGGAATGAGGGAAGGAATGATAGTAGAGTGAAACAGACATTATTACATCATACACATATATGACTGCAAGACCAATGTATCCTGCAATACATATAATCAGAAAAATAAGAAATCACTCTATTTATATATGATCTATCAAAATGTATAAATGCATTCTACCGTCATGCGCAACTAATTAGAACAAATACAATTTAAAAAAAAAATTTAAAAAGAAAAATATCATGGAGTGTAATTGTAAGCTGTGCAGTTTGGGTCCTGGATTTTGACACTAACTAGCTGTGGAATGAAATAAGTAAGCTTAGGGGAAACCACTTCACTGTGTCAAAGGGCACAGATGTGTGCCAAGGGCTGTAGATATGGGTAGACCACCTGCAAGTTCAGTAAGTACCTCCTATGTGTCTAGGCCCTGCTACTCACTTTAAACATATTTTTAGGATTCTTCTAATATAGTTATAACTCCCAATAGAAATAGAGATAATGCTATTAGCTGTGCCCATTGAAAAAAATGTGTTTAGAAGTAAAATTTGTCCACAATGTCCAGCTTGTAGCAACCTCACCTGGAGACACAAATACCAAACTAGAAATGGCTAAGAAGTTTTTAGATAAGAAGAGGACAAACTGAAGCCATCATGGAATTATTTTCATCCATGTTCACACACACACACACACACACACACACACACATATAGACACACAGTCTTCCGCAGGGGAAGTTTAATTGTCTCCATTCTGTTCCTATTGCCAATAGGAATTAAAACTGTAAAATAATTTTCTAAGCATCCCTTAGCATGATCTGCAGTAGAAAACATTTTTCTTCTTATTGTTATCTACCAAAGAATAGATTTCTAATGTTCCTAACACAATGAAAAAAAAGAAAAAAGGTAGATGAAGAGATGGATATGCTAATTCATTTGATTGAATTTTTCTGCTACATAGACCAAAACACCATATTGCACCCCATAAATACAAACAATTAGTATTTTTCAATTAAAAATAAATTTTAAAAATTAAAAATTATGTTTAAAAATTTCCATCTGCCACATGTTTTGCTACAGTTGGTTCCCCACTTGCACCCTCAAAGTGCATTTTCTGCTGCTCTCTACCAGAAATATGGCATTCCTTTGTACGAAGAGCTGAGCAGGCCTCAATGGGAAGATGGCAACTGTTCAGATTTGAAGTCTTAGAATCCAGCAAGCAACTGGGCCTTCGAAAGAGCTTGTTGAATGCATGCAGAGAATGCAAGATGCTCAGTCCATACTTGCACTTCCCATGCCTGGTAATAGAGTGGGGTGGAGGCCAGGCAAAATCTCATCCATTCATTGGAACAAAGAAAATATCCATTGCCTTTCCTTCCACCTTCCCCTCTGTAAGGCTTTGTGGGAGAACAATGGTATAAAGGCGATGCTTTGAACAAAATAAAAAAGGGAGTTTTCTTAAGTCAGAAGCTTGTTAAATACTGGCCATCAGTCCTTAGTGGTGAGTTCTAAGTTTCACTTATTCTTCCAACCATTCAGCCACTCAGTAAGACTTACCAAGCACAATTTGGAACAGGGGCTATATCAAGGATGGAAACGACCACCAGAAGAATGAGAAATTACACTAAAAAAAAAAACAAAAAAAACTAAAAAGTAAAATAATATAATAAATCTTCCTCTACCATCAAAAAGGATTGAAGCAGAAGGATAACAAAAATACAGCTTATAATCAACATGCCTACAAAATAATAGGAAAAAATAGAATGAAACAACCTGCTATAGAGATGCGAGGGTGACGGATGTATGAGGGGAACAATCGGGGCTATAAAATGGGCAAGTCAGAGACAAAGACATCTCTTACACATTGTACTTTTGAACTGGATAGATTGTTCTAACATTTTCAGGTTTACATTTTACTACTACTTACCTAGCACTAAGTAAATCAATCAAAACCTAAAGAAGAAAGGAATCTTGGTCCTGTGACACCCATTGATGTGTCAACCCACACTCAGCATTTCCCTTTTACCAGTGACTCCTGCTCCACTTGAAACTGGAAGAACTCTGAGCTTCCAGGTCCCTCCCTTGACAATCCTGAATCACTCATGGGGGCCATCCTGTGTGCTGACTTAATGAGCTGACCGCCTCATGCAGGGAAGAATGGACGCCCAGAATAGAACTGAAATGATGCTGTCAAATCCATGCCATACTGAGGAAGCCTTTCTCCTCACCTAGAACTCTTCTCCTGAAGTACTCTTTTTTTTTTTTTTAATTGTAAACAAATGGGATACATGTTGTTTCTCTGTTTGTACATGGAGTCAAGGCATACCATTTGTGTAATCATAAATTTACATAAGGTAAAGTTGTTTGATTCATTCTGTTATTTTTTCCCTTCCCCCCACCCCTCCCACCCCTCTTTTCCCTCTATACAGTCCTTCCTTCCTCCATTCTTACCACCCTCCTTAACCCTAACCCTATACCTAACCCTAACCCTAATGCTAACCCCTCCCACCCCCCATTATATGTCCTCATCCGCTTAACAGCGAGATCATTCGTCCTTTAGTTTTTGAGATTGGCTTATCTCACTTAGCATGATATTCTCCAATTTCATCCATTTGCCTGCAAATGCCATAATTTTATCATTCTTCATGGCGGAGTAATATTCCATTGTATATATATATATATGCCACAGTTTCTTTATCCATTCATCAATTGAAGGACATCTAGGTTGGTTCCACAATCTGGCTATGGTGAATTGAGCAGCAATGAACATTGATGTGGCTGTATCTCTGTAGTATGCTGATTTTAAGTCCTTTGGGTGTAGGCCAAGGAGTGGGATAGCTGGGTCAAATGGTGGTTCCATTCAAAGCTTTCTGAGGAATCTCCATACTGCTTTCCAGAGTGGCTGCACTAATTTGCAATCCCACCAGCAATGTGTGAGTGTACCTTTTTCCCCACATCCTCGCCAACACCTATTGTTGCTTGTGTTCTTGATAATCACCATTCTAATTGGAGTGAGATGGAATCATAGGGTAGTTTTGATTTGCATTTCTCTTATTACTAGAGATGTTGAACATTTTTTCATATAACTGTTGATTGCTTGTACATCTTCTTCTGTGAAGTGTCTGTTCATTTCCTTAGCCCATTTGTTGATTGGATTATTTGTATTCTTGGTGTAGCGTTTTTTGAGTTCTTTATAGATTCTGGAAATTAGTGCTCTATCTGAAGTATGAGTGGCAAAGATATTCTCCCACCCTGTAGGCTCTCTCTTCACATTACTGATAGCTTCCTTTGCTGAGAGAAAACTTTTTAATTTGAATCTATCCCAGTTGTTGATTCTTGCTTTTATTTCTTGTGCTATGGGAGTCCTGTTGAGGAAGTCTGGTTCTAGCCAACAAGTTGAAGGTTTGAACCTACTTTTTCTTCTATAAGATGCAGGGTCTCTGGTCTGATTCCGAGGTCCTTGATCCATTTTGAGTTGAGTTTTGTGCAGGGTGAGAGATAGGGGTTTAATTTCATCCTGTTGCATATGGTTTTCCAGTTTTGAAGTAATCTTCTCAATGTTATGACTACCCTTTTATTTAAATCCTTTCCAGGCTGGTCCACTGTTTCATGGTAGAAATTATGTTCAATGTGGAAATCACCTGAAAAGTAAAGGATAAAGAATGTCTCACATGTCATTGTCTTGCAGCAGAAAGGAAGATAGATTGTTACAGCAGGTAGGGAAAGATAGGTGTTGACAGACTGCAGGTGGAAGCCAAAGAGATAAACCACCCCTTGACTCCAGGGGCAAAGCAAGGGGGGTTGAGATATGGATGATGACAAAAAAGCATGAAGGAGCAACTCTCACCCACATGGGCAACAAACAAGAATCCCCAGGTTCCTCTAGGAGCAGAAGAGTTCCAGCCTGAGATTCAGGACAGGAAGCCTGGGGAGGCCACTGTGACAAGCACCTCAGAACCACAGTGATAGCACTGAGGACCCAGAAGATCATCTGGGAGCAGGGATGGAGGCTGAGATTTAAGTAGGTGAAGGTGGGTGGCAGCTGATTAGGTTCTGAAAAACAGTTCCCTCCCTCCTCAGCAGCTAACATTGTCATTTTCTTTGTGGAGGAGATAGGAATAATCAGAGAAGAATTTCTTCCATTCTATATCCTCATCCTCTTGTTACTCCCCATGAACACATCCTCTCTATAAATTTTAGAGTCATCTCATCAGTGTAAATGAAGAACACTAATACCAACAATACTGATTCATAAATTTGGGGAGAGATTAACATATTAGTAAATATCTGGCATTTTTTGGCTAATTTTTTTCCTTAGTATTTGATACATCATGAAGTCAGTGTCAAAGGTGACTTCTATTCACCCATTTTTAATTCTTTGCAATCGATATATTTAACTGACTTTTATATTTATCTTACATGCAGTCAATTTGCTCAATACATTGATTTGGATCTATCTCTCCTTCAGGTTCCTTTTTCCCTCCTCTTCATCTTCAAATTCCAGTAGAGAGGAGTCAACTAGACTCCACTCCTTCCATGACTCTCTGACATTTTTCTCTGCCAAATCATTCCACAAGCCCCAAAGTTATCCTCTTTGTCAAGTTCAGTGGCCTCATGTCAGCTCCTGCCTTCCTCAAGATCTCCAATTTATCTGCTACAGTGACTGGCTCCTTCCTATTCTTCCAGGAATCTCTTCTCTGGTATTTTGCTCCCTATCTCTCTAACTGCTCCTCACCAGTCTCCACCATACTCCTGAAATGTGACTTTACTCTGGAACACATTTGCTCTCCTGTTCTTGGATTCAACTCTATGGTGTACATCTTATTGAATGACTTGGAGACTGCAGCTGCTCTAATTGGTATCTGTGCTATAACAATATTTTCAGTCAACCATATTTTACAGAATGTAAAGGTGAATTTCAAAAATGAAGTTTCAAGGAGACTTTTCACTTGGAGTAAACATTTAAATCTGGTGGCGCAAATTCACACTTCAGTTCTGTTTAGATATATTTTGGTGGAAACTTTTGAGAAGCATTATCCTAGAGAATCAAATTACTACTTCTCAAAATACAATAGAATGTACACTCTCAACACTCCACCTCCCAATATTATTCCCTCAATTCCATTCCACAGCTTGCGCATATCCAACAGGAGCTTGACTGTAGTTGTAAATCTTGAGGGAGAACCACAACTTAGCATAAACTGGGTTGCCTGGAAGGTGGCAGTTTTATGTATGAATGCATAAATTAGATTGGCTTTTAGCCAATTTTTGAAATCAAATGAAATGCCAAATAGTAGCATCTCCCACCAACTAAAATAGAAGCATCAAGCGAATAGAATTGGAGAGGTATATTTCAATTAATTTTTTTAAAGTTTAGTTTTTACATAGCTTAGCTTTTGTGAATTGAACTGCTGTAAACATTGATGTAACCGCCTCACTATAGTGCTGATTTTAAGTCCTTTGGGTATATACCAAGGAGTGGGATAACTGGGTCAAATGGTGGTTTCATTCCAAGTTTCCTGAGGAATCTCTGTATTACTTTGCAGAGTGGTTGCACCAATTTGCACCCCACCATCAATGTTTGAGGGAAACTTTTCCCATACTAATTAGAATAAGTTATACTCCATGTATGTATAATATGTCAAAATACACTCTACTGTCATATATACCTAAAAAGAACAAGTGAAAAAAATTTTAAAAATAAAAGTTTAATATTTCTATTAGTCTTGTAAATAATATATTTTAACTCAGAAGGCTTATGATGACAACCTGCTTTCTAATTAATAACTCACATTAGACTAATATTCACCCTTGGAATTAATTTTTTTTTCTCCTGGATCACTACCAAAACAGAAGTAATTGCAGTCCAAGAGATAATTTGTCCATGATTTCTTCCCAAAGAAATAATATAATTCTCAGTAGCATCTCTTCCAGATGCAATATGTCAGCACTGCACCATTATTTCTGAGTGACATTGCCACATGTCCACTCAAATAAAATTCAAATCCCATCTGGGCTGATCGCTTGGCTAAAATAACATGTTTACTAATGGGTGTTTGTTTTATTATGTAATTTCATCCCAGAAATTCACAAACAGAAATATTATATTTTAGGGCTTATATGTAGAGAGAAGTCATCCTCCTTGACTTTTGTTTTTGTTCTTGTGTTGTTTGTTTGGTGTGGCAGGATTTACTGAACCCACTCCTGGCATACTGAGTAGTAACTGTGCCAACAATTTCAATTCCATTAGTCATGGATAAAGAGATACATGGGAGCCCCTTCATTTAATTACACCTAATCATATTCTATCACGATTGCCATTTTAACTTACCTTTCTCATTCAACAATTTATTAGTGCTATAATTTTATTCTAACCAGATAGTTCTTTTCCATTTTATCTATGATGAGATCACAAACATTAACTAGCTCTAACTTCATTTTCTCTCTTTCTTTTTATGTTGGCACTTTTAAACATTTTTATTACATGCTTCCTTTTCAACTGTGAATTGAATGACACTTTAACTTTGAATCATAAATTATTGAACAAACCAGAATAATGATTTTGAACATTATTAAACTCAAATTTTTAGTAAACCAAAGGTTAAACAAAAAGTTTCATTGTGAGTCCCCAAAAGTGGAATCCCACCCAGACTGACACAAACTTCAGTAACTGATACACCTGAATTCACATAATGGAAAATGACAGGCTCCACTCCAGGGCACATCTCCTCTATTTTTGTTTTGGGTTTTCTGTTTTAAAAAAGAAAGTACTACATTTGACTTCAGAATCGATTTTCATTTAGTATTTCATCAGACTGTAGTTTGAATAAATAAGACTTTTTTGGCAAAACCCTGCACACACACACACACACACACACACACACACACACACACATGGGCTAGAAATAAAATCCTCCTTTGGTTTGATTTCCTGTTGACCAATCTTCAACCAAGCTAGGGATGACCTCAATTATCCTAATGTTTTCCCTCTCAATTCATATCAAAGAGCTGTCCTTTTGTCTCTCTCTCTCTCTCTCTCTCTCTCTTTCTCTCGCTTTCTCTCTTTCTCTTTCTCTCTCTCTTTCTCTCCCTCTCTCTCATAAAATGAGATGAACATTTGAGTTTTTTTCCAGCATGTCTCTATTGCGGTCAGTACTGCTGTGGATTTTCTCATGCATTGTCTTGTGTACAAAATTTTCTCTTAGGTAGGTGTAGATTTCCTGTGTGATGGGATATGCACATGACCAGCCCTAGGAAGTAACAATAGCCTGCCTTAGGGAATGTTTCCATAATGTACAAACCCAACAGCTATGCTTAATAACTCTTCCCAGTCCTTGATAACGGGACATGTTGAGCTTTTGCCAATTAAATGAATATGAAATGGGATCATATGTTGATTTCAATTTGTATTTTCTCTATCACCATTGCTGCTGCTTTTTTCAGACATTTCTTGGAAATAGGCACATTATCTTCTCTGTGCTGACTAGTCACAGCTTCTCCTACTTTTAATTGTGTGGTTTGTACTTTCCATAGTGATGTTTGGATATTTTAAAACACTATTCTGAATACTAGTTTTTTTTCATTAATTGTGTTCATTGAGAATATCTTCAACAGCTTTTAACTTGCATTTTCATGATTGATACATAAATATTTTCAATTTTAATATAATCAAATTTATTAATTATGTATTAGATAGCCTATGTGTCTGTGTTTTATTTAAAAAGAATTTTGCTACACTAAGGACAATTTTCTTCTGAATTTAAGTTTTTCTTTTTTAAATTATTTTAATAACTTTAAATTCAAATGTTGCAAGCAGTTCCACATCCCCCATACCAAGTTCCCTCCATATTTACATAGCTATAGCACAAAATCAAAACCAGGAAATTGACACTGATGAAATGCACGTTATTGTATGCCCTGTGCAGATTCATGTCAACCCACAGCTATTGAGACAGAGAACTGTCCTACCACCCCAAGATCTTTCTTGTGTTCTTTTTATTTTCTCCTCTAAGCAGATTTTAAGGCTTCTGTTTTCTTGTGTTACTTCTTAACTACCACGGTCATTGTGTTTCACCCATTTCTCCCCACTCATGCATCCAAAATCCCTGAAAATACAAATTTATTCTCTGTGTTCAGTGTTTTGTTACTTTGAGAATGTCACAAAAATGAAGTCCTGTGTGGCCTCTTAAGATTGACCCTTTCTACTCAGCTTTGTGCCTTGGAAAGTCATTCATGCTGCTGTGTGCATCCTGCTTTGAATTGCTGGGTCATGCCCTAAGCTATGGGTGCAGCATAGTTTCTAAATGTTCACCTATTACAGGATCCATGGGTCATCTTTCGTTTTGAGCAATCCAAATTAAAGCTGTTATGAACATTCATCTACATGTTTTTGTATGAACAGAGGTTTTCATTTCTTTAAGTATGCCACACCATTAGGTTGAATGAAAAACGTATATTAGTGTTTTTTTGTTTAACTGGCAAAAAGTACAGTTTATTTTATTCATTAAAAACTCACTGAAAAATGTTTAGGAAATATCTACTACATTTTATATCCTTTACTGGCACTGAAGACCTAAAAATGAGGAAGACAATTTTTTTCCAGAAACGTACATGCTGATGAAGGAAAGAGGCATGTAAAGAGGACATTATTCATTACAACAAAATTTTTTATTGTTGACATTTATTTTTTTAATATGGCTTTCTTCTTCTAAATTTTTTATGTTTTTACAGACTGCATTTTGATTCATTGTACACAAATTGGATACATCGTTTTGTTTCTATGGTTGTGTAGGATGTAGATTCATACCATCTGTGTAATCATATATGTACATAGGGTAATGATGTCTGTCTCATTCCAACATTTTTCATACCCCACCTCATTTCACTGTATGTAATCTAAAGTTCCTCTATTCTTGTCTCACCCCCCCACCCCCATTATGTATCATCATCCACTTATCAGGGAAAACATTCGGCCTTTGGTTTTTGGGAATTGGCTTATTTCACTAAGCATGATATTCTCCAATTCCATCCATTTATCTGCAAAACAATATTATTCTTCTTTATGGCTGAATAATATTGCACTGTGTATATATACCAGTTTTTTTTTTAATTCATTCATCTGTTGAAGGGCATCCAAGTTGGTTCCACAATCTACCTATTGTGAATTGAGCTGCTATAAACATTGATGTGGCTGCATTACTGTAATATGCAAAGTAAGCCCAAATCTTCATCATGTTAGTGTAGGACCAGACTTCCTTAACAAGATTCCCAAAGCACAAGAAATCAAAGCAAGAATCAACAAATGGGATTGATTCAAACTAAATCCTTTTCTCAGCAAAGGATGCAATCAATAATGTGAAAAGAGAGCCTACAAAGTAGGAGAAAATCTTTTCCACCTACACTTCAGATAGAGCACTAATCTCCATAATTTATAAAGAACTTACAAAACTTTACACCAAAAATACAAAGAACCCAATCAATAAAGGAACTGGACAGACACTGCAGAAGAAGATATATTAATAAATATATGAAAAAGTGCTCATCTCTAGTAATTAGAGAAATGCAAATTAAAACAACTCTTAAGATTTCAATTTACTCCAATTAGAATGGCTATTACTAAGAATACAAACAATAATAGATGTTGGTGTGGGTGTGGGGGAAAAGGAACACTTTTACATTGCTGGTGGAGTTGCAAATTGGTGCAGCCACTCTGGAAAGCAGCATGGAGAATCCTCAGAAAACTTGGAATGGGCCCACCTTTTGACCCAGTTATCCCACTCCTCGGTTTATACCCAAAGGACTTAAAATTAGCATATTATATTAGTGTTTTAAAGAAACCATCAAATGATTTTTCCAGAGTGGCCATAGGATTTTAAATGTGTACCAATAAGATATAAGAGATTCAGTTCTGCACATCCTCACTGGAGTTTGGAAACCGTAGCCGTTTGAGGGAATTATGGAAAACTTACCGTGGTGATCTTTCACACTCCCTATGTATGATACAGTCAACTTACATATTTTCTCTACACACACAGAAAACTACATCAGTGTTACAATTTTTGCTTTGACTATCAAAAATAATTAAGAAAACTCGAAAGAAGAAAGTCAACTACATTGATCCATTAACTCTTTCTCTTCCTTGAATTCTCTAATGTCCAACCTTCCTTCTTTTATCATTTCTTATTTTGAGCACTTCCTTTAGTCATTATTTTGGTTTAGGGCTTTTGGTAGCAGAGTCTCTTGGTCTTCCTTCATCAGAAAATGTTGTGATTTCCTCTTCATTACTAAAGCCTATTCTCCCTGGGGATCAAATGACAAGTCTTTCCTTCAGTAATTGAAAAATACAGTGTCACTTTCTTCTGACTTCCTGTTTCTGATAAGAAATCTGTTGACCTTTGCATGGTTTTTCACTTACAGGTAATCCCTCATTTGTCTCTCCCTACTTTTCAAAAATTGTTCTTTGTCTTTAGTTTTCATACCTTTTATTGATGGGCTGTGGAGAGAATTTCTTTGAGGTTGTTCTGTTTAAGGTTTACTCAAATTCTTAAATCAGTAGGCATATGTTCCTTTCCAAAAAAGTTTCAGTATTTTTTAAGTATTTTTTCTGTCCATTCTTTCTGTCCTCTCTCTAGGGCTCTGATGGCATGAACATTCAATCCTTTGTTATGTCTTAAAAATCCCTGAGGCTTCCTAGTTCAGTTTTGTCAGTCTTATTTCTCCCTGTGTCTATAGCTGATCCAGGGAACAGCTTCATTTGATAGTCTTGAATTCATCATCATCCACTCCTCTGAAGATCAACATTCCTGAAACATTGAGCTCATTTTAAAGGTGTTTTCCTTCCCGAAGTTCCTAAATTTCTTGCACAATTTCTTCTAATCCAGAAAGTGGAGTTCATGCCTGATGAAATTTAAAGAGCACCAAACTTAGATTTGGCAAAATGAATCTGAGATGTGTTTTCACTATCTGCTAGCTGATAAACTGGTGCAAATAACCTATCAGATCTTTATCTTTCTCACACAGAATTAAGATAATATTAACTATCATTTAGAAATGCCAGATGCATTACAAAAACAACATATAAATGATATCTATCATTGTTCCAAAAGGAAAGACATTGACCTGACTCAAGTGCCTGGGTTCTATTCACAACATGGTCTCTCAATGTGCATCTTAATTTCTACAGTAATTTGTTTCAGAATATATTCAAATTGGATGCTGTATTAAGTATTCATATTTTACCCCTGAATCAGAAAGAAATAGACAAATAAAACTTGAAGTGACTTTAACAGGAAAGCTTGTCAAGGAACATTTCAAAACTGGAATTTTAATATCTTCATGAAAATTCTAGTCAAAATAACCAATGGTGAGAATTAGTGTTTAAAAGCACCTAACAATTATTTGTGGGAATAGAATGCCTTCTTAAGGAAACAACACAAAGCCAAGTAAAATAAATGCATGCAAGTGATCACAATCTCTGGGTTTTTTTAAATCCTTTTTTCCCAAATCAAATCTTGTTTATTTCCTCAGGAATGAGTCAAACACACAATACTGTGACAAGTAAAAAAAAATTAAAGTTTTTTTCCCCATTGTGTTGAGTCATTACCTGTGGTAAATAGCTCTGCAGTGTGAAGAATTCATAAAAGATCTAGAAAGATTAAATTCTGACAAGGTTTCCATTACTTACAATTAAAGCAAGAAAATTTTTCCTAATTTTCCATTTCTTCTTTATTAACTCTATCAGAGTCGAACTAATCATTCTCAACTGTATGCCTCCAAGATAATAAGAGGTTAGCCTGTGCTTCCTAATAAGGAAGTTAACCATTACCCTGTGTATTTTCTTTTACTGCTTTCCTAGAAGTTAGGTTTAAAATTCATGAATGTCTGGTGTTAGGGTTAGTACTCCTGTTTTGCAGATGAACAAACCAAAGTTCTCTTAGCTCAGCAGCATCACATGGCTCATAACAAGTATATTGAAAGCTTGAATATGTACCTAGGTATATTTCATTATTTCAACTCAGTATTCAAAAGATAATGACCCCCTTTATTTTGAACAAGCATGAGTCTGTTTCATCTTTCACTGGGTGTTAGATGTTGAATTATGATCCTCACCAAAAAATTCACATGTTGAGTTCATTCCCACCAGTACCTCAGAGTGTGACCTTATTTGGAGAAAATGTCTTCAAAGAGGTAACCAAGTTTTAAAATGAGGTCATTGGGATATGCCTTAATCTAACAAGTATCCTTATAAAAATGGAAATTTAGGCACATACACATAGAATATGTGAAGAGACAAGATAGCTATCTACAAACCAAAGAGAGAGGTTTCAGAAGGAGTCAACCCTGCCAACACCTTTGCTATGGAATTCTGTCCTCCAAAACTCTGAGAGATTAAGGGTGTGCTGTATAAGTCATGCAGGCTAAGTCAAATGTATAAATTGAATGGCAGCCATGGAAAGGTAAGACACTGCATCTTAATGTTTACTGCGACATTTTGATATGCCTCTACTGAAGCCATTGGACAGAACCCTGAGCCTTACCACTAGACATCATCTGCTAGGCCAGTGCAGACCTACAAGTAGAGTCTATGTAGAATGACTCATTACTCCTCCAATGTACTAGACACTGGCTCCTGTTCTGGTTCATGCGTCTGGTACATTGCCACCTGCAGACTACCCTTTATTAGAAGAAAATAACTTGTGTGCACCATGCTCCTTCCTTCTGGAAAGGTTAATGGATCATAGCTCATTTACTTCTAAATCTCAGGCAAATATGAGTCCAGGGTACGACAATTAGTACAAATATAACTTCCCTGAAGAAAGTTAACACTCATGATATGTTAGAGTTGAAAATCCTTAAAGATCACCTGTCTTTTAGACTGTAAAACTGGACCCCTTGGAAGGAAATGACATGTTTCTTTAGCTGCTGGAAAAGGTAAATATGACTCTCAAAATACCAACTCACAGTTTCTTCCTGTTCTCTATATGCATCTCTCCCAAAATAAGCATGTCACTTTATAATAAGGTTTAATTGACTTGTTATGAATTTGTTGGATTTTGTATTTGTATGGGGATGATAAGCTTCTCCTTTATTTCCCTTTGCCAGTTTCTGTGAATTATTTTTAAATCTGGATTGCAGTAATGGAAATTCCTTAGGAAATAACTCTTAGGAAAACTGGCTCTAATTATTTCTATTTAGAATTCTATTGACAATACTAATCCCATGATTGTGCTTAAAAATGCATTGTATAACAAAAGACACTCTATTTCACAGAAATATTAGTTTTGTCATTCTCTGTCATTTCCCTTCAGTGTTCATCTTATTTGGTGGTGTTCCCTGTTCTCCCCCACAAGAACAGCTGAAAAATATCATGAAGTAGTTTTATTTAAGAAAGTAGTTTTGCAATTACAAGAATTGCCAAATGTCCTGAATCAGCATATTAAATGGACTCAGACCACAGTCCCCAAGTACCAGTATTTCTTTGGTCCCTAGTTGATTGTCTTGAGTCAACAAGGGTGAATTGGATTAAACAAGCAGGAAAAGGAGGAAAAAGGAATTGATATTTCAAGTAAAGGGAACAAAAGAACAATGGAATGGGGCGGGGGGAGTTGCCCACAATGTAGAGAACACCAAACGGGAAGGTAGATTGGATGCTATCATGAAGAGACTGAAGAACAGTCTAGTTCAAGTTTATTCCATATATTGCAGGTGGCAGGGAGCCAGTCAAGTGACTGAGTAGCATGACCAGCCCTGTTTTTGAAAAATATTGGGACAATTAAACTACTCAGTCAAAGAGGAAGTATAGGAAAGCACAAAGATGAAATCAAAGGCTCTCTTGGTAATTTGATGAAATTAATGAATTAACAAATAATGGTTAGAAACAAGGAGGCAGTATACAAGCAACAAGTATTGGCAAGGATGTGGCACATGCAAACATTGCTGGTGGAACTGCATATTAGTGCAACCGCTCTGGAAAGCAGAAGGAGATTCATTAGAAAACTTGGAATGGAACCACCAACCCAGCTATCCCACTCCTCAGTTTTTACCCAAAGAACCTAAAATCAGCATACTACAGTGATGCAGCCACATCAATATTTATAGCAACTCAGTTCACAATTGCTAAACTGTGGAACTACCTAGATGTCCTTCAACAGGTGAATGGATAAAGAAACTGTGGTATGGCATTTGCAGGTAAAAGGAGAAATTATGCTAAGAGAAAAAGTCAATCCCAAAAAACCAAAGACCACATGTTTTCTCTGATATGTGAATGCTAATCCATAATGAGGAGGGGGAGTGGGAAGAATGGAGGAACTATGGATTGGGCAGAGGGGAGTGAGGGGACGGGAAGGGTTATGGGGGTGAGAAGAATAGTGGAATGAGATGGACATTATTACCCTATATACATGCATGATTGTATGAACAATATGATTGTGTGCACAAGAGAAATGAGAAGTTGTGCTCCATTTATGTACAATGAGTTGAAATGCATTCTGCTGTCAAGTATAACTATTTCAAACAAATTTAAAAATTTAAGAAAGAAATAGGAAGGCAGTACAGAGCAAAAATATTTTAAAAAATAGATAAAGCCAGCAACAAATCAGAAGTAACATGAGTCAGAGTTAATGAAGAGCCAGAGTTAATGAAAAGATGAGGTTATAAGTGAGAAGGCCACAGTGAGGCAGAAGGATGCTTTCAGAAAGAGTGATGTCTTAGGCTGAGGATGCTATTTTCATGACCACGTAAAAAGCAAGACATTTCTAGGAGAGGTGATGAGTCCATTTTGAACTCTTGTGGAATATGCTGTTGGAAATGTCATGGGGGCTATTGATAGTGCTAACCTGGTGCTCACAAGTGAATTTGGGTGACATATGTATTAGTCTGCTATGGGACAAAGATGGAAGTGAAAGTCAAGAGAGAGGCTGAAATGACCTAGAAGGGATATACAATGTAGGAAGAGAGTAATCTAAAGCCACATAGCTGAGATTAATGCCCTTTAAGGGGTGTGGGGGAGAAAGAAAGGAAGAAGACAGCAATCAGAGTTTCATAAACCAAAAGAAGGAAAGTACTGTACACTCAGAGTAGGAAAATAATGAAGGGAAGTCAAATGTGAGAAAAAATGAGAATTAGTTACCTTTGAGGAAGCATTTTCAGTTGCATGGTTGTATAACAAAATACAGAAGTCAGATTCATTTGTCTCGAAGTCTCAGGAGGAAATCAGTTAGCAGAGGCAGCACATGGGGAACTCTTTCCTTCAGGTTTGGTTTCATCCCCAAAGGCCCATGTGTGAAAAAACTTCATCACCAGCTTGTAGTGCTTTTGGTAAATGGTCGAACCCTTAGAAGGTGGGGCTTAGTGAAAGGAAGTTAGGTCATTAGGTTGATGCAGTCAAGTCATTAGGGGAATATTGGAACCCTGACCCTTCCTGTCTCTCTCTTTAGTTTCTGGCCACCACAAAAACAGAATTCTTCTGCTACATGCTCCTGCTATGATGTACTGTGCTGCCACAGGCCCAAAGCAACAAGTTACCATGGGCTAAAATCTCAGAAATTTTGAGTCATATAAACTTTTTATCTTATCAATTTTATTTTCTCAGGTATTTTGTCACAGTAAGAGAAAGCTGGCTAATGCACTCTTCTAGAAGTTTAGTAAAAGTTTAAATAAAATCAGGTTGGAAAGAAATGCATTCAGTGTAGGAAGACCAAAGCAAAGGTAGAGGCCACATATACCCAAATCAAACTTGGGAAAATTTTGTTACCTTCATATAAATACATGTTTTAAAAAGTAACTCTTCAAGGACTTTCTACTATTAAAGGACTGTTAAAATCTTCAATTATTCAGATAATCAATGGCATTTTCCTTTCTTTCCTTTTTTTCACCCAGGGATGTATCTTACTTGCTCATGGTGGTGTGGGATCTTTTAATAAACAAATATTTTAACTAACAATGATTAGAAAATATTTTATTCTTTTCCTTTCTTTTTTCATTATTTTATTTTTAATTGATAATAATTGTATATATTTATGGGGTACAATGCAATGTTTATATATATGTTTAATAAGTGCTATTTTTAATATTCCAGAAATATTTTAGATTTATTATTTGTTTATACAAGAAGTATTCTTCATGTCAGGATAATTTATCTTGCTTGTCTCTTTGTTGCCTTCAAAACATTCTATGAAAAGTTACCTTTTGTTTGCTTGGTACTCCTGATTGAATCAGGAGATTTTTCTCCACAAACTTGCTGTATGTAGTAAAAATCTGCAGCCAAGTGTAACCAACTCCAAACACCAGGTGTTTGTAGAAGGGCCTCAGGAGGGGAGTGAGCATCAAGGGCTAACAGTGGCCAGCCAATGGTTTTGATGCTTTAGCTCTTAGGACAAGTTTCCCCACATAAATGATGAGGTGTTTTAGAACTGTGGTCAAACTTTTTATATAAACTAGAGCTCAGACCACAAACTATTAAAGTGCAACATGTCAGTTAATAATTGTTTAATGTCCAATGCCAAGAAAGTACTGCTCACAAAGAGTGTCCTTGAAAAGAGAACCGTGATATTTACAATGCCAGAAGGACTTTTCTGACTAAGCCATGTGAAAATAACTATGTATGTGCACTTCAGCTCTGCCAAGTTTGTCTCAGTTTAAAATGCAAGTTTTGTCTTTCTGTACTTTTCCTATATAGAATTGCTATTTTACTTAATAGACAAGTAGAGCTGTACAAAAGATTAATGCCTCTTTTGTTATTTTTCCTGATTAAGAAGAGTTATTACATTCATATTTTATATTACATATATAGTTTTTTAGTTTTGAAATTACAGAATGCATTTTCTGCCATACAATAGACATTAAAATTACTCAAAATCCTACCACCAAATAAATGCACCTTGAATATTGTATAACAATATTGATACACAGGGAAAACATATGTAAAGATATAAAAGAAAGATATCCATAAAAATTATTTAATAAATACATAATATTTTATTTTTTGATGTGCTATGTATTATTTAGTAATTTTCTATTGCTGAGTATTTGGGCTTAATCCAATTTGTTACTATTTTCCACAATATTTAGAACAAGTTTACACATATAAACGCATATATGTTGATATATTTATGCCTCAATTTCCTTAGCACAGCTTTTATAAATTAGACTATTCAAAGGGTTTAGAAATATTTCAAATCAGAAAATCAATAGTATTTGTCAGTGCATTATTGATAAGATACAATTCTTAAATACTATTTTCAATTTCAGAGTAGACACAGTTTTCAACTACCCATCATCTCTAAAACAAATGGAAAAGAAAGTAAGAAATCATGACAATATTATACATATTCTTTTTTTCTCATCTTCATCTTAGTTTTATCGTTGCTAGCTTATCTTCAGCAATTTGGAGTTTGTTGGGGAAGACTTTGACTTATGCTTCTTTCTTTAATAGAATTATTGTTTTCCTTCATAAATTGCAAGGTCCGTGTGCAAATCATGGGGCTAGAGCTAAGGCTTGCCTAAAGGAAGTCACCTGCTCATGCCTTGAGGCTAGCCCTGGTTCTATTTGCTAGTACAAGGGGGAGTTGTCAAAGAGAACCCATGCCAGAGTCTCACTTCCATGTTAATTCACTCTTAAGGGAGGGAGACAGAAACAAAAACTATGGATGAATCTATAAATCATGCACAGGTTTTCCTTCTGCATTAGAAGGACAGAATCCTTGAGTATATCATGTTGGCATCCTACTGTGTTTCTGGCACTTGATGTTAACTCCATTGGACCTCACTTCAGTCATTTCAGGAGCCCTTTCAGGAGAGGCACATGCTATCCTACCTCTTTGGCCAACAAGGATGGAAGTCAGGGCAGGAATGGTGTGAGGCTGAGGGCCTAAGAAGGGAGTACGTTTTCCTGTAAGGAAAGAATAGATAATTCTCTCAGGCTGGAAAGGATGAGATATATAGATCAGAGCCTGCAAACAGTTGCTTATCAGATACTGAAAACCCAAAAGGTTGAATTCCAATAAACACTAAAATTGCAGACCAACCAGATTAAAAGAAGGGTGTTAAGAAAGACCAGATGTCTAGGTTGGTTCCACAAACCAACCTAGATGTCCTTCAATTGATGAATGGATAAAGAAACAGTGGTATATAAATATACAATGGAATATTACTCAGCCATAAAGAATGATAAAATTATGGCATTTGCAGGCAAATGGATGAAATTGGAGAATAGCATGCTAAGTGAGATAAGCCAATCTCAAAAAACCAAAGGATGGGGCTGGGGAGATAGCTCAGTCGGTAGAGTGCTCGCCTTGCAAGCACAAGGCCCTGGGTTCGATTCCCAGCACCGCAAAAAAAAAAAAAAAAAAAAAAAAAAAAATGGTATGCCTTGACTCCATGTACAAACAGAGAAACAACATGTATCCCATTTGTTTACAATAAAAAAGTAAATAAAAAAAAAAGAAGGACCAGATGTCAAAGCCTTTTGCTCTATTTGTGTGACATACATGTAAAAATGAGGTTGTGCATGGTACATGGGGCACCAGTCATAAACATACAATCTAACCCTTTATCCAATCAGAGTCATTGTGAATTGTTGTCTCTCTTCAGAGTGTGACTTTCAAGTTTAGGTGTAATGAGGTTGTGATGATCTATAGTTTCTGATCTCACACAGCTGGTATTTTGGAGGTGTGGCAGGCAGGGGAGACAGGCCAAATCACAGAAGTTTATGTTTGTTTTCGTCAATGTTTATTTCAGGTTATCAGCCTGTATATGACTCCTCCTATTCCTCTGCTATTCTTCCTTTTGTCCATTGATAGAGAGAGAGAGAACTTAAATGGGCAATAACTTCAAACACATAGTGATAAATCAATAACTATGGGTGCTGCTGGAGTGGCATGCAAGTTTATCTTACTCCCCTGTTGTCTGCTACCTAAAATCTCCAACAATAAGGAGTTGATAACAGGCATCCTACAATGTGATACTCCATCAGTAATATACTCTCCCACAGTCACACAGAGTACCATCAGACACGTCACCCAGGCCTCTCCCACCAACATCTGCAGTCCAAGGGCAGAAACCACAAGTAAAGAGGATAACAACTTCCGTAAAAATCATACACAGAATAGTTAATTGTTGCACAAGATTGACAAGGAACAACCAAACAAATTTGCTCAGCAGCACATAACAATAAGCACTTGATTTCACTCGCATTTGTGATTCATCCAGGCAGCTTGACGGTATGAGCTAGGCTCAGGACCCATTCTGTGTAACAACCGTGGATTGACTGGAGATCTGCTATGTAGCTTTGCTATTTTGGGAAGACAGTTTACATATGTCTATGGACCAGGTTTGGACAGAGTATAAAAGTAGAGAAGCAAGAGAAAATGAAGAGTATTCAACAGTCAGAAGTGTATAGCATCACTTCCTCACATTCCCTTGTCCAGATTTAGGACATGGAAAATCTTATTTCATCTCTTGATCAAAGGGGCTCCACAGTCCCACTGCCAATAACTTGGATACTGGAAAGAATGGGAAACAGAAGTCACTTTTACAGTTAATTCACCACTCTATGAAACATCTGAAACAGCTAACCTGTGGAAGAAAAGGCCTGTATTAGTCAGCTGGACATTACTACTACGAAATACCCAAGGAAACTAACTAATAAAGAGAAAAGATTTATTTATCTCACAGTTTTGGAGGTGAAAAGTCATAAAGCCTTAATTGACCCCTTCTGGTAAGGGTAGTTTATGGTGGCATATCTTGGAAGGAGCATATGTAGAAGTAAAATGGTCATACCCAGAGCCAGAATTCAGAAAAAGAGAGAGACACCAGGATCCAAAAATCCTCTTTGACGGTATACCCCAAAGATCTAGGAACCTCTCACTAAGGCCCATCTCCTAAAGTTTTCACTACTTCCTAATAGCACCACCCTGAGGACCTTACCTTTAATACTCGAGCCCTTAGGAACATCCAGCATCCAAGTTATAGCAAACCAGTTGTCTGTAATGCAACCATGTTAGATAAACCAACACTCAACCAGACTTCAGGCATGCAGGAGAGCTGCAAGGACAGAAGAACCTGCCAGCTGAGTCCAGCCGACCTCAGCAGAACCAGCAGATGTGTGAGAAACTTGTAAGTCGTTAAGACACACAGCAAGTGGTTTGATTCAGTCTAGACATCTAAGTTTTTCATCCCAATCAAATGTTCCTACCCTGAAGTCTGCTACCATGTGTCATATTTGTTGAATGAGTTAAGCAGTGAAAGAATACATGAATCAACATAAATAATTTAAAGCCTAATTCTAAAGTACAGTGTTGTTATTTTAGTTTGCCATAATTTCCACCATGATAGGGGCTCTATTTATCAGGGGTTTCTTTATTTTCTGCCCTCAAACCCTAGAAGAAGAACAGTCGCTCAGTACATATGTGTAGTTTGGTTATAGGTTTCCAGTTGTTGTGAATAAAATTTCTTCAAAATACATTTTCTTTAGTTCATTCAAGTTAAATTTCTCTCACACATAGATTGGAGCGGAGAAACAAGACAGCACGTGTAAAGAACACACTCCAAGGCCTGCCTGACTTCCCAGCCCCACCAGCAACATAGCATAATAAAAGGTCATCCACAATGGGCATATAACACCGAGTGAAGTCAGACGTGAGCCAGGCTGGTTGTGTGACTTCATCCAAAAAAAGCTTTCAGCAAGAAAAACATGAATTTAGCAGCTCAATCATAAATGCTAGTGGTGATTGTGTAAAAATACAGCAGTCATTACTGCTGTACCATAGATAATTAATTTGTTTCAATTTTTATTTACAAAGTGTTCTTTGAATCCATTTATTCAAAAGGGGGAGAATACAGAAAGATGGTTGAAATATTTAGTATTTCTATACTTAGTATTTATTTAAAGCTTATAAACATTTAATAAATGTCAAAATTCTCCTGGAGCATGTATGATCATAAAAATTAACATCACATTACCCTTACAATCCCCAGAGACTAGTAAGACTCTTCATCAGTCTTACTTATTGGTAAGGTTTTAAAAAATTCTATTTTTAGATGCCAATAGTTTTATGAGATTCTGGTTTTGTGTATAGAAATAAAAATTGTTTTCAACCCACACCATGAAAATGTCCAATGTTTTATTTCCAAACACATATACATGCATACATATACATACACACAGAGACACACATGCACTTGAAAAATGGAAATAGAGTTAAAATATGCAAAACATATAAACCCAATAATGCACCACTTAAAGTAATGCTATCATTCCTGTGTATGAAACTTATATTTGATATAGAGTTGTGAATGAATGTAACTGTGTTAGTTAGCTTTCCATTACAGTAACAAGCACCTGAGGTCAAACAACTTACAGGGAGAAAAGTTTTATTTTGGCTAACAGGTTTGGAGGGCTCAGTTCATGACTAATTGACTCTTGTTTTAGATCTACAATGGCATCTCATGGTGGCAGCCTGTGGAGGAGCAAAGCAGTTCACCTCAGGGCCAGGGGTGAGAAAAAAAGAGGAAGAGGAAGGGGTTGGGGTCCTACTACTGCATTAGAGGGCAAACTCCCAATTACTGAAACACCAACCACTAAGCTCCACTGCTTAAAATTTGTACCACCTCCAATAATGCAAAGCTGGGAGCCAAGCCTTTAGCACATGGGAATTTGGAAGAGATTCAAGATCCAAACTACAATAAAGAGTTTACAAAGTATACTTTTATATTCAATAAAGGTCTATGTGAGACAAAGTAATGGTATACCAATAGTAGAACAATAAATTTTACAATTTCGGCATTTAAAGGGTGTCCAAAGAGCACCAAGGCAAAGACCACTCTACTTCACCATTTTATTAATGAACACTGAGGTCAGTTAGATGTAGACCTGGCCCAAAGTGCTACAGCCCAGAGACAAAAGGCCTGGTTCTCAAACCCAGGATTCAAGAATGCCCTATTTTCTCCCAGTGGATTTATTTCCAGAAAATAATAGATCTTAAAACTAGTACCCAATTGTAGGCTGTTTAGCTAATTATCTTCATTTTTTTCACTGAAATCGGAATTAACATATCCAAAATGAAGGTAACATGGTGAGAAATTTGTAGAGTATGAAAGGTTCCATTCTGTGTTCCACTTTACCACATTCTTTTTTAGATTATGTAAATTCAGAGTAAAATTTCATTTGATATATTTTATTTCATAAAAAAAATTCACAATGTTCTCAGAATAAAAACAAAAGGAAAACTTCTTCAAGCTTAATAACAAAGTTATGAAAACATAAATCTGAAATAATGGCATGGCATTGACTTTGTTGTCTTCCAGTCCCTTCCTTCACATGTGAACACCTGTTAATAAATGCATATCACATTTAGATATAGATATCGCGTAGCAGCTCTTAAAAGGAATTGATAATATTCCAAACAGTACATAACCCCAACTCACATCCCAGCAGCCGTACAGTCCCTGGAACTCTGCAATTTTGATCTGTCTCCTAACAGCTCATTGGACTCAAAGGGAAAAAGAGCAGTTCAAAGGCTAATGTCCAGTCGAACTTAAAACAGGGATGGAAAGAATTTTCCCCTCAGGAATTTAGAAATCCTTACTCAGATTTTGTAAAATGGTTAATTAACAATAAAACCCACAAGGTCAAAATGTAAAAATAACAACTCTCCTCCCAAGAACACGTATCACATGATGTCTTGCTTAGTAGTGCATTGTCTAAACACAGTTGTACAGTCTGGTACTTGAAAACCCAGACGTGCTCTTTGCAAATATGTTGAAATCTCAAAGTGCAAAGGCACTACATGGGTGATAGCTCAATTTCTGAACACAAGTGTCACATCCATAGTATCCCATCTGTGTCTCCCTGACAACAGGAGGGCCACTCCAAGGGAGTAACACAGACCGGGGTTGAAGCAGCTGCACTAGCTACCTTCTCTGAGGTGTTTGGTTATTTATTTAACCTATTTAACCTCTCTCAGGTTGTGAAGAACAAATAAACTAGGCCCTGGGAAGCACTTGGCCAAGTGAACACATGTTAAAGTTTCAGTAAGTGTTATTTTTATCATCATATGAAGATCCAAGGGAAGCGTCTGGGTCACTCTAGGTCCACAGAAATGGAATCCTTTATTATTTTAGCCATTTTTCTGCCAGTTGCTAGCCATTTTTCTGCCATATTACTTCACAACCCAGATCAAGTGGTTTCTCCCAGGTCTCAACGTACACTCCATCACTTTCATAGATGTTTAAACATTTCTCAGGACTCTCTGTGACCCTCCACATTCACTTACTTCATCTCAGCAATGAAAATAATGAATTATTTAAATTTTTTCAAAAACATCATTATTTTCTCCATGCATGACTACATAGGACCCTTCAATGTTGTTAGTTCTCATAATTGTAAGGCATGCCAGGCATTTTAATGTCCTAGTCATCTATAGATCAAAATATTAGTCATTCTTTTAGAGTTTAAGCTATCCACTTATCAAAGATGGAGAACACTATTTTTTTTCATATTAATAGAATTGTATTTTAATCTTGATATTTCCTTAAGAGGTCTTTAAGAAATCTTTTGACATTCTAATTATAAGGTGATATATCTTGTCCCAGGGAAGAGTTTTGATAACAGAACACAACATCAAAGAGCCAGTTCTTAGTTTTTAAATCTCAAAAGTCATCAAATACAGAAAAATGCAGTCAATATTCTGTATAGGTATGCTAAACCCACAGACTCGACCAAAAACAAATCAAAAACAAGTAGTTTTATATTGTAGCAGTGCAGTAAAACAAATATTTGTGCAGCATTTTTATCGTATTGGGTATCACAAATAATCTAGAGATGATTTAAAGTAATCCCAGATGTGAGTAGGTTATATACAAAAGACTACACCATTGGACATCAAAGACTTGATCATCTATAGGATTTGGTGTTCATGGGCTCTCTCAGAACCAATTCCCTGAGGATGCCCAGGAGAGACAGTATGAAATAACTCTGCTGCCCTCCATAATAGAAAGAAAAAAAAAAATCCCCAAATCATGAAAGAAAAAAAAAAATGCAAGAAAGCACAGGAAACTTTTGTGGCATTGTTGACCTAGGGGCTGAAACCATGTCCACCCCAAGGCAAGTCTAGGGTAAGAAAAGAACATTCTGGACAAGCTTGAAGAACTGAGGGCAGAGTGACCTTTATATGCCTCTCCTGCTGAAGCTCCAAGGGGCGGCAAAGCCTTGAGGGCTGCCCCCGCCTGCTCTAGACTGGTAAGAACCAGCAGGCTAGAACAGTCTGGGATAACTTCAAAGGCTTTCTTATAGCCACAAATTGCTGCCAAAGCCTGACACAGATTTCTGTCTGCCCTAAAATAGCATGAGAATATAAAGAAGTTTAGCCAGACACAGAAGTTTAAACTGGGAAAGAGAAAAGGGTCAGAACGTGAACAAACATTACTGTGACTATGTGTGCTAATGACTAAAAGAATAGGAAGAATGAAGGATACCTCCATGACCACCAGGGCAGGTAATGACTGTTTAAATCACTAGTTCTTAAACCCGGGGCATCCCAGGGGCTTAGGGGTTACAGAAAACCTAAGTCATCAAGCAATAGATGTCAGAAATTAAGGGGTACAAAATAGAAATTGTGTCCAGGTATCAAAAACTAGTTACATTTTTTACACAACTGAGTTTGTGAACTGAAATGCAAATATGCAATTATAAGCAGATACACTCCTTTATGTACCAGAATACCAGATAAGAAGTTCTCTTCATACACAATGATTTCATCACTTGAATTCATAGGCATGTTTCTTTGAGAAGTCAAGAAAAGAAGTTAAGATAAGGGATGTGGGGGCAGATTTGGGTTCAGGATTCTTGTCCTGACACTCCTTTGATACTTTTTCACCTTTGTATTTGATATCGCCATGCAAAACTAGTTCTCTCTGTCTTATCCTCAGTTGCCAGGGTGTTGTCAGATTTAAAATACTAGAGACACACTGACAGCCCACCAACAGCGCTCTAATAGTATAAAAGTAGGTTACAGCCTATTTGCCTCAGTTCTGCTTACCTACATGACCTGTTGGACTTTCAACAACGGAATTACAAATCCTGATAAAGGTAAGAATATAACACATTTGAAGAGACAAGGCAATCTTTAGAACCAGACTCAAATAAGTTACAGATTTGGGAACTATCAGACAGGGAATGTAAAATAACTATGATTAATAGGGCAAGGGTTTTCTTGGAAAAAGACAACGTGCAATGGATGACTAATGGAAGCCGAGAGATGGAAACTCTAGGAAAGAATGAAAAGAAATTATGGAAATAAAAAGCATTATGATAAATCAGGAATGCTTTAATGAGCTCATCAGAGTTCTGGACATCATCAAGAACAGGCCATCTTAAAGACAGCTCAGTGGAACTCAGAAGATGGTACAGGGGATCTAGGCAGCAACGCTTGACTCCACCACAGTCCCAAAACAAAGCAGTGGAAGAACAGCTGACCAGAGAGGTGGTGAGAGAGCAAACACTTTAAAATTCAATATTGGACAATTTGAGATTTGGAGTGATGTGGAATGTGGTGACTGGAGCAGAAAATATGGAAAGAATTCCTTGATCCTGACCCTGACCTGGGTGGAGTCAAGGGCGGGGTGGATAACAAAGAGACAAAGAGAGAGTGGAAAAAAAAATCTATACGCTTATTTCCCCAACAACAGTTGGGAAGAAAAGCAGACCAAGTTAAAATGGGACAGGAGCAGCAAAGACACTTAAGATCACACAGCTTAGCCCAAATTGTGGGCTGAAAGCTGTGTGAAGCAAGGCAGCCATTTTGTAGAGGCCACGGCTAGCCAGTCTCCCTAGAAGAAATTAAATCAATACAGTTTCTCCCAATCTACATAGAGTAACAAAGAAAATCATGGGAATACCTCTGAAATGCATTGTCTCAGTAGTTCATCTAGAAAGAACTTCTAGAGGGATCGTTGCTAGCTGAATGTTACCAAAACCCCTTTCACTCACCTTGGACAAGAGGAATGGGTATCTCAGCTAAAGAAGAGCCAACTGACATCCTACCCACCCCCAGGACAGTGACAAGTAAAACTCTGGTGATCTGCACCAGCCAGGATGGAGACTTCTGTGCCACAAAACACCCACATGAACCTGCACTCACAGGCCCCACAGTTGCAGAAAGCTACCAAGCACTCAGGTGGTACTGCTACAAAGAAATCCTAACAGAGTGGAGTGGGTGCTCAGTGATTCACAGCCACTAGCCATAGGAGCTCAAATGAAGGCTAACTAACACTCTACCCCAAGTCATGGGAATGGTACCCTGGTGATTTTTATCAGCCAGGGTGAAAGTTTCTGTGCCAGACTGCACACAGAGAGCCAGCATTCACAGGCCCCACAGATATAGACAGCCATCAAGCTCTATGCCTCTATGAAGAAGTCCCTGTGGAAGGGAGCAGGTGTTAGGCATTCCCCAGTATTCAGTGACAGCTCTGAGCCCTGCACCCTAGACCCCTGGACCCAAAATAAACAGGAGAAAACTCAGCATCTTCCAAACATGCAAATTCAAGTCTCCAGACTGACCAATAACAACTAGCTTATAAAAAAAAAAAAAGGAAACCTATCAAAATGTATAAATGAATTCTACTGTCATGTACAACTAATTAGAACAAGTAAAATTTATTTTTTTTTAAATGGCAACCAGGAAAATAATTCCTGTGCCCTAGCACCTCCAGCAAGGTCTATAGCTGTGAGTCTCAGAGTTACCAGTTAACTTAATTCTCATTCACTGAGATAATCCCAAGCAGCCATCAGAGAACACAATGGCAGTAGACCCCCTAAAGGGACTTATAGAGGAGCATCCTGGACACCAGCCGCCACATAATTTGCCCAGACACATGCCCACCAACCTGCAACCTATGCACTCCAGAGGGGGCGGCATCCCTATACCACCCCCACAGGCCACCCAGCACCACATCAACCAGCCTATAATACATCTACCCTAGAATACCACACCCCACACTCCAAAATATAAGCAGGTAGAGCCCACACTAGATTAAACAGCACTGGGTTCACAGAACTTTTCTTCAGGAGACCACACAAGACTGCATCCCCTAATAGGGAGTAATCTCACCTCTCAATTAAAATTAGGAACCATCTGGGTACCTGGACCCCACAAAGATCAGAGGGGGTCTCCTGGAATTGTATCAGTTGTGAACTAGTGTGATCAGTACCTTCACATTCAGAGCAACTTAAGTAAAGTCAAGGTGTGGTGGGCATCTTTTTATACTCTCAAATCCTAATGAAATCCAGGTCAGAAAGCCTCAACAAGAAATCTCCCTACTTCAACACACATTATCACAAGTAACTACAATGCCAGTTTTGATTAAACAGATATGACTTTTCATTTTGAATTGATAGATGTACCCTTATTGTTTGATGTTGCAGCTCACAACCCAGTTGATTGTATTTCTTCTAATGTTTTAAAGCATTAACTGGAATTCTTCTTTCTAACTTCACTTTCTTAACTCAGATTTATACTTGCATCTTGTAGTCTCTCTCTTCCCTCTCACAGTATCAGGTCCTAACCCCAAATAGACCCCATTTTTTCCTCCTTTTATCTTAGTTTGAATTTTCTATCTTTTCTTTTTTTCTTTTTGTTTATTTGTCCATTTTGTCCATTTTTTTCTCTTCTTCTCATTTCAACCTCTGTATGGTATAATAGTAATTTTACTATTCAATATCTAATTTCTCAACCTATTCAATAACATTACTATAATCTTATACTTGGATTAGAGAAACTGTGAAGAATATTTTCAATAAGTATTTTTTCCTAAGGTTTATTAGTACATGGTTTTACTCAGAAGTAATTTCAGTTAATAATGTTCAGTATATTTTCACTAAGTGGTGCCAAATACTGGACATAGCAGAGGACACACATTAAGTGGGAGTATCAATACTTGCATATTCACCCAGCCTAGGACATTTAAGATAAAGAAGTTCACTAAATAGTCCCTAGCATAAAGTATAACAGATAATCAGAACAATAGAAGCATGGACATAAAAACAATATAAAAAAGCAAGGGAACAAACCACCCCAAATAGCCCACAACTCTTCAGCGATTGATCCCATTGACACCAAAGTGGAGGATATGTCAGATAAACAATTTAGAAAGTTCATAGTTATATATTCAATGAACAATAAAAGATGTAAGGAATGAACTTCGAGCTAAAATACAGGAAGGGAAAGATTATGTCAATAAAGAGACAGAGATCCTGAAAAAGAACCAAACATATATCCTGGAAATAAAAGACTCAATAAATCAAATTAAAAATTCAGTTGAATTATTCACCAATAGATTAGACTACTTGGAAGACACATTCTCAGGAATAGGAAACAAAGTATATAATATTGAAATTAAAGTTGATAATAATGAATAGATGTTGACAGACCATGTCCAGAATATTCAAGAAATCTGGGCTCATACAAGATCAAATCTAAGAATCATTGGCATAGAAGAAGGCAATGAAATACGAATTAAAGGAATGTACAACTTCAATGAAATAAAATCAGAAATTTTTTCTATACCTTGGGAATGAGTTGAAATTCCAAATACAAGATGTATTTAGAACCTCAAATAGATGTGAAAAAAAAGACCCTCTCCAAAACACATTATAGACATAAGGATAGAATTTTGAAAGCCACAAACCAGCAGGCCACTTTTAAAGGTAAACCAATTAAACATTCTAAAGATTTCTCATCCAGACCCTAAAATCTAGAAGTTTTTGAAAAAACATCCACCAAACCCTGAAAGAGAATTGATGTTGACCAAGATTGTTATATCCAGCAAAACTATCCCTCAGATGAAATAAAATCTTTCCACAAGAAGCCTCAACTAAAAAAAATTCATAATCACTAAACCAGCACTGCAAAACATGCTCAGTGAAATATTTCAGGTGGAAGAAAATGAAAATAAATATCAGAGTCAGCATATGGATGAAATCCACCAGAAGAATAGTCAATGAAAGGAGAATCAAGTCTCAATTAAGCATTTGAAATAAATCAAAATGGCAGGAAATAGTAATCATCTCTCTATAATAACATTGGTTGTAAATGGTCTAAATTGTCCAATGAAAAGACATATTTGAAGAATGAATTAAAAAATAAGACCCAACCACCTGTCATTTACGAGAAACTCAACAACTTACAGGCAAAGGCTTCAATATGTTGAAAGTGAAAGTATGGAAGAAAATGTCTTATGCAAATGGAAATCAAAAGCAAGTAAAGTGTAGCTACTCTCATATCTGACAACTAGACTTCAAGCCAAAATTAATCAGAAGAGACAAAGACATTCACTTCATACTTTTTAACTGACCCAGGCAACACAATGTAATGATTATAAATATTAAGACCCTAAATGTTAATCCAGTATCTCTGATGAACATGAAAGCAAAAATCCTTAATGAAATATTAGCAAACATCATTCAAAAAACACACTAAGAAGATAGTATGCCATGATCAAGTGGGTTTAATTCCAGGGATGCAAGGTTGGTTCAATATACAGTAATCAATAAATGTAATTTACCACATAAATAGAATAAAGGACAAGCATCATGTGAACATTCCAAAAGATTCAGAAGAAAGTCATTAACAAAATCCAGCACTCTTAATGTTAAAAATGCTAGAGAAACTAGAAATTGAAAAAACTTATCTCAACATTATAAAGGTTATGTATGACAAACCCAAAGTCAACATCATATTGAACAAATAAAAACTGAAAACAATTCCTCTAAAATCAGAAACAAGACAAGTGTGTCCATTTTAACCACTTCTATTCAATATAGTTCTTGAAATTAGCCAAAGAAATCAGGCAAGAGATGAAAATTAAAAGAACACAAATAGAAAAAGAAGAAGCCCAAATTACCTGTTTCTAAATATAACTAGAAGACTGCCCCCCACCAAGAAAAAATTGCAACAGATTTCTAAAATTCATTAGAAAATTCAGCAATGTATCAGGATACAGGATCAACCTATAAAAATAAATAACTTTCCTATACTTCAATACTAAGTTGTCTGAGAAAGAAAACTATTCCAATTCACAATGAACTCAAAAAAATGTGACTAAATCTTACCAAAGAGGTGAAAGACCTCATATTAGTCAGGGATTAATTTTTCCATACATTCACCTTCAATCTGTTGATGTCTTTGTCTATTAAGTTGAGTTTCTTGTAAATGACAGGTGGTTGGGTCTCGTTTTTTAATTCTTTCTGCAAATATGTCTTTTCACTGAACAAAAAGGAATAGAATAGACAGGAAGTATGATTATAAAAGGGGGATTTAATACATCGGCTTTCACTGCCAGAAGCTGGATAGTCCACAGTGGCCGTCTGTAGGCTCCAGAACTGGAAGAACCAGTAGCTCTTCCGTCCAAGAAGCTAACGCCTCAGAACAAGAGGGATCATCCATGCTACCCTAGTCCAAGACCGAAGGTTTCTGGAAACTCCCTAGAATATCACTCTCAGAATCTGCTTTGAAAGAGTGAAGAACCTAGAGTCTGATATTCTCAGGGGCTCACAGCAGCAATCAAGAACCCCTTCAAGAAGAATCGAACTTGCATCTGCTGCTGCTTCCTTGTTCTTCCAACTTTTATTCCATCCAAGCCACCATTCTATTGGATGGTGCTGCCCAAGCTTAGGGAGGGTCTAAACTTCAGTTCACTATCCCACATGCCAATCATTCCTAGACACACTCTCACTGACACACCCAGAAACCTCTTAATCATTGGTATCTCTAATTCAAACAAGTTGATAATTCAAAATTAACGATTACAGACCTCTACAATGACAACTATTTAACACTGAAGAAATAAATTGAAGAAGACCTTAGAAGATATGGAAAGCCCTGTCATTCTTGGATAAGTAGAATTAATATTGTCAAAAGGGCCATAATATCAAAAACATTATACAGATTCAGTGCAACCCCATCAAAATATCAATAATATTATTCACAGAAATAGAAAAAAAAAAAAACAGTTCTACAATTCATCTGAAAGAATAAAATACCCAGAATAACCAAAGCAATCCTGAACAAGTTGAGCAACACCACGGCATCACTGATCACTGTACCAGATCTCAAGTTGTACTACAGGGCTATGCATCAAACCAACATGGTATTAGCATCAAAACAGACATGAAGAGCAGTATAATAGAAAACACAGAGACAAATTTTCATGGATACAGTCATCTGATACTTCACAAAGATGCTAAAAACATATGTGGGAAAAAATATAGCTTTTAGCCAAATGGTGCTGGGAAAACTAAACATCCATATCTAGAAGAATGAGACTATATTCCTATCTTCCACACTGCAAAAGCCAACTCAATGTAAATCAAAGGCCTAGAAATTAGACCAGAAATTTTGCAACTACTAGAAAAACATAGGTTCAACACTCCAACATATTGCCACAGGCACTGACCTTTAACAAGACATCTAAAACCTGAGAAATGAAACCGAGAATCAACAAGTGAGATAGCATTTAAGTAAAAACTTCTGCACATCAAAAGAAACAAAAGCATGAAACAAACTTAGAGAATGGAAAAAAATCTTTGCCAGCTATTCCTATAACAGGGGATTAATATCCAGAATAGGTAAAGCACTCAAAAAAAAAACATTTTAAAAAAATACAAATAATCCAATCAAAAAAAAACAATACAAATAGCCAATATATACATGAAAAAATAAAGTTCAATAAATTTGCAATCAAGGAAATGCAAATCAAATCTACACTAATATTTCATCCTGCCTACATTAGAATGGCAATCATCAAGAACATAAATAATAATAAATGCTGACAAGGGTGTAGGGGAAAAGGTGCATTCATACATTGTTGATGGGACTGCAAATTATACAACTACTCTGAAAAGCAGTATGGAAATTCCTCAAAAAACAAAGAATGAGCCCAGCCCTCCCACTCCTTGGTGTTTATCCAAAACAACTAAAATCAGCATTCCATAGTGATACAGGAATATCAATGTATATAGCAGCACAATTCACAATAGCCAAGTTATGGAACCAGCCCAGGTACCCATCAATAGATGAATGGACTAAGAAAATGTTGTATTCATATATAATAAAGTTTTATTCACCCATAAAGAATGAAATTATGACATTTGCTGGTAAATTGATGTAACTTAAAGAGCATCAGGCTAAGTGAGATAAGCCATACCAAAATAAAAAAAAAAGGGTTTAAATATTTTCTCTCATACATCAAAGTAGAGCAGAAAGAGAAAGAAGTGGGGGAGGGAATTGCTTGAAAACAGAAGGGAGATCAGAGGAGTAGGGGAAGTGAATTGAACAGGAGAGAGGAGGGACAGGAAAAGGGAAGAACTGAGGAATGAAATTGACCAAATTATACCAGGTATGTATATGAATATTCCACCATGAATTCCAATTTTATCTATAAAGCACCAATTTAAAAAACAATAAGTAAAAAGAAAGATCACTAGAGTAAAAGAAAAGGAAAGAAAATACAATGGTTATGGTAATAATGCTATATTACATATATATAATAATGATAATTGTGAAAACATGAAATATTAGATGGAAAAATATTGATATAGAAAACAAAACTATAGTAGATATATAAGGTTGGTTTCATTCTGAATATTATTTTCTCTATTTTCAATAATGATGTGCCATCTTGTTCTGTTTTGTCGAGAATAAAAATGTTCACTACTTTGTACTAGGATGTTTAAGAAAATATTCTATAAAACACAATAATTTTATGGATAGCTTCATCAGGAAAAAAAAGAGATGACTCAATCCCTGTAATGATTAAAATGTCATGATAAGATTTCAAAGAAAATCAGTAATTTTTCACTTTAGGGACTACTTATTAACGAAACTTTTGTTTCTTTCACGGCAACTTACAGAGATTTGCACTGTTACGAGCCCAAATGTTCTTCAACATAAAGAACTTTAAAACTAAAGAAACAAGGCCTGTTCAGTTTTCAAGGTGTTCAAAGAAGTGGTAAAGTGAGAAAACCAAAACTATACTCCAAAAATTTCTATTTGAGGTCCAAGTGTGAAATTGAAATCTGTGATTTTATCCTGAATTCAACTTATCCTCAAATACAAATCTAATGAAGTCAAAATCAGAATAACACCCAAAGCATAATACCATGCATTCACCATTCGCTTATTTAAAACACAGGTTGTGGACTTTTTCTGCATTTGTTCCCCAAAGCTGAACTGGAAAAGAGTTTTCTTTGCAACATCTCTCATGTTCTTTCCTGGAGTTCAACTTCACTGAGTACAGAAAAGCCTTTAGATGCTTGCTAGACTTAAAAATGTGGTGGTACCCATTATGGTTTTGATATTAAGTATTCCAAAAACTCATGTGTGAGACAATGCAAGAATATTCAGAGGTGAAATGATTGGTTTATTACAGCTTTAACCCAATCAGTGAATTAATCCCCTCATGAGGACTGAGTGGTAACTGAAAGCAGGTGGGGTATGGCTGGAGAAGGTGGGCATTAGGGCATGTCTTTGGGGTATATATATTTTGTATCTGGTGAGTGGAGTCTCTCTCTCTCTCTCTCTCTCTCTCTCTCTCTCTCTCTCTCTCCTTCTTGGTGCAATGTCCTGAGCTACTTTCCTCCACCACACTCTTCCACCATGATGTTATGCCTCAGCTTGAGCCCTGATGAATGGAGCCATCTGTCTATTGACTGAAGCCTCTGAAACTGTGAGCCCAAAATAAACTTTTTCTCCTCTAAAATTGTTCTTTTTGGGTCTTTTAGTCACAGCACAGAAGAGCTGACTGAAACAGTGTCTATGATAGAAATGTGCCAAGATTTGAGGGCAGCTCTGGGTTCTACTTCCCACTCAAATCATTGTTTCAAAAATTAAATGAGAGAATGAAAATTAATCTGTTTGAAAATGCCTGATCCACTTATTTATCATAATATGCGCAGATGGTAGCTATTAGTATGGATGTAAATACATAAAAATAAATAAATATTCTTACACAAAAAAAAGTTCAACAGAAACTTTAAGGACTGGGGTTGTAGCTCAGTGGTAGAGTGCTTGCCTTGCAAATAAAGAGGCCCTGGATTCAATCCTCAGCACCACATAAAGAAAAATTAATAAAATAAAGGTATTATGTCAAGAACTGTAGGAAAACAACACAAGATATGTGCATAATTTAAATACCAGAGGGAAAAAAGAAGAAAATGAATCCAAAGAAAATTTGAAGTAACAATAGCTGGGAATTTTCTAAATCAGTGACAGAGATCAAACTACACAGTTCCAAGAAGTTCAGACAACAACCAGCAGAATAATCTTTAAAATCTATATCTAAGCATATCATATTTAAGCTGTAGAAATGCAAAGACAAAGAATAAAACTCTTGAAGTCAACCAGGGCAGGAGTAGGCAACATGTTACCTACAGAAGAGTAAGAATTTCGGCAGAATTTTTTCCAGAAACCATTCAAGCAAGGTGAGAATGAAATATTTTAAAAGTTGAAATGGAAAGCACACCAATATATAGAATTGTAGGTTGCAGAAATTGTTCTTCAAAAGTGAAGGAGAAATAGTCTTTATTTGACAACAAAAACTGAGGGAATTCATTGCAGCAGACCTTCCCTGAAAGAAATGTTTCAGGAAGAAATGATAACATGAGTAAACAGTATAGCCCAAAAGGGCCACAAGAAAGAGAGAGAAAGTCCAGAAATTATACAGATGTGTGTTCAAGTGCTTTGGGAATTCTTGAATGTCTTCATTATAGACAAATATCCTCATTATACATGAATGACACGTCATTTCATACTCTCAGTATTGAAAATTCTCTTTACTAACATAGAAATAAACCAATGACAAATGAGTTAGGAAAAAAAAGAAATATTTAAATAAAGTCATTCAGCTAGAAAGATAACAGTACTGGTTATAAACAAAGGAAGGAAGTATACTATACAGAAATATTAATGAAAATAAAATAATTTATTTTTCTTAATCTTAATTGATCTAAAAGATGACTGAGGGGCTGGGTTGTAGCTCAATGGTGGAGCATGTACCTAGCATGGGCAAGGATCAGGGATAGATCCTCAGAACAACAAAAATAGATAATTTTGAAGTAATAGTAGTAACAATATATCAGGTGATTATACCATACAAAATGGATGAAAATTATATAACAAGCAGAAGGGAGGAATTGAGGATTCTGTTATGTGGTATCAATATTATGTGTGAAAGACTACAGTGTTAATTGAAGGAGGACTTAGATTTATTGAAAATTAATATTGCCTAATTTCATTTTTAATTTCTTCATTGACCCATTGGTTGTTCAAAAGCCTGTTATTCACTTGCCATGTATTTGAATTTTCCCAAGTTTCTCTTGTTGGTTTCTAGTTTTTCCCCATTGTGGGCAGTAAAAATATTCAATCTCAATATTTTTAATGTGTTCTGGTATGCATTGTGTCCTAACATATTATCTATCCTTGAGAGTGTTCCATGTGCATTTGACAAAAAATGTGAATCCTGCAGCTGTTGGATGGAATTTCTATAAATGTCCCTTAGGTCCATTTGGTCTCTCAGGCAGTTTATAGCCAATGTTTCTTTGCTGGTCTTCTGTCTGGATGATCTCTCCATTGCAGAAAGTAGGGTGTTGAATATCTCTGCTATTATTGTCTTTCAAGCTGTCACCACTTCTATTCAACATAGTACTGAAAGTCCAAGCCAGAACAATTAGGCAAGAGAAAGAAATAAAAGGCATCCAAATTGGAAAAGAATAAGTCAAATTGTCCATTTGCAAACAACATATTCATATATATAGAAAACCCAAACAATTCCATCAAGAAACTGTAAAAACTAATAAATGAATTCAGCAAAGTTGAAGGATGCAAAATCAATACCCATAAATCAGTAGCATTTCTGTATAGTAATAGAAAACTATCTGAAAAAGAAATCAAGAAAACAATCCCAGTTATAGCAGCTACAAAAATAAAATACTTGGGAGTAAATTTAACAAGAAGGAAAAAAATCTTTACAAGGAAAACTGTGTAACATTGATGAAAGAAACCAAACTGGATACAAATAAATGGAAAGATGCCCCATGTTCATAGATTAGAATAATTAATATTGTCAAAGTGACCATACTACCCAAAGGGATCTACAAATTCCACATAATCCCTATCGAAACTGATCAACTCATTCTTAACTGAGTAGAAACACAATCCTGAAATTCATACAAAGGGTCTTAATGTCAGTCATCTGAAGGTGGAAACCCAGTTTTCTCAGCACACTTTATTGAAGAAAATGTACTTTCACCATTGCATGTATTTGGCATATTTTTGGAAAATCATTTGACTATAAGAATGTGAATTTATTTCCTGGCTCTCTATTCTCTTCCATTTGTTCTATGTGTTTATTTATATGCCAGTGCCATGCTGGTTTTGGTTACTAGAACTTCGTAGTATATTTTGAAGTCAGATAGTGTGATACCTCCAACTCTGCTGTTGGTTCTTTGTTGTTGTTGTTGTGATGGTTGTTGTTGTGATGGTTGTGGTTGTTGTTTGGTCAAGATGGCTTTCACTATTTGGGATCTCTTCTTTCCAGTTTCATATGGATTTTAGGATTGCTTAGGATAGTTTGGACAAGGATTTTTTTAATAAGACCTCAAAAGCACAGACAACATGAGTCATATAGAAAAGTAGAACTACATCAAACTAAGGAACTTCTGCACAGCAAAGAAAAACACAAAATGAAGCAACAACCACAGAATAGGAGACTCATTAGAATTAGAATCCAGGGCAATGAGACAATGTGCCTTGCTTAGAACTTTCCATCTTTCATAGTAAAAATTCCAAAGGGCTTTACTCCACTCTAGACATTCTGTCAGTTCTCAGTGCCAACACTGGACGGTTATGCTACCTGTATTTCCCATCTCACCTCCATGATGGCACATGGAGGGTGTGGCTTTCCCCAAATACACACTCCTAGCTGTTGTGACAACCAGACCCAGTTTTAGTCACTCTCTCCTGATCATGTGTCTATGTGTGTTTTTCTTCTTAAGTGTGATGACCTAAGAGGTGTAAAATAACTTGATAGTTTTAATATTTTAAGATCACACCAAAGTAAGTTATGCTAAAGCACAAATGGTCAAATGCATGGAAATTTAGTTGTACTGAATAAATGTAGTTATACTGAATAAATTCATCAGATACATTTTTTTCTGCATGTAATGAATTTATAATAGACAAAAATTAGGAATATTTAAATGACCAAAAAAAGATACAGTTTAAAATAGAATTGGGGCATAATAAAAATACAAAGGAGGCTGACTCTCCCTCTGAAGCTGGTCTCCATTCTCCCTGGAATGTGTGTTCATTGCTTTACCCCAAAAGCCTCTAAAGATAGTCCACATTCTCCATTGAATGTGCCTCTGTTTCCCTTAATAAACTTCTATGTCTTTGAAAAAGCGTAAAGGAATATTTGATACCTTGAGAAATCTTAGAATTGCCAATGGTACACAAAGTACTTCACCCTCTTCCATCCACAGACATCTGATGGCGAGACTCTGCATCCTGCAGTGGCTTTTATCATAGTCTCTGTTTCAGCTCTCTGTCAGCAGTTTTTAAAACTTTGTTCATGTTTGGGATCCCTCTCATACCCTCCCAGAAGAGGGTTTAGGAGGATGCAATTGTGCACCCAACACATCTTCCCAGCACCGGAGAGCTGGGATTAGATGATGATGCATCTGTATTCTTCCATACAACTGTGAACTCCTCAAGGATGTGAACAATCAACAGAAATTATCTTTGCACGATAGCAGTGATCATGTTGGAGGGAGAAAAAGAGTAAGGAGAGGAGAAAGACTGAAGGAAAAGATGAAAGAAACAAACAAGAGTCCTCATGGATCAGAAGAAATAACATGAAATGGACTTTTCAATGTTTACATATTTGAACAAGACTCAGATGAGCTATAATAAGTATATAATATAAAATGCATAACATAGTTTCTTCCTCCCTGAACCATACCTTACAGAAACTGCAAATTCAAGATCTTACTGAGGGGCTGGGGAGATAGTTCAGTCGGTAGAGTGCTTGCCTTGCATGCACAAGGCCCTGGATTCGATCCCCAGCACCGCAAAAAAAAAATAAATTAAAAAAAAAAAAAAGATCTTACTGAGGTAGATGAACGGTTAGCTGTGACAGTGCTATAGGAGGGCTTTCTCAGGGCAGGACCTTCCTGCAGCCAGCTTTCAGAAATGGACCGTCAGGATAAAGCAGTGTATATGTCTTCTAGGGCTGCCATAATAAAGAAAGGTGGTTTCATCTGTGGAAAGTACTTGTCTCACAATTTTGGAGTCTGTAAGTATGAAATCAAGGCAGGGTCACAGTTTTCTTAAGAGGCTAAGGAAAAGATGGTGGAATGAGACAGACATCAATACCCTGTGTACATGTATGATTACATGAATGGTATGAATCTACATTTTGCACAGCCTCAGAGATGAAAAGTTGTACCCCATTTATGTACAATGAACCAAATGCAGTCTGTAAAAATAAAAAAAATATTTTAAAAAGAATTTCTCATAATGAAAATAAAAAAAATGGAAAGCCTCAAAAAAAAAAAAAAGAGGTTAAGGAAGACTCCATTCCAGGTTTCGCTCCTTGGCTGATAGGTAACCATCTTCTCTTGACATCTTCATATACTCTTCCCTTTTGAAAAAGGATGAGTCACGAGGGAAGAAGGCCCACCCAAACGGCTTCATGCTAATCTGATCATATTTTCAAATAAAATCACATTCACAGATACTGGGGAGTCTTAGAACTTCAACATCTTTTGGAGGTGGACACTATTCAACCCATAACATACAGTTAAGTGTCTGGAAGAAAAAAGAAGTCATATAGACCAAAAATTAATATTGAAAATCATACAATTAAACATCAAACAAGAAACTTGAAAAGGTTTACTTAAACAAGCCCTTGTTTTATACTTATCGGAGTCATAAGTCTCTGATATATCCTTAAGAGCACAGAAAATCCAGAAACCAATGCTTTAGAATCACTCTATGACTTCGTATCTGACCCAGAAACACTTGGGACCACATATAACTTTATACCAACAAATCTATTTGGCCAAGTGCACACAGAATTAAAATAAGCAATTTGATATATCTTATAATCAAAATCAGTAGGATCCTGAAATCCCCATAAATTTTAGGTTTCTTGTATGTAAATCACTGAAAGCTCCTTCTTCTTCAGCATCTCTCTGCCATCCTGCTGCTGGGTGACATGGTCCATCAGATTGTGCTGTAAAATGTCCAGGAAGAAAGTTGCATGATTACTGGTGCAGGAGTGTCTCTGCACCACTTATTCCTTACAGAATAGTTCTAGTCATTCTATCTGGGTAGAACCCCAGCTCAGTCAAAAGAGCATTCCGCGTGAGCCCAGGTGACAGCATGGCCCCGTGGGCCACTGTGTAAGCATTCAGGTCCTGGAGGGAAGGACTGTGGACAGCTGGGTCCTGTCAAACAAGACTTTGTGAGACATAGCCTAGGCTTTGTCTCAGCTCAGCTCACTGTATCAGTTGGGGTTCTCAAGAGAAGCAGAACCAATACAATATATATCTACATATATATACATGTATACCTGTGTGAATATACATAAATGCAGTCATCCCCCCCTTGAAGATTTATTCCAGGACCCCTCTTACATACCAAAATCCAGGGGAACTGGGTACGGTGGCACACACCTGTAATCCCAGCGGCTCAAGAGGCTGAAACAGGAGGATGGAGAGTTTAAAGCCAACCTCAGCAACAGTGAGGCACTAAGCAACTCAGTGAGACCCTGTCTCTAAATAAAATACAAAATAGGGCTGGGGATGTGGCTCAGTGGTTGAGTGCCCCTGAGTTCAATTCCTGGTACCAAAAAACAAACAAACAAAAAAATCCAGGGGGATGCTCAGGACCATTATATCAAGTGACATAATGCTGCATATAACCTACGTACATCATCCCATGAACTTAAAATCATCTGTATATTATTTATAACACTAACACAGTGTAAATGCTATGTAAATTATTATATTATTTAGGAAATAATGACAAGTAAAGAAGAAATGTGTGCCGGATGCAGTGGCACATACTTACATTCCCAGCTACTTGGGAAGCTAAGGCAGGAAGATCACAGGTTCAAGCCCAACCACAGCAATTTAGGAAAATCCTATCCTTAAAAAAAAAAAAATTCAAATAAAATAAAAAGGACTGGATATGTAGCTCACTGACTGAGCCCTTGCTTAGCATGTGCAAGACCCTAGGCTCAATCCCCAGTACTGAAAATTAAAAAAGAAAAAAGTGTGTAAATATTCAATGCAGGCACAAATTATTTATTTTCCAAATGTTTTAGTTTTGCAGTTGGTTGAATCTGCAGATGCAGAACCTTAAGATACAGAGAACCCACTGTAAATACATGTACACATAAATACATTTATTACAAGAAATTGACTCACATCAGTATGGAGGATTACAAGTCCTGTGACCTTCAGTCCAAGATAGAGACCCAAGAAAACCTCCAATGTAACTCAACCCAAATCCGAAAGCCTGAGAGCCAGATAAGCTGAGGGTGTACATCTGTCTGAGAGCAGTAGAAGGTGAGATAAAGGGTATCAGCTCAGCACTGAGGCAAGAAAATGGGGCAAATTCCTCTTTCCTCTGCCTTTTGTTCTACTTGGACCCTCAAGGGACTGGGCAATGCCAGTAATGTTGGGAATGACAATTACTTTATCATAGCCATCAGTTTAAATGTCAATCTCACCCAGAAACACCCTAACAAGCCACTCAGAAATAATGTGTAATCTGGGGCACCCATGGCTAGCTAAAGTGACACGTATAATTCACCATGACTCTTGTCCAGAGCTCATTACAGGTCCCTGAGGAAACAGACCTCAATGGTGAGGTCAGTCCACTCTCACAGAATTTTGACAAAATAAATGAATACTTCTTTTTCATTTTCTTATTCTTAATTTATCTTTCCTTGTAGGGATTTTGGTGGTGGGGGAGACCAAAGTCTTTGTTCCTTGCCAGCATAGACTCGGCAGTCAACTAAGAGAGACAACCCATGAGGATAAGGACTATCTGATGGCCACGAAGGTCTTTTCCCTACAGGGTAGCCTGGAAGGTGCGGGCCAAGGCACACTCTAAGCCATGGCTTCCCAAGTTCTGTAGTCTCTGTGCCTGGCCTCTGGGCTTTGAGACCATAGGATTGCAGTTGCCCCTACCTAATAATTTAAGGTAAGGAAGTCATTTAAACAGCACATGAGAAAACCCACACATGTGAAGACAAAGGAAGTAAAGACATAAGTCTTATGGAGAGTGGCTGGAAGGTAAGGTGAGCATGAAGACTCATCACAGAGATAGAACCAGTAGGAAAGGCAGGTACAGCAACCTGAAGCTGCATCCTTGCAGGAGAAGCAAGAGGCAGAGAAGGAAAATCTGATGCTTTGAAGATGAACCAGACTGACTTGGGGACCTGTAGGTTGGAGACCACCTCTACTGCTTTTTCTACATCCTACCTGAGCAACACACAAAAACAGTGAATGGACAATTTAGTGAGGAATGAAAGCTTAGAGTGAGTGCATTGCTTGAATTTAAATCACTTTAGTTAAGAGCCTAGGGGTGATGTGAATGGCTGGAACCCATGATGGAAGTAAGGCATCCTACTGTGAAAGGAAGACAGTCACTATTTCTCGTATGTGTGTGTTGGAGTTGGGGACTATGGGGCTTCTACAGTTCCCTCTTGGTTTTTCTCTGACCCACACCACACACACACACACACACACACACACACACACACATACACACACACACCACGTTGATAAGAGATAAAGCTCATTTCCCAATGTGGAAGCTGGACCAGCCCGTGTATCTCAGGTGACATGTCAGGTCATACACATTTCACAAGACAGATGGCATGGGCAGGCAGTGGTAGGGGGCTCCTTGCTCTGCACAGAACACAGGACAGGTAAACCCCAAGTGCAGAGGAAACATGAGAACAGAGCATGTTCCTCAGGTGGAATTCCTCTTCCACTATTACAAACCGCACCACACTGGGGGATCCATTTGTCTGGGTACCACTGTGCCAAGATAAGAAGAGTGATGGATTGTGAATGAGTGAGGAGAGAGAGGGAGAGAGGGATGGTGAGAGAGAGAGAGAGAGAGAGAGAGAGAGAGAGAGAGAGAGAGAGAGAGAGAGAGAGAGAGAAGAGGTGGGGAGAGGAACCCTAAGACCTGTAATTCCATCCATCCAGAAAGGAGCCCCATTCCCTGGGCTTCTCCCTCCCTCCAGCTATGGGAGCCAACAAACATCTTCCCAAAGCCCCCACCCATTCCTAGATTTTTCATGGCAGCTGAGTGCAGATTCATCAGCATGTCCGCACCAGATGTTCTCTGTTCTCTCTCTGGAAAGTAACCCAACCCCTTCCCCACCTGGTGAGCCTAATCACAGCTGTCACCATAAACAAAGACTGTTTTTGCCAAGAAAATGACAAGATAAAAATCAGGATGAACAATAGAAAGACACATCTTAGAGAACCTTAGATAAAATGTCCCTTGAGGTGACTTTCTGCAGACGTGGGTGTGCCTTGAAACTTTGCAGCACCATAGAAAAACCAGAGGAGTTTGACCTCAATGGGCATCACAGACATTTTGCAAAAACCGGGGAGAAATTCACATTCAGTTGCCTGAGAGAAAGTGCTTCCTCTTTGTGACACAAGTTCTGCACAAACATATAACTTAAAAAACAAATGAGTTTTCTCAGACAAATCTCTTTACAAGACAGCAGTTCCCAGGCAGTAGGCAGAGATTCCTGGTCCGAGACGGCCATCTGCTGGAAGGAAGTAGAGAGAGGCTTCTGTTTTTATTTTGTTTTATTTTGAATTCTAAGGAACAGATCTTGGGACAGAGAGGTTCTGATTACCGCCAAAGGGTATGGTCTTGGAATTGATTGATAGGACAATCGGCAATGCTAGCACAAACATAATGGATCAGCCATGGGGTGACTGCTTTCCCCTACCTTAGTCTTTGTAAGGCCGAGTCCACCTTCCTTGACAGACTAGGAAATTTAAGGCTCAGAGAAGCCAAACCACAAACTCAAAGTTGCCCAGTTAATAAGTATCTGACCTAGGAGTGAGTCTGAATTGTCGAATCCCAAACCAACGCCTATCAACGCCTCATACTAGGTCAGAGGCAGTTAAAAGGTGGAAGGAACTCGAAGGATCTTAGCAAGGGAGAATATGAGCTACCCAAAGTCTGGGAGGAAGAAAGAGAAGAGGAAGCAAGAAAAGGGCAAAAGTTTTTGGAGAAACCTTCCCATTGTCAACTGAATGGCTCAACATGAATTAGAACCCTCACACAGACTCAATGGCCAGGACAAAGGAAAGAGGGGGAAGACCACAGGTAGGGATATAGCACAAGAAAGAGGGCACCCTGTGCTGTGAAATAGAGCAGCCAGCGCATCACAGCCCCAGAGTCAGTCACACAACTTTCTGCATCTGTGACACAAAGACTAACTGGTTGTCTAAAAAGAAACCCAGCAAGCTAAACATGGAAGTCAGAGAGGTTCTTCCCCTGGTCTTTACACTGAGATCACAGGCAGTGTAGTCACAGACAGCTAACCAATGACCTCATGGCAAGTACCGTAATGCCTTTAACTGACTTGTCTTCTATAATGCCTGCAATGTCTGCCTGCATTCAAAGATGGAACTGCACGAAAAGAAAGCATATGGTCCCTCCAGAGTTCTTTGATGATAGGACTTAATCACAGCACAAAATGAACAGTATGAATCTAACCAAAAGCAAGAAACATGCCATCTTCAGGAACTTTCTTTCCGGCACTTCTGGTAAGAGCAGAGCAGCTCCAGGTTGAACATCTCACCTTTGGAGAAGAAGCTAGTGAGGAGCTGGTGCAGACATTCCATGCTTCCATGTTAAAAGGCTTTGAGAATGGGTGTGTCCCCATGGCCAGGCCATCTCCCCTCCTACTGAAAGCTAAAAGAATCTCAGTGAACTGTGTTTCAGAAGTCTACTGTGTGAGAAGTAGCTGTAATGTAGGGAAAAGGATGAAGGGCCAAGCCTCACTCTCTTCATCATCAAATTAAAAGGGTCACCTACATTGGTGACCTCTAATTCTACCCTCAGTTCAGCTCCCAGCTATATCTCCACCTGACTGATAATGCCCACAAAGAACAGCAGCTTTCCAAATGCAGTACATAGCTGAATGCATGGATGGATTTTCTTTGCAAATTACTACCTTGTCTGACCTGACAGTGTGTCTTCACCTGTACTTTCCAATCTGCACTCTTCCAAGCCCTGCCCCCTTGTACAGAAGAGAAGGGAAGGGTCTTCTGCCTTAGGAATAGCACACTGTGCCCACATCAAGCCCTGACCAGTTTCCCAAATTTGGCATTTGTACTGATTCAATCCAAAAGAACCCTTTTTATAACTTTCAAACATTGGCACATGAGTTTCTTCCAGCTTGCCAAGTACTTTCTGAGAGAGAACATAGTAAGTACAGTTCTTCTTGCTCACTTCTCTTCCCTCTCCCTTTCCTTCCCTCCCTCCCTCCCTGTGTCTTCTCTCTCTCTCTCTCTCTCTCTCTCCCTTTCTCTCTCCTTCTGTACATGTGCACATCAGCCCTTTTGCTGGAGACTGAGAACACAAAGACCAATGCAAACACCATCTTCAACTAAAGCTATTCCAAATTGGAAGGGAGTCACCATCCAGGTAAAATTTGAGATAGTTGGGGAAATCATTCCACTATTACTAACTTTTTTCTAATTCAGCATCTTTTAAAAACTTTATGTTCAAGAAATTGCCCTTATTGAATATTCATTCAGCAATAACATTCTAGTGCCCACCATGCAGGTATCAGGATGCAATTCAAAGAATAAAAAAAAAAAATTAGACAAGTACTTATTTCCACAGGCTCACCCATGGCAATCATGAGTAGCAAACCCAGGAAACTGTGCCCATATGTAAACATACCTCATGGGACATCCTGTCCTGAAGTGGGGACCACAACCACAGGTCCATTAGACAGGCAGAGAAGCAGGTGGTAATCCTAGAATGACGGGCACAGCATCCTAGAATCCTTCAAGTGGTGTGGGGTCCCTCTGATGACACACCAGTAGGGACTGGGGATGGGAGCTGGGTACCCTGTGGCAGGTATGGTGAGTTGACTTCCTGTTCAGGGTAGGAGGGAAAGTTTCTCCTCTTCTCCAGCATCCACCTTCAGGTGAACATGGAGGGGGAGCACTTGGAGAGTTTAGCTTTGAACCCCAACACTTAACGTTGATGTCAGGCAAGAGCAGAGAGTTGTCTCCATCATTCTGACACCTAGGGACACATATGGAGCTGGAGCATCTCTGTGACCACCATCCTTCACCCTCACGGTGGCCATTGGCTTCTCTGGGTGCCTGAACACATGGAGGTTACACCCAGGGGCACTTGCCCTGAATGCTCTCTGCCTTCCTTTTTGATCTTCTGCTGCCTTGGTCCTGGTTGGTGTCCTGTCCTACTTCCTGACTTTATCCTCCTTGTCAATCACTATCAGAAATCATGTGTTTGCATGTTTAATGTGTCATTGTTCCCACTAGAAAACTCCAGCATGCAAGAGGTTCTTCTATCCATCACTGCGTCCCCCGTCCTTAGAATGTTAATCACTCATAAATGTTTATTGAATAAAACATGACCTTGGTTTACACTAGCTGCAGCCAGTCCACCTCCTAGGTCAATTCTGTATCCTCAGATTCAACTGATTGCACATGGAAAATATTTGGGGATTGCATCTGTAGTGAACATGTATAGACTTTTTCTTGTCATCATTCCCTAAACAATACTGTGAAACAACTATATCCATAGCATTTACATTGTATGAGGTAGCATAAGACATCTAGAGATAATTTAAATAATGTGGATTAGGGTGGCAGGAGGCAGGTACAGAGAAAGGGTGACCTGTGAGTACAAAGGTAGGAGCAGTAGTTCTGGTGTGCTATTGCACAGTAGGGTGATGGCAACTGTGTACCATATATCACAAAAATATTTTAAAAAAGAATTTTGAGTGTTTTGTCATAAATTATAAATATTGAGAAGATAGAAATGTTTAACCTATTGACACAATGTGTACATGTATCAAAACATCACATGGTACCCCATGAATAGGTGCCATTTCTATGTTTTTGCAAATCAGTTTAAAATAAATTTAAATCTAAAAAATAAAATAAGGTGTATGGAAGGAGGTACATAAGCTATATTCAAGTACTCCATAGAATTTGAGCCTATTCAAAGGGTCCTGGAACATATCCTTTATGGATAACGAGGAACAACTCTACTATCTTTTGAGTACCTGCAATAGTGTCAGAATTCACTTACTCTAGCAGAAGCTCTCAATACAATTTTGTAAGATAAGATTCTCCCAGTCAGGCTCTGGATTATCAGCATTAATATTTGCAAACTCAGTAGAGAAAACTTGATAAGAAAACAAGGTGCTAGGTCAGGGTGATTCCATGGTGCATCGGGTCAGAGAAGCAGCGAGGGTGGAGAAATGGGTAAGTTTCAGATATCAGGTAAGGAGGCTGGAGCAGGTAGTATCTCAGTTCCTTTCCTGTTCAAAAGTCTGCCTTGATAGGAATCCCCCTGCCCCACCCCCACACACCCACGGCTTGTGCTTCAAGTTCATGCACAGTCTTGGTGCCTTGCAGACCTCTCCCACCACTGTTCACTTTCCCCTGTTGGGAGGATGTTCTGTGCAGAAACAAGGACTCATTTTCTTCCTAAAGAAAAATCACAACTCCTGAAGTTCCAAGATTTTCATAGACAGTTTCTGGAAAACAGAAATCCCTAGAACAAGTAAGAATGGAGGTCATTCTTCAGAGACTGAAATTGAGCCAATACAAACAGGATGGAAAAGCAGAAAGAACATGCACTGGATCAGTCTGTGTTCTCACCCCAACTCCCACTCCTACCCCTCCCCATTCTACAGAATTTGACTCAGACAATGGCAGCCACTCCATCTCTCTCTCCAGTAATCCTCAAGGGGATCCTTAGTAATGGGAGAAATGTGAACGAGAACCACAGTCCAGTGCCACTTTGAGCAATCAAGCTGACAAAATTGTGAAAATCTGAGAACATGAAACAGTGATGAAGTAGTGGAGCAGTGGAGACACCCATTCAGTTCTGAATAGAGGGTAACTTGGGCCAACCCCTTTAGGAGTCAGTTCAACCAAATCTAGTAACATGGATCACGTACAGATTCTATAACATGGTTATCGTACCTGATAAACACTCGGGTTCACGTGTGGGGTGGACAGCAGAAAGTGCAGAATAGTATTCTGCCCAATCGAAGTGAGAGAATGAAGGAAACAACCCAACAGTGCTTCAGAGCAAAACTAATAAACAGACAGTGGCATATGTGAAATATTTTGGAGTAATAGAAGTATGTGAACCCTACAGATTAAGGAAGAAAACTCATGAGAGAACATCAACTGACTCAAAAAATAAATGACTTATCCATAAGGATAAGTCTCAAAAACATATCATTGAGTGCAAAAAATCAGAATGCACCAAGTGTGATTTCACGTACTTAAAGTTCACGTAAAATTTAGCTTAGTAGACTTAATTAAGCAATTTACTGTTTTTGAGAATATACATGTGAAATTCAAATATAAAGCAAAGAAATGTAGTTAACATGAAAGTCAGCCCAGTGCAGGGTTGGGGTTGGGGAGGAAAGGACAATTAAGAATGCCCTGGGAAGGTCCACATACGATTTTTAAGGATATTTTGTAGGAAATTCTATAGGGACTATTATTGTTCATTATTAATATAATTAATATTTTTTACAAAGTACTTACATGTTTATATACTCTATTTAAAAGACATTTCACAATTGATTATAAATGAGTTAACTTATAAGTAGTTTAAAAACACAAACATAATAAGAGTCATTCATGTTGGGACATATCTGATACAAGCATAACACATGATTAATAGATCTGTAAAACACACCAACTAATTTTCCTCTTACACAAGAAGGAAATTAAGAACAAAGATATGAAAAACATATCCGCGTGTTGATCACTAATCCCAATCTTGCCCTGTCATGCAGACACACAGATTATTCTACATAGCAGTCCATTTGCCATTTCTGATTTGTAGTGTTCCATCCTGTCCACACTCAGGTTTTCTGACCTGAAACTTGGAGAAAGTTGGGTGACTTGTCATTGAGCCACCCTGGCATGTGACTCTGGACTGAATGCTAGGACTTTAAAATGGTTTGCTGTCACTCATGCAAGTTGATTATGGCCACCACTAGCCTGTTTCATTTCACAGAAAACTACTGAATCCTCTGGGCCAAGATCTGGACAGATACCTGCAGAAAGAGAGGAAGAAGTCATGAGCAAAGCCTCCAAACAGGAAACCAGTGTCCCAGGTCTGGCTGAGAGGAGCATGGGGCACTGGGGGGGTCTCAGAGACAGGACCTCAGGCACCTACGGTGGGGAGGGTCTCAGGAAAGTTGCCAATTCAGGTGGACCTTGGAACATTTCAGACTTACCCAGTGAACGAGAACCCCATCACAACATATTTACATCCACCTTTAAATGACATCCACTTAATGTTTGCACTCTTGCATTATGAGGCATGAATAAAACTCCTTGCTTTCCTTTTTTTTTTTTTTTTTTTCTGTCCATGAAGAAAACTGCCCGTCTCAGAGCTGGAAGGTTTGTGCTCAGAACCCTGTGCTCTGAGAGAAACCGGCTGTCCTTTGGTCTCTCTGTTACTGTCCGCTCTTCACTCCAGGTCCAGTTCTCACATGGCTCTGGGGCATGGGCTCTCGGAAGTCATGGATTACCTCCTGTAGGGCAGTCTCCTGCCTTCGTTAAGGCTCCTGCCCAAGATTCCTGCTAAATCTGTATGTGTTGGGACTTGATTGCACAGTTCTAGTTCTGGAAGCTGCTCCTTGAGTGCAGACATCACTTTGAAATGACCAGGCCCTCAGAGCACCTTTCACAGAAACAGACTCTCAAAGAAATCTGACAGGGAACAGCTGGCCTAGTCACTGTGTCAGAGGCAATGTAGAAACCTAGACTCGGTGGTGGGTAAGCTCAACTTTGTCTTCCCTTCTTTCCTGTGATCATCTTTTCTCACCCTGTGGTGTCTCATTTGAACCACACAGAGTTGGGTCACTCAGACCCTGCTTGGAGAGGGACTTGAGGCCCAGTTGCAAGGACATGGTCTCTTGACAGCCTCCCCTGCAGGCAACCCCCAAGCACAGATGTCATAAGCATACTTCCTGAGTAAATGCCAGACAAGAGGGAACATAAGGCCTGGTTCCTCCCACTCCTGGTGCACTTCTCCAATACACAGTGGGGCTGAGATGGGCCCGCGGAGACCATGGAGTCCCCAGTGCTATCTCACAGGTTTTCACTCTTTCTTCCCTATTTCCTCCCTTTTTCCAATTATGGATTTCCCTTTCCAGTAAACCATCAGCACACTGTGTCTGCCTGCTACCTGGAGGAACCACCTGCATATATCCTTCAGCTCTCCTCAACCCTGAACCTATGATATCTTGCCTCAAAGTAGAATCTGAGGGATATATTATCCCCAAGGTATAAATTGTTGACAAGTGCACAGCAAGTCCTTGCTATATTTTCATACATGAAACAGTCTCAAGCCAAAGGGAAAAAATGTAACTGCAGATCTTCAAGTACTACAGTATCCATGCACATTTCCTGCATCATCCTCTGACAGACCCCTGACCTTCTTCCCTTATTCCAGCCCCAGTGAGTCACTTCCTACCCTACACACCATCTCTAGAAGTGTCTGCCCTTTCAACCATGCTCTCTCTTCTCTTCCACAGCTTTCCCATCCAGCAAACTTCAAACCTTTTGCAAAAATTACCTCCAAACCCTCCAAAATATGAGTTTCCCCTTTCTGTAAAATCTTAAGATTTCCTCTACCTCTAAGTTTTCACTGGTCACTCACATCTCTACCTGTTCCATTAAATCCAGAACCATTCCTAAGAAGGGGACCCCATCCCATTTAGGTCTGCATGCCCACAGAATGTGCTTAGAAAATGTATGTTAAACTGAATGAGTGAATGAGCATGTGAATGACAGGACACAGCAACTCAGCATCCTTCATAATTACTATGTCCTCCAAATTACTATGTCCACTCTGGGTTTCAGAAAACCAACAAGGAGGGAAATCTGTGGACCCCATTTAGGGCTCAAGTGCCTATACTAAGTGTTTGACTTTGGGTGAGCAAAATCGGGCTTTAGTCTGCAGTTTCCTCATCAGATAATAAGCTGGCTATATCCCAGGCACCTCCCTGCACTGTCTCCTGTGACCCTGCAAAGTCTTTCTACTATTTCCTGAAGGCCTGCTTTCTTCTTCATTCCACACTCCCCAGGGAAAGCAAGCTCCATAGGAAGAGCTTCAGCAGGTTCTGCATTCAAGGTAGATGAGTTTCTTTCTTGAGAAAGTATCTGTAATTTATTTATTTCTCTGCTGATTCCAAAAAAGTAATCATTAAAAGCTCATAAAGCAATTGGCAGAACAAGCACAAAATTTAAACCAAAACATCTGTGAATCTATTATAAAATCCAGTACTTTAAAATCCCTCAATCCTTCTTTGTCAGAAGCAAAAAAAGAACTGCCTACACTAAGACTGGGGAATTATACATGAAAGTTTCATGATCCCATAAAAATATCCATAGACTAGAGAGCAAGAGATAGGCAGAAGAAGAGGTATGGCCATGGGACAGATGAGGAAAGGAGAGAGAGAGAGAGAGAGAGAGAGAGAGAGAGAGAGAGAGAGTTGGGGTAGATGGCACAGGACCGGGCAAGGCAAAGGGATCATGTTATAAAATGAAACTCTGTCCAAACTCATCTTTTTCATCTTTTTGTTCCATCAAGTCTCACTCAGTTTGTTACAAAAGCTGAATCTAAAATGCAAAATACTGGACATGCAAAAGAAGACTGCCAATAGGATAAACTGTACAATCCTCCACTTTTCCTCTTCCACCAGGATCTGGCCTAAGGGACCAGGTAGCCCCACAAGAGCTCTTTCTTGCTCATGCACCCATCACTATGAATCCCACTTATCCCAGCAATTCAGTTTAAAGGGTTGGCAAGGATCTTAGTTCATTCTTAACCCCCAGAGCTTCTGTTCCTCCCTCCCTCCCTGGATCTGGTCCAAGATCTCCATCTCTGAATTCCTTAGAGGGACCTCCCTGATGACTGGGTTCAAGTCCAGTCCTCAAGGCAGACCTCGTGTTCTGGCAGCTAGAACCTTGGCTGCAACCATAATGCTTACAGGGAGCACTTTTCAATTCTCTTGGGAACTCTCCCAATTTTTACCTTCAGCAGTGAGGAGTCTCTTACAAATTTTAGCATCTTATGTCTAAATTATACAACTTTTTGTTATATTGGGAACAGCATTTGTTCCCATATTCTTTCTTCATGCTTTATAGTTGTACATAATGGCAGGATTCATTGTTGCATATTCATACAAGCACTTAATTTAACAATATAATTTGGCCAATATCATCTGCCAGTATTTCCCCTTTCCACCCCAATCCTCCCTCTCCTTGGTCCCCTTCCTCTATTCTACTGATCTACCTTTGATTTTCATGAGATTTCCCTATAACCTTTCTTTTCTTTCTTTTTATTTTTCTTTTTAGCTCCCACACATGACTTTCTGAGTTTAGCTTACTAAATTTTATCTTCTAATTTATATCTGGCACTTCGGAAGCAGCACAAAGGTAATTCTTCATGTCATATGTCCCCATTTTCAGTCCAGAGAATAATTCTACTGTGGATGTAAAGACAGAGAAATGTAGTGCTACTAAAGTAAACATTCCTTAAATCACATCAGAACCACTGCTATTCATTCTGGAAGGCAGGTTTCTCACTGATCCTCACACAAAGTCAGTTTTGGAATTTGGTGCATGGCATGTTGCTGCCATAGCCAACCAGGGAAATCCCACCAAATCTGACCAAATAGCTCTTCTCCTTAAGTACTAGTCAGGGTTATTTTTTTATTTTACTCTCATTACTATATCATCTTACCATTATCAAAAAATTAAATTGAATTGTGGTACCTTTGCATAGAATTTGTTAACAGGTTTCTAAGTGGTATTTCTTTGCCTGCGTTTATGCCCCTCAATTTCCCTAGGAATTTGCTTTCCTTGCAGAGGTCCTTGAAGGGAATCTGATTACTCATCAGGTTTGAAACAGAATCCCCCCACACTGACCCACCCTTTCAGCTTGTCTTGGCCTCTGGTTCTATAATCCACCCTCAGCTGGTCCACAGGGTTCCAGCCTCAACCCAGGTGGACACATCTGTTCCTGGCCCCTGGATCCCTCACACTCACCCCAGAATAATTGAAAATGCAGCATTAGGTTAGCCATAAAAACCATGGGCTGAAGGGATTAGCTGTACTCTGACAGGTGCAAGCTGCTGGCCCCAGCACTGCACAGCCCCCACAAACTTCTTTTCTCCTCACAGTGGGAGTCAGAGAGTAGAGGATAGGGGAGAGGAAGAGGGAAGAGGAAGGGAGAAAAAGGTAGGAGAAGGGAGGAGAGAAGACAAGAGAAGAAAGAGGGGGCCAAAGGTCTCAGGTAGATGGGTACAGGAGATACATCCCCAGGTATCCCCCAGTAGGTATGTTGTATGCTCTGCCCATCAACTCTAGTAATGAAGCACAATGCTCCCTTCCAGTTCCTGGCACATTTTCTCAAAAGCCCCCTTTATCATACAGAGAATCCACTAATCCCATCACTTTGGCCCCCATACTGCTGCCCTCTGGCCCCAGATTCTAGGTGGGGCTTGTTTCTGTCATAAGGCACCTAAGATTCTCTCCTTACTTCCTCACAGTCTGATCTGGTTTCCATCCCTCTCCATGCCCCTTCCTCTACTCAAGTCAATCCCCCCTCATCTGATGTTGGCATCCACAGTTTACCTTTCCCCAGTAGGGTGATCTGGCTGCATGAGCAATCATGTAGGCAGCACAGAGAATGTGAACCATACAGCAACATTCAACGGGAGGGGCACTGCTTAAAAGTCTCTCAGTGACCAGATGGAGATAATGCCTCTGCCTCAAGGCAGTGACCAGCTGTGGTCCCCATTCTGCAGCTCCTCATGACCAAAAAAGGACTGGACAGAGAGCACAGTACCCAGAGGTCTGCTGCAGGCAGGGTGGCACTGACCAAAGCCCCAGTCTTCATCCTTACCCACATAAAGAGAGGCTGGCCTGGCAGGTCAGGGTGTAGAGAAGTTCCCTGATCAGAGGCCAAGTGAATCCACAAGATGCCAAGGCGCTCAGCACTCAGGGTACTGCCTAAGCCCCATCCTCAGGCTGCAACGTGGGAGGTAGGTGCAGTAGGTCAGGGGTGAGAAGCTACTTGGTCCTCGGATTCGTTCTGTTTTATCTCAGGTTAGAACCCTGCAGAGAATTAATTTTTTTATCCCAAACTGCAACATAGTAGAGTAAGAAAAACAAAACAAAACACCGAAGTGTTAGTAAATCAGTGGATTGGATTCTCCTCTTTCAACCATGCAGCTTTGAACAAGGTTAGACCTCAAGGTCCTCATCAGGGAAACAGGTTAAGGAGGGCTCCTTCTCACAGACTAGCACCCAGGCTAAATGACACACACATGCCAGATTCATAGCATATGGCTTGGACTAGACAAATGATTCAAAGTTACTAAAATTATTAAAATCCCACATCCTGGATGCACAAGATGCCACTGAGTTGTTCACTTTAAACTGGTTCATTTTATGTTATGTGAATTTCACCCCAAGACATTTTTTAAATTCCAAAGAGCATCAAATCGAGACAATCCTGTTATGTTTTTCATTCCTTTTCATTTATGAAGCACTTCAGTGCACAGGGAACTTCATCCGGAGGGGCCACTGAGGAAGACCAGAATCAGAGAAAAGAGGATGCAGGTCACTTGCTATGGTTTTCTTCGTCATAGCTGGGCCTTCTGTAAGTCCTGTGTGATTAGTCCAGCTTGCTCCAAGCTGTTCTGTGGAAAGGGAAGGGAAGGGAAGGGCTCTTGCCTAGCCAAGAGCCTTAAAATAGCAACAAACATGAAGATAGCTCCCAAGATTTCCAATGGGCTTACTATGATTTGAAAATGTCCTTCAAAAGTTCCAGTGTTGGAAACTTAATCCCAAACTCTTATGATAATGGTGTTTGGAGATGGGCATTTGAGATGTCATTAGGGTGGGTTAGATGAGGTCTTGAGAATGAGGTCCTCATGATGGCACTGGTGGCTTTATCAGAAGAGGAAGAGAGGCCTGTGCTAGCACACTTGCTCTGATTCACCTTATGATGCGCTCTGCCACATATAATGCATTAAGTACTGTCCCCCCCCAACACACTGAACAAATGCCAATACCAAGTCCTTGCACCTCCCAGCTTCCAAAATCATGAGTTAAAAACAACTCTATTCTTTGTAAATTACCCAGTCTTCTGTGGTCCTTCATTGTACCAAAAAAAAAAAAAAAAAAAAAAAAAAAAAGGAAAGGAAAGGAAAAGAAAAAGAAAAACAAAGTAAGACAGGGCTCCTGAGGGAAGCAGAGATCAGAGATCAGAGCTCAAACAGAGAGAACAGTGGCAATTCCTCCTAATGGCTTTTGGAAATGAGGTCACTGGGAGGAACTACTGCTGGTACACTGTCCTCTGGTTGACAGGTTCTTTATCTCCCATCTTGTTCCCTTCATTCCTTTCCTATTAATAATCATATCTTACTTTTCAAACCCCAAAACTAGCACAGAATATTATTCCAATAGAAGCTGTGATGAAGATGCAGTATGAAGAAATCCATGGCCTGACTCACTAGAGTAGTTGAATAGGATCCAGGCTCTCCTGCCCAGGCTTCAGGTACTCCCCACTGTGGCTCAGGAAGGGCCCTGGCCCCAGCAGAGGCCCCTAGGGTGCGGCTCTGGATGGAAGGGCTCTGTATGTCAGGGTAATACCATCGCACTCCATGCCAGAGCACACACTACACGCTGCCTATCACCCCAGGATGCACAGGACGGAGCAGAGAGCATCAGCCCTCCGTAGGCTTTCCCAAGTTAGTAGGTAAAGCAGATAACCTGATAATTCAGAAAAAATAGGAGGAAAGCAACATTCCCTGTAGATATCTGCTTTTTAAATTATGGCTTAAAAGCTATGCTTCAAGTGAGTAAGTAAATACATAAGATTAGGTCAAGGTCTTATAAGTCCTAATCTTATAAATAAGTCAAGTCTAGTTTTATAGACAGAACATCTCGTTATACAAATCACAAAACTACATAAGGTAAACAAGGCATACATGTGGAAAAGGAGTCTCTGATCCTCAACACCATTATACCCAGCCCAGTAGTAATGAGCCTTTTCCCTGGCAATTGGTGATGGCTAGATTTAGGGACCTGCATTCACATTCTTGCCTTCAGTGTGGTTTGATATTAATAGTATATATTATAATAATATTATATAATTATTAATATAATAATTTAATAATATTAATTTTAATAATAATATATTAATATAATATACTATTATATTAATAGTATTCAATGCATTTTATGATTTATTTATAATCTATATACAATGATTGATATTACTTCATGAAATCATTCTTTCTAAAAAAAAATCATCTTGTTGGGGTGGGGGTTAAACCCCAGGACTGCATACCTGGTAGGCAAGTATTCTACCTGAGATACATACATCTCTAACCCACTTAAAAAAATCAGTTTTAACATCTTCCTATTTTTTCTGAAATATCAAGTTGTCTGCTTTATGTGCTAACTTGGGAAAGCTTCAATTTTATTATTGCTATGATGTAGGATTTTTGTAGGTCTCCAGGTTGAGAAAGTTCCCTCTATTTCTCATTTACTAATAGATTTTGGCAAATGCTTTTACTGCATCTATTGATATGATTGTGCTATTGTTTATCTTTACCCTCACTTAACATTTCTTGGAGTGTCTTCCCTTTGCTTCTATCTCCTGACAGAGATTATAGTGTATTAGGCATACTTTTTTTTTTCTTGAATTTTGGATAGAATTCACTAGTGATCCCATAACAACTGGTACTTTCTGTTTTAGAACGTTCTGAATTCAGTTTTTAATATATTTAGCCTCTTTGACTCTTTCCTTTTGTGGGAGTTTCAAGGAATTGATCCATTTCATAAAGAGTATCAAGTTTGGGTGTAAAGAGTTGTTTATAGTATTTCTTTATTATTTTTTACTGTCCATGGGATTTGTAGTGATGTCTCCTCCTTTATTTCTGACACTAGCAATACCTGTTGTTTCAGTGTCACTAAAGGATTCAACCAGAACAATTTAAGGGAAGAAGAGTTTATTTGAGGGCTCACAGTTTCAGAGGTCTTAGTTCATAGAAGGCCAGGTCCTTTCCCTGAGGCTCAAGGTGAGGCAGAACATCATGGAGGAAGAGTGTGACAGAGAAAAAGCAGCTCACATTATGATCAGAAAGCAGAGAGAGACTGACTACAGTTACAAATATACCCCATAGCCACACCCACAATGAACCACCAACTCCAGCCATACCCCACCGGCCTCCAATTACCACACAGTTAATTCCATTGGAGATTAATCCCCCGATTAGGTTAAAACTGTAATCCAATCATTTCTCCTCCAAACCTTGCATTGTCTCACATGTGAGTTTTTGGGGGACAACTGACATCCAAACCATAACATTTCACCCCTGGCCTCCAAAAGCTCTCACTCATCTGACAATGCAAAATACATTTAGTCCATTCCCAAGAGTTTCCATGGTCTCAGATCTGAGATTGCTCAAAGTTCAAGTTCAAAGTCTTCACGATGCTCAAGGCAATCTCATATTGTGAGCTCCTATAAAATTAAAAGCAATTGACAAGTATCCAATAGATAAAGAGTAATCATTGCCATTCGTAAAATTAGGGGCATAGAAAGAAGGGATAGGACCAAAAGAAGACCGAAATCCAGCTGGGCAAACAAGTCTTATAGCTCCAAGTCCAGCATCTGGGGCACATGACATCGTGTTGTTCTCTCCAAAGGGCTTGTGTAGGTCCATTCCTGTGGCCTCGTATGTTGCAGCGCAAGTGACCTTTCTGTTGGCTTATCTCTGCTCATTTCCTGCAGCTTTTCCAGGACGAGGGCCCATGTTACTGGCATTTCTTAATCTTGGGGGTCTCCACTGCAGCTTCAGCTTCCTCTTCATATCTCCACACTTTGACTTCTCAGGAGATACAACAGGGACTGTCACCCTGCTGCACTTCACTGGCATGCCAGGCCTTCCTTTGAAATCTTGGTGGAAGCCATCATGAACCCCTAACTCCAGCATCCTGCATTCCTGCAGAACCATCACCACATGATTGACAATAAGGTCTGCTGCCATCTTGAGCAGTAGCCAAGCCTCCAGGAACCCTGCAGCAGCCTCTGAGTGTCTGGGTGGCTGAGCATGTTGAAAAACTTCCTAGGCACCCCCTTGTGAAAGAAGGGTGCCCTACTGGTTTCTTCTCAAGAGAATTTTCACCTTTTCTAGCTGGAGCTTCAGATGGGTGTGGTCTTGCCAGCTCCAGAGATGACCTCAAGCCATCTTTCTTATGTCTCTGAGAAAAGTCTTTAGCATTTCTTTAGTGGAAGTAATGTCTTTAACAACTATAACTTCCTTAGCCCTAGTTTTCTCCTGCATTTCAAATTCGCATTTTTCAAATCTTTCTGCTCTGCTTTCTTCTTCTGATTATCACAATAAATTTGGCTAAAAGCTGCCAGCAGTATCCATATCACAATCTGAATGCTATGCTGCCTAGAAATTTCTTTCACCAGATTAACAGGTTCATCACTTTTAAAATCAGCCTCACAGAAAGTCTCAGGACAGGAGCAAAATGCAGACAATTTCTCAGCCAGAACATAACAGGAATGACTACTAGTCCAATTACCAATGTCCTCCTTTTCCTCTAAACCCTTCTGAACCCTGTCTTCACTGTCCACAGTCTTATTGGCATTCTGGTCTTCTGAACTCCCATAAAAATCAGTCATTCAGCTCCACTAAAGCATTTCCGGCCTGCACTGCTAAGCAGCTCAAAATTCCTCCCACCAATTCCAAAAAGCTTCAATAGTTTCTGAACCACAAAGTTAGGTTAGTTACAGCAACAACCCCACTTCTCAGTATCAGTTTCTATTTTAATTAACTATTTCGCTGCTGTGACTAAAAGACCCAACCAGAACAATCATAGAGAAGGAAAAGATTACTTAGGGGCTCACTGTTTCAGAAGTCTCAAAACCAGAATCTCTTTCCCACATGAGTCAACCAATAGGATAACGGTTTCTAACTTTAAAGATTATGCTGCAACCAACAGATAACATCAATTAGGATTAAGTTTGACTGCATATAAAGGAGACCAGAATAGAATGGTCTAACCAAACAAGGCATTTTCATCCATAAGATAAAATTCAATGCATAAGCTTCACCAAGTTCATACATATGTTCTTTTCTTGACTTGTACCGCATTGTTCTGGGATTTCCAATTTTTAAATTTATGCTACATGTTAGCAAAAAAAAAAAAATCACAAAGCAATATTAATTTGGGGGCTCATATATCCGCCACTGGATGACTTCACCTGAATAGTGACTGCCTCTTTAGCCCATGCACAGCCCTACAGGAATTCTTTGTCCCTCTTCTGTTACTTCCGGACTGAGGCTGAAGGTCTGTAGCCATTTATCTCTCAACACATTCTCATCATTAATATTTTTATCAGCCAGAGTCCTGCTGGCCTCTGAGTTTGCATTCTCTGGCTTATACATCAACCTCTATATTAATTTCCTGGGGCTGCAGCAACAAAGTATCACAAAACTGGGTAATTTGGAACAACAGAAATTCATTATTATCTTATTGTTCTGCAGACTGGAAATCTGAAAGCAAGGTGTTGACAATACTTCCACCTTTGAAATCAATAGAAGAGTCTTTCTTTGCCTTTTCCAGCTTCTGATAGCCCCAGGAATTCCTTGGCTTAAAGGTGGCTATCATCCCCCTGTGTCTTCACATCATCTCCCCCCTGCGAATGTCTCTGTGTCCAAATTTCCCCTTTTGAAAAAGGACACCTGTCATATTGGATCAGGGTTCACCTTAATGATCTTATTTTAACTTGATTATCTGCAAGATCATATTTCCAAAAGAGGTCATATTTGCAGATACTGTGGGTTAAGACTTCAACATCTTTTGGGAGAACACAATTCAAACTGTAACACTGCCATACCTCCTCTGGGCTTTTCTTTTCCTAACCATTTTCCCTATTATGTATTTTCTAGCCTTTCTCTTGGCTATAATTCATATCTGCAACATATCCCTATTTATTTTCCATTAAAAAACTTCAAATCCAATGAAAATGTTTTCTCTCTTCATCTTGATAAATCAAAACCAAGTTCTAATTCACATTAAGGGGGCCAGGGCTAGGGAGTTACTTTAGATCAGATAGAGTGGAATGAAGGGAGGGGAAGGGAGTAGGAATGATAGTAGAGTGAAACACACATTATTACCTCAGGCACATATATGACTGCAAGACTGATGTGATCCTACAACATGCACAATCAGAAAAATGAGAAATTAGGCTCCATTTATGTATGATTTATCAAAATGAATAAATGCATTATACTGTCATGTATAATTAGAAGAAATTTAAAAAATTAATTTAAAAAACCAAGTTACCTCTATCTAGGATACAGTTCATTTAATCTTTTTTCCAGCACAACCATTTGGGTGAGAACAGGAGCCCAGCATAGGGCAACATATTTATTAAATATCACGATAGTGCTGCCTGAAGTCTGGCACTGAGAAAGACTTGGAGATCCTATCTGTTCTTTGTGATTGGAAGTTCTGAGATTGACTTGTGATGTCTGATTAGGTGGCAGGGGCAGAGGGGCTGTGGTGGCATGCAGGTTAAACAGTGTCCATCTCTTGACTTGCTCTATGTTAAGTACTTAATCCCTAGGGGTTAAGAGTGAGTTACAGGGTGATTCCTACCTTTATAAGTGAGGAAGAGACTCTTGATAGCATATGACTACAATAAAGTATGACAAATTTTAGGAGCTTTAAGAAGCAAATCTATTTTGGGTGACAATGATATGATCATATATGTATAAAATCTGAAAGAATTGATAAAAGAAACCCTAGAATTAATAAACAATTGCAGCAAGGTTACAAGATACTGGCTGGAAAGAGATTGTGGTTTTGAATTAGAAAGATGCGGACTTCCTCCTCAGACACAAGGGAATAATTCCATGAAGGTGGACTAAGTTAGTAGAAAATCTAAAACTCCCTGGCACAGCATGCAGAATGTGTATAAAGCTTTGGTGATCTCTCTGGATATATCAGTATCATCTCTCACATGTACATTTCTAAAATCAAAATAGCACTTTTCTTTCCACACACTAAAATCATTATCAGCTGCATGGCAGAGCACTATGCAAAGCAGGTGTGAATTCACAGACTTTAAGAATCAAGTTATGAAACTCACTCTCCATACATTCTGCTTGGCTTGCCCAATAAACCAGAGCAGCTATATTCTATTTCTAAAGAAGTCATTGTTCACAGAAAACTGATATCTGGTTTGTGGTTCCTTTTTACTCATGTGTACAGAAAAAGTAGGATAGAATTGGCAGTTAATCTTCCAGCTGTCTGGCTAAACAGATGTGACATGTCCCTTAATCCCCTCTTGGCCATTGCACATGGCCTGGGAGCTCTCTGGGAACTACAGGAGCAAGAAGATATCCCACCATAACTGCTGGATTTCAGGCACTCAGCTGAATGACCTCAGAGTTGGTGACAGTGCCTTCTGAAGATCATATAACTCATTTCAAGTTGTCACAAGTCGAAGAACCCTCAGACCCAGATTTCTTGCTGTCAATGACATCCAGGGCTCCAGGTAGAGGTCAGCTAAGGTTAAATGTAGGAACTGGCATTCCCCTTGCAATAAGAAGGATTTTTACTAAGATGAGAGCAGAGGTTTGTGTTAACCAAAGCCTGCCATTGATCCAACAAAACCATAAGTAAGTGAAAATTAGCTCCCAGGCAGCCTTCACATGAAAGGCTCTTTCAAGCAAGTCTGTGGTGGTGAAGCATGCCATAAAGCCATTAGAAAATAATTTAGACACTGCCAACTGTGTCAGCCACCACTTCCTCCTATAAACAAGTGTGAGGTATGCATGTTTGGAAATACACTGATACTTGCCAGATGCTAAACCAACCTCTGTGTCATTCCTCCAACCTGAAACCATCTACGATAAAGATGTGAGGGGTGATAAAGCAGAAATGCCCCCATATTTGAAGCTGCACTTTTTCTGATGTGCGAGAGTGAATTAATTGCTTTTTTCCATTGCTAAATACCTGCTACATATCAAGCTTTGGGCTAAATATATAACATGTGCTATTTCTCATATTCAAAAAACTTTGAAAGAGCTTATTTTCCATTTTTTCAAGATAAGAAATATAAAACACAAAGGTTTAGTACATATCTTAGTTGTTTTCAGTTGTTTCAAGGGAACACCACCTATTGGGTAATTACAAAGAACAGAGGTGTGTTTAGTTCATGGTTCAGCACAATGGGGTGTCCAAGACCATGGCATCTCAATGTAATATCCAAGAGCATGACATCTAGTGAGAATCTTCTTGAAGCATCATAACATGATGGAGAGTATCACACAGTAAGACAGAGAGAGTGTGCCAGGGAGAGTCTCTCTTTCTCTTTTTGTAAAGTCACTAATGCCATGACAATGGCTCCATCCCTATGACCTCATCTAACCCTAATTACCTCCTGAAGGCTTCTCTTCCAAAGGTCACCAACATGTGAATTTGGGGATTATGTTTCCAACACATGAATTTTGGGGAAACACAATCAAATGGCAGCAATAACACACTTGGTCAGTGGTGTATTTGTAGCTGAAGTGGAGATAGGATGGGAGGAATGAAACTTCGTGAGAATAAAAAATCAAGAAGAATATCACACCTCAATTTCTGATCACCATAGAGATGGGAAGCATTGGAACCCGACTTTCACATTATTCACTGGTCTATCCATTCATTCATACAAAGTTACTGTCTTTTCCAGAAATGAAAAGACAAATAAGGCAGTTTCTGCCCCTAAGGATCTCACAGTCAAGAAGTTTGAGGAATCACAGGATACTAGGAGAATAAAACATCCCTGATATGGAGACCAATTTTAGAGAAAATTTCATGGGATTAATTCCACAGAAGAAAATTTTATTATTATCAGTCACTCACTTTATTTGGCATTTCTTCATATGATTGGCTTTTTGAGTCATGATTTTTTCAAAAATCATTTTGATATTATTAATAAGAAGAAACTCAAACACAAGTTTCCAGTTTATCATTTATATGTACTGATCTGAACTCTTAGTAGGGACACCAAGCATGAAGGAACCTCCAAGATAGGTGAATTCTCATGAATACTTCACTATGTCTCATAGGAATTTGAATCACCTCAGGAATGTACGTAAGGGAGTATTATCTCATTTTTTGTCAAGGTCAAGATGCCAGGTAATGATTTTGAGGTTAATCCTTCATAAGGTACTCGTGCTTAAAGATGTGATTAAAATACAGACTTCCATCCAGAGCACTTCATTTGCTCCCCTCTCTCCAGCATCTGTGGTCTTTGGAAGTTTCCAAAAAAACTTAGAACAAGGATCATTTAGCTTTCCTGGTCTTCAGAAATTTCACTATCCAATAATAGCTAAAAGTCTGTGAAAGTTAAACAAGAGATCTTAAATAAGTAGCTTAAAGTGCAAAATTTTCATGAAAGCTTTATAGGCTGTATCACCTCAGTTTCTACACATAAGAATGCACCAACAAGAGACTGCTGATGAATTTCTCTAAGAGTTCTGTCTCTTTGCTATTCCAGTGAGACCATGATCTCCATGTCAAGCACCAGCAATCCCAAACTACCTAGATTTTGTCTACTTTATAGAGAAGACAAGAATTCTTCAATTCACCTGCCTTCATCATAGCCAAGAGATGATCAAGCAGTAAGAGGCATTCTAACATTCCAGCAGAGAATTAAGACAAGTGCCATTCTTTCTGTACTATTAAATTTGATCGTGATGACAGACAGCAAGGAGAAAGCCACCTCAAAAATGTCCTTCCTGTTTGAATCATTAGGCCACACATCATTAGACTTTGAACAAATGTTTTATTATTTCTCAAGATGCACAGATATTACACGCTGATTGTACTGTGCTGTAATTTATTGTTAAGGTCTAAATGCCTTCCGTGAACCTATGAATTCATAATGTAAGGAAACCTTGACTAAGGTATTTGGGTCCCTCCCCAAGCTCCAATCACAGAAATGACATAAAATCCACCTTCCCAGTGGAAGTGATCTATTGTGACAACAAGTCAATACAATGCTAGGGGAAGGATGCACACTCAATATAGATACAACAAATTTTTAAAAATGCATTGGAAAGAAGAAAGTCATTTGCAAAGATGACATGAAATTCCTTCACACCTCGTTCTCCCTATTATTTCCCTGCTTTTTGTTCACTTCTTCTCTTCCCTCCCATCTCAGAGAAGAACTCAGGTTTCAAAGGCTAATCCTGCTTTTTAATGTGAGGTCAACATTATTTCCTCCTACAAACTCCAGGGCATTTCTTTCAATTGTTTAGTGAGACTCTCTACAAAAATTAAGTGAGTTGGACAGTGTTATAAACTGATCTTTGTTCCTCAAAACTTTGTAGGTGAAGCTCTAGCACCTAATTTGACTGTATTTGCAGATAGGGCCCTAATGGAGGTAAAAAATGTTAATGAAGTCAAAAGGGTGGGACCAAACCTTGTAGAACTGATGACCTTGTAAGAGAAGAAAGAGACACTAGAGATCTCTTGCTGACTCTTTCCCTCTGTTCTTGGCCCCTGCATGTACCAAGAGAAGGCCATGTGAGCAGGAAAGTGGCCATCTACATGCCAGGAAGAAAGACTTCTTCAAAGAAACCTACCTTAATGACATCTTGACCTTGGTCTTCTGGTTAGAAGTATTGTGAGAAAATGAATTTCTGTTGCTTAAGCCACCCAGCTGCTGGTGCTAAACTATGGCAGCCCAAGCAGATGAAGACAGATGAGGAGTGTGAGAAGTACATAAAAAGTTTGGAATGGCTCCAGTAAGAATTAAGAAATAAATTCTACATTCTCTGGAGTGGATTGTCTTACAGCACATAAGAGCCCAGCTGGTGAAGTTCACATACCTCCTCCCAATTTTTCCTAAGTCCGTGACCAATTTGGTATGGTATCATTGCCCTCTCCCTGTCCTTCTCTGAAGTAGTGGCTCCCCAAGGCTTCACCTGGAACCTTCTGGTCTTATTTTACAGTCTACACATGCACCTCTCTAGTGTCTGCCACAACCACACATTATTAACTAACCATGGGTATCTTCAGTATTGGCTTCTCTCCCCAGGTTCTGAAGAGCATTTCTAACTCCTCACTAGAAGTCCCCCATGCATTAAAATTTCAACACATTCAACGCAAAATATCTTTATCCCTTGAGACAAATTGCCAACTGAGTACTGAGCAAATCCATGATGCTGTTTAACCAGAGATAAGTATTCAACCCTGAGCATTCCTACCTTGTGTTTATCATGTTTCTCCTATGTCTTCAGTCTGACCCAATGCACTTCATCTCCACGACCATCTCCTCTGATCATGATGGCCCCCTGCCTAATGTTATCGTCAGCTCAAATTCATTCCTCACGCAACAATTGCAATGCCACTCTGACTATGCACCCCCACCAAACCCTTCTTAGTGCAATTTAATAATGTCCAGAACATTTCAGGCTAAAATCCAGACAGCTCACCAGACCCTTCAGATTGGCCCTGACCTTCTGCAGCCTCCCTTTACACCATTCCCCATAACTCACATTCCAGGACAAGATACATCCTCTCTTTGTTCCTGGCTTCCCACACTCTTCTCTCAAGTCAACTTAACTCTCTCAGACCAGTTCCCATTGGTAAGATAGGGATAGTCTGCAACCTTATAGAGCAGTGCTATTGTAAGATTTAAATGGAAGAACCATAAAAAATGTTTATCCTAATGCCTGGCACCCACATTCTCAGTAAATGTTTATGGCTATCATCTTTGTTCATGTTGGTACTATTATAATCATTTTAGTCAACTTGGACTGCTTTAACAGAATATTACAGACTTGGTGGCTTAAACAAATAGGTTTTTATTTCTCAGTTCTGGAGGTGTTAGCAGGGTTATGTTTTGGGGTGGGTACATCCTGGATTTCAGATGGTACCTTCTTGTTATATCATATGGTAGGGTTAGAAAGCTCTGGTATATCTTCTTCTTTCTCCCCGGTACTTAGAATCAAACCCAGGATCTCTTAAATGTTAGGCAAGCACTCCACCACTGAGCTACACCCTCAACCTTCTTCTTCTTATAAGAGTACTGATCTCATCATGGTATTCTACCCCATGACATCATCTAAAGCTAAATACCACCCAAAGTTCCCACCCACTAAATACCATCCCATTGTGGGTGAGGACTTCCAACAGATAAATTTGGGGTAATATAAACATTCGGTCCACAACTCAGTCATTATATTCTGCTTTTTAGTTCATCATAGTGACCTAATAACTGTATTTATTTACCTATCTATCAACCTATTATATAAATTCTGGGAAGAGTTTCTCCATAGTGAAGCACACTCAGAGTGAAGGATTATATATTTGTCCATTTTTTCATTACCATAATGAAATACCTGCAACTGGGAAATATTTTTAAAGAAAAGAGGTTGATCTTGACTCATTTATGGAGGTTCAGGTGCAAAAGGCCTCTCTGATGATGCCATCCTGTTGGCAGAGTCCCAGGGAAGTGCAGGGCATCACATGGCAAGAATAGGAAGCATATGTGTGTCTTCTAGTGTCTGTCTGTCTGTCTCTTTCTCTCTCTCCACTCCCTTTTTTTATGAAGCTACCACATTTCAATTGTAGGGGCTCCATCTTCATGTCGTTATGTAACCCTGATTTCCCTACCACTAAACCCCAGAGTTGGATTAACTTTCTACCTTTTAATACCTCATAATGGGGATTTAATGTCTCTCACATAAACCCTTGGGGGACACCCTCAGACCATATCCACCCCATAGCAGATGACTTCAGGGCTGAAGTATGAGCAGTGGGAATATAAATAAGGAGTGGACCAAAGCTTTGACTTCCTATGGAGTGCTCAGAATCTCCCTGTATCCCTAGAAGACTTTTAGTGTTCATTTGTTTGGAGTGTTCCTCTCTGGTTGCACTGCCTGCTTTGCTGTAGCTAAAGGCACATTCTCTGTGACACATGGGCTGCGATGACCAGAACATGTGTTTTCTATACTTCAGGAAACGTTTCTCTTTGTTTTCTTGGATCTGCCTTTTTTTCAAAGTCATAGTGCTAAAATCTAGAGTCCTGTTGTTGGGCAGCGAGCCTGGGGCAGATTGTGGCTCAGAGTTCTGATTTCACCCACCAGGTCGACAGATTTTTCTGCTGTCCTGCAGGAGGTTGCCATAGCTCCAATAGTTTGCAGAGCTAAAACCAGAGGACAGAAGGAATTGGGGCCAAGGTCTAGTGAAGTACGTGTGTACCTGATCTCCACGTGGCAAATATCAGCACTGGAAAACTGAGGGACAGTAGGTGGGAATTTAAAGCACTAAAGTCATCTCTAGTCATGTAATAAAAATCTGGATGACTTTGGCTTTAAGGGCTGTAAATCAGCAAGATCAACAACACATCTTCTGGCGGAGCTCTGGATGACATTCCAGTTATAATTGCCAGGCACCTGGAGCTCGTCCATGACACAAAGCAGCACTCAGAGGCCAGCAGCTGTCACTGCCTCGTCAGCCCCAGCTCTACCAACCTGTGCTATGGAGAGGGCTCTCAGAGTCTCCACTCCCAAGGCGCCCCTGAGGGCATTTTCCTATTTATTTGCCCTTTTTCTGGACTTCACTGTCCCCAGCTTCCATGAAAGGCTCTCCTTTGCATTATATCCACCAAACTCTTTTTTTTTTTTTTTTTTTTGGTGGGGGGACCCCCCCAGGTCTTTAAAATGTTCACATTCCATTCAACCAAATAAAAACTGGTGAGAAAGAAACAAAACTGAAATGCTACACCTACTTTGAAAACTTTGTTGAATCATGTTCACCAAGATTTGTCTTCTGCAGATAGAAGTTCGTCTACATGAGACACTGTGCAAGCCTGGCGTAAAAGGACAGGAGCACGTCGGCATTGCTACACCAAAACCCACCTTAGTGCCATCAATGATCATATCCGTGCTGGCTGCAGGTCTCAATAGGTAGCACCTGCAACAGAGAGGAAGTCAACCTATGGAAGAGGGAAGAGTGGAAAATGAAAGTTCTGAGGTCATTTCTTCTGGGTCCATGTGGAAATACAGAATAAACACTTCATGGAGTACAGTGTAAAGAGATTAGCATCACCTAATATTTCCACACCACTCAGTCCTTCCAGATATGAACTTGCCAAGTCCTCATGTCACCTGGCATTTGCCCCAGAAATTAGACAATTTGTCTTCTTTCTTTCATTTAGCATGTTTAATATGGAATAACTATAACTGAAAAGATAAAAACAATGCAAAGATAATAACAATGAAAAAACACTGCTTTTACACCATTCCTCTCCTCCTCCTCCTCCTCTTCTTCAACTTCTTCTCTCTCACTCTCTCTCCTTTCCTCCTCACTCCTTTCTTCTCTTCCTACTTCTCTCTCATTTTACTTTTTATAGAGCTTGTTAAAGTGAATAAACAAACTAATCTCAATGTAGCTCAATGATTTTTTATATATAAAAAATTATGTATAAATCCACCCAGATTAAAATTTAGAACAGCACCCTAGAAAGTTTCCACAAGACTCTTCCCAGTCAACAACCAACTTCCTCTGTAAAGGTGATCATTTTTCTGATATTTAGCATCATTAATTAGTTTTTGTCTTTTGTGGACTTCATAGCAATGGAATTATACACATGTACATTTTTTTGCTTCTTTCAACCAACATAAAGAAACAATAAGATTCATCCTTGCTTTTACATTTATCAATAGCATATACCTCGATGATGCCACCATTACTGATTCATTTGATAAACTCTTGCATTCATTTAGAAATAATATTTAGTAATTTTTCTTGAAATTTCTAATCCCATTCAAGACAGTAAATTGGAAGTAATACTGCCAAGAATCACTTTCAATTCCCTGGGGAAATTACTGAAATTAATGTCACACTAAAATACTTGAAAGACAGAGAGATTATGATATCTATCATATCCCCATTTACCTCACCAATTAGACCTTTGCAGAAATCATGAGGTTCTTGGAGAATGACTACAGATTATTAGAAACTTAGTGTGGTGACTCCAATTGGAGCTGCTGTACCAGAAGTATTACAGCTCTCTGCTGGAATGTGGTCTGTAATATCTGGACCTCTTTATTTTTCACTAGACAACATACAGCTCACTTTCAAGATGAGATGCAATACTGTGCATCATATTCCCAATACTGATAAAAAGCACATACTTAGGAAAGGATTAGGGATTTTGGAAGTCTTATATCTTGAATTAGAATATGAGATATTTACCTATCAATTGACTCAGTTGAATGCCCATCAGAGACCAGAAAGATAGAAACATCTGTCATACACTCAGTCTGCAGGGGAAGGTGTTCTCATGAACCTTGTGACCCAAAGGTACATGAAGTACTTATGGTTAAAAGAGGCTAAGACCACCACCAATCAGCCTGAGTTTATAAATAAGTTCCAATCAGCCTGAGTTCATCAACATTTACAGCAGGCTCCACGCAACAATAACATAATAAACCTTCTCCCCAAGTGCATACAAAACATTCACCCACATTGGCCACAGCCTGTTCCATAAAGCAGGTCTTCACTCTTTTGAGAGGATTGAAATTTCATAAAATACTTTCCTTTGACTACCAATAAATTGAACTACAAATTAATAACAGAAAGATTTTCAGAGTACCAGCAAATATTTGGAAATTAAAAGGATAAACTTTTAAATAATCAATGGTCAGCTAAGTGTGCTGGTGCATGCCTATAATCCCAGGGGCTAGGGAGGCTGAGGAAGGAAGATCCCAAGTTTAAGGCCAACCTCAGCAAAAGTGAGGCACTAAGCAACTCATTGAGATGCTGTCTCTAAATAAAGTACAAAATAAGACTGGAGATGTGACTCAGTTTTTGAGTTCCCCTAAGTTCAATCCCTGGTACAAAAAAAAAAAAATTTATTTTAAATAATCAAATGTCAAAGATGAATCCATACTGTTAGTTTATAAACATTTTCAACTCAAAGTTATTGAAAACACAATATATAAAAACATCAGGAGTAGAACTAAAACAGCTTAATGCAAAATTTATAGCATTGAATTTACCATGATCAGGAAAAAGAATGGCATTAAATCATTGATCTAAGCTTCTGACTTAAGCAATTCAAAAAAGAACAAATTGAGTCCAAAGTTAGCAGAGAAAGGAACTAACAAAGAGAATATCAATAGTTAGTAGCTTAGAAAATAAACATACACAAGAATAAATCAATGAAACCATAACTAGTTGCTAGAAAAAGATCAGTAAAATCAATAAGTCTCTAGTTAGATAGATCACAAAATAATAAAAGACAGAATACACAAATTACCAGTATAAGAAATGCAAAGTTGAACATTACCATAGATCCTACAGTCATCAAAAGGATAAGGAAATATTACAAATGACTTTATGACAATATATTTAATTTTAAAATTTCCTTGAAATATACAACCAAATATTAACCTAGAAAAACACATAAATTTAATAGTTCTACCTCTTTAAAACAAATTAATGCTGTAATTTGAAGCTTTCCTAGGTAGAGAACTCTAGATCTATGTGGCTTCAGTGGTAAGTTCTGCCTAATACCTAATGAAAGAATAATACCAATTTAATATACATTCTTCCATATCAGAGAAGGGAGGGAACATTTCTTTATTCATTTTTGAAACCAGCATTATTCTGATACCAACAGCAGCTGAAAGCATTAAATTTTTTCTAAGTCATAATAAAAATTCTTCTAAATCAAGTTAAAAAATATATAAAAAGTATGATATATCATAACCCAAGTGGACTTGTCCCAGGATTATTGGCCTAATGAAGATGTGAAAATCAATCACTGTAAACTAATTATACAGAGTAATGAAAGAAATCATGACATCATCTCACTGGATGCAGTAGAATCATTTGAAGACATTCAATACACAAGTAATAGAGAAACTCCAAGTGACCTGGGAATAAAGGGGATTTTGTTAAATTGAGAAATCCAACCTAACAAAAACCTAGAAGTAACATCATATTAAGTGAAAACTACTAAAGTCGGGCCTCCCTATCTATGGGTTCCACATTCATAGTTCAGTCAACCAGGATTAGAAAATAATCAGGAAAAAATTGGGTCCAGAGAATCACAGTCTTTGGAACAGGAGTCCCTGTGTTTGCCCTTTGCTAACAAAGCAATAAAGCTTCTTTTCCCTCTTTCTTAAAACCATGTTCTCATTATTGCATTAGTACTGGGGACAAGAACCAAGCTTTTGGCAACAAATTTAGTACCCCAGGTGGGACCCGATTGCAGCCCTGGCTCCAGCTTTCTTGGACAGTCTCACTCTCCAAGGAACCTCACTTCCATGCTGAGCACTCAAAGTGCTGGTGTACTTGTTGAGAGCCAACTGCAAGAAAGTTAGAGGATGGGTGAGTTTGCCACCAGTTGAAATGGATGAGTTATTCCTGTGAGTAAAGGAAGGGACTCAGGGACCATCCCAACAGCTGCCAAAGCTCCTTTTGCTTTGGGGAACTCCCACCTTCTCTCCTTGAACAGTTGAGGTTGCTCCATCATGGTCCATTTTCAGAAAAAGGAAACTGAACTCAGTGAAGTTGCAATATTATTGGTCATTTGGTAAGTCTCCTGTGTGCATGCTGAGATGCTTGATTCCACATCTGGTTCCTCTTCATGAGAACATCTGGTCCCTCTTTGTGGGGACATCTGTGGCGCCACTGGTATAGGCATCATGGTTAAGTGGGACTCAAGTACCTGGGATCCTTCTGATCTGTTCTAAGTTCTCATCTGTTTGTTGGCATTGGGTTTGGGAATTTCCTCTGGTTGTCTGTGTTTTTGTTTGTATCTCTTACTGCCCCTTTTAAGACATGGCCAGTACTGTACTGATTATATAGGTAGTCTCTTGGGAAAGATCTTGGCTGGTCAATTTAAAGGTTCCTGTCTGTTGGCCATGGTTTGGGGGCTCCTCTCTGGTTATCTCTCACTGTTTCTTTTTTGTACAATCTTCCAATTGGAGTTGGTCTGTCAGAGGTAAAGCAAGTTAAAGAAAAGGCCGTCTATAGGTATAAGCCTGTCTAAGATAATACTACACTGTAATGATCTGGTCTTTGAATAGTTTTCTGGATTATTATACAATCTCGCAGTTGGAATTGGTATGTCAAAGGTAAAGCAAGTGGAAGAAATTTGTATGTGCAGGTCTGTCTGTTTTAAAGTTTAAACTGTCAGCCCCAGTTTTGGTGACCCTCTCTCATCTGTTTTATTTGTTTGTTTATTTGTTTGTTTCGTTTTGTTTTATGTCTGGTATTGGCCCTTAAGACATGGGCATTGTTCTTACTGGCAGTCTCTTGAGCAGAGAGATCTTGACTGAATGGGCCACCTATAGGTATAAACCTGCCTACGAGAAAGATGGTTTACTGTCTTATAGTCTGGTCTTTGATATCTATCTTGATATTGAAGTTGGTCTGTCACGGATAAAGTACATGAAAGAGATTCTATATATACGGACATTTATGCAGTTGCATGATAAGGGATCTGAACTGTCAGAAAGTTGAAGATGCCTCTGGTATGCAAGGACATCAGAAGAAAGGGTTAAAAAGATTTCAATATTTATAACCTAGTGCTGGCAATCCCAGAACTCTTTCTCAGCCTGGTCCCAGGCAGCTGCAGATCAAGATCAAGTGGTCAAGAACACTAGCCCTAAACTGAAAAAAATAAATTTAAATCCCAGAAAAGTTGCCTTGGCTGAAGGAAAATGGCCAAAAAGAGCCTGGCCTCTGCCCTGCCTTCCTGTTCCTTTTGCCCCATGGAGAGTGGGGGCTGCTGGCCACAAATGACATGGCAATAGGTTCCAGAATTGTCAGTTTATGACTTGGGGGCAGGAATAGTCTCTTCCTTAATGATCTTAGAGAGCACTTCATTTGGCCAGGGGATATTCATGACAGGGGCAGAACAATTCTTGCTATAACAGTATCCCATCAAACTAAATGCTAGGGGAGATTGACAGAATAAATGACTGCACCCAGAAAAGATAAAGAAACAAAGGCCAACCTGTATTTTGTAGGCAGTCTCTGAAAAGGATCTTCAAGGAAGCCTAAAGAAAAAAGATGGAAAGGGCCTCCTCTGTTGCATATCAATATGACTAGTACAAGAAAAAGGTCCAAATGGAGTTTCTGGGTACAATTGACAGTAGGGAACTCGCTTTAAGTTGATGACATCATGATAATGATAAGGCAGACAGGTCAGGCTCAAAAATATCCTGCGTTCCAACTCCTTGAATGCCACCTGGGAGAGAAAAGATTAAGACAGTTTTTGTATGTGCCAGGTTGTCTGATCCCTCTCCTAGGATGAAATTTGTTGTGTAAATTATAGGCACAGATAACATTCATAAGGTTTCAGAATGTGAATTTAAGAAAGGATCTGAAACTAGAACAGAAAAAAGAAAGTTATAGGTATGGAAATACATCTTAGTACAGAAAATTAGAAGGTGAAAGAAATGTTTCTGAATGAGAAAGTATTTTGTCTGGTAAAGTAATATTGTTGGGTTAAAGTCCAAGATGAAAGAGGACAAAACTAAGGATGTAAATTGAATGTTTAAGTAGGTCACAGAAGATTTATGGAAGGTAAATCTCTAAAAGTTTGTGTTTGTGATTAAATTGGCTTATAAATTAGTACAGTCAAAATTATTTGAACTTTAATGTACCGATATGAAGCAAAGTTTGAAACATTGATCTGCTCTTATCTATCAAGATAATTTTGTCAAATTTTTTAGGTTTTATTACTTGGGGAAACTAAGTCTTAAAGGAATTAGGTTTTGTACGTCTTTTAAAGTCATAAATGATTACTTTATAACTGGTTAAACCAACAACTGTTGCTTAGATTATAACAACATTGTTGATACCCTAAATATATGTGACTAGGTATATGTATGCATCTGAGAACAATATCTGTTTAAGCTTTGGCTAAATGTTATGTAAAAGTTTATAAAATGAAAGTTTATGTAAGTTTACCAGCAAGATAACCAAGAAGTGCTCTCTTTTATAAATTGTATCTGAGTAGAAGGACCACATTTGAAGACTGTCATTTGAAGACTGTCTTATATCTGTTTGCTTTGACTAAGTCAATTTCTGACCATTAACACTGTTTCCTAAATGTGTAAGAGATTTAAGACTATCCTTTGATTTTTGTTAATTCATGCATACCTGTGATTATTGTTACCATACACTCTGGATTCTAAATTGTGCTTTAAAAATTAAGCTTAGTTAAATGTAAAGCTTAGGAGAGCATTTTGCCAAGTTGGTGTTCTCCAAACTAAAATTACCTGTAACAAAAGTCTCAGATTAATAACAAATGTGGTTGGTATTGATTCATATCACTTGATGTTTTATAACTGGATAAAGTAACCTATTTTCAATAAGTTATACATACAATTTTGTGTTACTACTCACACAGGAATTGGAATTTAAATGCTTTTTTGAAATCTAATAAGGACAGTCTGATCTGTTTAAAGGTGACATTGTAAAACATGGAAGCATTCTGCCACTTTTTCCACAAAAAGAAAGTTAAAAGCTCTCTTAGCCTTTCTTTGATTCATGTTTCAGATGTAATGTTGTAATGTTATTTATAGAGAGCCTAACTTACCTAAGATGAGGCTCTGTCTCCCACCTTACTCCCTGTTAGAATTACTCAAAACGAGGCTAGACTTCAGCTCATTTACAGTTGTGTTCAAAAGATTGATTTTTGTTGTAAAGATTACTGTAATCTCAAACAGGGATATAATACATAACTAAGTAAAGTTTCAAGATTATAAAAGTCATTTTTTCTTGGTTCATAACTATTACACAACTGAATATGGTTTTGCTCTGTTAATTTCATTTTGTACTTTCCCTGTAAACTTTATAACTGTTGCCTATTAGTGTTTGACAGAGGTACTGCTTTAAAAAAAAAAAAAAAAAAAACTGGGGTAATTTGTGATTATAAGCCATCATCTATAGGACAGATAGTATATAATGCTGATTTCCAGTACTAACACTAACCCCAATTAAATGAAAGGAGTAACGATAAAATTATAGCTATTGAAGCTTTAACCTGTTACTCTCTCTTTAAGTCTGGTGAAACTGATTTGCCATGTATTTAAAACCAAAAGCTTGGAGACCAAAGTCAAGGAAGTAAAAGGGCCTAGGAAAAAGCAGCCAATATTTTGACCCTTGCCCTCTAAGGTCAGCCAGGACCCTGAGAATGATGGGACTCCTCTCTGGGCACTGCAACTCTGGTGGGTCACCCAATCTGCTGATCAGAAAGATCAAGAGGACCCTAAAGAACAGGAAACTAACCAGTACACACTCTGCAAAGAGGAGGGTCATTGGATGGGAAATGTCCCTGGTGCTTCCAAGAGAAGTCATGTGTGGTCAGCAAGACTCTGACCCATCCTGCCAGATGGGCCCACTGGTAGAGGAAAGCTAAAGAAGCCAAGAGGCTTGGCACACATCCTCAAGAGTGGTCTCTGAGGAATCTCAGCTAACTCTTAAGAGTAGATAGGAACAGTGGACTGGGGCTATAGCTCAGTGGTAGAGTACTTGTCTCACATGTGTGAGGCATTGGGTTCAATCCTCAGCACCACATAACAATAAATATTTTTTTTAAAAAAATATTGTGTCCATTTACAACTAAATTTTTTTTAAAAAAGAGTAGATAGGAACAAGGTTAGTTTGACCTACTTGATCTTAAACACCTGGCAGGAGAGTATAGACTGAGCATTATCCTATAGCCTGAGCACAAGCCTACATGGACATTTAAAAGTAAGAACAACATATATTTTTAATGTAATTTAGGACATACACTTGTGTCACTCTACCAAAAGTAAGTAAAGCTGGAGGCTATAAAGGAAGGGTTCTTGTGTGGGAGTGCCTAACAACGATTTCAAAAGACTCTAGAGTCACAAGTTTACCCTAAGTTAATTTGAGCCTGATGTGTAGACCTACAAATCTTCCTTACCTACCACATTGATAAACTTGATCTGTTTTTCACTGATACGATTATGAGTTACTATCTTCACTGTTTTCAGAAACTGGCTGAAATACTAATTGCTTTTGTGCTAATTGTTTAGGAAAAATTAATGCTTTGCTGTATTGTTTATTGTTGCCTTAGCATGATATCTGCCCTATGTATGACTTGTCCAGTCACCTACCATCTACCACTGTGATCCTTTGAACTGCTCTGATGCTGAATGCCCTTAACTGTCCATGTTCCACCTGTTAGAGAACAAAGACTTTGGGTTACTTCCCTCAACTTCACCCCCTTTCAGCAGGAAGCAGCTTAGAGAAGTTGTCACCCATTTTTCCATATAAATGAACGTAGAAATTGACAGTTAGGAAATATAACAATGGTGCACTCTATGCTTTGAACATGGACCTTGCTACTCTAACACTGTGACTTATTTTTAAAATGGACATTTTTTCTTTCTCTTCCTCTCTCCTTGCTCCTCCCTAATTCTCCCCCTCTCTAATTTCAGGGGAAACAGGATTTCCTTTCTTCCCCATTTAATCAGATTTATCCATTCTTGAGTATACACCCACCATAGGAATGAAGTAATCCAGATTTTGGGGATGGTAGCAGAAGATATCAGAAAGGACTATCTCCCAAATTAAAAAGTAAATTACAACTCCAACAGAGAACACATTTGAATCACCTCTTTAAAAAAAAACCTGTTCCTGTTGATGGGCAGAATCACAGCCTTTGGGACAGAAGTCCCCTGCATTTCTCCTTTGCTAGCAAAGCAATAAACTTTCTTTTTCCTTTTTCTCAAAAGAAATTTGCATCCATACAGAATACACGCAGACATTTTTCTTGTCATTATTTCCTAACAATACAATATAACAGCTATTAACATAGCACTTATATTGTATTAGGTATTTTAAGTATTCTAGAGAAGAATTGAACCATATAGGATTATTAGTAGATCTAAATATCAGCTTACTATAATGATGCATGCATACCAATGTTTAAAACAGCACAACTCTCAATAGTGAAGCTATGGAACCAGACTAGGTAACCATCATCAGATGAATTGATAAAGAAAACTTATTATATATACAAAACAGAGTATTACTCGACCATAAAGAAGAATGAAATTATCCTTTTTGGCTAAATGAATAGAACTTCAGAACCACGTGCTAAGTGAAATAAGTCAGACTCAGAAAGTCAAGGGTCAAATATTTTTTCTCATGCACAAGTTAGAAAGGGGAAAAAGGAAATTTTTTAAAAGGTTGGGGGACCTTACAAAAATTGAAGGGAAACCAATAGAGTAAAGGAAGGGGCTCAAGAAGAGAGAGGAGAGGAGGGTATGGAGAAGCACTGGGGAACAAAATCTACACAAATATTCTACGTTCATGTATGAATATTCTACAATGAATCCCCTTTATATATAAAATTATAGTACACTAATTAAAATAATAGTAATAATAATGATGATAAAAGGGCCAGGCATGGTGGTGCATGCCTATAATTCCAGGAAGCCATGGCAGGAGAACACAAGTTCAAATCCAGCCTCAGCAACTTAGCAAGGCCCTAAACAACTTAGAGAGACACTGTCTCAAAATAAAAAATTAAAAGGGCTGGGGATGTAACTCAGTGGTTAAATGCCCCTGGTTTCAATCCCTGGTACCAAACAAATAATAATAATAATGAAAAGAAGAAGAAGAAGAAGAAGAGTGAGGTTGAATAAAATATAGCAAGCAAATTCAGGGGGAGAGAGGAAGGAAAAGAAAGGGAAGTTCCCAGGGAATAAGATTGATAAAATTATGTTATGTGCTTGTATGAACATGACATAATGAATCCCACCATTATGTATAATTATAAAGCACTAATAAAAATCATATGCAATGCAGTATATAGGAGTTATGTGCACAAGTTTTATACAAATATTGCAACCTTTTTTACAAATTACTTGAGCATCTGAATACTTTGATATCCTTCATAGTCCTGGAACCAGTCCCCAGAAACACTGAGGAAAGATTGTATTTCCCCCTTAAGATAGGGAACAAGCCACAGGTTACCACTTTCACCACTTTTACACATTGCACAAAAAGACCAACCCAGAACAAAGGAAAGAATAAGAAAGAAGGCCTGGCTTGGTGGCACATGCCTGTAATCCCAGTGGCTCGAAGAGCTGAGGCAGAAGGATTGCAGGTTCAAAGCCAGCCTCAGCAACTTAGAGGTCCTAAGCAATTCAGTGAGATCCTGTTTCTAAACAAAACATAAAAAGGGTGGGGATGTGGTTCAGTGATTTCGAATCCCAATGAGAGAGAGAGAGACATAGAGAGAGAGAGACAGAGACAGAGAATAGAATGACAGGACAGAAAGGGAGGAAAAGAGGAGAAAATGAGAAAATGATTGAAATATGAGACATAATAAAGTGAAAGAATTCTAGGAGTGAAAGAATTAAGTCATGACTATGCAAAAAATCCTAAAATACCTACAAAAATGCTGTTAGAATGGAAAATTATCAGGGTTAGTCAAATACTACAAGATCAATATGCAAAAAAACAATTGTATTTCTATAAGTCACTGGAAATGAAATTTATAAAGCAGTATCATTGACAATAGCACCAGAGAAATATTCACCTCTAAAGGTAAATTCCATAAAATATATGCAGAACCTATATTCTAATAACTACAAACATTGATGAAATTTTAAATAAATAAACCTAGAAATTGTAAGACTATATTGTTAATGTTCATTCTTCCAACTGGATCTATAAATTCAACACAAATTCAAAGGAATATCACAGAAAGGGCATCTTCCAGAGATTACCAAGATGATTCTAAAACATGTTAGGAAATGCCAAGAACCTAGAGACTCAAAACAATTTCTTTTAAAAGTATAAAGTTGGAAGAATTATACTTTTTGATTTCAAGAAAATATAAAAGAAGATTAATCAAGAAAGTGTGGCATTGATCTAGGGCTAGATATTTAGCTCAATGGAGCAGAGTACAGTCCAGGAATAAGTCCACACATATACCATGTGTTCATTTTAACAAAAGGACCAGAGTAATCTAATTTGGGAAGTTTCATCTTTTGAACAAAGAAAAACAGATCTACTGGATATGAATTTGGAGCAACAAACCTACCTCAGCCCTTATTTTGCACCATAAAGAACAAAAACAACAAATGAATGAAAGACCGTACATAACCTCTAAAATAAAATACAGGAGGAAAATCTTTGTGATTTACATTGGGCAGTAATTTCTTAGATACACACAAAAAGCCTAATCCATTAAAGAACAAATTGATGAATTGGAGTCTACCAAAACTAAATCCTTATGCTTATCAAAAGATCACATTAATAAACCAAAATCAGGTTATGAGACACAAAAAAAATGCAAAATATTTCTGATAAAGCATTTCTCTCCCAAATATAAAAAGAATACTTATCTATTAATAATAAGACAAACAACCTGATTTAAAAGGGCAAGAGATTTGAATAGAGGTTTCATGAAATAAAACATACAAATAGCATTTAAACACATAAATAGTGTCATTAATCTTTAAGAAAATGAAAATTAAAAGTGCAAAAAATACACACCCACGGCACATCTAAAATTAATTTAAAAGACTGACAGGATGGGTAACCAAGGACTGGTGAGGATGTAAAGCCATTGAAATCTCATCCATTGCTATTAAGGATGCAAAACGGTAGAACTGCTCTAGGAAACAGTTCTCTTTTTTAAAAAAGTCAAACATCTAATCAGTAACGTCAAGTCAAGCATTGTATCAGATGGAAATTAAACTATGTGATAACGCAAATATTTTAACTTACCTGCTCTTAGGAGCTTTAGCATAAAAGTCCAAATTTGGACCAACATAAGCACATAATATTAGCCATCACTCTACAGTGCTGGTAGTTCTAAGGAAGGCAAATTTTATATCTCTACCGGAACTTAGGAACATCTATGGAGAATGGCAAGAATAAAATAGCAGTGGCACTGATCCAAGATTGTACTCAGCTATAATATCCTGTGGTACCCTGTACTTGATCAGCCTTTAATGAATAAGAGAAGTCCTCAGGGTGAGGGACAAATTCAACACAGTGCTCCACCCCAGGTGGTCCACCTGGGGGCCAGGAGCAGCAGCCTTGCCTCATGCTGACAAGTGCCTGCATCTACCTGTCTGAGTGGGGTGCTGAGCTGCAGCATCCTCAAGAGAAGAGAACAGCACTGATAAAATAGCCATGAAATTTCCACATTCTCAAAGCCTCAGGCATGCATTAGGCATTTTCTAAATAATTTGGTTGAATTTCATGATTACCCTGAAAAATAGTTGATATTAACCTCAACATGCAATCAAGGAAACTGAGGTTAAGAAGAGGTTAAGATAACAGGGTTAGTAAATGACTAAAGATTTTAACTAGTCTCAACTAATATCAATCTCCAGGTTTAAGGCAGGAGGCCTCCCTGGCTCCTGGCTAAGGTCCTCTTAGAGACTCCCAGAAACAAAGGGCTCTGAGGGATAGACCTGCCACTTAAAGGGCAAGATCTTCCTCCGGATGACAAACTTCACATCTCTCTCCACAGGGAAATAATCAGAGAGAGAATGAGTCTCTCCACTGACATTCATAGTGGCCTGGTGTCTAACCATGTTCTGGAAGGTCAGAGGAAAAGGTCTTACTCTCCCTCAGCCACCTCCACCCACTGCATGCAGAAACAGATCACACACACGGCAACACCAATTGGAGAGAGAGTGACGCCTATCCCTCCCAGAGTTGTGCAGCTAAAGGAAAGAGATCCAGGAGGTAGCTCTGGTTTCTGAATGCCATACACAGATCAAGGAATAAGCTGGCAGTCAGTCCAGGATTTCAGCAACACTCAGCAGACAACCTGTCTCCCAGATGCAGACACCTATGAGCTAGGGAACTCCAAGAGGCTGTGCCCAGTCAGACCCAACCAGAGCTCCTTCAACCCCAGCACACCCTCTTCACCTCTGAGCAAGGTACACACCCAGCTGACTCTCACCAGTTTAAGAACAATCAGAACCAGCATATTTAGGAGATAAGACTCAGACAACCCATATTCAACATCCCAGTCAAATAAATTTATCATATCAACCACTTAAGAAGCATATTGACTCTAATAGCCATCCTATTAGAGTATTAATCTTTAGAATGACACTGAGGTTGGTATTATTTTCCATGCTTTGTGGTTAAAATACTAAAAAGTTCATGGTAGTTAACTTGCTAAAGATAACACAACGAAACTTTATGTCACTTGACTAAACTTAACGCCAAGATCTGACTTGAAATCTTTGAAGACAGAAAGCATGTCTGAAAAGAAAGGCAACAACTATGACTATCATTTTTTCTACAGCTTACCAAAAATTTAAGAAAAGGATATCTTCAAACCTAGCCATCCTTGAATGCCACATGCTTCAGGCACCAGGCTACACTAATCTTGCATTCCTATTTTACCTGTAGAATTCATTGTGGAATAGAAAAGAGAAGCAGACCATTAACCAACCACCATGAGTTGTGATCAATTCCAGAATAGAGAAGAAAGAGAGTTAAGGAATCAATCTCTGAGAATAGCAAAGGGCTTCAACTTTGAAGGTGAAATGTGAAATGCTCATTTAGTAAACACAGTAAAAAATGCATTATCTATTGACAGAATTATAACACGGGATTACAACATGAGAATATGTGTTGGTAGGAGGAGAAAAACAGAGATGATGATCAAAGAAGGACAAATGTAATGTGTAAGTAAAGGAGAAGGTGTGTGGAAGAGTTGGGTTGCAGATCATTAGTATTGGGAATAACAAAAGGAAAAGTAGGCTGAGGGGAAAAATAAGTTTGAAATGCCCTGAAAGTCTTGCTAAGGAGTTTTTTTCAACAATGAAAAGGTGGAAAAGAAAAAAGGCAAGTAGAATGCTCAATTAGTAGTTAGTGGTGTTGATTGCACACACCCCTCATATCACATCAAACTTGATTAGTCAAGAAAGTCTAGTTTGTGCTTGATAACAAATAAGCCCCAATATCTCTGTGACTTCATATAACAAAAAAAATTCACTCATCACTCGATAAAATTTCAGAAGTGTCCTGGTGGTACTGTTGTGCAACCACTTCCAAGTCATGACTCTGAGATCTAGCTGGCTTCCAAAGAATGGATATGGTATCCAGCACCCCACCTCCATAGCCACCGCAGCAGGTGAGAGCACCTCTCTGCTGCAGACCACAGTGTCACAGGATCACTCCTTTCTCACTCTGTGGCTGGAGGCAACCACAAGGTTCCATACATGTCCAAGCGGGCTGGACAGGACAGTCTTCCATGTGCCAGCAGGAAGTGCAGAAGGGAGAATAAGGGGGCTTCAGGGATCTCTACCACGAACACAAAGGAGTTAAATTTCTATTTGTCTGAGTCACTGCTGTCATGAGTAGGCCATGGTGTCAAACATTTCCCTAACACTTCTTTCCTCATAATTCTAATTTGTGGTTTTGGTTTCAGAACAAATCCTGCTTTTTTGCATATTTTGCAACTTAATTATTTGAATTACAGAGGGGCCTTGGTTGAACATTCACTTGGAAGAAAAGGGATATTTTAAAATAGTAATTATTTGATTTAGTAGACACACTGTTAAATTAAAAAAAAAAAAAAATTAAGTCCTGAAAAGACATGGCCATGTGGCAGAGGTTTACAGATTTCAGCCTTCTGGATTCTGGTAAACATTGCCCAAAGAACCTCAGCACAGAGCATCTGACTCTTGGGCATCTGCAGCCTCCACCTTCAACTCAGTCTGACACCACCCTGAGAAACACTCACCTAGCCCCACAGGTGGCCTGCAAATGCCCCTGTGGTACTCTCTTCTCTGGCTTGTCTTTGTTCTTCCATGTCCAGTCCTCCTGAGAGCATTTAGCTTGATGCTGTGGAGTCTAGTCAGCACCCAAGGCTGCCTCTCCAGGCCTCCAACTTGGGCTTACTTTCCATGCTTTCCCAAATTTTGAAAGGATTTGCCAGTCCCCTGGGGTTACACCCAGTTTGGTCTCTTGATCCCAAAATGAATGCATCTGGAAGTCAGGCATGAAGTCAGGGTGGGGAACTTACCTTGACAACCAACTCTACTGGGCAATGGGAGAAGAACACCAAGTTCACGTCTAGTAGGGAAAGCCTGTGTATGCCCATTGCTAAGATTTCTAAGATCCTGTTCTGAGCTAGTCTTAGATTTGAAATCCACATGGGAGGCCTGGCAGGCAAGAAACCTGGGCAGGATTATTGTCTTGCAGTCTTGAGGCAGAATTGCTGCTTCTCCAGGAAACCGCAGTCTCTCTGGGACTACAACCCACAGTATGGAAGTTCGTGTACTTTACTCAAAGTCCACTTATTTAAATGTTAATCTCATCTTTCAAATGCCTTCACTGCAACATCTGGACTACTATTTGTGCACAAAACTGAGTACCATGAGCCAACCAAGCTGATACATAAAAATTAACCATCGCGGTTCCTCTGCGAACAGGACCACACCAAACGGCAGTGAAAGTGCTTTCTACTCTGTGTTTTCTCCTGACAGTGGCTGCAACTACCTGAAGTATCATCTCAGTCTGCAGATGCCCAGGGGAAGCCTCAGAGCCAAGGCCTGAGCCCATGTCCAGCTCTGATAGGCCATCCCAACTTAGGGACCCAGACAAGGACACCTTCCAGTTGCTGGCTTTCATCTTGAGGTTTTTTCCTTTCAATTTTTTTTGTTTCCTGATCTTTGGGGATATATTTATTCTGTCTTAAGAACACTCAGATCTTTGTAACTCTGCCATGTTTTCCATATTCTGTGGTTCAGAATTATGCGTTTTTTAATTGTTTTCCCTCTTGCATCTTCCCTTAACACCATCTTGCTGATCTTCAGGGTTATCAGTTTTACTTTAGCCATTTTGTTTTACTGTCACTTCATATTTACTGGCCTATGCTTATCATGTGTTATGTTCATTTAGCTCCTTTTCAGTTCCAGGTATCGTTGTTTTCTTTTTCTTCCACCCCCCTAACTCTAATTCTTTTATGATTTGTTTCTGGGTCAATTTTTTTTTATCTCACTAGATTTTCTCATCTCTCCCTGCTTTGGGGGAGATGCTTATTTAGCTAACTCTTTCTAATTTGTTATTTTAACTCACTCTCCTTTCATTATTTGTTTTAGTATTTCCATTTTGCTATTGTTTCAATCTTAAATAATCCCCAAAGGCATATGTGTTAAAAGCTTGTCCCCAGCTTGGTGCTACTGGGAGGGGGTGGAAACTTTAAAGAGGTGGGCCCTTCTAGGACATTTTAGGTCACTGGGGACATGTCCTTGAAGGGAATTGTAGGTCTCTTCCTCTTTCCTCTTGCACTTCCTAGCCACCATGAGGTGAGCAGATTTGGGGCATGCACTTATGCCATGATGTGCTGTCTTGCCACAGTCCCAAAAGCAATGGGTCTGCCTAATCATGAACTGAAACTTCCAAAACTACAAGCCAAAATAATCCTTTTCTCTTTTGAAGTTAATTAGCTCAGATATTTTGTTACATTAATGGAAAGCTAACATACAATTTTTTCTATTCAATTTTAAAATCACTTTTGCTTTAATGATTTTTCCCCATCTTTTATTATTTTGTCAATTTTTTTTTTTTTTTGGCTATTTGTTTCTATTTGCCCTCTGTCTCCATGTAAAAGTTAGGACTTGAGTTTTTAGGTTATGCAGGGTAAGAACTTTGGTATATGAGCTAACATAAACTGTACTCTTTTTCTTCTGCATTTTTTGACTTAGATTCTGGGTCTATTCTGTACCTTACCCTTTCCTTAAATCATAGAGATACATCATCGTGGCCCTAAGCAAAGCACGGTTATAAAGACCCTGCCTGGGCAAGAGAACATAACTCAAGAAGACTTGCTGAGGCAGTGTTCCTCCAATATGGTCACCCAGGGAGTCTTCACACCACAGCATTATTCCAGCACCCGCCCAGCCTCCCTGCACTAAAATGTTCTTTGAAATTTCTTCAGAGAATTCATGTGTGCAAAAAGTTTGAGGATCAGACAATTCATGTGTGCAAAAAGTTTGAGGACCACCAGTTTGAGGACCACCAGTTTGAGGACCACCAGTTTGAGGACCACCAGTTTGAGGTCTGCTAATGAAAAGTCTTTCTCCCAGCCAGCCTCCTGTCCTCCAATCTATCCTCACAAAAGACCCCCACCGTATATAGTATTGGATCCCCCAAGATCTCTTCAGGAGGAGGTGCTTCTTTTTCCACATCATTCTAGTTCTTTGCCAAGTGGAAGTGACTCCAAAGCACAGAAACCATGCTATTAATGACAGGTATCTCCGATCATGTCTGCCTATCCCAGAAGGAGGAGGGCACCAGAGCACCCACCATCATTGCTCACATGCCAGGGTGGTCAGCAGGAGCAGCGCAGCTCCCACCATGCAGGCATGAAGCCTGAGGTTAGCCCACTGTGGCCTCCAGTTGTTCACTGCAAGCTGCACCATGTGACCACATCCGGAGTGGGCATCCTGGGTAAGCCAAGAAGACCTCAGAACACACCACAGACCCTGAGCAGTTAGGGCTGAAGAGTGCCTGGAACTTCTGAGCAGACCCTGTCAAAGTGGCCAGTAACATGGCACATTCCTACTGCCGTCAAGCACATCCTGAGACTGGATCTAGATGGGGTACCTCACGAGGAGCTGAACAATACTTTAAAATCAACCAAAATTTAACGACTTGATTAAAGGAAGGAGGAGATAAGACAATATACCCAGGAGGAAACCTCTGACTCAACTTCTCAGCTGCATAAAAAATGGTGAGGTGAGGATTAATGCCCAAATGCTGCCTCTCCCCACCCTCTGTCACAGCGATCTCTCTCAAAGATAATTAATCTTCTGTCACTGTGTTAGTTCCCAGGGGCTGCCATAACAAATTACTACAGACTACTGAATTACTACGGTTCAAACAACAGAAACATTCTCTCACGGCCTGGGAACTGGAGTTCAAGGTCAAGGTGTAGACAGGACTGATTCCTCCTGAGGCTCTCCTTGGCTTGCCGATGGGGTCTTCTCCCCTGTGTCCTAATATGGTCATCTCTGTGTGTGTGTCTGTGTCTTACATCTTAATCTCCTCTTCTTATACAGACATTTAAATGGAATTAGGTCTCATTTAAATGACCCCATTTTAATTTAATTTTCTGTTTAAAGGACCCATTTGCAAATATGCTTTCTTTTTGAGGTCCTGCAGCATATGAATTCTGAGAGGGACATGATTCAGCCATAACCAACACCAAAGTTATAAGATTCACTCTCTACAAACTCAACCTGGTTTTGATTCCTTAAGCACACTGACACCTTGCTCGGCGGGCACTGTACTACATCTGGGAGACCCTTCAGGAGAAGATCTAAAACCTCAGCTATCTCACCAGCCTGTTTGTCTTGGTGCTTTGCCTCCTTCTTTGACTGTGTTTCCTTAGTCAATTCCAAGCTGTTGAACTGTCTTGCAGTACTGGTCTCATCCCTCCTTATTTCCTCTGGGATTATTTTCTAGAAATGTTTGTTTTCTGTTTTCATGTTTTCTCTTGTCTTCTGTTATAAAACTCCAAGCTGAGAACCAGAAGAGAAAAATGACCTCTAACTACAAACCCTAGCAGAAAAGTATCCATTAAACAGTCACCACGTGACAAAATGACCATTGCATAAAAAACAGGCCATCGAATCTTCTCAATTCATGTTTCTCACCTGTGGACATGAATGAAAATAAAGTAAAAATGATAAGCTCCCTTCTCCCAGATGAACAAATCACTTTTGCCTTAGGAAAATGCTGAAGAAAACCTTTGAACGTGTTGACTAAAATCTACAACACTCTTTTTTGTTTGTTTATTATTCTTAGCAATACATGATAGTAGGGTGCATTTTGACCTGTTATACATACATGGAGTGTAACTTATTCTAATTAGGATCCCATTCTTATGGTTGTACATGATGTGGAGCTTCCCTGGTGATGTGTTCATATATTAACACAGGAAAATAATGTCTGATTATTTCTATTGTCTTTCCTATTCCATCCTCATTCCCTTCTCTTCATACTCCTTTGTCTAATCCAATGAACTTTTATTCTTCCCACCCCATCCCATTGTGGGTTAGCATCCTTGGCAGTCTTAAGGAGCAACACTGGTTAGTATAAGTTGTAGCCAAAAGTGGCACCTCTGACCGATTATCCTGAGATATCTTTGCATAGGGTGTTTGGAAATTTATTTTCTCCAGCTTTTCCCTAAAGAAAACAAGAAGCAAGAGTAGTGCTCCCACATCAGAACTTCAGCATTGGAGCTTCTTTCTTAAAGTGTCTTATGACTGGACCTTTGGGAAACATTCTTATCCCTTTGTCAATTCCACTGTGGATCTGCAGAACCACTGTGATTGCTCTTGTCTTCAGCGCCTGTGCTGACCTGTGGATGTAACCACAGGGTTCTCTGATGGGTCTATGACCCATGAAAGAGGTGAAGGCTGAGCCCAAGCAAGAGAGTCAAGGGGTGAGGGAAGCAAATTCCCACAATGCACAGGGTCCATTCTGATGCATTTATTGTCATCTAGACTATGAAGAGCAGTAACAAGAGTGCTAACCACTTAGGGAATCCTTCTTAGGAGATAGCAACATATGTGTAAAGTCCTGTTGTCAAACATTTCATCCTTACAATAGACCCGCAAGATGTTGAGGTGTGAACCTTGCTACAATCAAAGAGTAAAAGTAGGGACTGGGGATATAGCTCAGTGGTAGAATACCTTTCTTGCATGCACAAAGCCCTGGGTTCAATTCCCAGTGATTAAAAAAAAAAAAAAAAAAAAAAAAAAAAAGCAAAAGTAAGCTTCTGTGGGAGGGTGGAGAGGAGACCAAGAATGGCTGGAACCCAGTCAGCTGAGCAGTCTTCTGCTGGAGGCAGCAGGATCCACAGATAAGGCCCTCTCCAGCCCCAGTTTATAGAGCCCCTCCCTTCTTTCTGGGTGGCCTAGGTTGTTCACCTCTCCTAGCCTCGGTTTCCTTAACCATAATGTGTTCACAATGACCCATGCCTAGTGATGTCTCATGGGAGACAGAGGCAAGGGATCAAAGTGAATGGGCAGTGTCCAGCATAAAGTCCTATTCATGGTGATTGCTCAATATTCCCCTGGTATTACCACCAATTTCAAAAGTGACAGAAATGGCTGTGTGTCTCCAAGCTCTGGGTTGGCCATCCCTTGGGCTTGCTCTTTATGTCAGCCTCCTTCCTCCTTCCATTTCTGTTCCTTGTTTCTCCAGGGCTGCCAATGTCCCAGGATGCCTAGCTTCATGCCTAACAGCACACCTGACCCAGTTCGGCACACAGTTGCTAGAGTGTGGTCATAGTGTGGTCATAGTCAATTTCCCTCCCATAGTTTGCAGACAGCCTGCCTGCATCCCACAGCTTACATCCAGGTGTGGCACCAGCACTCCAGCTCCTTCCATGACAGTGTGAGCCTCTGATGAGGCTCCTCCTCTGTTCCCCTTGCCACACCCCCACCTCTCCACCCTGACACCCACACAGCAACTTGACCTCAGGCAGCTGCAACCTATCATGGTTATTTGTAGCATGAAGGAAGCCCGCCCCAAACCACTGATTTCTAGGAACTTCGGTCTTGATTCTAGGAATCATATTTGTGGTGAACTACCACGATGCCATATCGCAGAAGCTGCACGCTTTTGCACAGGCTCCAGCAGGGAGGGCAGCGCCAAGGCTTCTGCATGCTGTCCCTAATCAGTTCCAGTCCCTCCCAGCATTTAGCAAATTACATTTAGGGTGAGTCTCAAAACTAGCTGTCTTTGAAAAAAATACTCCTTCTCTAAATTTGTCTCTGCCTGCAGCACAAGCCTGGAATTGGGGATTAGAACTGAGTTGAGATGCCTGAGTCTCACCTTCTTCTAGGAACCACCTTAAGAAAGATTGTCCAAGAATGGGGAAGTGGGTCTGCATCCGCCAGTGGTGTGATTAATTGTATAGGAAGGAGGGTGCTGCCAGGTCTCATAGATGGGGTTTTCTGAGAATCACAAGGCAAGCAATAGATTGAATCTTGTTTGTGAAGGGAATTTAAATGTGTACAATTATCATGCAAATTAAAAAATTTTAAAGTTAATGAGAGAAGAGACCCAGACTCTTCTTTCGTTCTATCAGAATTTAATAGAATAATGGGCAGAATAAAATATATATGTATTCTTAAATAGATATACATATGTGCATGAATACTTACACGAATCACCATATATATGAACTTACATATATTATAATATTATAGTATTGCCTATATTATGATATCGCCTATAGGCTTAAGAATCCATTAGAAGAGAAATGGGGCATGGAACAAAGTATGTTAAGAAAATGACTTGCAATTTGCAACACAAAGAATAGCTTCTTACATCATTACATCCAAAATAAATTTCCAAATAAGTTCAAGAATTCAATCTAGAATTTGCTATAGAAATGACAGTTTTATGGTGGATGAAAGACATCCTAATTATAAAACAATAAAGTATGTTAAAATGGGAACAAAATGATAAATTGGCTGTCCCAAAAATTTTAAACCATTTATATAAAAATACCAAAAAAATTATTTGCTCTTCATATATCAAAATAGGCACTAATTAATCTCAAACAAAATTTATCACACCCTAATATCCAAAGGAAACACATGTCTGCACCCACACGCACATATGGATTAGACATGAACAGTCAACAAAGAAAGAAAATGAAGGATAACAGGAAATATGGAGAAAATCTACCATGGCTCTTTTCTCTGCATGAGACACTACATGTACCCTCCTTTCTCCATTGAATTTCTGCTCAGTTTCAAGGACTTTATGAAAGTTATCTTCTCTGTGAAGATCTGGACCCACGGTTTCATACACACGACTACCACTTAGTCATAGGCAATTTTTAGTGTAGATTTACCACAGATGTACTAGCTGATGCTTTGAAGGCACAGGGTTTCAACAGCCAATCAGAGAGCTGTGAGTCCTGCTTCGTGGTACATACCTGTGATTAAAATGAATGCGTCTGTAGGCTGAATCCTTTGAGGATTTGAGGTGCATAACATTCGTCTTCATCTTCATATGCCTAGCACTTAAAATGTACCTGAGGCATCTCCAATAGTAAATTCCTGAGGAATTAATTCACAGGTAGACCACTGTCCTAAAAATGTGTTTCTAAGCACAAACATAAACTGAGATATGAAGAGTTTGTTGTAGCATATTAATAACAGAAAAATAATTGCAATAAAGTTACCCAATAGTTGTCAAAGACGGGCCAGCAATGAACCACATCTCATTGCATTTTTATCTTTGTGTCATCACCTCCAAGTATATGTCAGCCAGTCCTGTGTAATCAGGACAGTGAGATCGAAGTGTTCCATGTGACTTCTGAGGCTAAGTCAGGAGGGAAATGAACCCTCTGCCTCAGTGTCCAACATCTGATTTTCCTGAGACCTCTATTTTGTGAGGGATTCTGAGCAGACATATTAAAGGCTAAAGAGTGAGTGCATGGTTTGGATGAGGTTTGTCCTCCAAGGGTCCATGTGATGAGAGCTTGGACCCCAGCATGGTAGTATTAAGAGGCGAGCCTTGTGAGAGTTTGTTTGGTCATTGGGGGCACTGCCCTTGGAAGTGATGAGGTTAGTTCACATGGACCCTGAATTATTTCTCAAGAAAGCAAGTTGTTAAAAATGACTCCCTCCCCTCACTCTTGTCTTCCTAAAGTTCTCAGCCTCAGGTATTTTGTTATAGTAATAGAAAATGGACTAATACAGATAAGAAATAATGCCTGGCTACTCAAGTCACTTTCACTGAGATGCCAAATGTGAGAGTGGACTTCCTTGAGCACGCAGCCCAGGTGAACTTTTGGATGGTGCCTGTCTCATTTACCACCTGAGTGACCACCTCAGACATCCCATGTGAGAACCTATCCAGAGGATGCAATCATCCACAAAATTCTGTCATAATTTTTTCTGTTAAGTTACTACATTTTGGGTGGCTTGTTATGTGGCAATAGATAATCAGAACAATGTCCATCTAGTAGTAGCATAGCATGCAGTTCCTTAAATAATAATTGCAAGATTTCAAATGCATAGAAAATGATTATGTTATACTATTAAGCTAAGTGTGCAAAATATGACTTGCCTATTCAATATGATCTCAACTACATAAAGAAACAAACAAAAAATGGAAAGAAATTTGGTTTTATATTAATAATAATTTGTCTTAAGGTTAATGAAATTATGAGAGATTTATGTTCTACTTCATTTTTATTTTGTGTCTTTTATCTTTCTACAAGAAATATGAGAAATAAACAAACTAAAGCTGTCTCAAAAAATTAAAAATTAAAAATAAAGCTCTGTCTTCAATATAGAATCAGTGACTCAAAGAAATGCCCTTGTCTTTACATAGTTCTGTCCTAAGTGACAAAGAAATGCATTACTACCTTTCTAAAAACTGTATGGGAGAGATAGCCATCCCATTATGTGTCTTAATGAGAAGCATGTTGTGTTGATAGGAATTTTGTGTTGTCTTAAATGTATGTTCAGTTTCTTCCTTTTTGTTCTATGCTAATCAGATTAGGGTTTTTTTCCCTATACAAATCAGAAGAATGGAGGAACTTTATGTAGAGGGAAATGAGAGGGAGGCAGGGTATGAAAAATGGTGGAATGAGACAGACATCATTACCCTGTGTACATGTATGATTACACAAATGGAAGGAATCTACATTGTGTACAATCAGAAATGAAATGATGTACCCCATTTGTGTACAATTAATCAATATGCAGTCTGTAGAAATTAAAATAAATTTTTTTTTAAAAAAAGAGAAGTATTTGGCCCAATCTTAACTTCTGAGTCTTTCCTCAAAACATACCTATCTTCTTTCCCTTGGCACTCTTTTTTCAAGGGCAATATCATTCATGTATCATAAGATCCACCCTTTGAAGTATACAACCTGGTGATTTTTGTGTGTTCACAGAATTGTACAACCAGCATCACCCTCTAATTCTAGAATATTTTATCAGTCCAAAATAAAACTGCCCCTAGCAGTCACTCTATATTATCCACCTCATCCCTCGGAACATATCTAACTCTTCTCCCTATGGATTTGCCTAATCTAAATGTTTCATATAAATGGAATCATGCAACATGCAGCCGTCTCTGTTTGGCTTCTTTCACTTGTCTTGGTGTTTTCAGGGCTCACCTCTGTTGGAGCATGTGTCAGTATCCCATCCCTTTCCATGGTTCAGCAAAATTCCATTTTAAGGATATACCACTTTTTTATCCATTCATCATTGTTTTAACTTTGGACTGTTACAAATAATGCTGCTAAGAACTTTCATGCACAAGATTTTGTGTGGATATTTTTTTCAATTCCTTTTCATCCATACCTAGGTGTAGAGTTGTTGGATCATATGATAACAGTACACTTAGCTGTTTGAGGAACTGGTAGACAATTTTCAAAAGCATCTGCACCATTTTCCACTCCACTAGCACTGAAAGAGGGTCCCAGTGATTTGCCATAGTCATACTAAGGGGTGTGAGGTGGTATCTCCTTGTGGTTTAGATTGGCATCTCTTTAATATCCAATGATATTCAGTAGCTCTTCATGTGTTAATTAGCATGTGTGTTTTCAAATCCTTTGCCCATTTTTAAATGGAGCAATTTGTCTTTTTTGTTGTTTTTATTGAGTTGTAAAAAATTCTTTAAATATTCTGGATACTTCACCCTAAGATATACGATTACAAGTATTTTTTCCCATTTTATGAATTATCTTTTTACCTTCTTGACAGTATCTTTAAAGTGCAAATGTTTTTAATCCAGATGATACCCAGCGATTTTTTTAAGGAGGGATAGGTTGTTGTTTGTGCTTTAACATCATAAATAAGAAACCATTGCCTAATTCAAGGTCAATAAGACTCATTCCTATGTTTTTTCCTAAGAATTTAAGAGTTTTACAGCTTTACTCTTATTTTTTTGTTTTTTTTTTGTTTTTTTTTTTTTTTTAACCAGGTATTTAACCCAGGGGCACTGAACCACTGAACCACATCTCCAATCCTTTTTATTTTTATTTTTTTAATTTTGGGGACAAGGTCTCACTAAGTTGCATAAGGCCTTGCTAAGTTGCTGAGGCTGGCTTTGAATCTGTAATTCTCCTGACTCAGTCCTCTGTGCCACCAGGATTATAGGTGTGCACCACCATGCCAGCCAGCTTTAATCTTATAGTTAGGTCTTTGGTTCATTTTTTAGTTATTATGCCCAATTAATTATTTTGTATGTGGTATCCAGTTGTTCCAGCAAAATTTATTTAAAATACTATTTTCTCTGTTGAATTATATCCGTATCCTTGTTGATTGCATAGGTTTGGGGTTGGGTTTTTTTTTTTTTTGTTTTTTTGTTTGTTTGTTTGTTTGTTTGTTTTGGATTTTCAAGTCTATTCTCTTAGTCCACACGACTTCCCTAATGCCAATACCAAATGACCTTGATAACTGTACCTTTATAGAAAGTTTGGACATCAGAAAGTTGGAGTCTGCCAATTTCGCTCTTCCTTTTCAGAATTCTTTTGACTATTCTGAGTTCCTTGCATTTCTATATAAATTTTAGAATCATCTTGTTCATTTCTGCTGGAAATAAAAAAGGCATCTGGTATTTTGACAGGAGTTTTGTTAAATCTGTTGATCAACTTGGAAAGTTTCACCATTTCAAAACTATTTACCTGCGTGGAATGAAGAGAGGGGAAGGGGTATGGAGATACGAATGATAGTAGAGTGAAACAGACATTATTATCTCATGTACATTTATGACTGCATGACTGATGTGATCCTACAACACGTACAATCAGAAAACTGAGAAATTACACTTCATTTATATATGATCTATCAGAATGTATAAATGCATTCTACTGTCATGTACAACTAATTAGACAAAGTAAAAAATTAATAAAATAAAAAATAAATTTAAAAAATAAAGTTCCAGTCCATGAACACAGCTATCTTTCCATTATTGAAAACTTTTTAAATGTTTTGTGGTGTTCAGTGTACAAGTCCTGCAATTTTTTGTTAGATTTACTAATAACTAGTCTATTTCTTTTTTAATTTTTATAAATGAAATATTCTTAATTTTGACTTTGGATCATGCATTGATGATATATTTTTGTATATTTATTCCTTATCCCACAACCTTGCTGAACTCTCTTAACTGTTTTTGTGTCTGTCTTCAGATTTTCTATATACAAGATCATGTCTTCTGAAAACAGAGATCATTTTTCTTCTTTCTTTCCAAGCTGGATGTCTTCTGTTTCTTCATATTTTATGAGCTGAGTTTCATTTGATTGAAGCCAGAAGAGCATTTTCCAACTTCAAGACCTGGAGTAAAAGCATATTCCCCTTGTAGAAGCTGGAATAAGCCACAACCTTGAATGCCCAGATGTCTCTGATGAAAATGTAGCTCTTAGATCATGATGCCCCCAACTCCCACCCCACCAAGACTGCCCTCCAGGTGACCTCAAGTGAAGAACTGGGCCTCTAACCTAGTCCCTGACCCTATAAACCAGCTTTACTCTTCATCTTTCAGATTTAAGCTGGAGTCTTCATCCTACACATCAGCAAATGCCTGATATGAGTCCCTGGAGCAGGTGACTACAGAGGGGCACATTGTCTTTGTATAAATAGGGTGAACTCTTGCTGTGTTCAGGTTTCCCAGGGCCACAGATACCTTGGGTCACATCAGAACTCAGACTTCTTAAGCTTCTCCACTCTGCTGATTTCTCTCCACTGGGCCTTCTTCTTGAGAGAGAAAACCCAGCCTTCCCATGGCCATCCCAGTAATACAGAGAGCAGATCATATAGCAGACAAGGAGAGATATTTCATAGTTTAAGAAATACTTCAGTGAGAAGAGTGTAGAGGAAAGGGCAAGGGCAGATCCAAAATTTTTTAATTATTTACTTAGGGCAAGGTGATTTTTTTTCACTTTATCTCAATTACTACACAGGAGAAACAGTTATATCCTTCACCAGCAAAGCAAATGAGATTGATGGTTTTAAAATAACTGCCTCAAAATCACAGAGCTTTAAAATAAATTCCATTTCCATATCTACCAGACTTCAGCGTCCCAGCTTCCGTTTATTGTACCACAAGTAGCAACTTTACAAGGTAACAATAACCAATGCATTTCGAGACATTAATTAGCAAATGGCGTGAAACATAGGACCTGGTAAATATTTCTGTGTTTGGTACGTTGAGGTATTCCTATTAGTCTCACCCCTAATCAAGTCATGACACTCAGTTAACTGAGAACTGAGTCTCTCCTTCCAGGAACCTGCCTACAAGCCTAATAAACACAGACAGGCTCTGCTGAAGAGAAGAGTGTGAACTCAGAACAAACCACTGTAAGGACAAATCTTGACTCTGCCTCTGAACAGCTGTGCAAATCTGGGCAAATCACTTCCCTACACTCTGCCTCCCCATTTGCAAAGTGAGCCTAGCAAGACCTACTTAATTTGCTGGGAGAATAACCTACATCTCCCAGAGCTCCTCTCTGGGGAAATTAAAGAGGACGCCATCAGCAGTATGACTTATATGTCCCTGATTACTTACAGAATGTCCCACCTTCTCCAGGTACACAGTGTACAACCTTACTGGCAAGGGAGGTCCCCGAATTCATTCTTACAGACTCATCAGCCCCCAAGCACCATGTCCATTTCTGCCTCCCTGTGCAAGAACCTTTGAGTGGAATTCACTGCAGTCTCCACAGCCCAGATTTTTCCCAACACATCACAGACTGAAACTGGGCTCCCGCCTGCCCTGTTACCCTGTCCTGGGCATCCCTGCCTCCCTGGGGCATCTCTGTAGGGTGCAGGGCCTAGCCATATCCATGCCCTACCCCCGACATCAGGTTACCTGTGGGCATGTGGTCACATGAGCACAACACTCTTTCTCCTCAGTCTTTGCCCCCCAGAATCCTAACACAGCCCTCAGGACCTGAGAGGGGGGAAAAATTATTATGACTGACACCAAGTTCTGCTCAGAAGTACACTGGTCCCCAAGCCAATTCAGCCTGCAGGCAGCTTCTTCTTTCCATTGTTACTGTTCCCATGCTGAGAAGGACAGAGGCGGAAGGAGCTAAGATTGTGTCCTTATTCTGAGACGCCCTTTGTGGCAGTTCCATGGCCACCCTGAGCTCAGGACAAAAGGGACAGGGAATTAGCATGGCCATGAGGCCCAGGGAAGGTCCTCCCCAACAGTACATAGCCATTGCTCAACAGTCATGGCAATAAATAACCCAACTGCTACCATCCCCACACCCACACCCTTCTCCCTGGCGACACAGACTCACATTCCTGGCAGGGACACAAGGCGCCACAGGGAGAGAGTCTCCAGGGAGACTGTTGGAGAGGGTGTTTCCAGGGTCCTGAGGACGGGGGTGACTCATCGCTCACTGGTCCCACTTTGGAAAGATAAAACAGGGCCCCAGAAACCAGCTGTCACCAGCTGGAACTGAGTCTCCAGAAAGCCAGAGTTGTGTAGGACAGCCTCCTAGGGCCACAGCATCTGCCGGTCTGCATTAGAACAGAGAGACGGAAGGGCATTTGATGAACCAAAGCGTGACACGTATTTTATCTCTATCACTTTTCTCTTTATCTTTCATCAGGTTTATAACCAAAGCCATGAGGGGAAAAAAGTTATATTAAAATTAACAAAGGTATAACTAATAATAGAAAGCATATGAGCATAAAAGCAAAATAAATAATAAATAAAGCAAACAAATTATAAATAGTGTGTTCTCCCTGCATTTTTGTAAAACATACAAGACGTGGAAAATTATTCAGCCTTAAAAAGAAAGGAAAATATGACCCATACTACAACATGGATAAATTTACAGGACAGATAAGCATTGAGGACAGTTATTGGACTGGCACAAATAATCAAATACTCATTCTATCCTAGATGGCAAGTGTTTGCCCCATGTCACATCTCCTCCTTTTCATCTGGGGCAGACTTTGTTAATTGATCACAGACTGATTCCTGTGGGCCCATTGAGGACATTAGCCTGATTTTGTTCATGTTATGTGGTTCAGGAAACCTGCCAAGAACCAAAATTTCTACTTGGGTTTGTAGTTCAAACCTTCTAGGCTCTAAGGGCAGGGTTCCCTGAGGCATAGCCAGGACCACAATCTTCTATTCAATTCTGATGTTTAAGCAAAACAGAACTCTTTTCAAACAAATACAGACAGTTGCTATCATCCTACAAAAATGGTATCAGTTTTGCTGTGTGAGATTGGGCCTTCTCAGGAAAGCCTCAGTATTCAATTTTGTTCCCTCAGAGACATCGAACAGCAGCAGGGGCACTGGGTTCTGTCCACTGAAAGGGCACTCTCACACACTCCGGAGGGGGAGAATATGTAGAAATGCTTCGTCATCACTACGTCATCATTATAGTTCTTTATGTCTTCACCTTCTGGCAATTATTTTCTGGCCCAGACATAAGACATTTTTTACTGAGCCATGTGTCACTTTCTTATTAAATAAACCAAACCCAAAAAATGAAAGGCCAAATGTTTTCTCTGATATGTAGAAGTTAATTCACAATAAGTGGGGGTGGGGGGATAGGGAAAAATAGAGTTACTTTAAATTAGGTAGAGGCCAGTGAAGGAGGGGAAGGGCATGGGGGTAGGAATGATAGTAGAATGAAACAGACGTTATTACCTCATGTACACATACCGTCATGCGTCTGTTATTACCTCATGTACATATACCGCATGACCGATGTGTTCCTACAATCAGAAAAATAAAATTACAATCCATTTATGTATGATCTATCAAAATGTATAAATGTATCCTACTGTCATGTACAACTAATTAGAACAAATTTTAAAATTTTTTAAAAGATATTTTTAATAAAACATCTCAGACTCTCTGAAAATAATATTTTAGGGGAAATTATTCAAAATAGCTAAGGATAACATCAATAGCATAAAATAATTCTAAAAATCAACAAAATTTGCTGACAGTTAGTTAAATAGATTGAATATCCCAAAGGACGAAGTTTCCTCTCTATAACATTTACAAAGAATTATAGAGCTTGTCCCTTCAACCTAATCAGACATGGGACTCTCTTCAGTGCCACTTGGTGTGCTGGGTATCTATAGTCTCACCAATCTTAATGCACCATGTCCTCCTGCCTCCCTGAGAGGAAGAAACCCAGGAGGTCACCACTCCAAGAATTGCCCTCTGAGATAACCTCCCCTCTGCACCCTGCTTCTCCCAGGCTTGGCACGATCCGGACTCGGTCTTTATTGCAAATTGTTCACAGATCTGTCAGTACAATACATCTAAACTCTGAACCCTTCACCATTAAAGAAATGACTGTTTTCCTGGAGGAAAGAGGGGGCTTAATTTTCAAATACTGTAGGAATTGAAGGGAAATGCTTGCATTTCATCCTTGTAGTACAAGAGGAAGAGGAGGAGGAGGAGGAACAAGAAGAACTAGAACAAAAAGTCCTACTAGAACAATAAGAAGATGAAGAAAAGGGGGAGGAGAAAGAATCCTATCAGATCAAGGCCCCACCCTTATCATCTTAGAGTTTCATCTCCAAATATACCCATGTTGGGGGTTAGATGTTTAGCATATGAATTGAGAGACAGAAATAGTGTCTTTCCTTCTATAGCTTATCATTTTGTCCCCAGCACCGAGCAGAAAACCTGGGACTAGTCATTAGTGTGCATGTTGGATAAATAAATGAATGAAATAATAATTGACATACAGATTTGATGATTTTAACCTTTCAACTTTTTTTCAACTTTTTTTTAAGAGGAGGAAAAGTTTATTGTGGCTCACAGTTTCAGAGGTTCTGTCCATGGTTGGCCAACTCCATTGTTCTGGGTCTGAGTTGAACCAGAACATCATGGCATAACCAGCTCACCTCACGGCAGCTGGAAAGTAGGGAGAGTGAGGAGCCAGGGACAAGATATATAATCCCCAGAGGCGGGTTCCCAGTGACTTAATTCCTCTAGTCACACCCTACCTCCCGATAGCTACCACCCACTACAGTAGTCCTTTCAAATTATTAATCTATCAAATAGGTTAATTCACTGATTATGACCTGTTAAACTTGACATGGAGAAAAACTCAAGAATTGCATTTGAATTTAATGACAGTGATCTGAATTTAGAGCAAAGATCTTACTAGCATGCCTGTATCTTCCTGGAATACCTCCATGCTTTAATATGAGCTATGATATTATAGCATCTTCAGTGGGAGAAGAGATTTTTGAAAGAAGTGTAGTGAAATGCATCCTTTTGCTCTATGTCCGAGATACACTTAACCAGCTGCAATGGTGCCAGGATATGTCATGATATAAAGAATATTTCACAGACTTCATGAGGCTGACAAGTCTCCCACTTGCCTATGTCACTATAATCATGACTACAATGGCTACTTATTAGTATGGGTTGCAGGTTGTGAGGCAGAAAGAGCATTAAGATTGCCCAAAATATCTAAAAAATTGAATAAGGTTGATAGATAGAAAACCAGACTGGTTTTGACTCATCCATAAACAAGCTTTGGTAATTTGTATAAAACATTTCACCTTTCAATCCAGCGCTAATATTTTATAAATTTATAATTTTGTTCCTCTGTAATATTTACTCTGATGGGTCAAAACAACACATTTATTCTCTGGATAAAGCTCCAAGTAGTGACACAATGATCAAGTGGTACAAAGAACAAGACCATAAAGAAAATAAGAAATTACTGAAAAGTCACACTCTGAAATGAGTGATGATGGAATTGCAATAAAGAAAAAAATAAGAGGTCAACTAATAAAATCAGAGGTCAACTAGGGGGAGGGAGAAGGAGAGAAAAAGGAGAAATAGTGCAGAATGATATTGTTCAAAATATATGTTTATATTGTGTGCAATGTAACAACAAAGGAAGAACAAATCCCACTATTATGTACAACTATAATGCACCAGTAAAAACTATGGAAAAAATAAATAAAATCAGAGGTCATTTGCACCAGTGAGAAGTCAAGAAAGGATCAGTATGGTTATTTGAATGTTGTTCTCTGCTTAATGGATAAGCTCATCTCTGAGTCCAAAGAACAAAGTATGAGCTATCATGGGAGTTGGGGAGTTTATTTTTCCACAAACCAAGTGATTACTGTAACCTGAAGTGTTGAAATTCTATGAGAAGCTTTGCTGGTAGTATTTCCCTCCAGAATAACAAGTGCCAGAACTCTTGAGAAAGAGAGAAATCTGAACAAATTCCCAGCCTATTCTAAACATTTGAATTATCTTGGGTTAATTAGATCAATTTCTAGGTACAACATTATTTTGTGACCACTCAGATACTCATGCAATTTCTGTCATAATGTGGTAGATGAAAATTCCCCTGTGAGGCTTTCTATCATACCTTCAGTCATAGTTATGTCTAGGGGTCAATGACCCAAAGACAAGAACTGAGTGTACTATTACAACAGTGGGGCTGCTCACGAGAAATAAACAAGACTATCGGCTGCTTTGAAGAAATGAAACTAGATATGTATTTTTAACCTGTACAATGGGTCAAGCAAATGCTACTTGCTGCTTCACACACATTATCTAATTTAATGTTGATGGTAGCCCGACTACCATGATATGGTATAGCAAGAAGCAGAGGCTCAGCAAGACACCCTGTTGGTGTCTTCCTGGTCAGATGGCACTTTTGACTCCTGCCTCTCTGTGAATGTGTGCCTTTGACTTACAGGAGGCCTGGCCACACTTAGGAAAGATCAACTCTATAGCATTGCTTATCTTTTCCAAGGAATGATGATGACACCAAACTTCATTCCCACCAACTGTGTAAAAGGTATTTAGAAAATAAACATAGGCATATTACAATTTTAAAGAGTTTATTTGAGCAGAGATTCATAAATTCTAGAGCTCCAGCCCATATGCAGTTTAGGGTGTGAGGTCCCATTGAAAGTGCCTAGTGGAGAGGAGGGGGTGGTTCTTATAGGGTCAACACAGAAACAAGACAAAGAAATTATTTGGTGAAGGTGGGCTTTTTGGATCATTCCAGTAGTAATTCCTAATGCAGAAGTTAGTTGGCAGTTTCCGATCGGGTAAACTTGAGTTTTGTTTTACAGTTTACATGGATTTGGGTTTTCATGGTCTCTCAATTATTTTGCCTAAGGGTTCCAACTCCTCACATTCTTTCCAACATTTGTTTTCTTTAAAAAAATAACCACTTTAGCAGGTGTTGGGTAATACCTCTTGGTAATTTTGCCCATGGTTAACAATATGTTATTTTATACTTTAAAATATGTTAAGTGGATAGATCTTAATGTTAAGTGTTCTTAAAAAAAAAAAGAAAGAAAGAAAGAAAGAAAGAAAGACACACACCCATAATAGAACACAAGGAAATTTTTAAAGGTGATAAATACATGTAGTGACTTGGTTGTAGAGATCGTATTATGGTATGTAGATACGTAAGTCCAGACTTATCAAGATGTGTACATTAAATGTGTACAACTGTGTGTGTGCGTTATTTCTCAATAAAGCAATATGAGAAAAAGAAAAAAAAACAACTGTATTACTTAAAAAAAAGAAAGGGGGCAGCTACCCCCATCACTTATTTGTTATCTTGATTTAATTTGTTAAATGAGAGCGTTAACAAAAATTAGTGATTTGGAATCAAAAATTTATGAGGGATAGAAGGAAGAATAATAGAAGAATTATCAATGATATTACACCAACATTTTCTCTGTGATGATGAAAACTTCACCTGGGAATGTCAGTTGCCTGGAGAAGAAAATAGAGGGAGAAAATGAAGGAGAATCAGGATCTTGCATCCTTGAGGTTTTACCTTGAGGTCGAGACACAATTAAAAGTTTGTACATGGAAGTGTAATGTAGTCTATCCAGAAATGGGAAATATATATGAAAATGAACTCAAGAGTAAACTTTCTTACAGTTGTTAGCATTATCAACTAGCTTCACCTTGATGAATACAATAAAACCATATTATGCTTTTTCCTTTTTTTTTTTTTTTTTTTTTTTTTTTTTTTTGGTACTAGGGACATAACCCTGGGGGTGCTTTACTCCTGAGCTACATTCCCTCAGCCCTTCTTATTTTTTTTTATTTTGAAACAAGTTCTCGTTAAGTTGCCAAGGGGCTTGCTAAGTGACTGAGGCTACTGAACTCGTGACCCTCCTGTCTCAGTCTCCCCAGTCACTGAGATTATAGGTGTATGCCACCATGCCCAGTACATCATATGCTTTTATAAGATCATTTGCATATGTTTTTAATATGACAAGAGGCATATATATTGTTCAGACAAAAGAGGCAGAGCATTAGTACAGGATAAGAGGAGATTTGGGTTTCTGGCTCCAAAAAGGGACACAAAGGTCATTTGGGGCTATCTCTTTACTGATTACAGTGGAAACTCTGGGCAAAATACAGAAAGCAACTCCCTGAGGGCTCTGTAAAGTAAATAACAGCAGGTCGATTCCAAATGTAAGTCAAAACCCCAAATGACCAATACAGTAATGATTTTCCTCTTAGATGTTTTCCTCCCTCACCTCTCAGCCTTGACTGAAGCATAGATGCAACAAAAAATCTGGGTATCAGACGCAATTCATAAAAACTCCAAAAGAAGACCATCTTTACAACTAAAGAACATGATAAGAATTTCCTATAAGCTGAAGAACATGGGAACTATTGCTTCCTTTCTTCTTTCTTTTTCTCTGTCTGTTCTCTGTCTTGGTGTCTCTCTCTCTCTCTCTCTCTCTCTCTCTCTCTCTCTGTCCGTCTTCCTCAGTCCCAAGGGCAGTCAGTTGTGGATCTGCTTTGTCTTAGAGGCAGAAGTATCAAAATCACCTCAACCTTTGATAGAAATCCCATCTCTCTAGATAGAGGATCAGAGAAAATTCTCCTGGTGTGCAAAGAGTTATGTCAGATCCTCATTTCTACACTCTTTTATTGCTCCATTAGAGATTGAGTCTAGTTGGAGAGAACTTGAGAAGCAAAGTTTTATAGGACAATTTAGTTCACAACAGTGAATACCCCTTCCAGGAGCCCTCAGAACATCCACCATCACAGAATTTATCCAGCCCCACAAAACAGACATTAACAACAGTGGTACATTTGAATCATATGAACCGTGTTTCTTAGCAAAAATGGAATTGACCTAGAAATGAAAAACAAAAGAACTCTGGGAAAATCCCCAAATCTGTAGAAATTAAATGACACACTTCTAAATAATGCAGTGGTCAAAACAAAAGTCTCCAGGGAAATTAGAAAAAGATTTTGAAATGAATGAAAATGAAAATACCACATATAAATAACTGCTATATACTACTAAAGAAATGCTTAGAGGGAGATTTATAGTAATAAATGCTTATATTAAAAAATAAGCATGGGTTGGCTTAGGACCAGACTTCCTGAACAAGACCCCCAGAGCTCAAGAAATCAATGCACAAATCATTAAATGGGATGAATTCAAACTAAAATGTTTTTATCAGCAAAGGAAACAATAATGTGAAAAGAAAGCTTACAGAGTTGGAGAAAATCTTTTCCACATGCACTTCAGATATAGCACTAATCTCCAAAATTTATAAAGGACTTAAAACACTTTTATACCATAAATACAAAGAACCCAATCAATAAATGGGCTAAGGAACTGGGCAGACACTTCATACAAGAAGATATACAGGTGATCAACAAATATATGAAAAAATGTTCATCATCTCTAGTTAGAGAATTGCAAATTAAAACCACCCTAAGAGTTCATCTAACTGCAATTAGGATGGCAATAATAATTGCTGACGTGAATGTGGGGGAAAAGGCACACTCATACATTGCCAGTGGAGTTGCAAATTGGTGCAGTCACTCTGGAAAGTAGTATGGAGATTTCTCAGAAAACTTGGAATGGACCCACCATTTGACACAGCTATCCCACTCCTCGATTTATACCCAAAGGACTTAAAATCAGCATACTACAGTAAAGCAGCCACATCAATGTTCACAGCTGCTCGATTCACAATAGCTAGATTATGGAACCAAACTAGATGCCCTTAATTGATGAATGGATAAAGAAACTGTGGTATACATACACAATGGAATATTATTCAGCCATAAAGAGGGATAAAACTATGGCATTTGGTTGTAAATGGATGGAGTTGGAGAATATCATGCTAAGTTAAATAAGCCAATCCCAAAAAACCAAAGGTTGAATGTTTTCTCTGATAAGTGGATGATGATACATAAAGAGAAGAGGTGGGGGGCAAGAGAAGAATAGAGGAACTTTGGGTTGTGTAAAGGAAAATGGGGCCAGAGGGGGTGGGGGAAGGAAAGATAATGGACTGAGACTGACCTTATTATCCTATGTGCATGTATGATTACATAAATGGTGTGAATCTACACTGTGTACAACCATAGAAATGAAAAGTTGTACCCCATTTGTGTACAATGACTAAAAATGCAGTCTGTAAAATTTTTTTTGAAAATTTTAAAAATAATAATTAAAAAAATAAGAATGATCTCAAAGCAGTAATTTAAACTTCATCCAAAAGAATCTAGTAAAGGAAAACCAAAAATCTCAAATCAAACACAGGAAGAAAAGAATAAAATAAGAGTAGTAATCAATGAAATTGGAAACAGCAGATCAATACAGAAATCCCATGGAACAAAAACTGGTTCTTTTAAAAATCAATTAAATCTATAAAGACCAATAAGGAAAATCAGTTCTTTGCCTATGAATCTAATAAATCTATTTAGAAAATACAAAAGACAGCAATTTTTTTGAAAAACACAAACTACCAAAACCTACTCAAGAAGAAATAACCTGAGCAATCCTGCATTTATTAAAGAAATTAATTTTCTTAAAAAATTCCCAATCAAAAAAAATTCTAAGTACTCCATAAAAGTAAAAAATACTGTTAGATTAAACTAGTATACAAAGATTGCAGGACACAAGATCAATATGTAAATCAACTTTATTTACATACTAGTAATGAATAATCTAAAAATGAAATTAAGAAAATAATTTGATTTGCAATAGCACCCAAAAGAATAATAAACTTAGGAACAAACCTACCACTATACATTGAAAACTACAAAATACTCAGAGAAATTTAAATCTAAATAAAGATATTCCATGTTTAATGGAAAGATCCAATATTAAGTCTAAAGCTAATAATTCTCAACCTGTCATGGTGGCACATGACTGTAATCCCAGTGGATTAGGAGACTGAGACAGGAGGATTTCAAGTTCAAAGCCAGCCTCAGCAATAATGAGGCACTAAGCAACTCAGTGAGTCTCTGTCTCTAAATAAAGTACAAAATAGGGCTGGGGATGTGGCTCAGTGGTTGAGTGCCCCTGAGTTCAATCCCTGGTACCCCCCCCCAAAAAAGATAACAATTCTCCCTAAGTTGATCTATAAATTTAATACAATTTCTGTCAAATTCTCAGAAGTTCTTCAGTAGCAATTGGCAAACTGGTCCAAAGGAGTTCAGAAACACAAAGATTCTAGAAAAGTAGAACATTCCTGAATGCCTGAGAGGTCATTGATATTCATACTAGTATTAAGTATATCATGACCATTCGATAACACCATCTCCTTCTTAAGACATTTATTTAAAACTAATAGAATGCATCTAGTTACATTCAGCTTTTTTTTATCAGGTCTATGACAATAAGAAATTCAAGTGCAAACATATCATACAGAAGCTCCCACTACATGCCACTCCAGGATTTGAAAACCCAGGTTCTAACATGCTTTTCATTAGCTACTTGTGAAAATCCTACCCACAAAACAAAGCAAAGCAAAGCCAAGTTAGAAAGATTTTGAGAGTTGGGTTACTTTTGGATAAGGAAGAAAAAAAAAAAAAAAAAAGACTGAGGGGGGAAAAAAAATCAGAGCCAGAGCAGGAGGATCAAGACTTAACCTAAAAATGGATGAAATTGGAGAATATCATGCTAAGTGAGATAAGCCAATCTCAAAAAACTAAAGGACGAATGATCTCGCTGATAAGCAGATGAGGACATATAATGGGGGGTGGGAGGGGTTAGCATTAGGGTTAGGGTTAGGTTTAGGGTTAGGGTTAAGGAGGGTGGTAAGAATGGAGGAAGGAGGGACCATATAGAGGGAAAAGAGGGGTGGGAGGGGAGGGAGGGAAGGGAAAAAAAGTAACAGAATGAATCAAACAACATTACCCTATGTAAATTTATGATTACACAAATGGTATGCCTTGACTCCATGTACAAACAGAGAAACAACATGTATCCCATTGGTTTATAATAAAAAAAAAAAAAAAGACTTAACCTAAAAGACCAAGGTGTGTCAAAACCAAAGCTTCAAGTTACAATGGAATGGAAACAGTGTCTATCTAGAACTGGGCTCCGAGACACCTCACTGCTGGGTGGAACCCACCCTCCAGAAGACACTAAGGCCCCAAATCTTCCTATTTTGTGTTCAGTGCATGATACAGAAATGGAGGCTTAAGTGGACGGTCTTAGGTGAGACACTGTCCATATTGACCTGCACTGGTCATTCTCTAAGATCCTACAACAAATGAACAGAAAATGATTTTTTTTTGTTCATTAGTTTTTAATCTAGGAAATGAAGCATGTCTACACACACACACACACATTCCCAAGTACACATACAAGATACACACACCACACATGTCATACACACCACATACACCATACACACAGGTACATGGTAGGATGTAGAGTTTGACCTCAGGGTGACCCAAGGATTAAAGACCCACCCACCACTTGCTTTCAGAGCTGAAGCTGGAGTGTGTTGGAGCCAAGGTTGTGTATTTTTCTCTGTGCCTCCCCAAAAAACATGTCCTGAAGAGGAATGGAGTTGGTTCTTTCCAAGCTGATTTATGCACATGGTAGATAAGATTTCAGTTTTTCTTTCTTACTTATGTCACCCTGCCATCAATTGACTATATTTCTTCAGCCTACCCCCAGGAGGTCACTGCCCTTGGCACTGAAATAAAAAGGGCTTGATGCCCTGTATCCATGTATCCAAGCAGCGACATGCTTGGAGATGCTCTGAGGACACAGGCTTCCCCCGGTGACCTCTGCTGTCTTCTCTGCCAGACCACATCCCCACCCAACTCTTTGATCTTAGATGCCCACAACGGCCACCAGCAGGAGGCTGTGTCATGGACCACCACTTCTTGAGGGTGAAGGAGATCTCCTTCCTTGGGCCCCACAGGAAGACAACTTCAAGCTGAAATCAGGTGGGCTGTGACAGTCCTCCAGGCCACCTTTTCTGCAGGTCCCTCGACTCAGCCCCTGCTTCTCTCTCTCTTGCCAACACTGCATTTCCACAAAGCCCCTCAGCTCCCTCCCTCCTAAGCTGCTTATTGTTTTCTGCAGAACAAACTCCAGCCCCACCAAGGCTCATGCCAAGCTTCCTACTGTCAACTTGTTAGCAAATCCCTCAAACTTCCCAAGCCTCATTTTCTACAATCCAACACATAATCCATGCTCACCTTTGCCCACTAAGTTACATTTACTTACATTAGGAAAAAGGAGCATCTTAACTCTTCTAAAGGTTAACAATTCAAAATAAATAAATAAATAAATAAGATCTCACACATCCTCACAAATGCAAATATGCCTTGCATTGCAGAGTAAAGGACACATTTCGTGAACAGGGGATGAGTGAGTCAGCCCAAAGGAAGCCAGAGTCTTAAAGAATAAAAGGAGTCGAAACTGTGCTGCAACAAGAGAGGACAACCTGCAAAGGGGTAGGGGAATCACAGCACGGTGCTGGAGGACTGCAAGGAATTCAGCAAGATGCAACTGACATTCATGGGAGCAGGGGTGGAAGCACTAGGAGAATGTGCAAGGGACAAACCCTGAGACACCTATGGCCTAAGCTGAGAATGGGGATCCTCTAACATGATGGAGGCCATTGTGGGCTGTGAGACCATCTGCATTCTGACTGCTGATGGGCCTCACCCCAACCATTCTGACCTCTGCTGCCTTCTCCCTGTGACTCGGGTTGTTCTCACGAGTTGATCTCTGGCATGCCTCCCAAGACCACGGAGTCTTTCAATGTTCAGGGAACTGGCAGGTGCCTGATGGCTCCCACCTAGGTTACCTGCAGCTGGAGTCACACCCCACAACAAGGCTGTGTAGACCCCAGATGGCTTTGTGTCCATGGCAAGTGCTAACTTTCCCAGAATCCTTTAGCGGTGCCATGGGTCCCACTTTTCTCTCTTCATGATGAATTCTTTCTCTGGGACTCTTTATTCTTTCTTTTTAAATTTATCACCTGTGTCACTCAGGAGTTTTACTATGCAGTAAATAACAGAAAAATCTAAGCTAAGGAAGCTCGAGCAAGTGAGGGGTTTGTGGAAGTCTGGAAGTCAATGGTATCCTTCCCCTCCCCTCCTGCAGCAGCATCCTCAGTGTGCACAGGAATCCCTGGGTGTACCAGATGGGCAGGGTACCGACAGGTCTCTTGCCCTTCTTCAAGGAGGGAAGAAGACAGATGGGCTAAGGCCAAGGGGGAGCTAACCCATTTAGCCCACTATGAAGTTCTCCTGGATCCACCTGCAAGCTTGTTCTTGCATCCTATGGGCCAGAACAAAGTTGGGCCTCCTCCCCAGTAGCAAAGAGAGCTGGGACACAGGACTATAGCCCTCCAACCCCTGAAGAAGGAGGAGAGGCAGGAGGGGGTTCTGAGTAGCAGGATATTTCTGAGTAGGCCATCTGGGTTGACATTGTGCATTTGTCCCCACCCAGGCCAAAGTTTCTTGTTTCCAAAGTCTCCTGGAGCCTAAAATACCTGTCAGGTATGTCGCCCATTCCCCTTCCCTACAGCATGGGGCTGTCCCAGGTAGAACAGGCCAGCATGGGGAAGCATATGCTTCACAGCCCAGAGAGACAGATTCCAAAGACCCACCAGCCCTGTGATCTGTGGAGAATTCCACAGCCACCTTGACAGCAAACATAGGGTGCACCTTCTCCTGGGTTGTCACAGAACTTAATGAGTCATGCTGGGCATGACAGCTGTCAACCAGTATTCCTCTCTCTATAAAACTCTATGTTAAAATTCTATAATTTGACCATAATGATTATAGGGCTAGTTGTGTGGTTGCATTTTTGTATTTATCCATCAGTCGCTTTTTAAAAATAAGCAGATTATCATATTCTCTTATCTATCCTCTCCAGATGTTTTCCTCTGTTTGGTTTCTAACAGCTATTCTGAAATTGTTACTACAATTGACCTCTTTTTGTTGATTTTTTTGGAAAATACTTATTTGAAAAAATAAAATAAAGACAGTCTAGGAAAATTACATGTGTCCCAAACTAAGATGCTGTTATTTCCAAATTCGTTATTTGTAAATGTGTTTTTTTTTTTCCTTCCCTAAGATTTTCTCAAGGGGTTATAGTGTTCCAGATCTTTCCAGCATTTGGAATAGAACTGAGTTGCACACTTAACATTCTTCTTTAATTATGAAGTTGAGATAAACATTAGTAGATGCCAGATGCAATTGTTGATGGGGACAAAAGTACATAGCCAATGGGGAGAGGAGTGTCCATCTTTCTGTGACTGCTCACCACATGAAATAAAAATGATGGATCATCCTTGTTATCACCCTTTGAAAGAAGGACAAGAGAGAGAGTTTCTATTTTGGCAATTTCTTTGTTTACAGAAAAAAGGAAAGGTGGGAGAGGCCCGGGTTCCCACAGGCACACTCAGTATTTTGCAACCTCTTTGCAAAGTTGCTGTGAGACCAGGGCCTCTTCTGCTCTCAGCTGATGGGCCCTGAGGAGTAGGGTCGTGACATGGCCCGAAGGGCCAGGGCTGAGCTTTTGGGGCTGAGCTCTGGAATGATTCAGGGCTGGCTTTCAGGCATTGCCTGGCAGAAGTGCAACAGAGGGTCAGGCTTCAGAAAGCTCTCACGTCCCTGCCCCATTACCAGGCTGCTTATTCTCAATGGGCCATATTTCTCTCACAATGCTTGATGCTCCACAGGTAGCATCCCCGCTCCTTCTCCTACCCCAGCTACTCTACCACTCCCCTCAGCCCAGCTCCTGTCTTTGTGCCTCAACACTCAGGGCTGCTCTGCTGATGCTGTTTCTCCTTCCTTTCCAGGGGAGGATGCTGGTCTCCCCTTCACCTGCCCATAGGGTCAGTTGGAGCCCTGCCCCCTCTCCTTCCCAGTCAGTGCCATATTGTTTAATAACTGTTATCTACACAATTGTAGCACTAGAATTGATTAGTGGGAAGTCCTAACCACTATTGTGATTGTGCCTGGAGGCAGGGGGGACTTTAGAAAAGTAGATGAGGTTAAATAAGATCCCAAGAGTGGGCCCTAATCGGATAGAATTGGTGGCCTTGAAGAAGAGACACAGGGTGTGTGAGAAGAGATACCGGGGGTGCAGCCACATGAAAAAAGACCATGTGAAGTCACAGGAAGAAGACACTGTCTGTAAACCAAGGAATGAGGCCCTGGGAGAAATCCAACCTGCAGACACCTTCATGTTGGATTTCCAGCCTCCAGAACTGTGAGATGGGAAATGGCTTATTAAAGTGATGTGATGTTCTGCTACACAGACCCAGCAGACGAATACAACTGCCTGCCTCTCCCCTCAGTAGCAGCCTCTTCTTACATCACAGGGAGTCATCATCTCACATCCTCAGTATAGCATCTGTTCCTCAGCAAACCTATGACCGGTAGCAACAGTCACAGTAAAACAGCAGCAGCAGGGACCTTGCTATCTTTCTTGTTATTGCCATCCAACAGAATCATCCTGATCTCTAATAATTCCTGCCCAGTTCCCCTGGAATCATCTAGGAGTCTTTCCTCCATGCAGCATAAGACAAATTACAGATTTTGTATTTTGCAACCAATGGGTTGTGGGTTGTTACAAAGGTTCTAAAACTCTAATGATGAGACTAGCACACTGCCTGCCATCCAGTAAATGCTCAGTAAATCCCAGTGCTTGCTTTGTAAGAAAGCGCAGCCCATCACCCCATCCCAGAGATGTCTCCAGCAAGATGAGACACTCCTGGACTTGGTCCTTTGGTCAACAAATGTCAATGAGGACCCAGTGTGAGCAAGCCCTGTGCTAGCTTAAGGAAATTCAACAAGGAACAATGCCAGCTCTGAAGAGTTGACATTCCTGTGGTGAAAACAGACCAGACAAGAATTCCATAAACAAATGTGTATGATTAGGATACTAGGAAAATAAACACCAGGAAGAAAGATGAGGCAGAGCTTGGCATGGAGTGATGTTAGACACATTTATTCCAACAGTCCTCCGATACCTGCCCCATGCCACATGGGGAACTGGCAAACATTTGGTCAAACTAATTGGCTTCTCTCACAGGAGGGCCTGGACAGATGGGGATTCCTGTTTGCTGGTCAGGGTCCTGAGACGCATCTTGGTATTCACAAACTTTGGTTAGACAGACCACATTATTTAGTTTGACTTTATTTACCTTTCTTCTTTCTTCTTCCAAAGTTAATCTTTGTAATCTAGTGTCCCTGAAACTCTGTTCTCTGACAATATTCAGGATGGAATACTCTACAGAAAGAGAGACATGGAAGAAACACTGATTTCCTCATGAGTTGTTCAAAAGCAGAGGAATTCAGTCTCCAACAAAAAATTCCTTTATATCCCAGCAAACACTGCTCTTTCATCTTATTTATTTTTTATTTATGGTATGGAACTAACTTAAGAAAATGTCTTTTGCTTTTGCCAAAAAAAAAAAAAAAAAGTAAAGGCATTTCAAATATATTATTGCTTGATTTAATTTCAAAGCCATGTGAATCTTTATGGGGACACATCCAGGTGCCAGTCTTCACTCAGATATTGAGTGGGCAGTTCTTGAGAAGTAATCAGATGGTGACCAATTTCTCTGCCTGAATTTCCCTGTACTGATTGGAAATGAAAAGCTTTAAGGAAGGGAGGAAGGGAGGAAGAAGAAGGAGGGAGGGAGAGAGAGAAAGAAAGAGATCTGTTGTGAAGTCCATTTTCAGGGGAAAAGAATGGAAGGAAGCATGAATCCTGAGACCCCCAAGAAGACACAGGATGGATGATGTTTAGGAACAAGGAGGTTTATTAGTATATATCACAGTCCCTCACTCACAGTGACAGCCATTTATGCACATTCATTTGAAAAAAAGAATATTCAGAAAGAATGCTTCTGATCACAGATAGGTCAATATAATCAGAATCAAAAAGAAGTAGAAAATGTTGTGCTTCTGGGTGCAGGTTTCATTCTCAGGGAGCTGACAGGATGCTGGACCTACTTGGCTGCAGCTCTCTTACTTGGGGTGAAGGCCACAGGGACAGGCCAGTTCAGAGAAGATAAAACCAAATTGAGATGGTGGCAGTGATCAGTTCCAGATCAAACCATGAAAAAGACAAAATGACTTGTGCTTTGGATGATCCTCTGTTTTTTCTTTCTTCAATTTTTCCCTTTTCCTTTCTTTTCTTTTGTATTAAGACCATTCAAGTTGGGGTTTCTGCCAATAGACTTTGCAAGAGGGCGGGGGAACTTGTAGTATTGCCAAGCTAATTCACCACCCACTCTGTGCAAGCAGAGCCTTTGCCCACTGCCACATGGACAGAGCAGGCTCCCAGCCCTGGGTGGAAGCTCTCACCGCGTGACCTATGTGGTCAATGGAATATGAAAAGAGGGCAAAACACACATGATCACCGTCAGAGGAATTTACCAAGATAATCCTGTGCTTTCTTATCTTTCTGCTCTGAGAATAAGTACCCCAGAATAGAGAGGTCCTTTTTCCCTAACTTCAGAATGAAGAGGTGTGGAGACGCCAACCCCACTGCCCTGCAGTGGACAGGCCACCCTTGGTAGGAAATGTGCCTCTGTTGAGCAGCGGTGGTACTAGCTGGCTGGCTTCTGTGATATGGACTAATAAGAGCTGAAAATACAGAACCCACCTGGCCCAGGAATCAGGCCCTTGCCCTTCGTAGAACAGGTCCATTTGGGTGTCTCTCACAGCACTTAGAAAGCAAATCAGCCTGAGCTTTTTCTTGGAGACCTTCCCCGCCTTGGCAGAAGCACCTTTCAGAATTGAGTTCACTAGCTACATTAGTAATTGACACTTTCCAGAAACAGGTCATAAAATTCAGATAGTCAAAACCAGTCAAACATTTTCCCTCTTTCTTTCCAACTCGACATTTTTATCTGCCATCTTAAAATGTGTACTTACTCAAGAAAATACCACAGACTGGTGGCTTTTGAGAAATGGCTGCTTTCTGAGGAAGAGAAGAGAGGCCAAGAAACAAGAAAAATCCTGCTACTAAAGCTTTAGGATACAAAAGATAGAAGAAATCTCTTTTGATGGCTCTTGTCCTAACGACAAGTCTTTGGAGAACTGTCAAGTAATAAAAGCCAAACAACCACACTGAACAGAATTTGGTTCACTAGCAGAAATATGGTGCATGAATAAAAACAAATAATCAACTTGTCCTAAAAGGGGATTTGATACCCCACAGAGACCTAGGAAGAGCTATAGGTAATCTGCTCAGAGACTTGGGGTCCTTGCATGACATGCAGCATCCCACCCCATCAGAGTTGCCACACACATCTCCACTCAGAGCACCCCTATGCATAGCAGATAGTGAGCAGGAGCACCTCACAGATTAATGAGCCCAAACTTCTCCTTTGATAGATGAAGAAAGAGTGAGTGAGGTTGTCTAAGGAGTCATGGTCAAAATGGAGTTGAAATTCAAGGGCCCTGCCTCTCAACGTGGCAGCTTCTGACAACTTTCTTGTAAGATTGTCATTAACATCATCCCCCCAGGAACTGATGGTTCACTCACAATGAGGCACTATTCTTGTTCCCAGCTGCCAAATGGGAATGCATGGTAGTAGCAGGTCAAACACATGTCTTGGCCCCTTCATAACAGCCTGTTGCCCCCATGTCAATTTAAGTACTCTAATTAAAATTCCTTCCATGTAAACTGAGCTCCTGAAATAGCTTCTTGACATTCTCTTCCATGAGCCCTTTTACACAGAATCCCAGAGCCCATCCTGGGGCAGCCTGTGGTCTGGAGAGCTTCCTGGGAGGCAAGAAGATAAGTGCCTTCTAGTTTTTCTGGCAAGGAAAGGAAGGACAGTCGTCAAAGAAATGGCATGCTTGACAGGCATCTGCTGGGCAGAGCCCACTGCACAGGTGATAATTATAAGGCAAAGGGAAAAGAAGGCAGAGAATAGGGTTGGACCTGCTCTGACAGAGTTGCCCTACCCCTCCTCCTCTCTTTGGGACTCAGTTCCAAGGGGCCAGGGACTGAGGTCCCTTCTCTCCCTCTCAAATCTCTTTCTCTCTTTATAATTCAGAATTTCTGGAACTTGCTGGCTTGGTGCCCCAGTTCTCAAAGTCCCTGCATACGTTTCCAGTGTCCCCACCACTCCTTGAACACCTTTCCCCAAAATTCCGATCACAAGGGTAGGCAGCCAGCTTCTTGCCACAGGCCAACCGCCACTGTGCAGGGTCTATGCTGCCTCTCATCACAGAACTCCCTGGGATCCTGCAGGCTTCCTGAGTGCTGCCCTCACCAGACACTGGGAACATTTCTCCTGATACTATAAATATCACCATATTTCAGAAACAAGAGAGGGCCATATGTGCATGCGAGAAAAGAAGAGAAAACCCCAGCATAGGTAGAACCAGTGCCTCCCTGCCCTCGGGAGTAGGGCAGACTGGTGTTCATGGGGCAGGATCAATGCCCCAGCTTTGCCCCTCCATGTTAGTTAGGTTTTCATAGCTGTGAACACAATACCCGACAAGAACAAATCAGAGGAGGACAAGTTTATTTTGGTTCATGGTTTCAGAGGTTCAGTCTATGGTCAGCCAACTCCATTGCTCCAGTCAGAGGTGAAGTAGAACATCATGATAGAGAGAGATAGGTGGCCAGGAAACACAGAAAGAGGAGAATCAGGAGGACAAAATATTATCCACAAGGGCACACCCCCAGTGATCTGCCTTCTCCAGCCATGCTCCACTACCGATAGTTACCACACAACATTGTTGTCTTTTCAAATGGTAATCCATCAAATGAATCAATCCACAGATATAGCCCTCGTAATCTTATCATTTCACCTCTGAACATTATTGCATTGAAACAATAGTTTTTGGGAGACACTTAATATCCAAACCATAACATCCTCCCAGGTCAGGGAAGAAAGACCCTCTCTCCTCAAAAACAAACTGTAGGCAGTCAGGAAGGTACATCAAGATTGTTAGTAATAAAGTCATATACAATTATCATTACTGTCATCAGTCAGCACTAGCAGATTCTCCTTCTTTTCCATGTAATGGATTTGAGGAGGGGTAGGGTCTTGCCTACCACCACATGGTCAACCAGGTAATTCCCTAGTACCTGTCTCCCAAGACAGTCTCTAGTTTTTTTGTTTGTTTTTGTTTTTTGTAGTGCTGAGGATTGAACCCAGGGCCCCGGGCTCTATCAACTGAGCTATATTCCCAATCCCAGTCTCTAGTTTTAAGAACACTCAATACTATTTTAGTAGAAGGTGACAGTAATAACTGACCTTATTCTGAGCAGGGTAGTCACAGATCTCACTCTCCAGACCAGTTCTCCTTAGGACATCAAAGAGTGTAGAACATAATGCAAAAGTGTTTTTAAATGTTCTAAATTATTTGAAAATTAAATTGCTCATCATTACAGAGGCCATCATCATTTCTATGTACAGGTTCCCTTCCTTTCTTCATTATATCAAAGATAAGACCAGGGACCAACAAGGATTTATCTAATAATGTTAACACTTTGAGGACAGGTCTTTTACTATCTTAGACTAAAGACTAAGGAAAGAGAAATTAAGCAACTTGCCCAGAGTAACACAGCTGGAGATGAGGTGATGGAGTGAGGGGGCAACCAGAGTCAAGGTGACCACTGAGTCCCATGATCACTGAGAATGCCCCACTCACATTTGTGTGTATGGGAGGGGTTTGCTGGGGATTGGACCCAGGGCCTGAGCATGTTAGACAAGCACTCTACCAACAGAGCTATATTCCCAGCCTCCCACTCACATACCTTATCTGTCACTGTACCTCACATATTGTGAAACAGGTTCACTGTGCACTGGTTTACCACCTGAACTCGTCCCTGTCTGGTACGGCAGAGCATCCACACACAAGTTACATGAAGCCAATTTGTTACAGAAGCCTGGGATTTCTTGGGAACTGATCTACCAGAGCTCAGGAAAGCTGCCTGGGGTGAAAGGGGTCTCTTCTGTGTGTTTTTTACTTGCACCACTGCTGAGGATGCTGAACGCAGTCCACCCTAGGTGACTATATGACATGCTGAGCTATGGCTCTGAAGGACATCCTGTTCCTAGGGGACTAGAACTAGGCTGGGGCTGTTCCTTCCAGCTTCCCCCTCATTGCAGGATGTTACACTCACACTAAGCACTTCCTAGTTATTCTTGAGAATTACGGTGAGAACGGGGGAGAACTGGGTTGGTCCAAGGTCAACTAGAGACCTATCCTACATGCATGTCCTGGTTTTCCTCCTCCAGCGACTCTTCTCAGCCTCTTAAAGTGAGCTAAGTGCCTGTGCAAATTAAAACCACAGTGAGACACCACCACAAACCAATTAAAATAGCCAACTTCCAAAATACTAACAACACCAAACACTGGTAAAGGAAGAGGAGCAACAGGAATCCTCAAACATTGCTTGGAGGAATAAAATGCTACAGTCACTTTGGGACAGAATTGGGCAACTTCCTAAAAAATTAAATTCCACTGGACACAGTGGTGTATGCCTATAATCCCAGCAGCTTGGTAGGCTGAAGCAGGAGGATCACAAGTTCAAAGACAGATTCGGCAATTTGGCAAGGTCCTAAGTAACTTAGCAAGATCCAACCCTTAGCTTTGCTCCAACCCCAGAACTAGGAGGTTCCCGTTTCAAAATAAAAATAAAAAGGGCTGGGGAGGTGGATCAGTGGTTAAGAGTACATGGGTTTAATCCTGGGTATCAAAACAAAACAAAACAAAAGAAGTTAACTACCCACTTATCATACTCTGAAAATCCACTTCTAGGTATGCACCCAAGAGGAGTGAAAACATAAGTCCACAGAAAGACTTGTATGCGAATGTCCAAAGCCACATTATTCATAATGGCTGAAAATTGGAAAAAATCCAAATGCCCATTGATTTATGAACATATAAACAAAAGACTGCATATCCATACAATGGAATATTACTCAGCAAAAACAATGAGGGCAAAGCCAGGAGCCGGGGCACATGCCTGTAAGCCCAGTGGCTCAGGAGGCTGACACAAGAGGTTCACAAGTTGAAAGCCAAGCTCAGCAATTTAGTGAGGCCCTAAACAACTTAGAGGGACCCTGTATTAAAATTTTAAAATGAAATAAAAAGGTTTGTGGGGGACTGGGGTTATGGCTCAGTGGTAGAGCACTTGCCTAGCATGTGTGAGGTACTGGATTCGATCCTCAGCACCACATAAAAAAGATAAATTAACATAAAATAAAGATACTGTGTCCATCTACAACTAAAAAATATTAAAAAAAAAAATAAGGACTGTGATGTGGCTCAATGGTTAAGTACCCCTGGGATCAATTCCCAGTATCAAAAAAAAAAAAAAAAAAAAAAAATGAGGGCAACTGATACAAGCAACAACTTCAAAAACTTATGCTAAGTGAAAGAAGCCAGACACAAGACCACATACTGCATAGTGCTACTTATATGAAAATTTTACAATTCTGTCTATACAGACAGGAAGCGAATCAAATCAGGGGTTGCCAAAGATCAAAATGGTAACAGGGACTGATTGTAATTGGGCATGAAGAAATTTGGGGGTTGAGTATAACATTATAAGGCTAAATTGTGGTAATGGTTGAATGACTGCATAAATTTACTAAAGGTCATTGAACACATATTTAAAAGCAAGTGAATTTTATGGTATGCATATTCTACCTCAATAAAGATGCTAAAAAACATCACTTTAATTATTACAATTTTGATTACTATATGAGATTCTATCAAAGAGTCATACCATGAGTGCTAGCAATAGTTGCTAAGCAACTGTTGAACAAGTGTTGAATGATGAGATTATTTCCAAATGTTCACTACTTTAAGGCTTCACCCAATACATTTCTTCAAAAATCTGTGGAAATCTGTGTTTTTATGATTTCCTTAGGATTGATACCCAGATATAGAACATTGGGACAAAGGGAATATATCTTGTCATGGCTCTTGTTACCTAGTTGTTTTATCAACATTATGTATAGTCAAAATTGAGCAGTTCAACTATGAGACACATGCATATACACACACACATACAACAAATTGAGCAATCTAGCAATGGGCTGAAACACATAATGAAAATCACAGCATTCAAAAGATGTTCAAAGTAATCAGCTCTACTTGATCATATTTGGAAAATTATTAAAAAATGAAGTGTGAACTACTAAAAACTAAAAGTAAAAGGGAAGGAATCAAAAATTTACCCTGATTTTTCTATAACTATTTCAGGGTCTCAAAATCAGATGATCCCAGGAAGTAGATGCCTAAGCTAAATAATGAATAGCTAATACACTGAAATATGGCCACTCTGTGATGCCAAAGTTACTGTCTTGATAGGTCTTTACTTGTTACAGGGGAACGGTGTCAGGTGTCCTGAGAAATGGTGGACTAATACCCAGGATCACTGGACAGGTGTCTCAGCACTGTGGGTTCTGGGGAGCTCAGCGGGATGACTCAAGACAAGACTTCACTCTTAGTAAAAGTCCCTGTGGGAGGGTGTCAGGCCATTTGTGAACGCATACAGTAGGTGTCCACTTGGACAAATGGGGCCCACTTACCAGTTGAGTCATCCTGAGTTTTGCTCACCTCCTGAGGAAGGAGGAGATAAGGACCTTGGGCCAGGTGAAAAGGTGGAGTCAGAAAGGGCAGTGTGGTCTCCTGTCGGGAAAGAGTGAGGCCTCCTGGAAGAGCGCAGGCTGCGCAGGCCAGCGCGGGGACTCCGCCCATTCTCGCTCCCGCCCTGCTACTCCTTTTCGTACACTACAGGACACTAGCTGATGGGCGCACAGCACACATCTCTGAAGCCACCTAACCAGGACTGACTGCCTTCCTGCTGTGGGAATTATAAATGTCCCTGCAGCGAGAAAGGAAGACTAACATTTCCTGATTCTCTGCTACAAAGCGAGCCCTCTAGCACGTTACAACGCCTTGATTGCTTACGATTACTCTTTTTGTATTTTAGAGCCACACCACTCTCTGCAACGCTTTTCTTACTGCCCTTGAAAAGCGGTGGAGATCAGAGCGCCCCCAGAAGCCAGAAGGTGGGGGCCGGTTAGTCAGCCCCTTTCCCGGGAAGGGGTCCCAGTGCCGCGGCCCCACCCGCTCCCGAGCTGCTATCGCTCTGAGGTTTGCAAGGTGGAGACAAGTCGTGAATATAAGTGAGTTTAAGAATCCCTAGAGCTTGCACCCTCACAGAAGTGGTGCTGCGGAGGTGCCCATCCCGCTATGCCACGTGGCGAGCGTGTGAGCGTGGTGCACCAGGGATGACCCGGGCATCTGGCTGCGTGGGCACGAGGTCCGCCTCTTCCCATTCTCCCTTGGATCCCTTTCGCTCCCTGGCCTCAGATCCTTTCCAGAATCCCCCAACCCGACTCCGCGACTCCCCAGCAGTCTTACTGCCAGGCCAGGGGAGACTTCCCACCAACGTTACCCACACCAGGGGCATATACACCTGGCCAAGATGCCAAGCTGAGTACCAGGGGTTGGAGCAGGGCGCTAGCTGGCAGATGCGACACCCGGTGCTTTGCTCCTCAGGAGCTCAGTCCCGCGAAAGGGAAGGACGCGCTCGCCGCCTTCTGGCCATGCCGGGGAGCTACGGTCCTTGCAGAGGCGCTGGTCTGGAGAGGCTGCGGGTTCCTTCCTACAGACTCCGCCTAAGTGCGTCGCGGTGCCTACTCAGGCATTAAGTGTTTTCCTTAAAATAGTTTTAGCATTATGGCCCATCTTGAAAGTTCAAGGGGGGGGAGAGAAAAATTATCGTAACACAACTTCAACGACCAGTTTTTTGTTTTTGTTTTTTCACAGATCTTCCTTCAGTTGTGTTTGTGTCCCCAGATAAGGACAATAAAGACAAGCGAGTAGACCAGGGGTCTTTCCAAATGATTTTGGAAAAGGCCAGAAAGGAAAACGCTCAGATTCAGTATGTTGGGTCAAGCCAGTGCCAACCCCACTAGCCGCTGAGAATTAGGAGCTTCCAGTTCAGTTACTTAAAAGGCATTGCCCACTTCATTTTCTTTTCAATTGAGGTGAGTGTGACTTCAAGCTTGCCACTTTCTGACTTTGGTAGGTACAAGCTCTATTAACAGCTGCTGCCACACCCCCACCCCAGCCCTAGGGAGTCCCTGGTGTCCACAGGTGTCCCTGGAACCCAGGCCCTGCCTGAGCCCTGCCATGTTGCTTGAGGATCCAGGAAGCCCCTGAAGATCTGTGGCTCTAGGCCCACAGCATGTCACTAACCTATTGGAGTTTGAAGGTGATAAGGAAGATCCCAGACACAAGTATGGGCACACTGATCTGTACTGCAGACCTACTAGCCCAGAATCACCAGGTCCCAGTAGAGTAAGGGGTGGAGAAAGATCCCAAGATGCAGCTTGTAGAGGGAATGCTTGACGCCGTCCAGCGGAGTCAGTTTGGCCGGGGGACAAAAGAGTAGCGAGGCTTTTGAATTCAGAACGGTTTATTGATGAACCTCGAACCTCTAGAAAAACCCCATTTTTTGGCGCTCAAGGAGAGCCGACTTATATCCCCTCCAGGAGGCGAAGGGTAGGGCTGATGCCAATCATGCAAAGATTAGGCAAGAGCTAGCTGCCCAATCATGGTAAAGGTCAAAATGAGCAGGCATGATCAGGAGCACTTGTGCACACATTGTGTGCGTGGACTTAATTGGATACTGCCAATGACAAATCACCTGGGTGTGCTTATGCCAATCAACCTCCTCACCGCCGATGTGATCAAAGCAACCTCTGGCTGGCTGCCAAGCACCATCTTGGCACCTTCCGCTCCGCATAGCCCCCGACAATGCTCATAATTTTATGTGGCCTTGGCATCCATTTTGAATGAAGGTTAACTCTTTCATACCAGAGGAAGGCTCAGTCACCCTGGACACAGCTTCCTGTTCTCCTCTTCCCCCTACTTCCTCAATGTGTTTGCTCCAGATATTTCCCTTATACAGTCGCCTCCTGGTGACCACGTTCCTATGGGACAGCTACAAAGACTACCTGACTCACCCCACTGAACTTGCAGACCTCATGAACTGTGCAAATACGCCACAGTGACAGCCACTTTAATCACAGTGTGGCTGTCATTGATCTGCCAGCCTACTCTAAACTATCTCTCTCTCTCTCTCTCTCTCTCTCTCTCTCTTTCTCTCTCTCTCTTGCTGGTTGAGCAGGTGTGTACTGCACTGCTACTCCCCATTTCTATTGGCCCCTCCAAGCATGCTGCCCTCTTCTGTCTGGATCACACTGCTTCTATTATGTCATGTATTTGTTGTGCTGTCTCCTCTGTGTACCAGTGTGGTGCACCAGACCTAATCCTTTCCTGGATAAGGCTGTCCTAGGAAGTGGTCATCTTGTTTTTATTATTATTATTACAGACTGCATTTTGATTCATTGTACACAAATGGGGTACAACTTTTCATTTCTATGGTTGCACACAATGTAGATTCACAGCATACATGTAATCGTACATGTACATAGGTAATGATGTCTATCTCATTCCATCATCTATCATACCCCTGCGCCCTCCTCCCTCTCATTTTCTTCTACCTAATTTAAAGTTCTTCCATTCTTCTCTTACCCTCCACTTATCATCATCCACTTATCAGGGAAAAGATTAGGCTTTTGGTTTCTTGGGATTGGCTTATTTCACTTAGCATGATGTTCTCCATTTCCATCCATTTACCTGCAAATGCCAAATTTTATTCTTCTTTATGGCTGAATAACATTCCATTGTGTATATATTCCACAGTTTCTTTACCCATTCATCTATTGAAGGGCCTCTGGGTTGGTTCCACAATATAGTAATTGTGAATTGAGCTTCTATAAACATTGATGTGGCAGCATTACTGTACTATGCTAATTTTAAGTCATTTGGGTATAAACCGAGGAGTGGGATAACTGGGTCAAAAGGTGGGTCCATTTCAAGTTTTCTGGGGAATTTCTATACTGCTTTCCAGAGTGGCTGCACCAATTTGCAACTCCACCAGCAATGTACAAGTGTGCCTTTCCCCCCACACCTATTATTGCTTGTGTGCCAACTCCTATTATTGTTCGTGTTGGCCATCTTGATAGGAGTAAGTACACACAGTTTAGAGAAGGGCCACAAGGGCATCTGCTGGTGTGCACATGTTTCCTGTGCTAGGGACATCTGTTCAGGGACACTTAGGCATTAAGTGTTCTGCAAGAAAAAGAAGTACCCCATGAAAGGTGCACTATAAACATCCATGGCCAGTCAGTCCCTGGAGTCCCATCAGGTCAGGGCTGGCATTTATAGCCACTCTCTTTTACAAGAGATATCAAGACCAAACCAGAGAAAATCATACCTCAGGGCAGCCATGCTACCCCCTCCAGGATCAGGGCTTCCACAAAGCCAGCAGGTGCATCTTCAGACAGCTCTGTTTTCAGCCCTATAGGATGGGAAGCGCAGAAGTCCTCTCCCAGATACAAAGAACATAGCACAAGTAATCTCTTGTTTCCTTCCACATTCTTACCCTGGTAAGTGACTGTGTTTGTTGTTGTACCTTGCCTGGGACATGTGCCTCTTTCTCTTCCCTGGATGAGGGTGCACCATAAGTGTGATGGCTGATGGTGTTTTCCTGGATCCCCAAGGTAGGTATCTGAGCCAGGGATCTGTAATGTGCCCTTCCCCTTTTCAAAGTTCCCTCCTGCAGCTGTATGTCCCTTACTCTTATATGAGGTGTCAACCTCGTATAAGAAATCTCCTTTTTGGAGACACTAGCCAACAGGAATGGTGAGGTAAAGGAAAGGCTGAGAAGTTAACATCCAGGAGAGGAATTATGGGGATGGTGGGAGGAGAGGAAGGGAATAGTAGATCCTTTCCAGGCTGAGGACAAAGGAAATTAGATAAGATAGCTGGACACAATGGAATATTACTCAGCCATAAAGAACAATCAAATTATGGCATTTTCCAGTAAATGGATGGAACTGGAGAATATCATGCTAAGTGAAATAAGCCAAAAAAACAAAGGCCGAATGTTCTCTCTGACATGTGGATGCTAACCCACAAGGGAGGGAAGAAGAAGTGCATTGGATTAGACAAAGGGGAAAGAAGGGAGGGGAGGGAAGAAGGGAGGGGAGGGAAGAAGGGAACAGGAAAGACAACAGAATGAATCGGACATAACTTTGCTAAGTTCATATATGAATACACAACCAACGTAACTCCATGTCATGCACGACCACAATAATGGGATCCTAACTGGAACAAGTTATACTTATTCTACATATGTTAAAATACACTCTATTGTCCTGTATATCTAGAAAGAACAAATAAGTTTTTTAAAAAGGAATGATTTAAAAAATAAAAGACAGCTGGAAACTAAAGGGGGCGTGGCAAGTGGGCCTGGGGACCTCAGGTTGGCTAGAAGGGGAGGGGAGACCAGGTGGTGTGTGGGGAGATGGGGCTGCTGCTTTGCATTCTTTCTGGACAAAGGAATGTCCTTCCTCTGAGCACCTGGGGGTCCTTGGAATGACATTATCAGGCTGCAGATTGATGTAATGTTCAGGAAGAGGAATATTTTCATGCCTTTAACAGAGCCATCCTACTTGGAGGAATTTATATCAAAGTACCACAAGAGAGAAGGGCTTCCCTGGTAAAGACCCTGGTGGGAGGTGTGTTCAGGTGGGAGAGGCCTCAAGAGGAAAAGAAAAGGGGGAAGAAGGGAGTGCACCTGCAGTCCCGGGGAGCTGCACACAGGGTCCACAGCCTCCTTGCTCCCCATTCTGGATTGAGTTCCAGCTCTGCTAACAGTTGCCTGCCTGAGCTTCCTTCCTTTTCTCAACTCTGCAGGAGAACTCTACCTTGTAATATCCATTATTGGGGTTCAATATCGACCGATCCCCAGAGAGTCAAAGTGCACACACGATAATGCAGGACACACAACGAGGTTTTATTGCAAGCTCGAGCTTGGACCGCAACCAGCCTCTCAGAACAATACAATGACTGAGTGGGGAGCGGCCCTGAGGGGTGAGAAAGACTCTATTTAAGAGATTTTCAAGCATTCACGCACAAAAACCTGTATATTATTGGTTAACATTTGAACAGCTAAACATTAGTCCTCTTTGGTTGGGTCCCACCAATCTATTTGATTCTCATTGGGTGCGCAATGAATGGACCTGGAGGAAGAAGGGCAGAGGGAGGGGGTGAACTATGCAGGAGATGAGTCAGGGCTAGGCCCCTCTATCCTTGATAGATAAGGTTCTCGGGCAGCTGCACATTCCTCAGACAGGTAGGTATCTAAGCCCAGGGGCTCAGCACGTCCTATTTGTCCTGTATTGGCTCTTGAGGGCGCTGTCGCAACCACCTGCATCCTGGTGATTAAGATAGTTTCTCATTCCTTAGTGTTTGTGCACTCTTTCCTGTGGGGGGTTTTACAGATGTCACCCTATTCTCAACACCATCTCTATGGGTAGTCATGAGGACTTCATCAAATGAAACCTCTCACAGAGTAAATGCACAATAAGGGTTACATATAAGTAGTACTCCATAACTTATTGGGTCTCCGTTCAGAAACCAACCCTCCTTCTTTATACTTATTTTTCACTCCTGCCAGAAGGGCCAGCTACAGAACCTGGCCAGCTGGGTGTGCCGTCCTCCTGCTTGTATTACTAAGGCAGCACTGCCCTTCACCCTGATTGGACCTCGGGTTACAATCTATGTGACTGGCTAATTTTAAAATTGTGGCGGGCAAAGGGAAGGGCTATAATTAAAATGCCAACAGTTGGAACCAATTAAGGCTATATTCTGAAAATGGACCATAGGACTTTCTATTTCTCACACTTGGGACCATAGTCCCTGCTGGGCTGTCAACCAGATGCTCCAGCAATTGCCAAAATGCTGAGACAGCTGTATCCTTCTCTTTCCTCTTAATTAAGAGCTTTATTGAGCTATAATGCATATAACACACAAGTCATTATTTGAAATGCAAGATTCAATGGTTTTAACATATCTGTGCCAGTTCACCATTACTTCAATTTTCACCATCCCATAAGGGAAGTATATTTTGTTTGCTCTCCTAGCATTTCTTTACACTTCTATTCAGATAGTAAGCATGAAACAAGGGTTCTGGAGCCGAAAGAAGGGTGTACCAAAGGAAAGGGGGAATGGTTCCCTCTCTTGACCCATAGGAACTTACCTCAGTGACATGCAGCTACTGTGTGTGCTGTCAGGGAGACCACAGAGGCCCCAATCACTTAGGGGTGGGAGCTGTCTCAGCCCCAGCAGTGAGGACTTCATCTTGACCCTCTCCATCTAAGCCAGCACAGTAGACCCACCCTTTCTTGGAGAGGCTTGTGGTGAAGCCAGAATTAAGGACAGGTAGTTAGTGTAGAAATAGGGAATCGGGTCAATTCGAGGAAATGAAGCCATGAAGCCATCTGCCTTTGGAAGTTGGAGACTGCCCCTGGAAGAATGGAATGTCAAGGATCTCCGGAGCCCATTGATTACCAAATTTACCTGCCTTTATCAAGGACTGCAAGCAAGGAGCTGCTAATTAATGCCCCCTGGGCCCTTGCCTGCCTGAATCACCTTGGCCCTCCCCCTGTCCATGGCTTCTCACTTTATGCAAAACCAGGCCTAGTCACTTAGGCAGGAAGGAGAGATAAGGGGGGAGAAAACTGGAGAACAAAAGAGACTTTAACCTATAAAAGATGTAGGGTGCGCTCACTTCTTGGGGCTTTAGAACATCAGCCATGGCCCCCTTCTTCCTGCCGGGAGAAGTCTGTATTATTACCTTTAAATAAAACCTGCTTAATATGCTTGCCTTGGCGTGCTTCTCTAGTGTTCAATCTTCAACATTAGAAGGAGCAGAACTCGTCACCGGTAAACGGCGGTATCAGTGGCACCTTGTTCTAGGAGGTTAGCATTACAGAGGATAACTAGTCACTTTTGGTGAAATGGGTCTCAGTTTTTCAGAGTATGAAATGCTGGATATTTGCAAATACTGTGTGGATCTAATAAGGGTTGTAAACTCTTACTATTTTAAAAAAGACAATTATACCTAGATATTATTAAGGAATGATTCCTTGTCAGATACCATTCTAACAATGCAAGGTGCATTATCCTCATGATGATCTTGGCATGCAAACACGGGTATGCTTTCTATTTGACATGTGAAAACAGGCCTGGAAAAGTTAAATAAGTTGTCAGAATCCTAGATTGAATCCAGGGTACAGCCCAGTTTGAAAGTCAAGCAAAGTGGTTCCAGAATCCACCCTCCTAATCACTGAGATAACTTCATCTATTTGCCCTTTCACAAGCACTCCATTCAAGGTAGCAAATTCATGTGCATAGTCGGCATCTTTGGTCTATTGAAGGTTCCTGAAGCCTTTCTGCTGTAGGAAGCCGGGATGACCACCAGGGGGCAGGACCGCCTCACGATGTTTTCACCCACCACCTCCATTTAGTACAACTCCCGCCACACTGAGGACCCAACCAGCTCCAACCTCACTGCCAAAATGGAGGGCAACATGTGAGAGGGAACCTCTTTGCCAAAACGCCTCATGAGTGTCTCTGTGCCTTGGGGGTGAGTGCACGAAGACATCTCTGTACCCTCCTAAGGACAACAGATTCTGCAATCCAGCAGACTGATTTCTCACAGAATTCCTTACTGGTTGGCTGGTGCCCTGAGACAGAAAGAAATTGAACCAAAAAGATAAAAAAATTAAAAACAGCTTATGTGTGTTGGGGGTGGACAACAGCCGTTTAAACCATAAACCAATTTCTTGATTGCTTTCTATGTCTGTCTCCTGACCATGGCCAAGGTACTAAACTTTTCTGATACTGAGTTTTGTGATCTGTAAGTGGGGGTGGGCCAGGTACCAAGTGAACCCTGGAGGAGAAAACAGTAGACAGACTCTGCCCTCCCCTCACAGGGCCCCTCAGCTGCCCCCAAGTATTCACATCCAAACAGTTCAGGTCACCTCGCTCTTCTCAAGCCCTTAAATGTAGGCATGGCTATTGTGGCTCCAAAAAGTTAATCATAAGCCAGTTTCTGTGTGCCAGGGTGAGGTTGTTTGCAGACTTATCAATGTCTAGTATATGGGGTAAATCATATCAACTTATACAGCATGTAATTTTATTTATCCAGGCCCAAATGTTTCAACTTATGCCTACTCAGGTTTGTGCCCAGGTTGGAGGTTCCTGGAGCTCACCTTAGTAGAGGACAGCATGGACACAAGCCATAACTATAGTATATGCACTGCATTTGGCAAACAGTAGGCAATCAACTAATGTTTGCTCAATGTGGTGTCTGAAAAGAGACTTGGTATTGTCTGTGAACCCATGAAGTGTCTCCCCTGGGCAAGAGACACTTTCCCAGTGTCCACCCTATAGTAACTCAGGTATCTAACAGTGTTCCCTCTGTTCTTTGCCAAGAAAGTCAACTTTGATTGACACTCCTTCCCCACTTGTCTTCTCAGTTTTCAACACAAATTGGACAAATAGCTCCCATTGCAGTGCAGAACCAGCCTCTACCAGGAGAGAGCCCAAGGCTGGCCATGTAGCGTAGCTGGTGGGCAAGGACCTGGTATCATAATGATACCGCCAGTTGCCAGTGACAAGTTCTGCTTCCTCAAATGTTGAAGTATAACACCAGAGAAGCACGCCGAGGCAAGCATACGAAGCAGGTTTTATTTAAAGGTAGTAGCATAGACTTCTCCCATGAGGGAGAAGGGGACCATGCTGGTGGTCTGGTATCCCAGGAAGTGAGAACTCCCTGCCCTTTTTATAGACTAAAGTCTCCTGTGCTCTCCCCGCCTTATCTCTTTCCTTCCTGCCTATGTGAGTAGGCCCAAGAGATGCTGATGAGATGGCAAAAAGGTGAGAGGCAGATGTACAGGGGGAAGGGCCCCATGGAGTGATCCAGGCAGGTTGGGGCCCAGGGGGCATTAATTAGCAATTCCCTTTCAGAAGCCAGGTGGGGTAGAATAGTCAGGTAAACTTTGATCAAAGGGCTCTGGAGACATTGACATTCCATTCTCCCAGGGGCGGTCTCCAACTTCCCTGACTCAGATGGCCTAGATTTCCTTGATTGGACTAGATTCCTATTCTACATTACCTGTTCTCAGTTCTGGCTTCACTAATATGAAAACCACTGAAAAGTGATTGGCTGGAAGTTCATCAGCCTTTGTGGATGAAATGATGCAACAACTTTTCTTTTTTTTTCTTTAAATAAGTTTGGAAATTAGACACAGAGAAAAATGCACAAATTATAGGTGAAGAGCTCAGTTAATTTTCACAGATTGAACACATTCAAATGAAGAAACATAACTGTCAGTGCCTTTCAAGTCTCTTTCCTCTTTTCTCCCCAAAGTCCACCACTCTCTCCTCTACAGCTGTTGATTAGTTTTGCCTGGTTGTGGTATTTATGTAAATGAAATTATATAGCAAGTAGTCTTTTTGTCTGACTTTTTTGGCCTGTGGTTATGTCTTGGTTTCATGTGTTGTTGCTTGACCAACTGATAATGCCTAAGTCATCAGGCCTCAGCAACTCCATATAAAGTAGCACTGAGTATTTCTGAGACTCCTTAAAGGGGTGCCTGCGTTTGCTTACAGATATTAAGGCCTTTGAGACCCTGGACAACATCAGAGGACCACAGGGTTCCAGTACTGTGAACTGGGTAAATTGAACTGCACAGGGCAGGGGGAAGGCAAGGAACCTCACTGTTCCCCAACCCTAACCAAGCTACATCTTGTTATTGATTTGAGATCTTTTCTCAAATGTAGTATAAGCATTTAGTGCTATCAATTTCCCTCTCATTGCTGTTTTAGCTGCAACACATGGATGCTGATTTGTGTCATTTCCATACAATTCATTCACTTATATGTATTTTTAAAAATATCCTTTGAAGCTTCCCTTTTTGACCATGGATTACTTTGAAGAATATTGTTTCATTTCCACATGTTTAGAAATTTTCTCTCTTTGACATTCTGTTGTTGATTTCAAGTTTTATTCCATTATGTTCAAAGAACATGCTCCGTATGATAGGAACTCTAAAAATTGTTGGGCTTTGTTTTAAGGCTGGAAATATGATCTACTTGAATGAATTTTCCACAGATGCTTGAAAAAGATACATTCTTCTGCAGCTTTGTGGAGCATTAGATGTATCAATTAAAATCTGTTGGTTGCTGGGCATGGTCGTACATGCCTGTAATCCCAGCAGTTTGGAGGCTGAGACAGGGTGATAGCAAATTCTAGACTAACCTTAGCAACTTAGCAAGACCCTCAGCAACTTAGTGATAACCTGACTCAAACTAAAAAATAAATAGGGCTGGGGATATGGCTCAGTGATTAAGGACCCCAGGTTCAATCCCTGGTACCAAAATCATCATCATCATCATTATCTGCTGATTGTTTTTGTTTTTGTTTACATCCTTACATCCTTTCTGCTTTTCCTCTTAGTAGTTTGTCTTATTTTGCTTGGGATACTATAGCAAAAATATCATAGACTGTGTAGCTTATAAAAAAAAAACAAAAAAAACAAAAAAACAAAAAAACCATTTTCCCCTACAGTTCTTCATGCCAGGAAATCCAATATCAAGGTGACACAGCTTATTCAGTGTCTGGAAAGGGCCCATTTTTCATAGATTTCAGCTTCTAGCTGCACCCTCACAATGTGGTAGAAGCAAAAAAGTTCCCTTGGTCTTCTTATAAGGACACTAATCCCTGTCTTGAGGATCCCACTCTCATGACTTAAAGATTTTCCAAATGACCCCACCTCTTAATATCATTGCATTGGTTTTAGGTTTCCACATATTAATTTCGAAGTGATACAAACTTTCAAACCAGGACATTCTGTCCCTGGCTACCCCAAATCATGTGCTTCTCACATGTAGTATACATTCATTTCATCCCAATACCTCCCAGAGTCTTAATTCCCCGCAGCATTAACTCAAAAGTCTAGAGACTCATCTGATTCAGAAATGGGTGAGACTCAAATGGGCTTTAAATCCTCAGGCCAACTGCTTTCCAACTGTGAACCTGTGAAATCAAACAAACGATACGCTTCCAAAACAGAGTGGTGGGATAGGCATAGGATAGACACTTCCTTTCCCAAGGAGAGAAACAGTCAATTAGAAAGGGATAACAGCTCCCAAGTCCAAAACCTAACGGGGCAAGCAACATTCATTTTAGTTGTTGAGAATAACCTCCTTTGATTTGATATCCCCACTTATGGACACAGGGCAAAAATTGAGCACCGAGGTCCTCGGGCAGCTCTGGCCCTGTGACTTTGCTGAGTCCAGCCATGTGGTAACTCTCGTGGGTTGCAGTCTCACTACTGAGGCTCTCTCCTGCTGGAGTGCTTGCCTAGGAACACTGGGGTCATCATGCTCATAGGTCAACTGAGCATCACCCTAGTAGAGGCTCTGTGGTGGCTCCACCCCTGTAGCAGGTCTCTGCCTGTGTCCCCCAACTGAGGAGCACTGCAACAGAAGCGAAGAGCAGGAACTTGAGGTAAAGCTGATGTCCCCCAGGAACCCCTCTTTTGACATGGTTCTCAGGCATGGAAACTCAGCCTATGATGGGAAGGAGCAGCACGGATATCTCCAGAATGCCTTCAGGTCATTCTTCCACCATCTTGATGAGCAGCACCTGGCTTCTGCTGATCATAATAATCTTATTAAATGATCACATTAAATGAACACCATTGGTGTTCACTCCCAAACTTGATTTCTCATTTTTCCATATATGATCAGGTTGAGAATTTTCTAAATCATTTGCGTTTTGCTTCCCTTTGATTATGAATTCCATCTTTAAACCATTTCTCGTTCTCATTTTACTATAAGCCATCATGAGAACCCATGCTGCTCCTTCAACATTTGCGGAAATATTTCCTCAGCCTACGTATGATCCAAATTTCATCACTCTCAAGTTCCAGCTGCCACAAAGTACCAGGACATAAGCACAGTATAGCCAAGCTCTTTGCCACCTTGAAGAAATGGTTGTCATTCTTTCAGTTTCCAATACGTTTCTCATTTCCATCTGAGACCTCATCAGAATGGCCTTGAGTATCTTTTCTCAACCACTTCGGTATTGACTAACACTAAGGCTTCCTCTAGGGCTCCCCTCTTCTTCTGTGCCTTCTCCAGAATCATCTGTAATGATTTGTGAACAGCAGGAGCCTTTTGCTCACATGTACATCAAAATTTTGAAGCCTTTATGCATTATCCAGTTTCGAAGCTACTTCCACATTTTAAAATCATTGTTATATAAAATACTCCCAATGTGTCATGGAACAGATGGCTTATTTTAAAAAGAAAACACAATGACATTTTTTTTTTTTTCTCATGGCTCTGGAGACTGTGATGTCTAAGATCAAGGCACCAGCAGATTATCTGCTAGGGTCCCATTACTAATACTGGTGCCATCTGGCTATTTCCTCACGTTGTGAAAAAAGCAAAGATACTTGCTTGGGCTTCTTTAAAGGACACTAATCCCAACCTGAGCGCCCCCTCCTCATGACCTAATGGCTTCCCAAAGGCCTCACCTCTTAGTACCATCAGATTGTGGAGTATGTTTGGGGGGAGCACCAACATTCAAGCCATAGAATTATTCTGTCAGTTGGTGAGAGAAGAATTTGAACTTCCCAACTATAATTGTGGATTTGTCTATTTCTCCCTTTTTTTTTTTTATTGTAAACAAATGGGATATATGTTGTTTCTCTGTTTGTACATGGAGTAAAGGCATACCATTTGTGTAATCATAAATTTACATAAGGTGATGTTGGTTGATTCATTCTGTTATTTTTCCCCTTCCCCCCACCCCTCCCATCCCTCTTTTCCCTCTATACAGTCCTTCCTTCCCCCATTCTTGCCCCCCTCCCTAACCCTCACTCTAACCCTAAAACTAACCCCTCCCACGCCCCATTATGTATCATCATCCACTTATCAGCGAGATCATTCGTCCTTTGGTTTTTTGAGATTGGCTTATCTCACTTAGCATAATATTCTCCAATTTCATCCATTTGTCTGCAAATGCCATAATTTTATCATTCTTTATGGCTGAGTAATATTCCATTGTATATATATGCCACAGTTTCTTTATCCATTCATCAATTGAAGGACATCTAGGTTGGTTCCACAATCTGGCTATGGTGAATTGAGCAGCAATGAACATTGATGTGGCTGTATCTCTGTAGTATGCTGATTTTAAGTCCTTTGGGTATAGGCCAAGGAGTGGGATAGCTGGGTCAAATGGTAGTTCCATTCCAAGTTTTCTAAGGAATCTCCATACTGCCTTCCAGAGTGGCTGCACTAATTTGCAACCCCACCACCAATGTATGAGTGTGTCTTTTTCCCCACATCCTCACCAACACCTGTTGTTGCTTGTATTCTTGATAATCGCCATTCTGATTGGGGTGAGAGGGAATCTTAGGGTGGTTTTGATTTGCATTTCTCTTATTACTAGAGATGTTGAACATTTTTCCATATGTTTGTTGATTGTTTGTAGGTCTTCTTCTGTGAAGTGTCTGTTCATTTCCTTAGACCATTTGTCGATTGGGTTATTTGTAGTCTTGGTGTTGAGTTTTTTGAGTTCTTTATAGATTCTGGAGATTAGTGCTCTATCTGAAGTATGATTGGCAAAGATTTTCTCCCACTCTGTAGGCTCTTTCTTCGCATTGCTGATAGTTTCCTTTGCTGAGAGAGAGCTTTTTAGTTTGAATCTATCCCAGTTGTTGATTCTTGCTTTTATTTCTTGTGCTATGGGAGTCCTGTTGAGGAAGTCTGGTCCTAAGCTGACATGTTGAAGATCTGGACCTACTTTTTCTTCTATAAGATGCAGGGTCTCTGGTCTGATTCCGAGGTTCTTAATCCATTTTGAGTTTAGTTTCGTGCACGGTGAGAGATATGGGTTTAGTTTCATTCTGTTGCATATGGATTTCCAATTTTCCCAGCACCATTTGTTGAAGAGGTTATCTTTTCTCCATTGCAAATTTTTGGCCCCTTTGTCTAGTATGAGAAAATTATATTTATTTGGGTTTGTGTCCGTGTCCTCTATTCTTTACCTTTGATCTACCTGTCTATTTTGGTACCAATACCATGCCGTGTTTGTTACTATTGCTTTGTAGTACAGTTGAAGTTCTGGTATTGCAATACCCCTGCTTCATTTTTCCTGTGAAGGATTGCTTTAGCAATTCTGGGTTTCTTATTCTCCAGATGAATTTCATGATTGCTTGTTCTATTTCTGTAAGGTACATCATTGGGATTTTAATTGAAATTACATTGAATCTGTATAGCACTTTTGGTAGTATGGCCATTTTAACAATATTAATTCTGCCTATCCAGGAACATGGGAAATCTTTCCATCTTCTAAGGTGTTCTTTAATTTCTTTCTTTAGGGTTCTGTAGTTCTCATTGTAGAGGTCTTTCACCTCTTTTGTGAGATTGATTCCCAAGTATTTTATTTTTTTCAAGGCTAATGTGAATGGGGTAGTTTTCCTAACTTCTCTTTCTGAAGATTCATCACTTATGTATAAAAATGCATTAGATTTATAAGCATTGATCTTATATCCTGCTACTTTACTAAATTCACTTATGAGTTCTAAGAGTTTTCTGGTGGAATTTCCTGGTTCCTCTAAGTATATAATCATATCATCAGCAAATAGGGATAGTTTGAGTTCTTCTTTTCCTATTCGTATCCCTTTAATTTCTTTGGTCTGTCTAATTGCTCTGGCTAGAGTTTCAAGGACGATATTGAATAGAAGTGGTGAAAGAGGGCATCCCTGCCTTGTTCCAGTTTTTAGAGGGAATGCTTTCAGTTTTTCACCATTTAGAATGATATTAGCCATGGGTTTAGCGTAGATGGCCTTTACAATGTTAAGGAATGTTCCCACTATCCCTATTTTTTCTAGTGTTTTGAGCATGAAAGGGTGCTGTATTTTATCAAATGCTTTTTCTGCATCTATTGAAATAATCATGTGATTCTTGACTTTAAGTCTGTTGATATGGTGAATTACATTTATTGATTTCCTGATGTTGAACCAACCTTGCATCCCTGGGATGAAACCCACTTGATCATGGTGCACTATCTTTTTAATATGTTTTTGTATGCGATTTGCTAAAATTTCGTTCAGAATTTTTGCGTCGATGTTCATTAAGGATGTTGGTCTGAAATTTTCTTTCCTCGATGTGTCTCTGTCTAGTTTAGGTATCAGGGTGATATTGGCTTCATAGAATGAATTTGGGAGAGTTCCTTCCTCTTCTATTTCATGGAATACTTTGAAAAGTATTGGAATGAGATCTTCTTTAAAGGTTTTGTAGAACTCGGCAGAGAAACCATCAGGTCCTGGACTTTTCTTTGTTGGTAGGCTTTTGATGACTTCTTCTATTTCATTACTTGAAATTGGTCTATTTAAATTGTGTATGTCCTCCTCGTTCAGTTTAGGTAGTTCATATGTCTCTAGAAATTTGTTGATGTCTTCGAGGTTTTCTATTTTGTTGGAGTATAGATTTTCAAAAAAGCTTCTAAATATGTTTTGTATTTCAATCATGTCTGTTGTGATATTTCCTTGTTCATTCCGAATTTTGGTGATTTGGGTTTTCTCTCGTCTTCTCTTTGTTAGTGTGGCTAAAGGTTTATCAATTTTGTTTATTTTTTCGAAGAACCAACTATTTATTTTGTCAATTTTTTTTTATTGTTTCTTTTGTTTCAATTTCATTGATTTCAGCTCTGAGTTTAACTATTTCCTATCTTCTACTACTTTTGGTGTTGGTCTGTTCTTTTTCTAGGGCTTTGAGCTGTAGTGTTAGGTTGTTTATTTGTTGAGTTTTACTTCTTTTATTGAATGTGCTCCATGAAATAAATTTTCCTCTAAGTACTGCTTTCATAGTTTCCCAGAGATTTTGATATGATGTTTCTTTGTTCTCATTTACCTCTAAGAATTTTTTAATTTCCTTCATAATATCTTCTGTTATCCATTCATCATATAATAGCATATTGTTTAATCTCCAGGTGTTGGAGTAATTTCTGTTTTATACTCTTTCATTTATTTCTAATTTCAATCCATTATGATCTGATAAAATACAAGGAAGTGTCTCTATCTTCTTGTATTTGCTAACATTAGCTTTGTGGTATAATATATGGTCTATTTTAGAGAAGGATCCATGTGCTGCTGAGAAGAAAGTGTATTCACTCTTCGTTGGATGGTATATTCTATAAATGTCTGTTAAGTCTAAATTATTGATTGTGTTATTGAGATCTATGGTTTCTTTGTTCAATTTTTGTTTGGAAGATCTGTCCAGTGGTGAGAGAGGCGTGTTAAAATCACCTAGTATTATTGTATTATGGTCTATTTGGTTTCTGAGATTGAGAAGGATTTGTTTGACATACATGGGTGAGCCACTGTTTGGGGCATAGATATTTATGATTGTTATGTCTTGCTGATTTATGGTTTCCTTAAGCAGTATGAAATGTCCTTCTTTATCCCTTCTGACTAACTTTGGCTTGAAGTCCACTTTATCTGAAATGAGGATGGATACCCCAGCTTTTTTGCTGGGTCCATGTGCATGGTAAGTTTTTTCCCATCCTTTCACCTTTAGTCTATGGGTATCTCTTTCTAAGAGATGAGTCTCTTGCAGGCAACATATTGTTGGATCTTTCTTTTTTATCCAATCTGCCAGTCTATGTCTTTTGATTGATGAATTCAGGCCATTAATATTCAGGGTTATTATTGAGATATGATTTGTATTCCCGGTCATTTGACTCATTTTATTCATTTGTTTGTTTATTTTTGACATGACTTGGTTCCTCTTTATTTGAGAGTTCCTTTAGGATATCTCCTCCCTTTGCTGATTTGCTTCTTTGTTTTTCATATCTTCTTCATGGAATATTTTGCTGAGAATGTTCTGTAATGCTGGCTTTCTTTTTGTATATTCTTTTAGCTTTTGTTTATCATGGAAGGATTTTATTTCGTTGTCAAATCTGAAGGTAAGTTTTGCTGGGTATAAGATTCTTGGTTGGCATTCATTTTCTTTTAGGGCTTGAAAAATGTTATTCCAGGCCCTTCTAGCTTTTAAGGTCTGGATTGAAAAATCTGGATTGAAAAATCTGCTGATATCCGTATTGGTTTCCCCCTGAATGTAATTTGATTCTTTTCTCTCACAGCCTTTAAGATTCTGTCTTTATTTTGTATGTTAGGTATTTTCATTATAATGTGCCTTGGTGTGGGTCTGTTGTAATTTTGTGTATTTGGAGTCCTGTAAGCCTCTTGAACTTGATTTTCCATTTCGTTCTTCAGATTTGGGAAATTTTCTGAAATTATCTCATTGAATAGGTTGTTCATTCCTTTGGTTTGTTTCTCTAAGCCTTCCTCAATCCCAATAATTCTCAAATTTGGCCTTTTCATGATATCCCATAGTTCTTGGAGATTCTGTTCATGATTTCTTACCATCTTCTCTGTTTGTTTGACTTTGTTTTCGAGGTTAAATATTTTGTCTTCAATATCTGAGGTTCTGTCTTCCAGGTGTTCTATCCTATTGGTTGTTCTTAATTTGGTTTATTGTTTCCTTCATTTCAAGGATTTCTGTTTGGTTTTTTTTCAATATCTCTAACTCTTTATTGAAATGATCTTTTGCTTCCCGTATTTGCTCTTTTAACTGTTGATTGGTGCGTTCATTCAATGCCTGCATTTGCTCTTTCATTTCATCGTTTGCTTCCCTTATCATGTTAATTATGTACATTCTGAACTCCCTTTCTGTCATTTCTTCTGCCATGCTGTCATTGGATTTTATTGATGTAACATCCAGATTTGTTTGAGGCATTTTCTTCCCTTGTTTTCTCATGTCGTTCAGGTATCAGTGGACTGCTGAGATGTTGCAGATTTCCTCTATTGACTTATAATGTCCCTGAAGATTGCTAGTGTATCCCCTCTTATCCTTCAGTAGCCTGAAGTCTTAGAGGAAGTTGATACTGCGGTGCTCCCCAAGGAAGCTGCCTCTCTAGGGGTGGTGTTCTTCAGGTGGGGTATATTCCCTGCTAGTGGGCAGAGGTGCCTCTACTTGTTGACCAATGATCATCCAAAGGGGAACTAGGCTGCGGGCTGAGGCAAGGCCTGTTTGGGCCTGTGTCTCTGGTTTTACTGTCCTTGTGGGAAAACCTCACCCGGCGGGGAAGACTCACCCCGTGGGGAGGTCTCGCTGGTCAGTTCCCCTCCTAAAGGTTCCCCTCAGTCCACAACTACTGCCTGGGCAGGGCAGCCTTCCCAGGCAACGTTCCCAGGGTCCCGGACCTACCTCCTGGACCTGGGAGCCCTGCCCTTCGCAGACAAGTCTCCTTAGGTAGCCCCTCCTCAGAGAAGCTGCCTGCAGTCCTGGAACCTTCGCTCCGCCCCTCAGCTTGTCTCTGTGTAGCTCTTTCAACAAAAGGCGCCGAGGTCCCCGGACCGGACCGTGCTTTGCACCTAATTGCCTGGCTATGTGACCCGTCCTCTGAGCAGCCACTTGGAGCCTCATACATATGCTCTAAGCCCCAGTGACCCGCCGCTCGCCTCTTCCTCTAGGCAGCCACCCAGTGTTCTGTGTGGGCACTTGGAGATCAAGCAACTCACTGCGCACCTCCACCTCCTCAGGACAGCCCCCCGCCCCATGTTGTTCAGGCGGTTGCTGAGTCCAAATAGCTCGCCGCCCGGCTCTTCCTCTGGCAGCCGCCGGAGTCCCGGAAGGTTGCTCCGAAACCAAGCGTTGTGCTGCGCAGCCTCCTCTGCAAAGTTCCCCGCTGTCCGTGTTCACTGCTCCAGTGGGGAGAAGGGTATCTTGCCGCCTGGGCAAGGCAGCCTTTCCAGGCAACGTTCCCAGGGTCCCAGACCTACCTCCTGGGCCTGGGAGCCTCACCCTTCGCAGACGAGTCTCCTTAGGTTGTCCCTCCTTAGAGAAGCTGCCCGCAGTCCTGGAACCTTCGCTCTGCCCCTCAGCTTGTCTCTGTGTAGCTCTTTCAACAAAAGGCGCCTAGGTCCCCGGACCGGACCGTGCTTTGCACCTAATCGCCTGGCTATGCGACCTGTCCTCTGAGCAGCCACTTGGAGCCTCGTTCATATGCTCCAAGCCCCAGTGACCCGCCGCTTGCCTCTTCCTCCAGGCAGCCACCCTGTGTTGTGTGGGCACTTGGAGATCAAGCAACTCACTGCGCACCTCCACCTCCTCAGGACAGCCCCCCCCCCCCGTTGTTCAGGCGGTTGCTGAGTCCAAATAGCTCGCCGCCCGGCTCTTCCTCTGGCAGCCACCGAAGCCCCGACAGGTTGCTCTGAAACCAAGCGCTGTGCTGTGCGGCCTCCTCTGCAAAGTTCCCCGCTGTCCATGTTCACTGCTCCAGCAGGGGGAGGGGTGTCTCACCGGGCAACTCTACTTCACAAAGTTCCCTGCGTTCCGGGGCTACCGCCCCATCCGGGACGCCTCCCCAATGGGAGAGACTCACCCGGCGGCTTTGAGTTGGTCCCAAGTCACTCACTGTCTCGTCTTTTGAATCTTGAGTCCTGGAGCAACATGAAATGCAGCCGCCCTCTAGTCCGCCATCTTGAAACCTCCTATTTCTCCTTTTAACTCTATCAGATTTTAATTTATTTGTTAAGGCTCTATTGTTGGATGCACACTTATTTAGGACCCTTATGTCTTTCTGGTGGATTGACCTTTTTTTTTTTTTTTTTTTTTTTTTTTTTTCATTGTATAATATCACTCATTGACTCTGACTTCAGTAATTTTCCTTGCTCTAAAGTCTAGTTATCTAATACGAATGACTTCTGCTTTTTTGATTAATGGTCACATATGTAGTATAGGCTTTCTTTTCAACCTACTTATTTCACTGAATTTGAATTTTCTTGAAAACTGCATATAGTTGGGTCTTTTCTACCCCACTCTTCCAGTCTAATTTCATTGATGTAGTTTGACTATCTACCTTTGTGGTGATTATTGATATCTTAGTGCTAAAGTTTGTTATTTTATTGATTTTTTGTCTCATTCTTGTTTTTTCAGTTTCTATCCTTTCCTATTCCTGGAGCAGACGAGAACATTTCAAACATAAATGAAGATCCCATCTTGATTTATTTAGTGCAATTAATATATCTTTTTGTAGAGTTTTTGTAGCAGCTGCTCTGGCTATTATGTGATTTATCGCTGTCTATTGGCATCGACATTTTATTATTTGGGTTGACTTATGGAAATTTCACTTCCATTTAGGCTCCTTTATCCTTCCCACTAATAAACATCATAGTCTTGAGTATCAGATAACGCTTTTTTTTCAGTCATCAAATATGATTCTTAAAACCTGTGAGGAAAGGAGGCATCTATTGTATAATTCAGCTTTTCCTCACTGTGGCCAAAATAACCTGACAAGAACATTTTAGAGGAAAAGTTTACTTGGGACACATGGTTTCAGAGGTTCTATTCTTGGTTGGTCAACTCCTTTGTTCTGGGCTTGAAGTGAAGAAGAACATCACGGAGGAAGGGTAGGGTGGAAGAAAGTTATTCAGCTCATGAAAGCCAGGGACAAAAGAACAAGGAACCAGGGACAACATATAATCCCCAAGGGTATAACCCCATGACCTACTTCCTCCAGTCATGTCCCATCTTCCTATAGTTGCGGCCTAGTAATTCATTTAAATGGATTAGTCCACTGATCAGGTTACAGGTCTCATAATCTAATCATTTCACCTTGGAACACTCCTGCATTTTCTATCACCTGGGCATTTTGAGGGACACCTCTGATCAAACCATAGCAATTGCATTCCCACAATTCAGCTCAGCATTTTTCTTTTTTCCTTCCTGAGGCTTCAGGGTCCTGTTTTTCTCTCTCTTTTACCATATCATTTGTTTTAAGAACATCTATTGTCAATCTAAATGTGGGTTTGCTAGCAATTCCTTATATTTCTTCATCTGAGAATGTATTTCCCCATTACTGAAGGATAGTTTCATTGAATATGGAATTCACAGTTGATGTTTCTTTTCTTTCAGTCCTTGAAAAACTTCAGGCCAGCAGGGAGTAATGACACATGCCTATGATCCCCACGATTTGGGAATTTGAGGCAGGAGGAGCACAAGTTTCAGGTCAGCGTTAGCAACTTAGCAAGATGCTGTTTCAAAATAAAAACATAAATAAAAGGATTGGGGATGTAGCTCACTGTTAAAGTGCCTCTGAGTGCAATTGCCAGTACCAAAAAAGAAAAAGAGAGAGGGAGAGAGAGAGAGAGAAAGGGAAAAAAGTCAGGCCTCTGCAGTTTGAGAGGAGAAACCCATTGCCATTCAAATTGGTGTGTTCTAATATGTAATCCATCATTTCTCAAGATTTATTCTTTGCCTTTTGTTTTCAGAAGTTCAATTATATTTCTTGACAAGGATTTTTTTCTTTGTTTGTTGTTGATCCTGATTGGAGTTCACTTGGCTTTTATAGTCTATAGATGTATCTTTTGCCAAATTTAAGGCATATTTAGCCATTATTTCTTCAAATGCTTTTTAGCAACTATCGTCTTCTTTTCTCCTCTGGTATGATACGGATGTTGGGTCTTTTGTTACCATCCTACAGGTCTCTGGCTGTTCATTTTTTAAAAGTCAATTTTCTCTCTGTTGTTTAAATTGAGTGAGATCCTATTGATGTTCCAAAGTTCACTGATTCTATTCTGTCATCCCCACTCTGTTACTGAATACATCCAGTTAGATTTTATATTTGTATTATTATACTTATTATTTCCATTCTGTTCTTCATAGCTTCTACATTTCTCACCATGGTTTTATTTTATTAATTTCAAAAGAATTTGTATCAATTTTTGTGATGGTTATTTTAAAGTCCTTGCCAGTTGATTTCAGAATCAGATTCATCTTGATGTTGGTGGGCATCAATTGTCTATCACTTTTCTTTCTTTCTTTCTTTTTTGTATGATGGGTACTTTTCTATGGCATCCTGGACATTTTACCTATTTTATAAGAAGACTCTGGATCCTACTTAAATCTTTTCTTTTAGGAGGTCATCTTGTTAGCCTGCTCTGTGGGATACGATCCCATTGACAGTTTAATCATCTGAGCTTTTCAGAGGTGTGGATCTGCTCAGTTAACCTGGTGCCCTTTGGGATCCCTGCTGGGGCAGCTTAAGGGACAGAAAGGGTGTCAGTGGGGTAGGGGAGTTTCAGGCACATGGCTTGGAAGAGGCTTCCTGGCACAGGATTTGTTGTGGGGTGCTCCCTCTGCCTGGGGGAGACTGTCCTCTCCTGGGGGTCAAGTGCTTGCTGTGATAGCTTCCTCTCTGCTTCCTCAGCTAGTTTGGAGTCTGTGGACAGGAATGGAGCTTCAGGTTCATGGAGACAGAGGATCCTGGGTAAGATCAGTTGTTCTGGTGGGATCCCATTTGCTGCCCTCTCCTCATTCCAGTCATGTTGGTTGTGACAGATTTCTGGCGAGGTCACCCTTACCCATCTATTGCCCTTGTTCTGGTGTCAAAATACAGCCTTGGGTTTCTCAGAAATTTTAATGCCATTTGCAATTCATCCATTTTTCTAGTTAGGCCAGTTTCTGTCTTATGAAACATCCCTTTCTGGTATTTGCCCAGGTCCCTCTAAGACCTGCTCAAATGCCCCTGCTCTGATTAATGTAATTCCCCCAAGGCCATTGGGTAGCTCATCCTACCTCCTCAGAAGTCACACAGACCTCTAGGATGAGGCACAGAACCCATGACTCAGGTGCAGACCTGACCTCCCTAGCAGGACGGTCCAAAGCAAGCACTGCACAATAGACTGATGACCAGGGGATGGTCCAGGTACCCATCACGCAGAAGGCGCTGAGAGATGAAGCCATCACTCCTGTAGTATGGGCCCTGTCCCCCTGAGGCCTAATGGCTGCTGGGTCTGACAGTCCCGTGTGGACCTAGGGACTTGGGTGTGCCCTATGAGTCTGGCCATTGTGATGAATACTGTTTTTAGAAATCACATTCTATAAATGATTGTCAAATCAATGCCCCATCCACCTTCAAGCCTTACAGTGACACTGGTTAAGATCGAGGCAGCTTTGGGGACCTATCTGGAGCTTCCTGTTGGGCAAATTTAACCTACCACTGTTTGCTGTCCCCTCTGCTCTGAGCACTGGAACCATTAAGCCCACCATCCTGACCCAAATGCAGTGACAATAAAATGATCTCCTGTGTCTCATCACAGTGAAAAGTAAAAACCTTCTGAGCTAAAAAAATGTAGTTAGAAAATGTGGAGGTGGAGAGAGTGGCAGCTAATTGGAATCATGATCTATCCATGACCAAACTGAGCCCAACACATCACCTCTCTTTGGATTCAGAGTTCAGGGGAAGAGACTACTGGGCAGTGCTGTATCCTGTTCCTTGTCTCAGGAGGAGAGGGCAGCAAACCAGTGGGACTGACGAAGGGAGGAGTCTCCATGAGGGAATGGAGAGGGGAGAACCCTGCAGGAAAGCCTGAGGGCTGGGCTGGGCTGTCGCTACCATCTTTCAAAGAATAAGTGAATCCCCCAGACTTGCAGTATTCAGGTACTAGGCACTGTGGGGCGGGGGGGGGGGGGGGGGGGGGGGGGGGGGGAGTGGGGGCAGCCCAGGGCGTCTTCCAGCAACAGGTGTATGTGAGGGACTTATAACAACATCAGCACATGTCAGTACTTATCAACACTGCACATTGTCATTAATTTCTTCAATCTTTGAATATAATCTTTGAAAGTGTCTGGCCAGTGATCTTAAAATATATTTTTGAAAACAAAACATAAGTGCACTGATAACTGAATTCACTGATCCATAAAAACACTGATCCACACACATGCAGATGTACAGACCCACCTACACACATTCATGTATGTACACGTACACACACAGACGTACACACTTACGACACACACTGTGGGGCACATAAATGCCTGTCTCACAAAAGCTTACCAAGTTCATAATTTTTATTATACTCTGAATAGAGATGATATTTAAAGCAGAGAAAATGACTATACAAAGGATTTATAGAACATTCATTTACATACTGGATATATATTCTTTACAATATTGGAAAAGTAAAAATACTCGCTAACAGGTAAGGCAGATAAGGAGACATTACAAGGTCTTTGACACTGAGGATAAATGCAGTGTGACTTTTAACACGGTTATAGCTTAACACTGGAGGAGTACAATACCATGTTTAATGAGTAGGTTAAAGGATCCTGGTTATCCTAAGTGTTGGGCATCGCTATTATGAATCCACTGCATTTATTCCCAGGACCATATGCCTGTGCCCAACTGGAGCCCCAGGAACAAAATGACTGGAGAATACTCCTGTCCCTTGTTTCTGAGTGCACGGTACAGCCTGTGGATGGGGACTCGTTTCATTGTTTCAAACACATGAGGAAGAAAGAAACCTGTTGCGCCATCTCATAGGAGACTGGAAACTGGCTTCCTCTGGTTCCTCCAAGGAAGCTCTTTGCTTTAAGCAAATTCCTTGATGCCCTTGAACACATTTATCTTGAATGAAAAACACACTGGTCAGTCACTTTAAAAAGAAAATTTGCAAGGCTTCTTACATGTGCTTCAGGAGGACCTTTGCAGGAGGCCCCAGTGTCTTTGTAATTCAACCATAGGTTGTGCTTCTGAATACTGCACAGTGTCGGACTCTGATTTCTAATCGCTCTCTGTCCCTTTAGGTTACACATGAGTATAAACCACTACAGGATATGGAACCTCTTTGGGACAGCACAAACCTCAGCTCCCCTTATCTGGATTCCTGCAGTGGATGAAAAGCTGAAATGTTGGAGTCTCCACTGAAGACACCAGGGCCTCCGGGTAATGCTGGCACATCGTCTGTAATAGCCATGTTAGTATGCTTCTGGGAAGGAGGTCTCTGAAGACCAAGGCAAACATTTGGCACAGAAAAGAGGCACTTGTGTTTGGTGCATCAATAGGAGCTGAGAGTGGAGTGGTCCAATTGCTCTCTCTCTCTCTCTCTCTTTCTCTCTCTCTCTCACACACACACACACACACACACACACACACACACACAATGATGCTCATCATGATTCAGGTGGTTCCAACTCTGCTAGTAGCTACATCTTCCTCTATCTATCACTTTAAAACAGAGAATCCGCCATTCACATTTCCAGATCCCAGCTTGATAACTGTCGTCTGTGATATCTGTGTGGACTCCTAGCTAGGACTGAACTTTTGAAAGCACAGAAGAACAGGAATTTCAGAATGGGTCACAATGGGGACAACCAGAGTGCCCACAGGCCACACCGGGTTCTGAGGAAAGCAGATGGAGGTCTGTGCCACGTGGCCCAGCTCCATCTCACGCTCAGGGAAGTGCCAGGGTCATCAGCTTCTAACCTCTGGTGGCTGACAGACACAGGTGGGAAAGCACTGCACTGGAATGCACATCTAAGCATTGAAAGTCACACCCAATTGGGTGGCTGAGAAGATGTAGCAAAGTGGCATCCAAAACAGCCGCTAGGCATTAGCATTCATGCTTTCCCTCCTTTCTGCCCCTGCATGTCATGCCACACAGGAACCTACCAAGAAGTCAAAGGTGCTGCTGAGAGCACGTGGTGAGTTGACAATAGCTGAGCTCAGGCCTGAAGGTGACCCCTAGCAAGCCCAAGCAGGGAATGTTGAGACTGACCCCAGAGTTTCCCACCCCCACACCCCTGCCCCAGACTTTCCCCGTCAGAGAGGAGCTCATCCCCCATTGGGAGATATAACGGTGAGTAAGTGCAGGGGTAGGCTGTTTGGGGCAAGACCACCTTTTGGCAGCACCACAGATGGTGGACTTGAGGGCATGACCCTGAGTCCACAGCTCACCTTCTATTTCAGGACCCAGGGGCCTGTGGTGTGTCCCACAGGAGGATGAGCCTCCTAAAAGTCACAGCTTGGCCGGCTGCAGCATTTGACACTGGTACAGTATAGCAATGGCAAACTGTTATAAATAATTTGGCATAAGTAAAATATAAATTACATAGAAATGGCATTTTTTTGCTTCGGTTTTCTTGTTTCTCCCCTCAGGGTCCTCCCCGGCCTGCTCGCCATGTGGAAGCAGGAGCGTAGAGTCGTCACCACATGTGGGTGGGGTCTGACATCCCCTGCTCCTCCACCGCCCTCATCCTCACAGTCCACACCTCCGTCGCCTCCTTCATGTCCCCGCTGTGTTCCAGAAGGGCCTGACCTACGCAAACCTTCATCAAACATGCATCCCCTTCTCAGTTTTGTCAACATCTCTGCTGTGGGAAGACCAAAGTGAGGGAGACCACTGGCCTTGGGCATTCGTGGGCAGGGGTGCTTCTGCTGATGGCAGGGTGCTGTGGTCATTCAGCTTCCCTGCTAAGTGAAGTGCTGGGCGTTCCTCATCCTCACAGATGCCGATGTGCTGGGAATTTGCGGCCCACCAAGCCTTCTGGACCCAAGGTAGGCATGCCCTGTGCCCAGCTCCTTATACCCAGAAAGCACCCGGCTGCAGAGATGTGTAGGACAAGAAGTTACTTTCAAGAAAGGCCAATGTGCGGTGATGTTGTTTGTTCCTGTTTGTAAGATCCTCTTTCCCCTCCTGGGCCTAAAATGCCACAAGTATCAGTTTGGTACAAATTGGGGGCCCCACCTGACCCCACTGCCCTCTTGAGGGTTGTGAGAGGCATCCAGTGGGTCTGGGTTATGAGGGACTCTCAGATCTTCTTTGGGGAGCCAATCATGACCTTTGACACAAAGTTGACAATGGCGCTGGCGGGTTGCTCAGGGTCATGTTCTGCAAACAGGTGGCACACATTGTCTGTGGCGCTGCCCTGCTTCCGGGCCACGAAACCAAAGACTCTGCAAAAGGAAAGTCCAGGTTAGAAGGGCCCACTGACCTCCTGCAGAGGACAAACATGCACATAAGACTTCATTTTCTCTGGCTACGAGTGGCGTCCCTGGGAGAGACTTCAACATATGGAAAATCTACCATGTGCTAAGCACTGGCCAAGAGCCTGTCCACACACTTCGCCTCCAGCACTTATGGACCTATGGGTAAGATGACGGAGCTCTGCTCTAAGGGCAGGAGCTGGAGTTGAGAGAAGTGGAGTGAGAGCTCTTTGCCCTGAATCAAAGCTGAGGCTCAACTTATTCCACAGTGACTTCCCCATTCAAGGCTGGGATCCTCCAGGCACTGTTCAGGCAGATTCCTGAGCTCCAGCTGAACATGCAGGACTGGACACCCCAAGGGGAGCAGTGGGGCCTCGGGGCCTCCTGAGATGATGCCAGCTGCCCCCAGGTCCTTCTCAGACTTGGACTCCCCCACCCCCAGGTCAGAGGGGAAATATTCCAAGAACTCCTCTCAGGCCTCACAAGCCCCGGTTGCAAACTATGCCGAGTTCAGGAAGCTGTTTAAAAAGAACACACATCTAATTATTTTTCTAAGAATTGAAGCCATTATCTTAATAGGCTTTTAGGAGTCCTAAACTTAACACAATAACAACCATTCTCCAAATCTAAATCTCTGGCAAAGATCTTTCTTCTATTTCTTGGAAAAATGAAGGACTTTTTGTTTCAGTTTAACAGTTTCTACACCACAGAAGGGACTGGCCAAGGGCACTCAAGTAACCCTGATGGAGTCGCAAATTCCAAGCAGATGAAAGCCCCATGCTACCCTGCCGGTCAGAGGACAGACTGTGCCCAGAATACAGTCCCTCTAGGGGGCTGGGGGAGGCCTGGATCACTGATCAGCCCTCTAGACTAATGAGGAACCTAAACAGGAATCCTAAGGAAGGAGATCTGTGATCAGACAAGTGTTGCCATTCCATTTAGACTATGCAGAAGAAGCCAACCTGAGGGTTGCTGTTATGCTTCTTGAGTGGGAGGTATGTGGTCCCTCAGTCTGCTCAGGGGTAATGCTGGGCTGGGAATAAGCCCCTGCCAAGCAATGGAGTGATGTCAACTCCTCCCTTGCTTTTGGTATGCTGAGCATGGAACTCTTCCTTCTAGCTCTAAGGACCTCAGCTCTACTTTGCCACACTCCTGCTCCAAAATGGCTGAAGAGCCTGAATAATCCATCTCACTGCATGCATCCCAGGAGGTCCACTGTGCAAGCTGCCCAGCCAGCCAACAGCACACAACTAACTGTTAATACCACCCAGCCTTCACTCCATGACAATACTTTTCCTTTTATCTGTTTCTTTTCTTTTAAGGCAAACAATCCCATTGACGTGACTATGTTATTTTCTCATAAGGAATTCTCTTTGGAAAGTGGAACAGAATTCAACTTTGGACTACAATTATAAATACAGATTGAGAATGGTAGAAATACTGGCAACTTACTTGGAGGAAGGGCCATCTTTGATCCACCTTATGAATTAAAGAGAAAATAATTGCATTAATTTTTAAAATTAAAGGGTGAAATGAAGCACGTGTCTTGCTTAATAAAAATGCAAATATCTTACTTCCTGTCCTGTGGGTCCAAGGCACAGAAAATCACGCTGTTCACGGGGTAATGCCTCCGGAAGAAGAGCCTGTGGATATGTAGGGGAGAGAGGATCATTCCTGTTACTGGGGTACAGGGTGATGACTGCTGCTCTGGGTAGACGCTCCCATTTCCCCATATGTGAAAATCATAGAGGTAAACCTGTTGAGACATTTGTCATCTGGAAAGAATGAACGAAGTGTATGCTCACTAGCAAATCATCAGAGGATGTTAAGTCGAGCAGAATGGTTCCCGAAATAGGCAAGAGAAGTACTATATAGGGTGAAACTGTCAGCTGCATGGAAGGTGGGGATCTAATCAAGGAGTCCTAAGGAATTGGAGGGTGTGAGATAGACACAGGGTCCCACCAGCCTCTTTTGATTGTGGGCAAACCATTAAATGTCTCCTAGCTTTGGTTTCCTCATTGGTAAAGAGGGAAGGCAAGGTGAGACCAGTCTGCATCCTCTCGAGGCGATGTCCAGTAGAGCACTGGCTCAGTTCTCGAGGGCTGAGTCCACATGCTGCTTAGTCCTGCAGGGCACTTGCCCAGTGCTGTTTTTATTTGAATGGCTCAATTCTGAGATAGGTACTTTGATTTAGGATGAAAATTTCCATTGTCAATTTCCCAGGAAGTTTGGGCAGCTGAAGAAATCATCCAGCTTGAGCTGGTCTTGGAGCAGGCACTACAGGAGATGCCAGGAGAGCATCATAGGCAGAGGGCTTGAGCTGATCTGCATGGTGTCCGGTGGGCACATGGGTCTGCTCCAAGGGGTCCTGCCATCACACTGTGTCCATGGTTGATATCCTGTCTTCCTACTTAGTCACACAATGCTGATTTCTTAACTAATGCCTGTTATTTGTATCTGCAATGCTATTGATTCTGAGGTCAAAGGCTTCTTGTGTAAGAGATCTCAAGGAGGGTCAGTGGGAGAACCAGTCTGTGACTGTTCCCTGCTGGTCCCTGGTAAACATGTGATCCAGTGTAACTGACAGCAGTAACAACCTGAACCAGAGTCCTTTCAACTCCACCAAAGAAAATTGTATGTATCAAGATCATACTCTCATCTGAAAGCAGATGACCACCACAATCGGTAGATTCTAATCAAAGCCTCAGAGTATTTTTAAAGTAATGAAGTAAAAGATTGTTGCATTTGCAAATGTTTCAGAGGTAATATTCACAGCACCAAATATCTTTCTTCTTTAATTTTACTGATTCCTGAGTATGCAACTTTTAGGAGAGGTACTAATGATTTATGTGAGGTTCCTGAGACCTATTTAATGACAGGCAATAGCCTAAGGAGAGGCTGGATTACTAATGGCCTCAAGGAGCCCTGGGATTTATTAACACTAGAGAAGAGCAAGGAGAAGGTCACATCCCCAGTTGGGATCAGCAGCCCTGACCCTACACATTCTTCCCCACCTCCCAGTAGCACTCACTTCCTCTGATTGTCTGTCAGGGTAATGCCCTGGGCAGACACTTTGAAGTGCACCACCGTGGACACTGGGGGAGGCTCCTGAACCAGGGTCATGCTCAGGGCCTTCTGGACTGCCTGGTGGCCAGTGAGGGACTCCATCTCCACAGAGTTCAAGTACCACACGTTGCAGGCTGTAAGACACCAAGGGCATGCAGGTTAGCGGTGACTGTAGGGTGATATATGATCTACTTACACACAGGTGTGGTTGCTGGCATGTGGATGCGGAGTTTCTGAACATCTTGCACATGTACCCTGTGCTGGGTAATTCTAAAAACAAATGTCCTCTGCTCCAATTTTGAAGGAGTAGACAGTGAACCACCCAAAGACATGCTTGCCCGGGTACCAAGGCAGAGAATGAACAAGTTACCTGAGCACAGCCCAGCTTTATACCCCTCCCCCACCCCCCCCCAGCCAGAGGGAGAAATGCTCCATTCACCCTGTTACAAATTTAAACCTGGTGTCTGGGGGGGCCTGGAGGTGGCTTCTCTGGCCTTAGTTGGGGTTTGGATAGCAGATTGAACACAAAAGCCCAGAACAGTCATAGGAAAGGAGGACTTGAGGTCCTCCAAGTAACACAGTGAAGGGACTGTTACTATGGAATTCAAATAACTGTTCTGTTTAGAGTGCTGAAAGGTATTCAAAAGGAGCTGCAGAGAAAATGGATGGCTTCCCATGCGCTCAGAGCACAGGTTTGCCTGTGTCCCAGCACTCTACACTGCTAGGGAAGGGCTTGGGGGTCTTCTCTTGGTCATCTCCCCTTGGGCGAAGAAAATGACTAGGCATCAATAAGCCTTTGGCGACTCTGGCACTCCCTATTGGCCTGCATCCTTGCAGCTGCAGCAAGAGCTAACAAGGGACTTTGGAATGTGGGTGAAGTCAGATCCAAGGTGGGAACATTCAGGCTCTGCCTGAAGCTCATTCACCTCAGGAAACCAGGGTCTCCTGTGGCCAAAGACACAGAAGGACTTCTCCCCTGGAAACATGCCATGGTTTGAATAGATGATCCCCTCTGAAATGCATGTTGAAATCTGATTTGCACTGTGGGGGCCTTTAGAAATGACTGGGCCATTCATCATCTTGACGGTGGGGTGCTATGAAAGTGACTTCTGCTTCCTCAACTTACTCTCTTGCATTCCCTTCTGCATTTGCCCAATTGCCCTTCTGCTTTCCGCCATGAGTTGAAACAGCATGAGGCCCTCTACCAGAGGTTGAGGAGATGCTGCCTCTATGATCTTAGATTTTCAGCTTCCAGAACCATAAGGCAAAATAAATCTCTTTCCTTTGTAAATTACCCAGTCTTGATATTCCTCCATGTATTCTGTTACAGCAATAGAGCATGGACCAAGATAGAAGAGAACTGCCCTGCCTCACTCCTTGCCCTGCTGTACACCAGCTTCTGTGTGGGGAACATGGGTGAAGAAGTTCCAGCTCAAAGTCCTCTAGCATTTCCTTATACAGAAAAATAAAACACTTCTCCCTGATCCAAACCAATGCATCAACTGACATGCATGGTCAGCATTGAGTTGAGCAGCTGTCTCTTGGTCAGGCATCCTATGAGCCGCTCTGCCCTCTCTCTGCCTTGGAATGAGTAGGGGCCATGCCTGTTGGCAGGTGCACTGGTAAACAGGACCACACAGGGAGAGCCAGGGAAAGTGGCAGTAACTGAAGATGTCCTGGGAGTCAAAGCACAGGCCACATGTCAGCTGCTCACCTGTTCCTTCTTCCTAAGGCACAGGCTATAATTCACAGCTCATTTGTAGAGTTTGAGACATACAGAGAATCTGGAAACCTCTATTTCAGTGAGCACACACAGTGATCAGGACAGGGAAGGAAAACTGGGACTGGGATTTACATTGACAAGCTAATCAGAAAAATGAAGCCCCTTCCTTTATCCAAGAGTGGTGAGAGTTTGAAGTGGGTTCAGACAGAAGCCCCACTGACCCTAGAAGGGAAGAACAAGTGGAAAGACCCTGTCTTGAGGAAGGCAGCAGACACCAGAAGACCACCCGCAACCTCAGAAGCAAACTCTCTCAAAAGACTGAGACAAGTGACTCTCACTGCTTTTAAACAACAGACTAGGGCTGCGGGTGTAGCTCAGTGGTACAATGATTGACCAGCATGAATGGAGTCCTAGGTTTATTTCCAGTATCTCGAACAAAACAAAAACAACGGGACTTTCTGAATTCACACTCAATATGGGGCTTTTGTCTGGGATATTAATTTTCTTCTATAAAGTTAACTTTGCTTTTTACTCTCATGAAAAATGGCTTGATATTTCACCCCTGTAATTACTGAAATGGCACTGTCCCAATAGCAAAATTTAAAAAGAAGTTTCTCCTCCAAAAACAATTATTTTCATTTCTTTCAGCTGAACCTAATGCCCAATGTTAATAAGAACCCACACACAGCCCTAAGATTTACAGATAAGGAAATTGAGAACCAGAGACAGTAAAAAACATGCGCAGTCTCCCAGATGCTATGAGCAGGTAACTGTGATTGTGCTGGGACACAGTCTTTATGACTGAGCCCAGTGTTTACTGAGAATGTTAACTACAAGGCACAGGGTAGGGACCTGCACTAAGAAATTTCATGTAATAGTCCTTGAGGACTACTGGGCAGTTTTGCTGTAAGGCCACTAGCCACAGATCAGGCCCCAGGATAATCCTCGTACTTATCATGACAACAGCTGCATTCTTTCAAAAGGCCATTGTCACATCTGCATGTTTTTTTGTCCACAGAGATGCTGAGAGGCAAGTAGAAATTGGTCACTCCCCAAAGATTTCCCCAGAAAAAAATGTTCTTCTCCATAACTTCCACCCCATCCAACTGGCCAGCACTACCACTTGGTGCAATGGATTAAAAGTCTATGTCTCTGAAAAAAATTCATATTCTGAACCCTAACTTCCAAGATAATGGTTTGGGGAAGTGGGACCTTTGGGGGTGATTAAGTCATGAGGGTGTAGCCCATGTATGAGATTAGTGCCCTCATATAAAAGACCCCAGAGAGGTTTCTGACTCTCTTTCTACCATCTGAGGTTTTCAATAAGCCAGGAAGAGTCCTCACCAGGACCCCACCATGCTGGCCCTCTGATCCTGGACATTTGGGTTCTAGAACCATGAGAAACAAATTTCCACTGTGTATAAGCCACCTAGTCTGTGGTACTTTGATAAAGCAGCCTGAGCTGACTAGGACACTCATCTTACAGTATCTAGGCAACGAGACATTCTAGGAGAACTCAAGCTTAGTGGTTTACCGGAGACCTCTTGGGAAAGGCAGCAAATTGGCAAAAGTCCTTAAAATTATAATTGCCCCCACTCAGTGCTCGCAAAGCTCTGATGAATCAGGTGCATTTATGAAGTGCTGGTGCACTCTGGGCACTGTGGTTGACAATTTGACAATATTATCAGAAGACTCCACAAAGCCAACAAGTAACCTAGAGGTCTCACTTCTAAAAAGATTCAGAAAGGAAATATCCCAAACCCATGTGAAATAACTAACCTGTAGGGGATGATGTTTGTGCCACATATTCAATGCAGGGAAAGAAACTGTCAACAGATTATGTCCAAAAATAAGAGAAGGGTTAAATTAGTCCCCTCAATGAAATACTAAGCAACCAGCAAATGGTAATCATGAAAATTATATAGCAACGTGGAAAACCAGTTAGCAGGTACTTGGAAAAACAGAATAAAAACTATCTTTGCTATGATTAGAACTGTAAAATGAAAAGCATATGTGCTATGAACAGAAGCTGGAAGGAAGCCTGGGAAATTGAAAACAGATTTTAGGAGAGTGAATACCTTTAATAGTTATCATGCAGTTATAAAAGAGAAAAGAGAAGGAGGGAGGAAAAGAGAGAGAGGAAGAGAGAGAGAGTTGGGGGAGAGTAGGGAGAGAATTTTAATCTAACTACTATAAAAATTCCAGAGTTGGCACAACCTGAATCAGATTCCCATGGAACCACAGGCTACCAGGACTGAGATCTGTGCTCTCCTATAGGCACTGCAGAGGGCTTTTGAGTAGGAGTGGCCCAACTGACTGGAGTCTAGTTGGAGTGTGGCATTTGGAGAATACGGCTCCTGAAATGTAGGAGCCATGTAGTCATTCCTCAAAGCAGAGAAAGAGATGTTGCCACTTTTCAACATACATCCGGGGAGGCAGTTCTACTGAGGACATGCCAGTGTGTCAATACCAACTCCCCTCAAAGCCCTGACTCTCTCCAGCAGATAACAGATGACTTGCAGGGTCAGAGCCATGCTCATCCTGCCAGGCTTACCCCAGGACCATCCATTTCCACTTGACAAGTGCTCTTGGTGAGGGGTCAAGATTTGGCTTGCCTCATTATGTCTCAAGATGTTAAACTGGCAAGTGTCCTTTAGACCCACAGCTGGGAGCTATGTAAATTGCTAGACTACTTTGGGAAAGCAACTTCATAATATTGAAGAACATCATAGGTCTACAAATTATAACCCTATAGTATTATTTCTGAGAATTTCTCTTAAGGCAACAATTCAAAATTAAAAAAACAAAAAGGAAAAGAAGGATGGTCCTCTTAGCATTGTTTATAGTATTGGAAAATTAGTCAGTCTAGATGGATAACCATAAAAAGTTGAATTACATGATGAACCATTACATAGCCATTAAAAAATGAGACCAGCACTATGTTTGTAAAGACCATGAGTAAATTCATTATGCAAAGGGTAGGAAGGAATATATAACAATTGTACATGTGGGACCATCCCAAGTAGTAGGGGAGGTAACATGGACAAGTTTGATTAGCAAGTTAGGAGAGGGCTCTGTTTGGAAGAACACTGTCTACATCTATTCTCTTCCCAAAGTTCAGCAGCCATAAGGGGTATAAGGTCTATGAGTAATTCATGTTCCCTTTCATCTCTGTAGTTCCCTCTTTAACTTCAAGAAAACATAGGTTTTTTTTTTTTTTTTTTTTTTTTTTTTTGCGGTGCTGGGGATTCACACAGGATTTTTTTTTTTTTTTTGCGGTGCTGGGGATTCACATAGGATTTTTATAAAGAAATTATACTAAAAAATATTACCACAATATTTACAGGAAATCTATCAGAAGTCTGGTAAAAGTGCCTTTCTTTTCAGGATTATCCAACATTCCTTCTCTCAACAAGAAACAATTAAGAACTGAGGCTTAAAACACAATTTGAAATTGTTTTCAAGATTGAAACAAAGTCATGATGGCCTAGTATCAAATGAAAAGGAATTAAACTGAATGGGATTAAAAGTTTATTCCCATTGTTGTGACTCTATCAATATTTCTGAGGCTTGGTTTGCTCAATCAATGAAGAACATAGTCACGATGATCTCAAAGGACCTTAGTAGGTCCAGGAGACTAGGATCCTGAGTGAACTGAATGACAAATTAAATTTGTTTTAGGAAGCATAAACCACTTGCAGTGATTAGAGACTGGAACAGTTCCACAATCTCTTTTTTGGTACCTGGGATTGAACCCAGGGGCACTTAACTACTGAATCACATCCCCAGCCTTTTTTCCTTTGAGAAAAGGAAAGTTGCTCAGAGCCTTGATAAATTGCTGAAGCTGGCTTTGAACTTGTGATCCTCCTGTCTCAGCCTCTGGAGTCCCTGGGATTATAGATGTGAGATACCATACCCAGCTGAGTTCCACAAACTTGATATAATGGCTGTTTTGCACTTTTTCTAAACAACCACAACTACCCCCCCTTCCCCCCCGCAAAGATTGAACTCCCTGGGGGTACTCACTGTGCTGTCCTGATTTTGTGTCAGCAGTCTGGTGCTGCATGGAAATTCAGAGTTCTCCAAGTGTTAGAGAAATAAGAGATTTTTAAAGGGAAGATACTCAAAGCAGTCATAACTTAAGCCTCATATGTAAATGCCCAATTCAGATTATTAGATCAGACAAGAAAATTCTGAATGAATTCTTATCTCTAAGAAGACTAACGCTTTAAACAAAATAACAACATCGAAGTTATTGGCACGTATTATGTGTTATTTAAAAAGATGAGAAAGTGTACTTAAAAATGACATGAGAACGTTTTGATCTCTAAAAACAAGGGTTACTATAGTACTTTTTTACTAGATGGGTCAGCTAACTGACCCATCTTGATAACAAGGAACTCAAGGAGAAACATGAAATGTTGCTTGTGATGAGAAAATAATAAACAAAAAGCAGAACGCAGATGAAGGTGCTTTAGGGATAACGGTGTGGAACAGAAAGAGCAAAGCTGTGTCCCTAAGATATAGAAGCTGCTGGAGGCAGAAGCAAGATGCCCAGGCCTGACTCCACCTCTCAGGAGTTCAGGCCACCATTTCAGGTGCTCTGTCGGTTAAATGGGATGAGATGGCCCCACCCACACAGGCCCTGTGAGGGAGGCACACTATCTAGCTGGATCAGAGCAAATGCTCTGGAACCATCACCATGATCCTTCTTCGATATTTTTCTTGAAACAGGAATTGCACTAATTACAAATTTCTAAATTTGTAAATACATTTTTTGGGGGGGTTACTAAGGATTGAATTCAGGGGCACTCAACCACTGAGTCACACCTCCGGCCCATCTGTATTTTATTTAGAGACAGGGTCTCACTGAGTTGCTTAATGCCTCGCTTTCACTGAGGTTGCGATCCTCCTGCCTCAGCCTCCCAAGCCACTGGGATTACAGGCATGCATCACTGTGCCCGGCTTGTAAATTCATTTTAAAAGGATGGATCTGAATGAACAAATGAATCAGAGTGGATCCAATTCCATAGGCCCATCTCCTAGGTGAGGTGTGTGGGTTAACTGCATATAGGGGAGTCTACTAGCAAATCCCCACATTCTGGACACCAGGCATATAAGACCATGCTCACACTCTAACAGAAGGCGGCTATAAGCTTTGGAGGGAGTTCCAGAAATCACCTAAAACAAACTTGGGGACTCTGAGCTTCTCTCCAGTGTGGGACCCACTGCCTCCCATAGTTACCGCACCCAGTCATGCTAAAAGGGGATCCACTCTCACAGCTGAGAGAATCAGGCTGGCTGCCTAGAAAAGGATATTCCTCTTAGACGAGAAGAATATCTTCCAAGGCATTTCTCAATGTCTATTCATTTGTTCTTTGCAATTGCTGTGTTGGGACAGATTATTATTACCACGGAACAGATGCAAACCTCAGGTCTGCATAGTCAAGTGATTTATCAGAGATCAGTACTCTGAGCGGCAGAGCCAGGATTGAACTCAGGAAGTAACACAGTTAAACTTTTCATTTTGGAAATTCAAATTCTAGCACACTTACAAGCTCCTGTGACCTTTGTTTAAGTCACAGATAAGTGATCCTTTAAGGAGACAATATGAATTTATCTTTTAAGGACATCTTCTCAGTTCTACTTAAAACTTAAGTAATTTTACTTTTGCTGGGCAATATGCACAGAGATGTAAAATTTTAAAGGAAAAAAAAACTAGATGGAATAATACAAAATGTACAGAGAAAAGAATAAGGAAGTACACACATATTTCATATATCTTCATTATGGAGTTATAGCTATAAAGTACTACACAGGAATGTGGCCCAAAATTGAAATATTTCTTGTTCAAACTTTCACTAGAATCAGAAATTCCTTCCAACATGTCTGACAGTAAAATGAAAGAGTATGAAAGACTTCCAATGGACAGAAAGCAGCTTTGAAGTCGGCAGGACCCAATGTCTTCTCTAGCTGTGTTCATCCTTCACTTCTGTAAAAGCATGACAGTAGAATGTTGTCTGCTTTGTTCACAACTCTCTTAAACTAGAGCCAATAGGACTGCACCTAATACTGCAAAAGTGGCCTGCCCTGGAACTAATAAGCAATTGCAAGGTTGCTGGATACAAGGTTAATATACAAAAGTTGATTGTTTCCTACACACCAGTAATAAGCAAGGGGAATGTGAAATTGAAAACTTAACACTGGCATTACATTAACACCCCCAAAATTTCTTATGTAAAAGTTAACAAACTACATACAAGATCTACATGAGAAAAATTACAAAACTCTGATGAAAGATATCAAAGAACTGTAGGCACAGGAACTCACAACACTGTTAAGATGCCAGTTCTTCTCAACTTTGTGTAGATACAATGCAATCCTGATTAAAATCTCAGCAAGTTATGTTGTGGATATTAACAAACTGCTTCTAAAGTTTATATGGAAAGGTACAAGATCCAGAATAGCAAGCACAATATTGAAGGAAAGTTGGAGGACTGATACTACCTAACTTCAAGGCTTCTAATGAAACTGCAATAATCAAGATAGAAGGATATTTTGGAAAAAAGACAAATGTCAATGGAACAAAATATAAAGCCCAGAAATAGACCCATATAAATATAGTCAACTAATCTTTGACAAAGAGCAGCGACAATACGGTAGAGAAGATAGTCTTTGCAACAAATAGTGTGAGAACAACTGAATTCCAATTCCAAACTCCACTCCCCATAAAAAACTATCTAAATATTTTCTTATACTTTTCACAAGAATTAATTCAAAATGGATCAGAGACCCAAACAAAAAATGCAAAATTTATAAAAGTCCTAGAAAATAAGAGAAGAAAAACTACATGAACTTGATGAACTTGGGTTTGGTGATGACATTTTAAATATGATACCAAAAACTAATTTAATTTTATTAAAATTAAAACTTTTTTGCTTTGTAGGAAATGTGGTCTAAAGAATAAAAACAAAAGTCACAGACTGGGAGAAAATATTTGCATAACACAAATCTGATTAATAATCTGTTATCTAAAATATATAATGTACTCAAAATTCAAAAGAAAACAATCCTATTAAATATGAGCCAAAAACCTTAACAGACACTACACCAAAGAAAATATACAGATTGTAAATGAGCAAATGAAAAAATGCTCTACAATATCTGGGAAATATAAGCTAAAATGAGATACCATTACACATCCATTAGAATAACCATGATCCTGAACTGAACACTGACACCAGCCAAAGTTGGTGAGGATGTGGAATGAGGACTCATTCATTGCTGGTGTGAATGCAGCCAGTTTGGAAGACAGATTTGCAGTTCTTGCAAAATTGAACATACTGTTTTCATGTGATCCAGCAATCATACTCCTTGGTATTTACTCAAAGAAGACTGAAACTTCTATCTACACAAAAACCTGAATATAGATGATTACTCAAGATTTATTCATAATTGACAAAACTTGGAAGCAACCTAGATGATCCTCAGTAGGTAAACAGATAAGTAAACTGTGGTACATCTAAACAATGAAATATTACTCCATGCTAAAAATTAGTAAGTTATTAAGCTATGAAAAGACATGAAGGAAACTTAAATGCATATTACTAAGTGCAAGAAGTCAGTTTGAAAAGGCTACATACTGTATGATTCCAATTATAAGACATTCTGGTAAAGGAAAAACCATGGAGACAGTATAATGATCAGTGGTTGCTGGGGATTAGAGAGAAGGGAAGGATAAAGAGGTGCAGCAGAGTGGAATTTTAGGGAGGTGATAATACTCCTTATGTATGTATGATGGATACATGCCATACCCATGTTCCCAAATCCATATAAGTCAGAACACCAAGAGGGAACAGTAATGTAAACTGTATTTTAGTTTCTGATGTATCAACATTCATCAGTTTTAACAACTGCACCACCCTGGTGGGGGATGCTGGAAATGGGGGAGGACATGCATCTGTACAAGATAATTCTGTACTCTCCTTGCAATTTTGCTGTGAATCTGCAACTGCTCTAAAAAGTAAAATCTATTAGTAAAAATGCTTTAAAGAAGTGGCCTGGCCTGTGGAGGTCTGGCTCTGGGTGGTGTCTCCCACCAAGCTCATGGAAGCCTGGGTCCAACTGTTGACTCATGTCGAGTGATTGTTGAGTCACATCTCTGGAACATTTTTATATTTGCAGCTGGCAAGGCAGGTTCCCCACATCCTGTCTTACTACATTCTCCCTTAAACTAAATACAGGACTTGACATTTATTCTACTGAATTTGGTCTTGTTTGAGTCAGAACAATATTCCTAGCCTGTGATTCCTGGTCCTGTCTCTTGACAGCTGTTCCCCACCCAGCTCTGTGCAATGGTCTATAAAAGGAAACTTCCTTCACAGTCCACAGAGAAGAAGGAAACCCGAATAATGAGAGGGAAAGGGAAGTTGTGTCACTGAACTCCTTTTCTGCCCAACAACCAGGCGACACGGAAATTGAAGCTGCATTCACTAACCTGCTCCCTGCTTCAACAGCTCAGCAGCTGAATTGGCTGCTGTTTGGGGAGAACTTTCTGCTATTTCCTCCAATGGATCTGCAGGAAGGGAAGAGAAAACATAGAAATGAGTGCTGCCCCCAATAAAGAACCCTTAGGAACAAGTCAATTTGGTGACAGAATTCCCAGACGGTGACATGCAATGGTCTCCCAGAGTTCAGAGTTTCTGTTGAGGATCATGATCTAGCCCACAGAAGCAATATCACATTTCAAACAATGTTAGGGATGACATGGTCCCACAAAGTTTGCTTCTGATCTCTGAAATGATTTATATGAAAAATTAAATTTCAAAAGCTAAGTCACATTTTTATGTGAAACTGAGACTGCTCAGCAAAGCTGGGAAATACCATCAAATCATCCTGCTATTCTTTGAGTGCTATTTTTCAAAACTTTTTCACTATGGATATTTTCAAATAAATACAAAAATAAAGAAAACAGTTCAGCCATCACCTGGATTCAACGATATCAACATTTTGCCCATTCTGTGGAATCATTAAAATTAAATGCAAATGACCTTGAAGGCCCCTCAGTCTGAGGATTTGTTTGTTTGCTTTTGTTGTAGCTGCTTGGAAATCTTTAATGGAATCCATGATGGACAGATGTCTGGGTGTTTCCAGCTGCAGTGGGGCCTCCTCCTTTCTCCCTGACTTGAATCCTTGGTTCTTCTGTTGGGTTTATGCACAGAACACATGTCAGGAATATAAATCTAGTCTTCGACTGGGGTGATAGCTCAACTGGTAGAGTGCTTGCCTTGTAAGCACAAGGCCCTGAGTTCGATCCCAAGTACCGCCAAAAAAAGAAATCGAGGCTGATTTTTCTTAATGGATTTCCTCAGATCCCTGGAAGTGTGTGCCTTGACCACTGCAGTTGACCCTACTCAGCGTTAGTCCATACCTCTCTCTGGAATGAGCAGCTTGCAGGGCAAGGCCAAGGGTGTGATGGAATGCTGGCACACCAAAGCTGTCAGACTCCCTGTGGAGAGAACAGAAGCAAACAACCTCTCAGCCTGATGTGTGCTCAGCCACCCTACCAGCTGAAATGAAAACACTGCAAAGTCTGAGCCTTGAGGTCTTCATAACTAATATGTTCCATTATCGTGGGAAACTTCAAAGAAGCAACGAGTTCAACAAGTCAGCTAAGAAGTAAGTAGAGGGAATTGCAGTGGATTCCTAGCACAGACACATCATTGACAAAGCATAAATAATAAATCATATGGTAGTCTGGATCTGAAATGAGATAACTGCAGCTTGTACCACATACACCATCCCTGCATGGTGCTTCTAAAAGGGCCAGGATAATGTCAAGGCCTTAATTCTCTTGGTGCCTTGTGCAGCCGGCTTATGCAGCCTGTCTAGCAATCCTGTGAAATAGCAGTGGCTTATCAAGGTACAGGTAAGAAAGGATGCTCTGCTCAAACCCTATGTGCCTCTTAGTGCTCCTGGGATGGGATGACACTGGGGTCCAACCCATCAGGACTCATCTGTGTGCAGAATAAGACCATACCTTGCTGACATCTGTAATTTCTAGTATTAGTCCAGTGTTTTTTGTTTGTTTGCTTTTGACAAAGCTTTTAACAAAACTTTGTACATCAAGTTTATCTTAGAGATAGTATTTCAGATCAGAAGACTCCCCAGAACCAGGGAGTGAAATATGAATGAACCATCACGACCATTGTCTGAAATCTCAGGTTAGCCAGCAGAGGGGAATCCAGGCCCCCAGTATTCAGGATATAGAGAGAAATCTCTCACGTGACTCACCAAAATATGGTTCATTGGAGCATCCTTTCAACCGCACTCCCTTCGGGGTACACTCGATCAAAAAATGACGAACAAGTTCATTGGACAAATCTCCAGCTATGGTATGAAATGTTAAAAAATGAATTGACTCAAGTGGTACAAGCATCCCAATGTTTACAACAGCACAATTTGCAATAGCCAAGTTATGGAATCAGCTAGGTGCCTGTCACAGACAAGTGGATAAAGAACATGTGGTCTACAATGGAGTTTAACTCAGCCACAAAGAAGAATGAAATTACATCATTTGTTGGTAAATGGATGGAACCAAAGAACACGAGGCTAAGTGAAATAAGTCAGACTCAAAATCAAGGATTGAAATGTTCTGTCTCATATATGGAAGCAAGAGAGAAGAAAGGACTTAAAACGGGAATCACTGAATGTGGTGGTGCATGCTTATAAACCCAGTGACTCAGAAGGCTTAGGCAGGAGGATGGCAAAGCCAGCCTCAGCAACTTAGCTAGGCCCTAAGCAATTTAGTGAGACCCTATCTCAAAATAAAAAATAAAAAGGATTGGGTTCAGTGGTTAAGTGTCCCTGAGTTTAATCCCTGATACCTAAATACATGAATGAATAAAACGGGGATCTCATGAAAATAGAAGGGAGAACAGTAGAACAGAAGAAGGGGAGAGAGAGGGAGGGAAGAAGGATAGGAAAAGGGAGAAAATAGACCATGAAATAGAACAAATTTTGCTAAGTACATGTATGACATATATTATGCTATATCAGCATGAGTTCTACTTTTATGTACAACTGTAATGCATCAATTAAAAAAGCAATAAATAAGTGGAAGGAAGGCAAGTAGAGAAAGAGGGTAGGGGGAAAGAGGTAGGGAGGCAAAGGGGAAGAACTAAGGAATGAAATGGAGCATATTTATTATAGGCATCTATGAATACGTCAAAATGAACCCCACTGTTACGTATAACTAAAATACACTAATGAAAAACAAAAAATGAAGAATTAAAAAAAATGGAAGCATGGCAAGATTTGAGAGAGGGAAATTTGAGGCACAAATGCAAGGTGCTATACCTGAGAAGGCTCCTTCCAAATAGAAATTTATCTACTGCATTGGTAATCACTTTAAGAATGGTAGCTGGGTGGTGAGATGAGCCAGGTGGATGGAGAGAACCCCCACAGTGATCATGTGGCAGGCAGAAGAGCCTTTGGGAGGCCCCTCAAACACACTGCAAGAATTCCCGGTTCAAAAAAAAAAAAAAAAAGAAATCTAAAACACTAGTGAATCTGGGCATTTCAGATAAAGGAAACTTGACCTGTAGTAGGCTCCTAAATGATGTCTATTAAGTGAAAAATATTAATAACAATGTCAGCATTTTCACAGGCAGTAAAGCTTTACAGAAAAGGAAATGATGAGATTCCATGAAAGGCTGCATTGAATAAAATGGGGACAAGGACATGCAACTATTGAGCTGTGGGAGGAGAATGCCTCATGAATTCCAGACTACCAGGGATTCTGAGCAAGGGTCTGGATGCCAGTTGTGGGAAATAGTCCAGTGGAAATCCTCCTGGCCAGGCACTCTGCAAAGCAGTGCCCTGAATGGCTACAGCTGTCCTGTTTCAGGGTGGCCAGAGGTGGTGGTGACTCACTGTAGCTCTTCACTAGTTTGGTAAACACTTCTCTAAAATCTGTCCCTGGTCTGTGAACACAAATACCAAATCCAGGGTCTGAGTGAAAACACAGCAGCCAGATATAACCTCACTAACAAATCCTGGCACTCCTGATGTCTGCTCTTCTCATATCCTCTATTTCATTGCCTACATTTTCAGACTGAGTCCAAAGTCCACCTGAGGCTGGATGCATGCCTGGAGGTTCGAAAACTTATATACCACCATCTGTATTTAAAAAAAAGATAATGCCTTAAAATGTTCCAGAGAAACCAAGGAGCCAAGCAGAATTCCAGAGCTGCTATCCACTTGTGCCTATGCTACCATGTTAACCTCCCGTCTCTACCTACTCACCAGATGTTCTTATCCTGATACTTATTCCTGCTGTAATCATCATCCAGCAAGTTTCCAAATAAGGCATGGCAACAGTCAACCATAAGGACTAATTAAGCTCTTCAGCTATAAAAGTTTGCATTTCCACTCAATAGTAGCATTTTTTTGAACTTCTTATGCTGGAATTCTGGGTGCTCTATAATTTAATCTTCTAATGTTTAGCTCTTCTCCCCATCCTATGCAGGTCTCCTTCTCCTTAACTTCAAGACCCTGTCAGTACTTATAGGTTCAGGTCTGTGCTCTGACTGAGCTTCCTGTGCCCTCTCAACCTAATTTCCCACGCCTTCATTCACATGTCACTTCCTTTGCCAGAAGGAATCCATTTTTGACTTTCTGGAAACATCTCTGCCATGCCAGAGGTTAGCCCTTCCACAACTAAATCTTCATGTTTTTCAACATTTAACTCCAAGGCCATTTTCTCCACAAATCTTCAAGCAGATGATCTACCTAAGGATCTGGATAAATTTTCTCAGGTATAAACATAACAGCATGAGGGATCCAGGCATCTGTCTCATTTTCCTTAATACAGTAAGTTCTAATATCTGTGCTTATTCTGAGTTCTTCTGCTATACTTTAGATCTAGAATATTCCTCAAAGGTTCAAGTATTAAAGACTTAGTCCCCAGATTGGGAGGTAGTGGATATTTTAAGAGGTGGGGCCAAATGGTATTTAGGTCACTGAAGACGTGTTCTTGTAGAGGATAATGAAGGCCTGGTCCCTTCTTCTTCTTCTTCTTCTTTTTTTTTTTTTTCTTATTCATGTCCCAGCCATCCACTGAGCAGCTTTGCTCCACCATGTACCCCACCCTATGATGTTCTACCTCACTATGGGCCCAAGAGTAATGGGGCCCATAGACCATGGCCTAAAACCTCTGGAATCATGAGTCAAAATAAATCTTCTATCTTTATATGTCAGTTATCTCTGGTATTTTGTTACATAAATGGAATAACACACCTTCTTAATGACTAGATGATATTTCCCCAGCCCACACATCCCAGGGAGGATAAAAGAATCTTTTTCCTTTCCTTGGAGTTTGTGGTGGGGTTGTAAAGAAGAATGAATGTTTACAGGGGTAAAAAATGCAGGATGAGGGGAAAAAAAAGAATATAAAGAATAAACTGAAAATGAAAACCAAGACTCCACAAATAATGGAATAAACAGACTGCGATATATTTATAAGATGGAAAAGATACAAACAATGAGAACAGTTATAAACAATCTTTAAAATATGATAAGGGAATCTTATAACGAATCAAAACAAGAACAAAAGAATTGATACTGCATTAGTTTTCTCATTTCATGATAAACATAGACAATTTTGGCAGTTAACGTAAACACATTTTAACATTACGTTTTACTTAGTAGTTTACTGTCTGCAATGGTATTGATGTAGTAATTTGAACTTTAGTGTGTATGGGGGATAGAGCAGGAGAGTGAATGTATTCATACTGTTAGCAGCTAAGGCTCGAGCTGTGGAGGGCCATACAAAGGTGGAATGGAGGAGGTAAGAAACAGCCTTGTGATACTGTACTTGAATCAGCAGCATCTGGATGAGCTCATGAAGTCTTAGAAATAGCATGCTTCCCAGCTCCATGCACCGGAAAGAGGCAATGATACACTGGTCTCAAAGTGGACACATCGTGATGAGATCCTGGTTCCTAGGTACCCTACCCAAGTACACAGCACCAGGGATGTGGAGAAATGACTGAGGCAGGGGAAGTCCAAAGCAAACTAGAAACATGATTGCTGTTTCAGAAGCCGGGACTGCTCCCAGACTAATGGGGACATATCGAAAGATCAGAGAGGCAGCCTAAAGGGCAACATGGGATCAAGTCTGGGATCATGGAATTCCTCAAAACAGTGGGGCTGCCGGATTCTAACACAGGAGAAAGGGGCACACGGAGCCTCCTGACAGGTTCCTGCTCTTGGGCTATGGTTAAATGCATATTTGCTTTAGAATCATGTTTGACTGTACATGTAGACATTATAAACTTTTCTAGGTTTGGTTGTATTTCAAGACAAAAAGCAGCAAAAACAACAAAAGAAAATGACATCAACAAAAAGCAAACAACTAGAAGGTTACTTTATCCTTAAACATAACTCAGATCCTACTATTGCCTTGAAGAATGTGCTGGAACAACACCAGTAAAAAGGCATAGTCCTTTCCTTGAGAAGGAATAATCAAATGACCCTAGACCTGTACTAATATCACAATAAATCAATCTAAATACACTCTATCAGATGTAGATATAAGAACAGTACATCAGGCTGGAGATGTGACTCAGTGGTAGAACACTTACCTAGCATGTGTGAGGCCTGAGGTTCAATTCCTACCACCACACACACATAAAGAAGAATGCACATAATATGCTACTTTTTATATAATTAAAAAAAAAGAGGAAAATGCACACTTGCCTACATTTGGATATACAATCAGTAAAAAGACACACAAGAACGTATTGCCAATGGTTCTCCAAGGGAGGAAAGCGGGTAGTGAGGTGAACAGGGCTGAAATAGAAACCAGGTGCCTTAGTAGATGCCTCGTTCTATTTTTCCAATTTCTAAATAGTGGGATGGATTACCTATTCAAAATGTTAGAAAATGGAACTTATAAATAATATTATGTCTTGAACAAGGTAAGTACTTAGGAAAACATACCTGAAAAAATATATACTAAAGAAACCTGTGAGTACTGCTCTAAGTCATCTACCACCTTATTTGCATCAAAATAAACCAACAGACACTCTGAATCAATTAGTTGAAAAGATCAGATCCAGGGGAACTCACCTTTCTTGTTCATCTGCAAGACTGAAGGAGGAGGTGTGGCAACCTTCATGGCCAGGCCATAGGCTCCTCGAAAGGAGTGACTGTCCCTAACGATGAATGATCCTGGCTCTTTGTCCTTCAACATGGTAATGGCTAGAGGAAGAGGAGGAGAAAGGCATGAACGACTGCAGAGTGGACAAATGTTGATGCCCACTCATGACCTTGGGATGGCCCCTGTTGTGTCTGAATACAGTTTGTTTCCTCTAAGATTCAGGTTGAAGTTTGATTCACAGTATAATAAACAGAAGAATGCTCTCTCAGGAAGTGGGTTAATTCGCAGATACTGGAGCACATAACTCACACTAATGTCATAGCTTTGGACTTCCCAGTCTGCAGAATCATGAGTCAAAATAAACCTCTACTCTAGAAATCACCCACTCTCAGATGTTGTTACAGCAGCAGAAAGTGGACTGAGGCAGTCCCTTCCTCTCATCTCTTTTTCCAAACTGGATTAGTAAAAACCCAGCCAGACTCCCTCAGTGTGGACAGAAGAAAACCATGGATGCAGCAAATTCCCTTCCTGTTGTCCATGCAGTTGATCAGGGAGAAGACAGAAAGGAGAGAACAGGTGATCTCACAGCACATGCCTGCTACTGTGCTGTCAGAGCCAGCCCGGCTACAGCCACCTGATTCAAGTGTGGCTGATGTGGCCAAAGTGGGCATGGAACCTGGGTATGCAAAGGAAAAGCCTCCAGACTCTGTGTCCCAGTGCATTTTTTTCTCATAATATATTTCATCCATTTGGAGGCTGAACATGTATTACTTTTTCAAAATAGGGGAGAATAATCATTTACAGAAACTTTTTGTTGCTGTTGTTTCAATTTTAATATGCCTCACCAGAGCTTGCTTTTGTTACTAAAGTCATGATTTTACTGCCTGGTGGTAAGTGGTTATTACAACCTTGTAGGACTTTAGACTTCCCAACAAATCCTCAGAAGCCAGGGCCACATACGCACAAAGGGCCCTGTCCTCATGCACCGGTGAAGGGGAGCTGAAGTATAATTTTGCACTCACTAATTTTGAAACAGAAATAGGCTGAGGGGCTGCCATGGTTTGGAAGAATGTTCAACCACACAAGATCAAGAAGCATGGACTGAAACTTTGGAAACTGAACAAAATAAACCTTTCCTCTTCTTAATCTGATTATCTCAGGCATTTTGTCACACTAATAGAAAACTGCCCAACACAAGCGCTCAGCAAGCTATAGTTGGAAAAAGGAACACGTACATATAGAATATAGCAGGCAAGTGCTCTGCCCTCCACTGGCATCACATTCCCCATGCAGAGGCAGGGAGGTAAGTCACTGCCTACCTTCTCATACTCTTTCCCTGCAATGACTAATTTCACAGACAAGAGAAACAATGGTCTGAGATGGTACAATTGGGACAATGACTTCTTTCAATTTTACTTCATGATCCCTTTGTCCTCCTGAGGCATTTTTATTTTCAACTTGGAAAACCCCAAGAAAGTTTCTCGTGACAGTAACTTTTGACAAATTCCACTCCACAGAGACTGCTTGTTTTGATTTTTCTCTTCTGCATCTCTGTGAAATGTCATTGTCACTTTCTTAGAAAAGGTATGTCCCACAGTTAATGGAGGAAAATATGCTTTAGAGCTGAATTGGAAAAATCACCAACTAGTGCACATGTTAGCTGTTTTGAGATGAGGTTCACTCAAATGTGTTTTTTTGTTTGTTTGTTTGTACTGGTGATCAAACCCAAGGGTACTCTATCACTAAGCTATCACAGCCCCAACCCTTTCGATTTTTATTTGAAAGTTAGCCAGGTTGGACTCAAAGTTGTGATCCTCTTGTCTCAGCCTCTCAAGTCACTGGAATTACCGGTATGCACCACTGCGCCCAGCCCACCCAAAGCTTCTTAAATGTGTGCAAAAGGTCAGGCTAATGATACTGCTCTAGCTTCAATGTTGAATGTCCTCCAGAGGTCCTGAGGTGAAGGCTTGGTCCTCAGGGTGGTACTATTGAGGAGTGGTGGAAACTCTGGGTGGTAGGGCCCAGTGGAAGGTTTTTAGGTCATTAGGGGTGTGCATACAAAGGGGATTGTGGGCCTCTGGTCTCTTCTGTGCTTAGGCTTGTGATGCAAGCAGTTTTGCTCCACTGCGCTCCCATCCTGTGTGATTCGCTATCCTTGCCAGAGGCCCAAAGCAATGGGACAACCTAATGTTGGACAAGAGCCTCCAGAACCAAGAGACAAAATAAATCTTTTTTCTTACAAGTTAACTGCCTCAGGATTTTGTTATAGTAACAGAAAGCTGATCAATGCAGATGGCAATACCCCTACCATTTACTGTGAATCTGGTGGGTGACAGCAGCTGTGGTTCCTTTCCTCTTAGCACCTCTCTCAGCAACCCTAGGAAGCAGGCCCTGCCATCTCCACCTTCCCAGGGAATCAGATGGTGAGTTCCAAGCCTAGTCTGTCTCTCCTGAATCCCTTTGCTTCAGTGACACTGCACAGTGAGAAGGGAGTGACCTAGCCCAGCACACCATCATGTCTAGAGGACAGTGCCAACATGGGGTGGTCTGTGCAGAATCCTCTAGAACACCGTGCTCAGCAGGCACCTCCAGCTGGATGAGCTGTGGAGGCATCAGAGGCAGCAATCCTCAGAGGGGCATGGTGGCAACAAGAACAGGGCCATCTGCCCACCAGGAGGCCTCAGACTTGGTGGGCAGCTTCTCACAAGAGTCAGTTCAAAGAAATAAGTCTTCCCAGATCATGGGCTTTCTCCCCCCACCTCCCTTCGATTTAAAATAACAATAGCTTCATTGAGCTCATGAGAAGAAATTCACATTCTTAGAATTTCTATCATCTACATAATCAAAGAGCAGAATTTCAATGGAGAGTTGGGCAGCGCTATTTTTCGGTCACTTCAGTATTTTCTAAAACATAATCATCAGGAGGGAGCATGATGTTCTTCCGAAGTTGAAAAGAAAGAAAAAAAGAAAAAGAAAAACACAGGCATGGAGTAGCCAAATGGGCGTTTTACCAACTATGGGAACCTCTCTACTTCTCACTGCTTTAAGTTACCCAATTCTCTTTTGCAGTTCAGCATTCACCAAACAGCCCTTGAGATTCATTTTGCTTCCTAGGGATCCTGACCCATCTCCCAGCCACCGGGACATGGCCCTGCCTTGTGCACACCAACGCTTCTGAAGAATGCACCAGGCTCCATGAGCTCTACCAGCCATCAAAATGATTTCCAGGAATGAGGGCAGCAGCTCCCTGTGGGCAGAGCAGTGGTGCAGTGGGGACTTGTAAAATTCGTCTAAAGAATGGACACTCATCACCAAGGGGCTGCCGAGATATGAACTAGATCTTAAGTGCTTCCCAAAAGTTCGTTGAAGGCTTGGTCCCCAGATGATGATGCTATTGGGATGTGGTGTAACCTTTAGCATGTGGGCCCTGGTTGGAGAAGCAGGCCACTGGGGACACGCCCTGCAAAGGAATATTGGGACCCTGACCCCTTCCTCTCTTTCTGCTTCTTGGACCCCATGAGGTGAGCAGCTTTGTTCTACCATGTGCTCCCCTCCAAGATGTTCTGTTTCACCACAGGTATAAAAGCAATGGAGTTGGTTGACCATGGACTGAAACTTCTGAAAGGGCCAAAATAAATCTTTTCTCCTTTTAAGTTGCTTATCTCAGGTATTTTGTCACTGCAATTCAAAGCTGACTAACACATGCTTCTAGGAGGGATAGCCACGGGAATGGCTTGCTAGCCTCCTGTTGAAATGTCTACTCATATTCTGGTAAAAAACAACACTTGCTGAGCATGGTAGCTCACACCTGTAAACCCAATGACTCAGGAGGCTGAAGCAAGAAGATCATAAGTTTCAGGGCAGCCCAGGCAAACTTAGTGAGACCCTGTCCTAAATAAAAATCAAAAAGGGTTGATAATATAGATCAGTGGTAGAAGGTTTTCCTGGATTCATTCCCCAGTACCAAACTAAAAAAAAAAAAAAAAAAAAAAAAAACATAACTCAGTTGCTCGAGTAGATTAATAATTTCTTGACACCTTTCCCTCCATCCTGACCCTCATCCTCTGTGGCTCAGGACCTCACTCCTCAGTGGAGACATGGGCAAGTCAGTAGTCATCGGTTGGCAGCACCGGCAAACTGCTGGCTCATAGAAGCAGCCAGAAATTATACCCTGAATGTTGGCATGCTGAGAGCTGGTGCCCATCCTTCACCAACTCCCTCATTAGTACCAAGTATTTCCTATAAAAACTTAAAGGCCATGGGATTTTCCCCAGAGGCATGTAATAAAATAAAGTGTTGCCTTGTTGTGACTATCCAGGCCTCAGCCATGGCACCAAGATATTGCTCCTACAGGTTCCCCCTTCACACAGGAGCCTGGGCACTGAGGAGGACTAATGTCCGAGGGAGCCCTCACTGTAAGGTATAAAGCCACCCATCTCTCCCGTTACAGGAATTTTCTGCCTCCTAACGCTTGTCAATCTGCGCTCCGCCTGCCTCTTCCGTTACAGGAATTTCCGGCTTACGCTGCCGTCATCTTCCTGCCTCCCACGTTATGTCCTAACATGTTATTGGTCCATCAGTCAGTCTGCAAGAATTCTCCTCCGCGATTGGTTCCTCCCAGCCTGCGAAATTCCAATATCTGGGAGAAGCCATATGCCATCTTCTCTCTTTCTTTTCTTTTTCCACCCCAGCGGACCTTATCCGTCCCCATAAATAAAGTCTTTTGCGTGAGATCTCGTATCTGCGGAGCGTTTTTTCTGGGAGCTACCGGCGAGCCACAACTGAGCCAGCGACCCCTAACACTCACCCTTCCCACATACCTTGTTCTCTTGAAATATCTGCCTTGTACCAGAATTTGGAAGTGTCTTGAACAAACTTCACAATCACAAGTTTATCACCTGGACTATCTATAAAACAAAATTATAAAATGGTGATTGCAAAGGACATTTTTTATTATACCTTCATATCTATGATATTCCTACAAATCCAAATCCCATGCCTAGGGATGAAGGAGGATGTGAATGTTCTTTGGGGAAGGAACTACATTTGAAATTAGTAAGTCGGAGGAGACAGCTACTGTTTTATAAGACAGAACATCACAACATGATACTTTGGGATTTTGCAATGCATATTTAAAATACATAGAAAGGTAGGATGCAAACAGCAAGGTCAGTGTTGTTTATAATTATGCACTTGAAATACTTCATAATTAAATTCTGAATCAATCAATTTAATTTAAAAGAGAAACTAATCTTCAAAGACTGATGTTTGTGAGTAACAGGGAAAACAGAACCACTGCAACGGTCTGCCCTTTCTACTTCTGGGATGAACCTAAGGTGCAGAAGCCCAGAAGAATTAATGAGAAGCATCATGTCCGTATCTGGTTTGGGGCTAGCAAACTCATGGGCTCCTTAATAGCTCTGGACTTTTCTTGCAGGGCACCAACATTAGAGATGCACATTCGGGTAAGCCCAAAAGATAAATCCCAGACCCTTCCTTAGTGTACATACAGAGGTGGAAACACATACCTGGCAAAGGTGAGGCCCCTTCTGAAGGCTTGGAAAAGTCTGGAAGGACATTTGGGAAGGGGATGCTGATGGTGCTTCCACTGTGTGGGCTGGAGAAACCACTAGAGGAGGGGGAAACTGATCCCAAAGAACGATCCCCCTCTGAGGCCCGCTTTTTCTCAGGGAGGGGTGGCTGCCCAGGCAGGGTCACCCCTTGGCCCTGCAGGCCTGGACTGTGGTGGCTGCCGTGTCCAGGTGCCACTGTAAGAAAATTGTGGGACAGGAAGCCATTGTCGGCAGGCCCTGCTGTTGTCAGTGGGGGACCAGGGGCTGGAGATGCTCCATGGGAACTGGCCAGCAAAGCTCCTGGGTCCTCATCAGGTGGAAGACCACTCCCTACTGGGTTGGTGCTGAAGCCCAGGAAGGCCTGGCTGCTCGTGGGGACCAGAGAGTCCTGTGGCTCCACCATGGACAGCTCATGGCTATGGAAAGAGGCCTGGAGCTCTGAGGATGGGAAGCAGGACAGGCCTGGGGAGTCCTTTCCGGGGCTGGAGAACTCATTGGTGCCAAGGGGACTTCCAGAGGGCCGATTGCTTCCCAGCAGGGAAAGAGTGGATTTGGGACTGCTCTCCACCCATGGGCGTTCTGCAGAAGGCTGGCTGTTCAAAAGACACAAGAGAACATAAGGTACATGAAGGCATCTCAGGAAAGGCACCAAAAACTTTGTGAATGACAGTATCCCCTTGTACCTAAATATCTAAGATGCTTGAATATTGTTTAACCTTTCCAAAGGTAATAAACATGAATGATAAAAAAAAAAAAAAAAAATCAGTAGAAAAACTGTCAGTAGATATCAGAAGGACAGGGCTGGGGAAGCAGATGTCAAGGCTCAGGAGACAAAGTACCACCCCCGCTTATGTGTGTTTCAGCAACCCAGGATCAGTCTTTGTCTAAAAATGTTACATGGAAAATTCCAGAAGTAAACAATTGAAAATTTTAAAATTCTGAGTGCCATTCAGAGCAGTGTGTTTCTATTATGTAGGCCCAACTTTGACCTGAAAATATTAAATAGAAGATTTCAGAAATAAATAATGGGTAAGTTTTAAATTCTGAGTGCCAGTAGTGTGATGAAATCTTGCACAATCTTCCATCCTGCCTAGAAATGAATCGCCCCCCTTCGTTTAGTGTATCTGTGCTGTATATGCTACCTTCCCGTAGTCACTTAGTAGTTAACTTAGTCATACAATTGACTGATACTATATCATCATTTCTTGTGTGTCCAAGAAACCCTTATTTTACTTAATAATTTCCCCAAAGGGCAAGGGTAGTTATGCTGGCAATTCACATATGCCAAGGATAAGTTGTAAAATGCTTTCTTCACGTGAAAAGTTGTATTAAAGGTACAAAAGTATAGAAAAAAATAATACATGTAGAGTTTGGTCCTATCCATGGTTTCAGGCATCCACACTGAGAACCCTAGAACACATTCCCTGCAGATAAGGAGGGACAACTATATCAGAAATTGTGATATATTCAGGAATATAAAAAGACAACTAAAAACATAACCCACATAATATACACATATTTAAATAAGCAAACATTGGGTATGGGGACCTACCTGCGATGGCAAGTCCTTTAAGAACCTCTTTATTTTAATGAGAAAGGAAGTTAAATAAAGGAATGTACATGGGAAGCTATGTTCATAGAATAAACATAATTGAATATATTCTATCATGGGTGACAGGAGCAGCCCCGCTTATGGATTTCCCTAAGGTCACTGACTTTATAAAGCAGAAAGAGGCCATTTTTGTTTGTCTGTGGCCCTTTTATTTCTTTCTGTTCTTGCAATCCCTCTGTGACTGAATTTCCTACATTTCCTTTGTGTATCTTCCCACACACCAGTACACAGACCACATCCTCCTGAGCAGTCGTGTCCTACACACAGCCCTGACAGCTGACCCATACATGCCATCCTCTGGGTAGGGAACCCTCTTGGGCCCCAGCTCCAGCCTCCACATCCCTCTTCCCACCCTCAGCTCAGCACTCTGGGCTGTATGGTGAGTTGTGTCAAGTTTATAGGTTCATTTTCCTACCTTTCTCTCCTCTGGCCAGGACCATTGCTTGAAATAGTACAGGAAGATGCAAAGGCCTGCTGGAAACTGGGTGTTGTGGGCACATCGGCCCTAAGCATCGTGGGTTTGGGTCCGAGGGGGCTCTCTGACATCCCCACGGTGTGGCTGAGAATCTCAGGGCAGCCTCGTGGTTCTAGAGGGAGAAAACAAAATGAAAGGGGTTGTAATCTCATCCCTTTTGTGTGTTCTTCAAGGAAGGTAATTTCTGAATCTTGCTGTTGCTGTGGCTCTACTGAGCCACAGTGTCACACACAGGCTGAAGGAGGTCATTCCATGTCACTCTGTGCAGGTTTACCATTACCTATCACTGTTTCCAAAAGAGAAGATGGCCAACTCAGCCCCCACACGCTGCTGTCCAAATCCCTACCTGAGCTGGTGTCAGCATCCTTGCTGCAATATCATAGGAACACAGTGGGCCAGTGGGCTGGTCCCCCAGGGCCCAGCACCATATGACACCAGTGGGCTATACTCTTCACATTCAATCTAGGGCATCCTAGACTGAAAGGGTAGGGCCTTTCTCTGCAAATCAGCAAGACCCTTCTCCACAGCAAGACCACTCCCCATAAGCCCAGGCCCTACAACACCAAGACAGTCAGGCATCCTTAAACTTCCTTTGGCCCCCAACCTCCCGAGTTGTTGACTCAGTTGCAGTGACAACCCCACTGACTACAAAGGCACAAACCTGAGCTGCAATCATACTATTCTGGGGAGCTTAAAATGGGGATTCAGAACTATCAAGGCAGCCAGGACTGGGAGGGTTAAGAAGGCAGAGAAGTGGGACTTGTAGCAAATTTCCCTGAGTCTTGAACTGCAAAGGTGGGGACCACTGCCTAGTAACCAAGACAAAAAATGGCTGCTGAGAAGCTAAAACTATAAGCAAGGATTTGGGCAGTCAGGTAACTAAATTAGGAGTGTGAGGTGCACATACAGAGGGGGACCTTTGCCCATACTGAGAGATCTTGAGGCGAGATTTGTGAAGGGTTATGAACCAGGAACAAGAGTTCCAGGGACAGAGCAGCCTTGATTGGATCTGGTCAACCTGAATGAAAAGTCGTATACTCCCTGGGGAATATAATACCCTCTAGTCTCTACCATCTCACTGTGATTTATTATATGCTATGAAATATTTAAATAAAAAATTAGCCATGCCACTAAATATGACAGTGAAAACCAAGACAAGGGAGAAGAACAACCACCTGAAAAAAAACCCACCGATGACACAAAAATTGGAGTTAGAAAAGCACAGACTGTAAGATAGGTAAGAAGTAAAGACAGAACAATTCACATTTTGCAAAGAGAATGACTCCATAAGAACAATCAAATGGAAACCCTAGAGCCTAGAGTGAAATGAAATGAGCATGTAGACAAGGCTTTTATCGGCGGTCAACTAGACGACACAGAGGAAGTGAGGAGTGGAGGGGGTTGGGGGAGATGATTATGTGCAGCAAGAAGCACTGAGAGGGAGGAGGATGAGGAATACAGAGAAGAGCACAAAAACAAACACGATGAAAACTTCTAACCTACGTGCAACTGGAGTCCAAGAAGGGGTGGAAACATCGAATGAAACAAGCAACATTGGAAAAGATATTTACTGAAAATTTCCCAAAATATATTAAATATATTGAACTGTGAATCAAGGGAAAAAAAAAAAAAAAGAATCCATGATACTCAAGCAGGAGAAGCTAAAAGAAAATGCACAAGCATTTAGTATTATAGCTTCTGAAAATTAGACAAACCCTAAACACAATGATTTGTCCATTTTGGAAGAAAAGACAGGACACCAATTTTAATGTTATTTTTTTCAACACTAAAGTTTTTCATTATAGGAGAGCCTAGTGCTAATGTCTTATTTGTTTAAACTCCTCCATAAGACCCTCCAAGGATGAGGATGCACCATCTCCTGCCCTCAAACGTAAAAACCTCATGACCACACCAGGGCCAGGCCTAGCAGATGCTGTCCATGCAATCAGCTTATGACCCTGCCTCCTGCCCGGAATTATCTGCAAATTCCTGGAGCAGATAGAGTCAGTTTACAACTGTGTGACTGCCCCTGCCCCAGGATGACCCACAGTAAATATTTAAATATAAATGTTTGGCGAACTAATTACTAACTGAATGGCCTTCCAAACCCTTTCTTCAATTCTTTGGATTGAAAACCAAGGATGTTCGATGTTTCAAACCATCCCTTTGCGTCCTCACTTCTCTTCTTATAATAAAATAACTTCATTTAAGTTCACCTGTACTTATTTTCCATATAAGATATATTTGCTGAGTATTAATATCTGCCAACACGGTTTAGGTTGTAGGAAACAGAAAAGAGAAACCAGAACAAGATACCAAGCAACTGTGTCCTGCCCTTAAGATGTATGCAAGGAAGAGACCTGCATGGAAGAGGCAGCTTATGGGTTTCAGAGAGACCTCCAGGAACACTTGCTTCTGTCTGGAGGAGTCTGCTAAGCTTCCTGGAGGAAGTGGCATTTGATGGAAACCAGAAAGGATGGATGGGATTCTGATGAACCTAATTGGTAACACAGGCTTGATGAGCACTATCTAAATGTCAGCTCCTGGGAAGGAACCACCCCACCTACACTCCTAGTACTAAACTGGCACCCACGGATGCTATGAATGAATGGATAAATGGGCAAAGGCTTAGAGGTCAGAAGGAAAAGTTCAGAGGACAGTCAGAAGGAAAAGTTCAGAGGATAATGTGCAAATCCTGCCCCAGGGCCTGGCTCAGAGGAATGGGTAAACTGAGGGATGGATCCCACTCCAAACAGCAGCATAAAACTTTGGAATCAGAAAAACTGTTTATCGAGTCTAATGCATGTGCCTAGGATCTTCCATGAGCAAGTGTGGAATGGAACAACATGCAGCACCTTTGGCCATAACTGACATTGCTCTTAAGAGTTCCCCATGCAGCACAGGGGCAATCCCTGGCACTGCACATCCCTGTTACTGATTCCCAGCGCCATGAGGATCTGGGGGATGTACGCCAAGATGCAGAAGTCCCAAACACACTCATGTGGTGCCAGAGCTTTTCACCAAATGAGGGGAGGCCAGAGGAAAATAAAATCTCACTGTGTTTCTGTTATCACAGTGCTTGTCCCAGAAAACAGCAAACACAGCACTTCCCATGAAAGTGGCTTTGTTTATAGTTCTATTAGCACTAACTCTGGGGGCACTGGGCTGTGTGGTTCCCTCTTGTTATATGGTCCCTGGCTCAAGGACAAGAGTTAACCTATCATGTGGAGAAGGAGCTGTCCAAGCACCAGATCCCATGTTTATATCAAGTCCTCAGCACAGAGAGACCTGGGCTTCTGGGATCATTTTTTTCTGCAGAATCCTGGCCCCTGCCTACGCTTAGAGACACAAGTAAAGAGGAATTGCCACACAGCTTAATACCTCAGCAATTAATCTACTTACTACCTGGACCTCAACTTCACAGGTAAGTAGGATGTGGCCACTTCCCCAGATCAACAGAGCTACTACCAAGTCCAATAACTTGGACTGCAGGCAGCAAAGTGGGCATTAGTGGCAGCTCCACTTTACCCAGTACCTGCATTGTGCATGCACAGTACTGGCACTAGCTCTCCAATTGCCTTTGGGCTACAGGATCCCACCAGGTGTGTACCTCTGTTCCATAGGTGAGGAAAGTGAGACAGAGTTTGGTGCCCCTGTACACTGTCCCTGCTGGAAATTCAGAGAACACAAAATAGGCAGTACCCTGAAAACCTCGCCCCAAGAATAGATAAAGGCCCCAATTAAGTGAGCAGACACAGACTGCAAATCCTTTTTGTAGACATTAACCTCACTCCTAGAAATTCACAAACCTCAAGAGCAGGCAGAATTGTTGCTGTTATGTGTGTGTGTGTTTATGTTTGTGGTGCTGAGGATGGAACCCAGGACCTTGTGCATGAGAGACAGGAGCTCTGCCACTGAGCTACACTGCAGCCATATTGCCACTACTGTTGTTCAACCTGTACATGTGAGGTTCACCGTTAAACTGCAGGTGAAATGTCAAAAATGTGAATGGTGAGTGGGCTAAGCTCCTTGTCCTGAGGGCATCAGGTCTCAGCCTCCCCAGCTTTGCACCTAAAGGAGCCTGGGAATGACTCAGCACAGGAATGGAGTTTATGCGGAACAGGTGTAACCTCCATCTGGATGGGACATTTGTGGAGCCATTAACTCTACTGCCCCCTTTGAAGTGGAAAGGACATCAAGGACTCTCCTCTGCCATTAGCAATGCACAGCCTGTCTCTGCTTCAGAGAAGGGGACATAAGGATACCATAGTGAGTACAATGATTCCTTAAAGCAATGACTCAGAGGATCTTTGGGGCAGGCTGACTTCTTTCTGCCAAATGCCTTTTCCTCTTGCCTTGCTGTCCTCCCTGCTAAGATGAGTTTCCACAGCATGGGAAGGACCTATGTCAACACAGAACACCATTCAGACCCATTCCCATACAAGTCAGGGCCCTGCTCTACCAATAGGATGGTGGGCCCTGAACAGATGCTCCTTTTAGTTTCTGAGTTCCCTCTGGCACAGAATCATTTCTGTTCTTAATTCTCCCAATAATCTCACATTTTCCCTCTGCTGCTCAAACACAGAGGAGGAGGCATTATGCTGTCAGTGTTTAGAAGCCCAGCCTCGTATCACTTTTTTGGTTTTGCCCCAAACCAGCTGGTGTCCCCAGCTAGTGGGGTGGGATAGGGTGCCTGGCAGAGGCTGCTGCTGCCTGGCAGCCCTTCGAGGCTTGCCGGAACTTGGGGGGGGCACGTGCCTGGCCTCCTGGGACCTCAGGAATGTCTGCACTCTGTCTTCTCTCTGCTCCCACTTCCTCTACCCAGAACGAGGGTGAGAGAGGGTCACTGGCTTTTTTCCAAATGGTCTATTTTTATGCTTTCTTTTAAGCTGCTGCAGGAGGATCTGTGGGAAGCTGGACCCCACTTGCTTTCCACTGGCTGCTACTGACATGATCCATAAGTTAACAGGAAGAAAAGAGACCCAGAAGCTTACAGACAGGGCTGCTGGCTCACTCTCCTGCAAGCCTGGAGCCTGGGGAGGCAGACCTTAAAATCCTTGAGGGATCCAAACATCAAAGATTATCACTGGGCTCTGACTCTTGCCTTAGATACAGGAAACTATAATTTCTAAACAAAAATCAGGACACAAGATGCCAGAGAAAAACTAACATTTTCCTGTCTTCTTGACTTTATAAGAATGCTTTACAAAGGTATGAAAGTTATTCAATCATACATTATTTAACATCAACCAACTGACCCATAATCAACCAATATCAACCAAATGACCATACAGCATCTTTATGAAAAACAAAATAAATATAGATTATATTATAATCTCCATTCAGGTGAAGAAAATTCAATTTAGTTATTTAACTACCTAAAAAGTCAGTCTCAATCCCTGGTCCACAGATACACAGGCATGTTCACAGTAAACTCTAAGAAGTGAGTGAGAATATCTACTATCATCTATCTATATCTATATCTACCTACCTCTTTTCCTCCTGGTCATACATGAGTATTATTATGCAGTGAAACAAGAAGTGCCCTTTTGAGAATGGAACATTAACCAAACACTTGTCTCCTTCTTTCACCATATTTCTAGATGTAGAATTCAGGTTGCTGGGGAGGAAAGCTATCATCTCTAAGTCCTAATTCAGGCTCTTCCACCCAAGTCACAGGGTGCTGAGCACATTCTCAATCTCTGGATTTTTTTCTAAGATTCCCATCCGTGGGACACTGTGTCCCACTGAAATCAGATTAGATGATTTCTAGGGTCTATTTAGCTCAGAATTTTAAATTTTAGTTTTAAAAAAGCAAAACTTTGTATGGGAGATTTGACAATAACAGTGCTTTTAAAAAGGATATCCTTAGCTTATAATTCTTCTGTTATTTGTCTACAAATAGCAAGCCATTTAACCAATCTTTTTGACAGCAAAAGAGAAATGAGTAGGCAGTCAGATATAAGAATTAGACATGCCGAGGCACTGAAAAAACAGTGCACAACTTTTTTGATGTGAAAAAGTTCTGCATCTCAAACTCTATTGATGCTCTACAAACATAGAGGAGTAGCCTCCAAACAGATACATACATACTTTCTCAGTACTGAACTTTCCCTTTTGTCACTCCTGAGGTCAAAATCACATGACAAACTGGCTCTATCCCACTGCAGCCAGCAGGGTTCTCATTACCCCAGCAGGGTCAGGGCCCCAGCAACACTGGAGTTGGAATCCCCATCTGCCAACATCCAGGTCGCCCTTCTGTAAATTCTCATCCTAAATGGCATTATCCCCTTCAAAAAAAGAAAAAATCATGCCACTGTTTTAACCAGTAACATAAAAGCAATGAAAAAATGCAGATAAAATAGTTAGTCACAATCAGGGCCCTGTTTTCTCTTATTATTTGAAGATGTCCCATTTATATTCAGAGGTTTTGATTGTAACAAACTGGAAAGAAAACACATTCCCCCATTTACTTGGTGCTGTGTAGAGAATTTCAAACAGTGAAAACAGGTTTTTTTTTCCCCCTTTTCTTCACAGTGAGTGTTCTAAAGTAGTTTTTGCACTTAGGATGCACTGAGGCCAGTTCCTCCAAGTGACTAATGAGTCCCCTTCCTTAGCAACTTAACAAGACATGAGCATCATTAAAAACTGTGCGTGGTTCATGTTCTCAGGAAAACAAAGACTTCCTTCCTGCTGGACTTTAAGGAAAGATGACATTGGGGTGGGGCTACTGAGGCTACCTGGAGACCACACAGAGTTCAAGTATAGAGCCAACATTGAGAAACCAGAGGTGAGGATGTGGAGGAGAAAGAAGAGGAAGACCCATCTACCTGATAACAGAGTCCTCACAAAACCAAAACTGAGGCCAGAGACACATCCACAATGCTAAGCTACACTTCCGTTATTTTTTAAAAGTCATGATAAAATAATACATAACACAAAATTTACCATCTTAATCGTTTTTAAGTACACAATTCAGTGGCATTAAGTACATTCACTCATTGTTCATCCATCACCACTATCCATCTCCAGAATGTTTCTGTCTTGCAAAACTTTGTCCTCATTAAACAACTTCCATTCCCATCACCTTCAAGCCCCTGGCAACCTCCACTCTGTTTTCTGTCTTCACAAACTCTACTGCACTACTACTCATATAAGTGGAATCACACAGGATTTGTCCATTTGTGACTGGATTATTTCACTTAGCATCATGTTCCCCAGGATACATCTAGGTGGTAGCATATGTCAAAATATCCTTCCATTCAAAGGCTGAATAAAATTCCACTGTGTGGCTGTCCTACATTCTACTGTTCATCAGGTGTCCATGGACAACTGGGTAGCTTCCACTTTAAACTACTATATATAGTTCTTTATTTTCATATTCTTTTAATCAGTTTGAGTTGAGACTGGTGTCTAGCAACAGAAAGTGGTCTCAGTGATGCAAGAGGCTGCCCCTGTCTGCTTCCATCTAGAGGGAACAGGGGAAGACAATCATGAATCAGCAGAGGGTGGTCAGGTTATCGGTGAGGTTGGCAGAGTGGCACAAGGGAAAAAAGGAAACCTCAGAATTCCCTTGGGGAAGCCTTCCTTATGCTGAGGAAAAACAAAATAAACAAACAATAAAAAAAATTAAAAAACTACCTCTAAACCAGAGGGAGAACCTGCCTGAGTCCCTTTGGGAACACTGGCTGAGTGGAGGTCGACATGAGTTGTGCAGGCAGCAGCATCTTTGAGGGAAAGAACATGAGGATAAGAGCCTATGCTGGAGCCTATGCTGGTGGACAGGTTGAACCCACAATGTCCTGGTGGTTTCTTTTGCCTTTTTTTTTTTTTTTTAATATCTCATCCCTAGCAATATTCCAGTCACATAACTGAATCTGTCCACAGGGCTGGAACTTTTAGTGTTTTCAGTCTTCAAACAGAATTCCCAAAGAATCTGACTTTCCATTAGAAGCAGTACATGCATCATATGCTGAACTCTGCCAGAGTTCTTCTAAGGAAAGATCATTTCAATGTGGTGCCAGATCACTATATGCATGAAGTCTCAAAGAAATCTGGACCTAGCATTTTCCCTTATAATGCCTGCACCAGAAGTTCCGACAGGTTCAAACTGATCATGCAGGGAAACAGCTCATCTGTAACTTCAGAAGTCTCTGACCATGAGTGGGGAAACTTAATTGCTATGGAAGACTTCAGTGGGGGTCCAAGGAAGACATCCTTAGAGGGCCCTCCTCTCCCAGAACCTGGGGCATTCAGGGGATCTGCATTCATTACACTGCCAGCCCATAAAGTACCTGGGCCAACAGGTGACTAACAGATTTCTCATAGCATTTCAGATACTGAAGATGCAGCTTTCATAAGCCAGGTCCCTACCAGGCAATGGTAACTTTGTTCAGTGCTTCTGAAGCTCCATGAGCAATAGTGGATGCAATATCATGACTCTTTTGTTAAGTAAATATTCCAAAACTATGCTTCAGTTAAATCTAGTTAGGCATAATCTCATAGTGGTACATAGAATTGTCAATGAGTTTCAGCTGGGTTTTCTTTTGCCTTTTTTTTTTTTTTTAAATATGTAGTGCTAAGAATCAAACTGAGTGCCTCACACATACTAGGCAAGCACTCTACCACTGAGCTACAACCCCTGCCTTCAGCTGGGTTTTCCCCACATGGAGACTCAGAACATATTTCATCTTTTTCCAGAAAAGTTCTTAGGTTATCAATGTATTACTAACAGTCACTATCTGCATGGTACTTAAAGGACTTACTTGACCCTTAGATGGACTTCAAAGATGCACACCATCATCTGTCTACACTGGTGAGGCTGATGTTCAGTGTCTTTCCTCACCTATCCCTGCAATAGAATTTGAACACAGTTCTTGGGTTTCCCAACCTTGAATCTAGCAAAACCTTGTTCCTTTTCACTCTGTACATAGTGCAATGGGTTAGAGAACTGGCAGTCCAGGTATTGGTGTGTTAGTCTGCTCAGGCAAACACAGTCGACTGGTCACTTAAACAACACACATTAATTCCTCACAGTCCTGGAGTGTGGAAGTCCAGGATTAAGGTACACGTAGGAATAAGAAGGATGGTTGGCATGTGAGTTGAAACTTGGCTCCTGAGAAGGCCACACAGGTTTCTAAAGTGTCCCTTACAAAGTTTGGCTTGAGAATGGCAGTCTAACCAGACCAAGGCAGAATGCAGAAGGAGTGAATAGTGCCAAAAGCCCAGGTCCCACAGGACCCCAAGCTGACCAGAGGAACAAGGAAGACCCAGCCCATGACTCCATCCTTCTCACCAATTCTTATCATTTCCAGCCCTGCGGCTTTGGGAGCAAGCTGGAGATGTCCCAAGCGGGTAAGTTTTAACTTTCCAAATCATGGCTGCTTTTTGTTTTTGTATATTTTTCATGAAGGTTTCTAATTCCTCCTGTCCCTACCAGGCAGGCTACCCATGCTGATTGATGTAAGGGTGTCAATTTCAATCCCTTGATTTTTCGTGGTGCTATTTCTCTTTCGGTTGGCTTGACTTATCTTGTGGGCAGTGCCTGGTCAATGCCACGCAGACATATCCAGCTTCCCCAACATGCAGAATGCCCCTGGCTTGGGGCAGAGGACACTGCTGCGCCAGCCTGTTCAGTCCAGTCCAAACCCTCATGAATAAGGCCACCAGGACTGCTGGAATGCTACCAGGCTGCTCAGCATTTGGCCTTTCAGGAAAGCTTAGAGCATATTAAAATTGTTCCAAATGTAACAAATGATGTTCTGATTAATTAGATAATTGACAGCAACCTGCAGTTTCTGCCATGGCAGTTCTGCAACAACTGAAGCTCTTAGCAGTCCCATCCCCCAGAATGACCTCTGTCCCATGGGAATGGAGTTCAAGAGATGACTATTGTGCTCTGAGGAGAAGAAGAAAACAGGGGCCAAAAGACCTTCCCTTGAAATAGACCAAACTGACCTGCTTTTACTGAGCACTATCCTCTTTCCAACAGGGCCAGCCCAGTGAAAGTCTGCAGCAGAGCATGAATCACCCAAAGACATCCCCAAACATTGTCTAACGGGCAGTTCAGGGTATGTGATCCCCAACGAAGCTCCCCACTATACCCATCCACCCTGCATTCAGTGGCAACTAACATTCACCCAGCGCTTCCTGACCCTCTCAGCTCTCCTGGCAAGAGGCACATCACTATGTTTTACAGACCAGATTCCAGCACAAGGAAGTATACTTGGAGTATTCAACATCCCTCAGAACTGGTTCCTCCAGCCCAGGACATTATGCAGACTCAATACACAGAATGTAGCACAGGAAACAGCAAAAACATAAACACTGGGAAGCATGTGAGATTGGGAAAGAATGGGCAAAAATCAGATGAGATGGAAATTCCCATCCCCCCAACCTCCACCAGGAATGGAATAGTATGCGGAAGAGGGAAAGGGGGAAGGGAGTGGGGAAATGGTTTCTTAAAGTCTAGTGGTGACAAACATACAACTGAGGAGTGTGGCTAAATATTCTAAATAAGTTGGTGAAAAAAAATGTTTACTGTTGAGTCAAGTGTCCAAACTGGAAGCACTGAAGAGTCCACATAATCAAGAAAGCCCTCCCAGATTGGGGCATGTGCTTGAGCCCTCTGCTCCCTGATGCCCCCAATGTAGCCACAGACCCAGTACTGTCTAGCACATGGTCAGTCACTGGGATGTGTGGATCCCCCAAAGCTGAGGCGGTCTTGCTCAATCACATCCTCAGGCCTCCTTGGCAGGGCCCAGCAGGGCTTGCCATTCAGTGGACACCTGTCCTGAGCCTGCACAAGTGCTATGCACCCCTCACCAGCTGTACATTCTTTAGGCACAGCATCCAGGGCCTCTCTAGGCCTCCTCTCCCCAATTCTGAGTTGCCCTATTGTCACAGAGTCACACCTCTGAAATCTGTGCATATCTTCTCAACAAAGGTGCATCATAGTTTGCCTGACAATTCAGGCATCTTGGATGGGTTCAAACAGATCCCAAAAACAGGTAGGCCAGAAAGAGGAGGCACAGCATTATTCAATTACCCAAAGAAGCAACTTCTACAGCCAGCAAAAACATTCTTCAGGGAGGAAGGGAAGTAAAGACATTCGGAGATGAAGGAAAACTATGAGAGTTTGTTGTCTGCAAACGTACCCTTCAGGAATGGCTAAAGGGAATTTTCTACACAGAAAGAAAACCATAAGGTTGGAAACTGCCAAAAGGAAAGAAGACTATCAGACTGGGTAAAAATGAACAAAAGTACAATAATCAATCCTTCTTCTCATGTGTTACCTAAATCACTTCTGATGGTTCAAACAAAAAAAGGAGATCCCCATTGCATGTGGTACTTGGTGTAAATAGACAAAATACTTCAAAAGTATTTTAAAAAAAAGTGGGGAGGGATTGAAATAAGATTTCCGTACTTTATTGTAAGTGGCAAAAGGCTGATACCAGTACACAATGATGAGTTATGTATGTACATTGTAAGAAGCCACCTTAACTTCGATATACTCAAAAACACTATACACAAATATACACTATACACAAATCCAGACAGAATTCCCCACGACTTTTCAGAAACCCACAGCAAGGCAAGAAAAGAGAAACAGGAGAGGAACAGAGAAACAAACAGAAAACATGCGCGTCCATATTTTCCACTAAGAACTGTACTTGACATTTAAGTCCTTGATCCATCTGGAATCAATGTTTGTGTGTGGTATAAAGGGAATCCATTTTACTTTTTTGAGAGAGGAACTTTTCAGTTCTATTTATGGGGTGTTCCCTCTTTCCCCTGCTGATCATCACTGAAGTTCACCTCATGTGAGATCTGGTCTACATTTTTTTCTGTTTATCAGTTGCTATAGTTGGAATCCAAAAGTATTCCCCAAATGTCCAGGGCTATAGGTTTTTCCTCTGTGTGAAGTTATTAAGAGGTGGTGGAATGTTTAAGGGACAGGGTCTAGTGGGAGGTTTAGGTCATTGGGGGTGTGCCCTTGAAGAGGAATATGGGATTCCAGCTCCTTCCTCTTTGTCTCTCTTGCTTTCCTGCCATGAAGTGAGCAGTTTCACTCCATCATGTGCTCCTGCTACGATGTGCTGCCTTGCCACAGGACTGAAAGCAATGGAGTCAACAGTTGTTAACTGAAACTCCAAAACTGAGTCAAAAGAAATCTTTAGTAAGTTTGCTATCTCAGGAATTTGCTATAGTGATGAAAAGGTGACTAACACAGGTGTCAATTCATCTAGTTTGTAACAGGCCATACTTCCTGAATTCTCTAGTTTCTGGCATCTGGCAGTTGTATCTTGGCTACTCAGGATCTTCACTAAATACATTTTGAATATTCAGTTCCACTCACACCCACACATCTACTTACGTCTTATTGAATTAAATGTGTAGATAAAATTGGGAATATCAGTATCTTTAAGACGTAGTCTTTCATTGCCTGAACATGGCCTTTCTCTCCATAACTTTTTAAATGTGTCTCATGGATGTGTCTCTGAAATTTTTCTCTGCTAAGAAAGAATAATGTTTAATCTGTGAGTAACTTCATTGCTCTGGTTTTCCTTTAACTGGCACTAGACAATTTAACTTATTTCCATCAGCCTAAATGTAGCATTAGCTACAAAGGCCACTAAGACCTTGGTAATGAGAAAGAGTTGACAAGGCAGCAGAACTGATGGGTCCACCGGGGAAATAGAATAATCCTCTTTCAAGAGCAGAGACCATGAACTCTCGGTCGATACAGATGAACCAAGATTCTTCCCATTCTTTCCAAGGGTCTGCCCTAAGGAAGTGGACAGAAGGCTCGGTGACTTTGGTCTGCTCCCACCAAGTGGCACACAGAAGCAGATCCAAGACCCACATTTCCCATGACCACTTTAGTCTTTGGTGGAGACCATTCTTTCTCTTACTCCCTCTCTGCTGTGAGGAAGCTCCATAGCATTCTAGAAGCATTCTAGCATTACATCTGCACTTGGTCACCTAAAGAAGTAGATGACCCGAGTCCTCAGGTCAGCTAGGGGCTCATTCCTCCCTCCTACTCCAAGTTTGTGAAATCCTGTTTTAAATTTTAGTTACCTGTTTGAGAAGGTGTCCATCTTTTCCATCCAGCTATCTGCTGGCTACACCTGAGGCTAATCAAGAATCAAATATCCTACAGAGGTCACCACTCAAAACCATAAGTCATGCTGCTCCTCATGGCAGAGCTGGAAGCTGAACTGGCTTCCTGATTTCCTAAGTTATATCCTGGCAAAATGACAGTGGGCCATGGGACAGGAAGACAGAGAGGGTGTGGTCTGTGACAGGGACCTTTCGGTCAGTTCTCAATTTAAAGCATGTCTCAGGCAAAAGTCAATCTCGGGGGTGGGGGGGGTCTGATGAAAAGCAACTGGGAGTGATGTCCTTATCTGACCACAGGACACGGATCTGGCCCCAACTTGCCATCCTACAGCTGTATGACCAGCTTCCACACATTCCTCAGCACGCATCACCCCCTGTCCTGAGCCCAACTCAGCTGGGCAGCTTTATGCCTTTGGACATTTCTTCTTCTTATTATTATTACTATTTTAAATACAGGGAGGGGAAATAAAGGGACATGATACTAAAGAGGCCAAGAGAGCAACCGTCAAAAAACAGTCCTCACTGTGGCAATCGTTGACCTAGAACCAGAGGGATCATCAATCCCAAATTCCACTGGTCTCACTTTCATTTCAGGGCAAAGCTGCAGTAGCTGCTGGTACAGATGTAAATGCTGCCAGCTTTCAAATAACACATTTCTTAGAAGCATTGCCAAATCCTGGGTACATCGCACATGTCAATGTTTTTAAAGGCAGCTTTTTGCCGAGCGCACTCTGCCAGGCCCTTTGCAGTCATTATCTCATTTAACCCTCCTAAATACATTTCACATGCAAATTAATGATTCTATCTCATGGATGACGAAACAGATTTTGAAAGGTGAGGTTAAGAAAGCTGATCAAAGAAAGCCAACAAGACAACCCTGTCTTGCATTAGCAAGGTCTCAAATTCAGTCAACTTAATTTAGTAGAATCACTCCCCACCACAGGAGTTACCTCTTTTCCCGGAAATGCAATATGATACTTGTCTTAGAGAGGACAAGGAACCTGTTGCACAGGTTTGCCCTGAGTGTATATGATTTACAGCCCTATCACTGTGACTCCCACTTAAATGCCCCAACATAACACGGAAGAGGCCAGCAGTCACCCACCATAGTCTTGGGCAGTTGAACAGAGATCTTGAGCTCTCGGTCCATACAGATGGACCAAGATTCTTTCCATCTCACCTGGAGACTTAGAAAAGTATTTCTGTTCTAGCCACACACTTTTTAATATACTGACATACTATGGAATTCATGGAAAATTACGACTTTCTATATATTGCATTAAAAGGACAGGAAGCCTTTGAAAAGACATACATCCTCTTTCATTTGGTTTCAGGAGTTTCTCACCCCTGGAAGGGACAACACAAAGACTTCCAGCCAGGAAGAATGGGGTGGACCCTGACCCGCCTGGGCTTGTCTCAGACCTACTGCTGAGCTTTTCTCACAAGGCAGAGTTCTGTCCACCACCCCCCCCCTTAACTTTCCCCATCCTGCTGGTTGAAATATACACACAGGCTGAAATACACATACAGCGCTGTGTCAGCCCACAGAACCAGCTGAATCCACAAACCAGCCACACAGGAGGACAGAACAGATGCCCAGGAGGCTACACAGGTTCTACCCACCCTGTCCCTGCCACTCCGAGAGCCTGGAGACCTCTGGACCTCAGTCCCTGGAGAGAAGAGGACAGTGAAGGAAACAGAAGACCTTCAGGGAGGAGATTCTGTTAACATCATCTGAACCGGTTACTTCAAAGAATGCACGTTTTGTTTCAAAGGCATGGACTTGTTTAGAAATATTGGTTTTTTTGATTGCTCCAACGATGGTAAAGACAACAGTAAATCTCATTTTAAACCCCAGCATCTGTTCCTAATGCTTGTGTTCAGGCTGTAGTAGAAACAACTGCTTCTCTAAAGAAGCTGTGCTCTGATCTCCAATCTCCCAGGAGCAGCCTTCTGGGCCTCTGATGGTGCCTGCCTGGGGCAGCCCCAGTCGAATCCCTCAGGGCGCTGGGGGGTGGACAGTGACAGTCCTGGAATGAGGCAGGCTCACTTATCTGCTTCCGCAGAAGAATGTGCTGTGCTGGGAAGCAGTCTCGCTCCGGAAAAGCTGCACATCTGTAAACCAGGCTTTTGTTCACTGCAGTGAATCTCAGCAAAGACAAAAGCACACTTTCCCCTGGAAGGAGAAACCCTCCAGGCTCAAGGGCTAGGGCATTTTGTCCCAAAGCCTTGGGGACTTGAGAACTGTCACCAAGTGTTAAGGGGACTTCAGGAAGACAGCTCTCTTCCCAAACCCTGTCCAGGCTTCCTGGTCCCTTGGCTTCTGCATCCTACCTTGTCCTCCTCCTCACCCCTCCCCCATAACCCAGGTCAGGTTTCAGCAACTGGAGGTAGTCAGAGGTGCAGGAGCACTGGAAAGGACAGAAGCACAGGGACTGAACAGGAACCAGCCACCCACAAGTCCCACTGTCCAGCTTACCTGGTCACCTGGGGGCCAGGTCAGTCCATGGAAGGGCCCGATGACATGGGGTTTATCGCAGGCACTCTGCAAAATCTGTCCCTAGCGGCCCTATGTGGTGAGTGTCTTCCAGAGTCCCAGTCCCGGCGGCGTCCCGTCCCCCACCCACCCAGGCAGGGCTCTGTGTTCTGGCCTGTCCCGGGGGAGTCAGGGAGGGAGGCGGGGCGGCCACCTCCAAAGAGGCCCATTCAGAGGGCGGCGGGAGAGCTGGTCCGAGGAAAGAATCCCGGGATTGTTGGGCTGCCGCGGGCTGTTGCGGGCGGCCTGCCCAGTCAGTGCCTCCAGACGTGGCCCCGCCTCGCTCCACGGCTGCAGTTTGCTTCCTTTCCATTTCTTTTCCCTTTTTTTTTCCTCCTCCCCTCTTTAAGCTCTTGCAATTTCCCTACTGAAACCCATCACAGCTTCGTCACAGGTGCAAGTCCCACTGTCATCTAAGGGAAAGCAGCAGGATTCACCAGTCACACTCTGATACCTGCCCCTCTTGAGACAGCCTGACTCCACAGCAGCTGGGGGAGTCAAGAGGACAGGGAGGCCCATGGAGTCTCTGGCAGCAAGGACTACCCTGAGCCTGTTCTCCTGGATGGGGCCATTTGCCCCTGACCAGGCCCTTCACTTCATCCCCACCCAAGAAAGCCCAATGGACTTTCCAACTGTACATCCCACTCGTCACTGCCTGCCCAGACCTGGCAGATTTTCCTCCTGGTCACAGTGGGCTCCTGTACCAGATCTCATTCCAGTCCACTTTGCCTGGCTGGTAGCTTATTCTACCAATAGGTTCTTGACAATATCTACACCCTATAACTCTTTCTTCTTTCTTCTCTGTTCATGTGCTTTCCTCTCCTCTATCTGAGAGGCTAATCCCCCAAGTCAACCGATGACCTCCTATATATTCTTCAAAGCCCATTACAAATAATCCCACATTTTTACAGGGTTCAGAACACTTTCTATCAGTCAAGTGGAAGTGAGTGCTGTATTCTATGAGGCCTGAAATCAAACTGTAACAGATCACATGGCCAAACACAGGGGTCCTGTGTGTGTTGACCTTAGAAACATGGCACATTATACAGAGTTGGACCACAAGGCCAGCATAGAGAGGCTACTTGTAACTTGTGGGTCTGGCAAAGTCCAAATCATTCTTCAAATGCTAGAATGGATATCAGTTTTGCTAGAAGGCTCTCCCTGGGAGAGAAGGTCCTCTGTCCCTCCTAGGATGTTTCCTTTCCTGTACATGGGCAGGTGCCAACCTCAGGCTAGCATCACAGAGCTTCACACACACACACACACACACACACACACACACACCAATAGCATGCTTCCAGAGTAGCTTACTGAATGAACCCAGCTTGTATAGGCACACTCACCAACCTGGTAGATGTGAGCTAGTAAATGTCTCTCACCAGGAGACATGGCTCACCCAGGACTCTCCTCCCACAGGTCTGAGTAGGCATTTCCTCCAAGTTGTTTATGTATCGGGAGGGCAGTCATTCCTGCAAAGGAAATGCCCAACCACAGATGGAGCAGGATCAGTGGAGGCGGAAGGACCAGCCTTTTCCGTGACCCCTAACTCCAACACAGAGGAAGGTGGCTTGGGTAGCAAGGCCATAGTAAGCAGGTCCAGGAAGGGTGGCTGTGCTGGGGATGGCACTCCCAAAGGCAGGTCCTGTTCCTTCTGTCGATGCCACAAGGTGGATTGGTCCTGTCAAACCCACCAGGATGGATAGAAAAGGAGGCTGGGTACCCTGTATCTGTGCCTGTGCCAAAGAAATGACCGGGACATTTTAAGAACTTCCTGGGGATCTGTTTAACACCCATCCCCCCACCTCCCCCTGCCTTCTCCCTTTCCTTGGCTGTAGCACCAGGGGCTAGGATGATTTCAAGGTTCATTTAAAGGTGTCAGCAATTCTGCTGGTGAAAGACACTTTGGGGAAAGGGGCAACGCAGAAACTCTGCTCCCCACCCCAATAGAGCATGATCTGTATACTCCACGCCTCTACTCTGCACCAGTCAGGTCACCCATAAAAGTAGCAAAATCCTGAAATCCAGCACGAATCAGCCTCCCAAGGAAAGACAGCAGCCCCACAACTAGGCTGCCAGTCCAAGGCTACCCAACCATCTGGGTGCCTTCTGAGCTTCAGGCTCAGGACTCTTGCAGGGCTGATGCACTCAACTCCCTAGAATGGAAAAGTCATCTTCCTCATTCTGTACACTCTTTAGAAAAATTAACTCACCAGCCCATTTAGGGGTACATGCCTATAATCCCAGTGGTTTGGGAGGCTGAGGCAGGAGGATCGAAAGTTCAAAGCCAGCCTCAACAACTTAGCAAGACTCTGCCTCAAAATAAAATATAAAACTGGCTGGGGATGTGGCTCAGTGGTTAAGCACTTCTGGGTTCAATCCCCGGTAACCCTCCTCCAATAAAAAGAAAGAAAATATAACTTTTATCCAGGATGTTCTCTGTGCTGGATGCTGGGACACAATCATGATTCTGCATAGGAATGTTTTTTCCAAACAAAAAAATTCTCATTTGCATTTGCCTGCCTTTGGATTTTTGCAAACTTACTCATTTGCTCTCTCTCTCTACATATGCATATCATGTATGAGTGCATGGTTCATTAGAAGTGCTCATACAGTGACAAGGCCTAATTCTACTTACAGTTATGAACACACACAAAAGTGACCATCCATGTGCTATATAATATGTTATATATGTATCTGGCTCCTCCTAGTCCTCAGGTTCCACATCAAACAACTATGGATGAAAATATTTTTAAATTGTATCTGTAATGAACAGATACAGACTTTTTTCTTGTCATTATTCCTAAACAATATAGTATAAATATTTACATAGTACTTACATTGCATTAGTTATTAGATAGTAGAAGACTGGAGGTGACTTAAAGTATGTGATAAGAGCCTGGCACGCAGTAGTGCATACCCATAATCCCAGGGACTCAGAAGCCAGAGGCAAGTGGATCACAAGTTCAAATCCAGCCTGAGCAATTTAGTGAGACCCTCTCTTAAAATAAATAATTTTAAAAAGGGTTGGGGATATAGTCCAGTGGTAGAGCATCCTTGGTTACAATCCCCAGGACCAACTAAAAAAAAAAAAAAAAAAAAAAAAGATATGGGAGGATATATATATATATATATATATATATATATATATAGAGAGAGAGAGAGAGAGAGAGAGGTTTTATGCAAATACCACACCATTTTACAGAAGGGACCAGAGCATTCCCAGATGTTGATCCCACAGGAGATCCTGGGAACCAATCCCTACAAATACAGAAGGGCAACTGGAGACTAAAAAATGGCAGGAGTTATAAAGGATATGGTACTTCTTTACCTCAATGGGATGGTCAGGCTAATGTGTCCCTCTTTTGAGGAGGAATCCTAATCCGGGGGCACCAGGCACTTCTATTATCACCCTGAGGGCTCTAACCCAGCAGGTCCTGCCCATTAACAAATGATGAGGAGCAAATTAAAATGTTAAAATCTCCAGGTCTCTCAGCAACTCCAGCCATACAGCCCTTCCTCACATACCACGCCCGCCCCCCCACTCCTCCAAGTGCGTCCAGTCCAGTGGGGCGTTCTGAGAGGACAGTGGTAACAGGTGTTCCCGAGAAAACTCCAGGGCATTTTTACTGGCAGCTGGCCAACAGCACCACAGGGTGGGGGCTGAGAGAGATGGATGTGAGGGCAGGGCCTGGGGATGGGGACATGAGACATGCAGCGGCATGGGGAAATGCTTCTAGTGAGGAAACATCCTCAGAGCGGTCCTGTGCTGGGGCCAGCTCCACACCCAATTGTTTCCAAGACATCCTGTTCTAGAAGTTCTCCTACCTGGAGCACTGTCCTGTACAGTTCCCAGCTGAGGGGAGACAGGCACAGGCCCCAGATGTGGCCGCGTGTGCAATGGATTCTGAGTTCCACACTTAACACAGGCTACCTCAGAAGGGGTCTGGCCTCTGTACAACAAGCCCCAGGCTCAGGATCAACCCACTTCTCAGTCCAAGGACAGAACATCATGGGGATACACAATGGGACTCTGGAAATGCTTCAGGGAAGAAGCACATTTTGAATTAAAAAACTAATTTCCAAGACACATTTCTGGTATCATATTGAAGCTGAAATTTACTCTCATTTCTAAGAGTGTTTCCCCCAATATCATGGAGTACACACATTCTTATTTTGCTTAAGTTGAAAAGATGTTTTAAGAGAATATGTAAGTAAGGCAAGGTCACAGACACAGGGCCATCTCTCACCATGCCCCAGGGACGTGTGGTGGGGCTGAGAATCATGATAAGAGTAAACATTCTGTTGGCAACAGATCATAATAACTTTTAAGGCTGATGTTCAAGACCAGTCCACAGAAAGGGGGTAATGAAGTGAGATGATAAATAAAATTAGGAAAACAAAGATTCCTCTAAGCCAAAAGCAAGCAAATAAATACACATTTGGCATGGTCAAGAAGTCTTGCAGCTCATGTGGGGATCTTCCAAAGTGGACTGCTCTATGGTGGGTGTCAGCGAAGGATGCCAGCACCTTGTGTTTTTTTGGAGCAGATTCACGTTCTCATCTGAACAGATTCCTAAAGGCACATTCATAGGCTGGCACTTTACTCTGACCTTCGTAAACCCATCCCTGCTGTTTACTTTTAAATATACTTAGAAGTAGTTCTTTTTTCACGTTCTTTGTCTGGGCTGGAGAGTGGTGCAACATTTGCTAATTCACATGCCAGTTACTTGGGGGTCACCGTTGAACAGGTTGCATGCTCTAGCACAAAAGGGAAAGCGGACTCTATCACAGGCATGTAAACAGACAATACATTCCTGTACACACTGACAAATCATGTATACCTAAATAAGCATGTGCATTCAAAGCAATCAAGGGCCTCCATAAATATCACACATATCCACATTCAGTACATGCTTTATCCCCATTATAATTATTCTCATTAAAAGTTGATAAAAATTCAAAAGAAGAGAGAGTTGAGTACAGGAAGAAAAGGGAAAGACTGGTGGAAGCATTTTATAATCTGTCAATCTTTAAAGGATGATAACTCTGTTTTTTTAAGCAAAAGTAAAGAATTGCCTGGAAATATTCTCTATCTTCCTCTGTCTTCTCTCCTTCCATCTTAGTCTCTGGGTCTCTCTCTCTCTCTCTCAAGATATTCTTGGATCTTCCTTTTCTTCCTCTTTCTGGCAAACATCATCCATTTTTGCCCTTTGAAACCTACCAAATTCAAGGGGTTCAAATAGCACTAACCCAAACCATGTCCCCTCTCTTGAGCTAGTGATGAAATCCTTCCACATTCTCCGTCAGCCCATGAACATGCAGACGAACCGAAGCACATCTTCCAGGCCTTCTCAAAGCCTCCGACGCATAGTAGAGATGACCTGATTAGAAGCCAGGTCCCAAAATGACCCAAGTCTACTCTCCAGAACAATAGCCCACAAAATAAAAATAGCAAAATATAAAAGGTACTCTCTTGAAGTGGCTGAACATTAACTGTTAATCGTTTTCACGGAAGCCAAAAGTCCTCAAAAGCATTCAAAATAGCACTCAAAAAACTGTTGCGGGACAAGAATGTTCCAGAATTATACAGGAGTAATGGCGTACAACATTATGAATGTGCTAAATGCCAATTAAGTGTTCACTTTCAAGTGGCTAATTTTATCTCAACTAAAAATAACTATTTTGGAATAGTTTGGAAGCTGAGATATATCAGAAACTAAGATGTCTCTCATCAAATGTTTCATTACGGTTTTGTGTTTTTCAGTTACCTGAAAATATAATAGTAAAGTATCAAATAAGAAACAACAGAATAATTTACATCTTATGGTTCATAATTTCCTCAATTTTACCTATATGAAGACAGATTAAATGAGTCCTTTACTCAAATTCTTATGAATGTTTTTATTTTTAAGAACAGCATTTCCTTTTGGGGCTCACATCTAGAACTTTAAGTAGTTAAGAGAACTGTCCCCCAGCACACATGTTTCTGGGGTACACTGGTTGGGCTGGTAGTGCGTTCAACAGACAGATACCCTGAAAGCTCATGCTGGAGGGTCCCAGGTGAAAGACCTGATGGATCCCTGCCCTTGGGAAGCCTAACGTGTCATATCAGACAGGAAAGAAGCCTCTCAGGACCTTGGACACACAGACACCAGCCCCAGGTGACTTCCCACTGCCACCCCCAGTACACGTACCCTACCCTTCCCAAGAACACAACCTTTTTTTTTTTTTCAATATCCTGCCAACACTTTAATTAATAAAAATGTTAATTTACATGAGCTCACACTTTAATTCCTGCCAGTGAAGTAACTCAAATTGTGTTTGTGTGTTTGATTTGAATGCCATTCCTAATTTATCTTTTTAAATATACCATTTCTAAAATTATGTTTTCAACTGAATAGTTCAAAACAGGACATTTTTAAACAAGCTTGAAATATCAGAAAATATGCAAGAGTGGAGCAATTTCAGAATAACCTGAAATTATTATTAAGATATGAGAACACAACCTCTTTAGTCACAACATACTCCTGGAAGAATTAAGCCACATCTGAATTCATCTTGAAATATTAATTATGTGAGTCAGTACTCAAATGCCCATCACTTTCCTGGAGTAGATGATGTCATTTAAAGACAAGCACTTGAGGCAGACCCAGGGTATGAGGGGCCTCTGATTAGGAAGAGCAGGTTTCCCAGACTCTTACCCACCGAGGGAGAAGCTCCAGGGAGCTTCTCTGTCCCCAACTCTGTTCTTTTCTATGGTCTGAATGTGCCCCTCAAATTTTGTGGGTTGGAAACAATCCTGCTATAATAGTGCTGAGAAGCGGGACCTCTAAGAGATGGTTAGATCATGGGGTCTCTACCCTCACAAATGGATGAATGCTGTGATCTCATAAGTGGGTTCCTAAAGGTAGAGCTCTATATCTTCCATCTCCCCTCTCTTTTTCTCTCTCTTTCCCTTCCTCCCTCCCTGCATTTCATGCCTTCTGCCATATCATGACCCAGTGAAAAGTCCCTCACCAGAAGTGGCTCCTCCATCTAGGATTTCCTGGATTCTTTAACTGTGAGATAAATAAATATCTGTTTATTATATATTACCCAGTCTGTAGTATTGTTATAGCAGCAGAACACAGACTTAAACATCCTATGCTACTGTCAACACTATGGCCATCACAGATTTTCCATAGCTTAAGGCATCACCTTTCCCTTTGCTACTTATGTGGTTAATATGATTTAATGCAGACTGTTTCCTGAATGTCCGTCAGGTCTGAGCAGGTACCCGAGCTGCATGTTTTGTCAGCTCTTCACAGGAACCAGGTTTAGTGGGAATTGCTCACTCTGTTGGACAGAAGATGATACCAAAGCTCAGAGAAGGCCTGAGATCTGACTGAGATCATTTTGTTAAGAACTATCAGAGCCAAGAGGTGTGTGTATCTGGCATTTGACCAGGGAGAGATGGCCACCAGGACAGAAACCACCGGACACCACCTTGCCTGGACCACCCTGGCTTCCCTGTCTGCTGGAAGGACAATCTGGTGCCTGGAGGTAGTTTCTAAGAGTAGCATGCTTTGATGACAGAGCCTGCCAGCTTGGAGATGGGACTGAAATTCTGACACTGACAAGCTGTCAAAATATTTAGATGCTAGAGTGCAAAGATCTATTTAGCAATGTTAGGCTTTGTTCTTTACCAACAGTTAGCTTATAACTTAACAGAAAAAAAAAAGGTGGTACGATTTCTACTGTTCTGGATAATAGAGAAGCTCGAGGCAAGGGGAGAGTTGATTTGGAGCAGTTGCCAAATACTGTGGTTAAAATACCCCTGCACTGGCAGATCTCAGGCTGCTCAGGAGATGTCAACTGGCTCACAAAGTCCCTGGCACTCTAAAGTTGGCTTTCAGTCCTAGCAGGTGCCGGCAAGCCCTGGTTTGGGTACTCATCCCCCTTCCTTTCTGTTCTTCATATCATTCAGTAAAGCCTTCTTTCATTCACCTAGCTATTAATAAATCTAAAGGATGCTTTGGTTGCTTTCATTTGTATCTCTGGATTGTTTATGGTAGGGCTGCTTGTTTCTGGGAAGGCCGGGTGGGGTATGCCTGTGACAGGGAACAGGTCCACGCTGGCTCCAAGGACAACTGGCACTAAAGCCTTATGGCTAACTTGTGTACCCAGGGAACTCAGAAAGACACAGAGGAGCATGTGAAGCCTGGATGCAGGTGACAGCTACATTCAGAGTCACCCTGAGTGTCAGACTGGGTCTCAGCGTCCTGTCCTGAGAGAGACTCTGTTCAGTCTTCCACAACCATCTTGGTGAGCTCTGTTCTTCCAAGAACTGTGCTAGGTCGTACCCCAAGTTTGATATTTGATCACCTTTGATATCTAATTAAGGTCTTTGTCCCTTACCTTTCACCTCTAAACCCCTGGTTTTCCTTTGGCAGAAATCCTGTGAGTCCAGTTCAGCAAAAAGCCCCCTACCCTTGAAGTCTCAAGGTGGAAGTAACTTTCCATCAGCCCTGACCCTGCCACTCTCTTCCTTGGCTGTAAACCCCCAGTTACCTTTGCTGCCTTTGGAGCTGAGCTTCACAACTGCGGCTGCAATAGTCCTGAATAAAATGTGTCCTTATCACCTCGAACTACTGTTCAGCTCTGTTTCATTTTGACACCTGTTCTTGCTAGTTGCCTGGAAAATGATCTCACGCATCTGGACTCATGTTAAATTGGTACTAAATGATATTTTATGTACTAAGATGTAGGAGGGAATTTTATGTAGACAGCATTATGGTAACTGCATATGAACAAACCAGAAGCCAGAACATAATTCAGACAATGATGGTAACAGCAACAAAATCAATCATCAAGCCTAAAGCCATCCTATTAAAGCAGTTGGTCACACCAAATAAATATCCAATACTCAGACATCTTCTCATGTGTTATGAAACCACTTTGGTCTACACTACATGACTGACTGCCCACTCACACCACCACTCTGCATCCTGGAGGTTTGGCACCGACCTCACATTTATGGACATCATACCACTGCCTTCTAAGGCCTGTAAAGAAGATGCTCATCTGGCCAAACTTCCTCAGGCTTGGGTCCTACCCCCACTCCCCTGCAGATCCCTGGTCACCAGCATGTCCTGGGCTGATTCTGCCACAGAGCTGCACCAGCGTGTCCTGCACTCTGCATCTGCTACCTCACCATCCCAAATACCCCCTCCACCTGCCTTTAACTCCTAGTTAACTCTACTCCTCCTCTTAAGTCTCTCTGACTTCCTAACAAGATCCACTGACCTATCTTTCAGTCCTCCCTGGGGCTGGGCCCTATCCTGGGATCATGGGATCCCACTGCTGCTTTGCCAGTTGCACTTCCGTAGGGCAGGGCTGCGCCTCCCTGGGCTCCTGCTGGCCCAGCAGAGCACCAGGAAAGAAGTGCTCAGTATGCAGAGTAGACAACAGTGAGGTGTATTCAACACCAAGGATTTCTTTCACATTTTAACTTTTTGATTATAGAAAACTCCAAACAAAACAGAAGTAGGCAAAATGGCCCAGCCTCCCTGTGGACTTCACCCAGCTTCCATTCTTGGCAACTCACTGCCAGCTCTGCCTCAATTACACTCACCAGGTATTTTTAAAATTTTGAAATCGCTGTAGATTCACAGGCAGCTGTAAGCCATTACGCAGAGAATACTCTGTACTCTTAATTCAGATTCCCCCAACACTAGCACCCTGTAAAATTATACTTGGATGATAATGTTAATTTAGTGGAGACACAGAACGTTCCAGCAAAACAAGGACACCTTCTGCTACCCTTTCAGTTACCCTCATTTTCCTTCTTCCCTTTCCCTGCTTAACTCTGACTAAAAATTAATCTGTTCTCCATTTCTATAATTTTGCTATGTAAAAAAAAAAAAGGTAATATAAATGAAATCATGCCCTGTATAAGCTTTTGGTAATGGCTCTTCTCACTCAGCCTAACTCTCCAGAGAGCTATCCAGGTGGATGTGTGTCAGTAATTCCTTCCTTTTTATAGCTGAGCAGAATTCCATGGTAGCAATGTACAACCTCTTTAATCACTCACCTGTTGAAGAATATCTAGGTTGTTTCAGCATTTTGGCTATTTAGAATAAAGCTACTGTGAATATTTGTAAACAGGTTTTTGTGTGAACATAAGTCTATTTCTCTGGGATAATTAACCAGGAATGCAATCAGTGGGTCATATGGTAGGTGACCCTTTAGTTTTTGTTTTTTATTAGGAAACTGCCTAACTGTTCTCCAAAATGACTGCAAGGTTTAACGTCCCCACCAACAGCATCTGAGGGATTGTTTCTGTACACCCTCATTAGCAACTGCTCCTGTCATTATTTTTCATTTTAGCTGTTCAGATAGGAGGGTAGAGATGACTCATTGTGGCTTTAATTTGTATTCCTCACTGGGTGTAGTTGTGGTGGCACATGCCTGTAACTCCAGCTGATCGGAAAGCTAAAGCAGGAGGGCTGCAAGTTCAAGGCCAGCCTTAGCAATTTAGTGAGGACCTAAGCAACTTAGCCAGACCCTGACTGAAAACATAAAAAAGGGCTGGAGATGTGAAACCAGAGCCCCTAGGTTCAATCCCCAGTGTCAAAAAAAAAAAAAAAAAAAAAAATTGTATTCTTCTAATAGGTAAAGATGCTGAACATCTTTTCACGTGCTCAGTTGCTATCCATGCATCTTGTTACTTGATGTGTCTCTTCATGTCTTTTGTCTACTTGTATTATTTATTTTTTTCCTGTTGAGTGTTGAGAGCTCTTTATATATTCTAGATGTTACACCTTTCTTGGACAGATGGTTTGAAAATATTTCCTCCCAGTTCATAGTTTATCTTTTGATCCTCTTTATAGCCTCTTACCATTAGCAAAAAGTTTTCAATTGTAGTGAAGTCTAATTTATCAGTTTTTCCTTTTATGGCTCATGCTTTTGATTCAGAGTCTCGTTTTTTAAAAATCTACTTTTTTTCTAATAAAAGGGTTATAGTTTTACATTTTTTGCATTTAAATACAAAATCCTTTAAAAAAAAAATTCTTAGCTGTCGATGGACACAATACCTTTATTTTCTTTATTTAGTTTTTTATGTGATGCTGGGGATTGAACCCCGTGCATCAGGCAAGCTAGGCAGACGTTCTACCACTGAGTCACAACCCTAAGATCCATTTAAAGTTAATTTTAGCATAAGTTGATATTCTGGTTGAGGTTCATTGCCACATCTATGGGTGTTCAATTGCCCTAGCACCATTTGTTGTAAGGTCGTCTTTGTTCCAACAACTTGCCTTTGCTCCTCTGTCAAAATCAGGTGGGCATCTAAGTTGGTTCCATATTTTAGGTATGGTAAATTAAGCTGTTATAAACATTGATGTGGCTGTATCACTGTAGTATGTTAATTTTAAGTCCTTTGGGTATAAACCGAGGAGTGGAAATACAACAAATTAGAACAAATAAAAAAAAAAAAAAATCAGGTGGGCAGTCTACCGTCATGTATAACTAATTAGAATAAATTTTTAAAAATTAAAAAAAAATCAGGTGGGCATATTTGTGTACGTCTCTCTAAGGGTTCTCTATCCTGTTCCACTGATCTATGTGTCTGTGCCTTCACCAACAACATACTTGACCAGTATAGCAATTTAAGTCTTGAAATTAGGAAAGTCCTTCCTTCCCATTTATTCTTTTTCAAAATTGTTTTGGCTACTCTAGTTCCTATCAATTTTTTCTTTCTCTCCCTTATTTTCTCTATTGTTTCTCCTTTCAATGTCATTCATTTCTGCTTGATTTAAATATCTCCTTCTTTGAGTTTACTCTCCTCTGCTTTTTCTAGGCATTAGAAATAAGAGTTTGAACTATTCATTTCAGATTCTAGTTTCCAATGTATATATGTACTACTATAAATTTTTCTCCCTGCACTGCTTTGGCTGTGTCCCATAAATTTTTATGCTTCATGTTCATTTTCATTCAATTCAACATGTTTTTAGATTTTCCCTTGAAAAAGACTTCCTCTTTGACTCATGGAATATTCATAAGGATGTTAGTTCATTTTCAAGTGTTTATTAAAAATGTGTTTGAAATATTCTAATGTTTGCCTGATCTCAAAATATTTATTTGTTCAGAAATGTTAATCAAGTCATAATTTAAAATGTATATTTTAGAATTGAGTCAGGTAACGAATTAATCAAGATTTGTTTTTTCTTTTTACATTGGGTTTGGGTTGTATCTGTAATATTTGCAGTATTTTTCTGTTTTTAAATATTTTCTTTCCTAATTTTGAATTTATAATTTTCATTTGTTTCTATAAGAAACACAAATTATTAAAAAATACAAAACTGTAAAAAAGAAAAAAAGGATTTTCATGTTACTTTCATTCCTGATTTCTGGATTGAATTCCATCTAGTTAAAGAATATGCTCTGCATGGTTTCAATTCTTTTTACCCTGTTGCAGTTTGATTTATGGTCTAGACTATACTCTACCTTGAGTCCCTTGACCCAACATTCCTGGCTAATCAGCATATTCCTCCTTACCGTTTAGGTTTTTTAATATTTGTTTTATATATTGTCTGGGATTTTTAGCCATACTTAATGGAAAGAATAGGAAAAAGTAAGTCTAATCCACACTTCAGGAAACACAGCCTCACGCCCATGATATTTTAAAACAAAGTCACATGCTGCACAGTAACATTTTAGTCAATAATAAACTGGGAATACAATGGTGACCCTAAGATTATATTGACTAGCAATGTCATAGTCCTCTTAGTTTGTGTAAATACACTCTATGGCGTTCACGCAACAACTAAATTGCCTAAGACACATTCCTCAGAAGATTTTTTTCACCATTAAGTGATGTAAGACTGCAATTTCATTCATATGCACATCAGTATTTAGATGCAAATGATATATGACCAGGCATTATTGAAGACATACAACAGATACTACATGAAGACCACACAGTGGTGAGGAACAGCTGGTTTTATGGAGGTTCATAGAGTTCACCAAGTATCTGAGTCACAATCATCCTTGACTCAAATTTTGCCATGTACTCTTTCAGTCATGACATCTGTTAGTGGCTGAATGGTCAAGCTGAATGGTCTAGATTCAGGCTTTGCCACTAAGTAGTTGTATGGCTCAGACAATTTACTCAATTCCTCTGTATCAGTTTCCTCATCTATAAAATGGGAACAACAGTGGTTGTCTCATACCATGACTACAAAGTTAAAGAAAATCATCCTGCAAAGAACAGAGGGAGGATAAGCCCTATGAGCTCCTGTTATTATTACTAAGCTTCAGTGGAGTCCAACGACCTCTGCTAAACTTTGCAGACTGGGTGGTAGCCTCAGGCAAGCTCAGGGGCTCAAGGAGCAAAGCATCGATTAAGCCAATATTATGTTTCTCTGTACTGCTTGGGAACTAATGTGAAGTCAACCTTTCTTGGAAACATTTGAGTCAAAAATTCAGAAGATTAATCATTCTTATGGTGTCTGCTTTTATATTTAAAAGGAAAGCCCAACTTCTTCCCTGTGACTATTTACATAGGATGCACGGGCTGCAATGAAATCCACCACATGGTGTGCAGGGCCCCATCCTGCCCACATGAGGAGACACGTCTGCCCATCAATCAAGTTGGTATATATCTGTCAGCTTTGAGGCACTTTCCTATTTCTTAGGCCTTTCTTGAGTTTAGTGGAGACTCAGTTCTCTATTAATGCTCAACAGAATCATCCCAGAGGACTGCATCACGAGCTGCTAGTGAACTTGAAAGCTTTTTCTAATATCTTCTTTCCTCAAGCTCAGGACTCGCCTGCCACTGCTCATCATCTATGCATTTTGAATGAACCTGGTCTTGGTGCTGCAGGAAATAAAGGAATTTCAGGCCAGAGAGCTGGCTTATAGTTAAAATTCACGATATAAGTTCAAATTAGGATTCAAGTGTGGTTGACTTGATGAGGAGGAGGCAGCTGTGTGGGGTGGAAGAGAATGTTTCTCCCTTGACCTCTACCTAAATTATAAACACAAAGAAGGGCATGAGTGTAGCCTTATATGTGTAAGTCCAATGCACGAAAGCTCATTTAAACACCCATGCTCCCCTGGATGTAGTGCTCATATAATGAAGCAGAAATGCAGCAATGCAATGCTGTGTACACTTTTTCTTACATTACATCTCAGTCTGCCTGCTGAGAAATATGGATAGTTTAATTGCTATACACTGTGGATAACAGAAGCACTGCCCCTTTATTAAATTAACCACAGACTTGGTTTCCTCTGGACAAAGAGAGTAAGAAGAACCAGCTATCATTGTTGCAGCTGCTCCTTGGCATGAGGCTAGAATTAAATATAAATTAATTGTATCTCATTCACAAGTAATGTGCTTAATAACCATAAATAAGGTCCCTCGCTTACCCTCACCAGGGTAGAAAGCTGCATAAACAATCCAAAATCACAGAGAGGGATGATTTTTAAATGTACATGGGATTCTAGGTGACAATGTCTCTCCTACCTGCCTGAGTTTGCCCCATCCTGGGCTCCCAAAGCACCTAGACTATGTCCACCTGGAAAGAGCGCTGAGGAGCCACCCTTAATGCCTGCCCCACTGATGGCTCCTCCATGGGCCAGCTGTGCAGATGAACACAACAGAGAATACTGAAGGTCTCCCAGGGAGACCCAGGAGAAAGGGTCAAGCATTGGCCAGCAGGAGCAGCCATGGCAGGTGTGCAAGGACAGGTAGCAGGGGCAATGGCATCTAGAGATGTCCCTGCAGGAGAATGCAGGTAAAGACTTTCCTCTCTGCTAGGACCAGCTTTCTCAGGAAAGAGAGATGGCATTCTAGCTGCTTCTTTCTGAATCCATACTGGCCAGTAAAGCCAGCAACCATTAAGATTAAAGCACCTATGTATGCTAAACTACCAATGGGCCCCCCTACCTTGCCATAAACATATGGCTCAGTGGAGGATGGAAGTGTTGAACAGGAACACTCCTGCAGGATGCCAGGAAGCAATCTGGTGTTGTATTGTTGCCACACCCAAGAGTGCATTGACAGCCACAGACCAAGATCTTCCCTGGCAAGACCCCTCCTGACCCAAGCTTTTTAGATTTGAACTCAATGACAATCCCTCTACTCAGGAGTTGTCTTAGTGGAAATAGCACTCATAAAAGTGGTAGCAGAGACGCCTCATTCTCCAAACACCCAAAGCAGGAAGAATTCTTACCACGTCCTCCTTTGTGCAGACTGGTCGGGCTGCTTGTCTGGGGCTCAGGAGGGCTGAATGGAGGGTAGCGTGGAGATGTTTTCACTGGAAAAGAGAGAGCAGCAGGGGCACATCACTTTCCTCCTTGTGGTGGCAAGATACACCCAGCTAATTTGCTTCTTTCTTACCATATGGTGTTTCTGGAGACACGGGAAATGCTGGGGTTGAACATGCAGACTCCTTGCTATTTAAAATCCTACCATCGATCATGTCGAGGTCTGGGGGATATACGGTGATCATCGTCTGAAATTGACACGGGGAGAATATAAGAATGGGGAGTCAGGAGAAAGTCCTCTGTGCACAGCTGCAGCCCTCCACAATGGCTGGTGGACCTGAGCCCTCATCTGAGAGGGGAGACAAAGAGAAGGAAACCAGCATCCCCCCTGCAGCCATGGAAACAGGGAAAAGCTTTCATGTTCAACAGGAAAAACATGATCAAGTATCTTATGGTCAACCATTTTACTACAGTATTATACGATGGCTAGAAGAAGCTGACCGAGTCTGCAATAGCAAGGGGAAAAGTGCACTGTAGTGCTGACTAAAAGTTAATCCTTAACTACGGTACATCCACAGATACGTAAAACGACACAGCAAGCTAAGTGCATAGCACAGAAAAAAGGCTGGGAAGAAATATTCCAAATATTAACATGGGTTTTATTTGTGAATTAAGACTACAAATGACCTTTTCCTCCTGAATATTCTGTAGGTTCCAACTTTTTTCAACTTGAGAAGAAATAAAGAGGGTCATCATTTGAGTAGGCTGACCTGTCCTACTCCGATTCTGATCAGAAGCCTCAACTACGCCTTCCAGATGAGGCAGGAGACTCTCTTGTTTGTAGACTCTCTTGGGGACATGTTCCCAAAGGTCCTAGATAGAGCATTCAGGGCCCCATGTGGTGGCCTAGAAGTCTGCATTTGCTACTGACTGCTGTCCACACATGGAGTCCAGCCAAGGTCAGGCCTGTTCTGTCTTGAGCCATCTCAACCCACCTACAGGCTTCACACCTGTGGCCACTCTATGCATCAGAATTCAGAGGTTCAGGCTACCTGTGTGAGGCAGCCCACTCGAAGTCACCTCTGGGCGCAGCAGAATCCCCACTCAGGCTGTCTGACCACACACCTGTGCACCCAATCAAACCACCTGCTTGTAGGTAAGGAATGGTGAGTGTGAGATGGAAGAGAAGGTGGGTGCAGGAGGTTTATGTAGTTGTGTTCAGAGGCTAAGCACAGGTGTCATCCTGAGCCCTAGAACAGAAAGTCGGTAGGAAGGAACTAGATGAGGAGGAGGCCTAGCACGTACCTCTTTGATGTCTGCTGGAGAGGGAAATGGCTCTAGGCTTGTGGCTGAGTCCATGCCGGCCTTTCCCCATCCACACTTGGAGAAGGAGAGCTGGCCCCCAGCATCATTATCATACTGTCCAAGGCTCCGTTTCCGGAGTCTTCCGCCCAGGGGATCATCACTGATGGGGCCTGTGAGGAGTGAGACAAGTGGGTTATAGGGGGCTTCTGTCACAGCGAAGCACAGAGACCCTTGATTAAAACCTGATTTTAAAACTCTTCTTTGCTGTTTAGCATTGCTCTAGGCAGACACCAGGGCTGATGCAGACAGTTTGAAAACCCAGGGGCATCCTAGGACTCTCAGTTAGGTAAGCCAGGCAGCAGCCCCTGAAGCACCCAGTGCATAGAAGCCAGCGTACTCTTTTCAGAAGAGCCGGTGAGCGGGGAAGCATTAGGACTCACCCAGCAGTGCTGGGACAGACACAGCTGAGCTCAGAGGGAACCTGCCAGATGTTGTTGCCCTGGGTGCCTCAGACCAAGAGCTCTGACAACCACATATCTGTGACGACTCCAGGCAGAGCTTGGCCTGCAGGACGTAGCTTGATTCATCGCAATGAGAAATTCTGGAGGGGAATATACCCTAATCCTAGCACCAAACATAAACATGCACTTTCTACATGTCCACACCAGAAATACAGCATTTATTCCACAGATACCCATGGTCCTTGCTCTTGATCAAATCTGATTCTGCTTATGTTGGGGCTAATAGGATGGGGTCTAGAATCTGTTTCTTTAAAAAAATATATATCTTCCTGGGGATTCTTATAATTGAGCAATCTGTACTGTTGCCTCCTTTCAAGGTTTCTCAGTGTCATTTCTTCTCTTTTTTTTCCCCCTCCTGTAATTGGAGTTGAACCCAGGTACTCTTCACCACTGAGCTACATCCCTAAATCTCCCTTTTTATTTATTTTAAGACAGGCTCTTCTTAAAGTTGCTGAGGTAGGCCTCGAACTTGCAATCCTTCTAACTCAGTCTCCTGAGTCAGTGGTGTCACAGGTGTGTGGCACCATGCCTGGTTTCTCAGTTTCATTTCTGAGGATAGATACAGGAGTAACCACCTATTCCCGGTAGGTGTGGACAAGGATCAAGTCTTACTCAGCTCCAGAATTCATTCATGCTGAGATGCCCTAAGGCCTTGGTGTGTTTATTAAATTGGTGAGCCCAGAGAGGGATGAGGAGGTGGGGGGTGAACTGGTGACCCTGTTTCCCAGGTTAGGAGCCTGCACAGAGAAGTGCTTACTCCTCACATGAACCTAGAAGAGTCCACAGTGGTTGGCCAAAGATCTCCCTGCTCTACCCTCTCTTGCATAGTGGCACGTGTGTGTGTGTGTGTGTGTGTGTGTGTGTGTGTGTGTGTCTGTGTGTGTGTGTGTGTGGTGCTAAGAATTGAACCCAAGACCTTGTGCATGCTAGGCAAGTACTCTACCAACTGAGTTATATCCCCAGCCCCGACACTGGCTTCTTTATAGGTTTAAGTACTACTATTTTTTTTTCCGATTGTAAAATTAATGTACATCATTGCAGACAATTTGGAAAATACATAAAAACACTTGGAAGCAGATCAAGCTCCCTGGAACCTCAGAGACTAGTGAACAGTCCCACATCTCAAGGAGATACATGACTTGTTCATTTTTTTTCCACTCTGAGACTTGGCTCATGAGTGCTCCCAGAGAAAGTAATTCAATTGTTTCAGTCCATAAACTACACCCTTCGCATTAACATGAAATCACCCACGTGTGAAGCAGACAATGCTTCCTGTCCCCGCCTCAGGCTCACTGTTAGCACCACTCACTGCCCCTCTGCTCGCCTGCCCTCTCAAGGGCTGCCCTGAGTCTGGAGGAACCACCAGAGGTTACCTCGCCACACCTTCTCTGGCTTCAAGTTACTAGCAGGACCTTGGGGGTCAGAGGGCTGCATTGGAACCTCATGTATCCCTCTGCAATCTGCTGCCTTCCCATTAGTCCCTCACCTCTTTCCCTTCACTGCTAACCTTACATTATATGTGTCAAAAATGAGTTCTACACCAAGAATGCAAATAATCCAATCGACAAATGGGCTAAGGAAATGAATAGACACTTCACAGAAGAAGATCTACAAGTAATCAACAAACATATGGAAAAATGTTCAACATCTCTAGTAATAAGAGAAATGCAAATCAAAACCACCCTAAGATTCCATCTCACCCCAATTAGAATGGCGATTATCAAGAATACAAGCAACAACAGGTGTTGGCGAGGATGTGGGGAGAAAGGTACACTCATACATTGCTGGTGGGGCTGCAAATTAGTGCAGCCACTCTGGAAAGCAGTGTGGAGACTCCTTAGAAAACTTGGAATGGAACCACCATTTGACCCAGCTATCCCATTCCTTGGCCTATACCCAAAGGACTTAAAATCAGCATATTACAGAGATACAGCCACATCAATGTTCATAGCTGCTCAGTTCACAATAGCCAGATTGTGGAACCAACCTAGATGTCCTTCAATTGATGAATGGATAAAGAAACTGTGGTATATATATACAATGGAATATTACTCAGCCATAACGAATGATAAAATTATGGCATTTGCAGGCAAATGGATGAAATTGGAGAATATCATGCTAAGTGAGATAAGCCAATCTCAAAAAACCAAAGGACGAATGATATCGCTAATAAGTGGATGAGGACACATAATGGGGGGTGGGAGGGGTTAGTGTTAGGGTTAGAGTTAGGGTTAGGGAGGGGGGCAAGAATGGAGGAAGGAAGGAGTGTATAGAGGGAAAAGAGGGGTGGGAGGGGTGGGAGGGAAGGAAAAAAATAACAGAATGAATCAACCAACATTACCCTATGTAAATTTATGATTACACAAATGGTATGCCTTTACTCCATGTACAAACAGAGAAACAACACGTATCCCATTTGTTTACAATAAAAAAAAAAAAGAAACTGTGGTATATATACACAATGGAGTACTACTCAGCCATAAAGAAGAATAAAATTATGGCATTTGCTGGTAAATAGATGGAGTTGGAGAATATCATGCTAAGTGAAGTAAGCCAAGTCCAAAAAACCAAAGGTCAAATGTTTTCTCTGACAAGTGGATGATGATCCATAACAGGGGTGGGGTGAGGGGAATAAGAGAAGAATGGAGGAACTTTGAATTGTATAGAGGGAAATGCAGTGGGAGGGTTGGGGGAAGGAAAGATAGTGGACTGAGACAGACAGTGTTACCCTATGTATATGTATGATTACATTAATGGTGTGAATCTACATTGTGTACAGATATAGAAATGAAAAGTTGTACCCCATTTGTGTACAATGAATCAAAATGCAGTCTGAAAAAATAAAAAATTTAAAAACAAAAAAAAAACAACAACAACAACAAAAAATGAGTTCAGGGCTCCAGCAGAGAACTGACTCTGACCCTGGAAGACTGGCCATTTGAGCAAAGAAATACTTAATGAGTTGATGATAAAATAGTTGAAAACCACTCTCAGAATTGTAGCAGAACATCCACATCATGACTGGTCACAACTACACTTATTTCTTCTTTTTGGTAAGAAATCAAATCTAGGGAAAGAAAAGGTTTCATGAGACAGAGTGCTGGATGCTCTATAGTATGACTAACTGTCACCTCCAGGAACTGGGCTGACACAGAGACGAAGGGGCTGTGCCTGATCAAGGGAGCCTCTGCAAGGTTTCCCCTCTCCCAAAGTTCTCCTTTGAAGAACAACCAAGAAAAAATAGTGACAAAACCCAAGCTCCTGCATGGAAACCTTTGCAGACAAAGGGCTGCTTCCAGAACCCTGGGCTGGGAAACCTACACCTGCTGGGCCCACCTGACTCTCTCTTCCCCCTTGCCTGCCAGGTACCCAGGTGATGTAGAGAGCTGCACCTGCCTCCCTTCTGGTTTCCAGCCAGGGAACAGGAAACCTTACCCTGCTCTGGTGGTTACGAAGGTCTTAAGTGCTCAGCACAGATTCTAGAGACTATTTTGGACCTCACAGAACACAAACCATGGTGACTGGTAACTCCATCCATAAGTACTATTTTAGGGACTCTCCATGCATCTGGGTTCCGCAGGAAGGGAGAGACAGGCTGCAGCTTTGAGTTTACAGAAAGGTTTGCCCTCCCTTGTCAGTTGCATGCTTTCTCTATTATCAGCTATGGCTACATGATTGCATGCCACCCACCTCCCTAGCCAGTCCCTTCCTGAGCATTCAGCAGTCATCACGCAGGACTCCCTCCCTCCAGACACTGGATACTACACACTCAGGATCCACCTGACCACAAGCTATTCAACAGGACACATGTCCCTGGGAGTTCCCCTTCATTGCCACTCCAAAACACAAGCACACTTCCTCATGTGAGTGGTTTCACTGTAATTTGTGGGTAAGGCAGGGATCAAGGCAGAGCATGGCCCAGTCAATAGCCATGCAAGTGTCACTGCAGACCCTGCCAAGATAGGAGCTGAGACCATGGTGATAAGGCAAGGCTGTGACCTGGGTTACATATGGGAAAGAAGCAGCATGAACAGGTGTGGGAGCAGGATATAGACAGCTTTGGCCCCAGGCCTGTCCAGGCTTTGGAGCATCTCAAGCAAGGCCACCGTGTCAATTTTCCCAACAGGGAAAGGAAGTCTCAGGTTCCCTGTCTGGGGACATTGGGATGCCTGGTACAAAGGGGCTGCATTACTTACAGAGTCCTGAGGTTGGAGATCCAGATCAGGAGTGTCAGGTACTGTGCTAAGAACTTACATGCGGGACTGAATTCAGCCTAGCCTGGAGGTCTGCACTGTCATCAATTTATCACTAAGCATATGGAAATGTGGGAGGGGGCGTTCTCAGATCACTTAGCTAGAAAATTATATTTTAAGGAAAAAAACCCGTAAAGCCTCATGACAATTCTACACCTCCCTCCAAATGCAGTGAGCTCCCAAATATTCATCAAGTGTACAACACCCACTCAGGCATCACTCAGGAGCACCTGTTTTCCTTGAATTCTGCTATTCACATGTTACTGTGAACATCTGATCTTTCTGAGCACAAAGCAGATCTGGGGCCCTTAGACTTAGATCTGGGGTAGAAGAGGGAAGGACAGGAGGGAGGAGAGCTAAGTGCCTAGGAGTTGATAACCATGTGGCCCTGGCTGACACTTCACATCACCAATTCCCCTCCACTGCAGGGTCACCTTGTTTGCTCAGTGTTGATGAAAGCAAGCCACCATGCACAGCGGAAGGCAGCTCATGGGTGACACATGACTGCTGACTGTCCTCTACTTTTACAGCAGGGTCACAAATTCTGGTCCTACCAGAACCAAAGGAGGGAATTTCTCCAGCCTCAACAAGACATGGGTCCGATCTCCAGGTGACTGGGACACATGCCTGAGTTGAAACCACAAATATAGCACTGTGGTTCTTGAAGGCAGCTGTCCATTAGTGTCACACTAAAATCCCACAGCTCGGGCTTTACCCCTTCTCTAGGAAGTTAGGGCCTCCAGGGGTAGGACCTCATGGTCAGCATTTTATAAAATTCCCAGTGTTTCTAACTGGCAACCAAACCATAGAAGGTCTCTATAGATTCACACCAGAATTATTAGGGAGCCTTTAAAACAGTTCTGACACCCAGGGCCCCTGCCTGGCCAATTCACTCTGCCACCCGCTGGAGCCAGAGGCAGACCACCTCTGGCAATTTGGGCATCTGCATTCTTCTTTTTTTTTTTTGGCATCTGCATTCTTGAAAGCTCCCTGGGCAATTCTAGCTTGCAGCCAGGGAAGCAAACCCCTGCTCTAAAGAATGAATGGAATCTCCTGTCTCAGCAAAGGTTCAGTATATAACACACTATTAAAAAAATAGAGTTTCAATGTTCTTATTAAGTGCATGCACACACAGGTACACAGACAGAAGGATGTGAGGAGACAGATATGTTAATTTGCTTGACCTCAGTAATCATTTCACGGTGTGTAGATACGTGTATTAAAGATTTGTGTTGAAGATCTTAAATACATACAATAACTAATAACTAAGAAAAAAGAAAAGATGGAAACTTATGGCATCCTAGAACATGGTCTGTTTTAAAACATGACCTTCCTTTTCTATCTGGGCCACTGGAAGGTAAAGCCCGGTGAGCTGCTGATTTATCTTTAGAGGATCAAATAAAAACCAAGTCTGGCATCACAGAGGCATGCACAGTAGGGTCTGAAAACTCTTGGATTTCTAGATGCAAAAACCAAGAGAGAACAAAGGCTGCTTCCTGACTAGTTTGAGACCTCCTGATTTTAGCTCCTTCAAATAAACATGCATCTTCTAGAGAGTAAAGGAGAAAGGACTGGTATAACAAGGAAAGTTCAAACACTATTCTTAAATGCTCCCAGAAGTGGCTCCAAGAGTTCTGCCCTTGCAAACTGCAATAGGAATTGGTTCTCAGCCTCCTTCACCTGAAGGGTGTATTATACAAGAGCAGGGTGACATACAGGTCTCCACAGTATAACCAGCTAGAAAATTACTGGACTGAGTGGTAAGTGACATATTAAGACAGATGGTGAAAAGAGCTTTCCCCATGCAGGGCAGTCTCCCTCTGCAACGATCCTTCTGGATTTCTAACCCTGGTCCTGAGAGGATGCGCGCGTGGGCGTGGGGGTGGGGGACTCAAGGTGCAACAAAGGAAGGAGAAGGGGAAATCTTTTTTTTTTTTTTTCCAGATTTTGAAACTGAAGATGCTTTCCACTGGGAAACAGAAGTGATAGGTTGAATAGCATCATTTCTTCCAAAAATAAATATTTAAAAGGGAAATGTTCCCAAACTCAGGAAGCATGCCCTAATCCCACGAGAAATATCAGTAAGGCTCCTGTGTTTAATAAGACAAATGTAACTCAGAGCACAGGGGTAAAGAGCTGCAGCCCTAACCTAAAGACCTCACTAAGAGGGTTTTAGTACTGCATTTCAATTCCTTTCTGTCCGTTTGAATTTACCTTCCCCGCCACCCACCCGAATCTTGTGATCTCACTGTCTTCATAACCCTCCTTAGGAGGGTGCACCAGAGTTGGTTTCAGGGCACAGGAGTGGGGGTGAGGGTGGTACTGGAGGTAGTCCCAGTAGTTCATAGACTGTGAGCATCAGTGGCTCATGTGACTTCTGTTAGAAGCCACGGGAGCCAGGAGTGGCTCCCAGTTCTCTACCCACGAGAGCAACTGGGGGTGCATGGAGGGGAGGCACACCCTTCATCCAAGGCCCTGGCTCCTTGGTGTGAGGCAAAATCAAGCCATGACACAGAGAACATGTGGTATGATCTGAAATGAGACCATGTTACTCTGTCACCAAGCCTATGGAATTGGCATAACCTCTCCATCATGATGGAGAGAGGATATTATCACTGTCATCATGAGATTCAATAAACTGGCAGTTCTCCCTGAGTGAAGGAGGCCGTCCTCCCAGGGCAAGGGCCCCTTACAGGATCAAACAGACCAGCATGTTTCCGCCACACAGAAGGTGGAGCTTCTAGAGATCAGCTGTCCACAGTGGAGGCCTAGCATGTTCCAAAGTGACTTTGAAACATCTGAGAGGCAGCTCTTCAACAAGTTCATCACAGCTACACCACGACCCAGCAACTCCATTCCCAGAGATATGAACCAAAGAACTATAAACAGGTGTTCAAAAAGGTACTGTGTGCCTGTGTTCACAGTAGCACTATTCCCAAGAGCCAAAAGGCAGACAAAACCCAAATGCCCATTAACAGACAGAGGGGTAAACTGTGGTCTATCTGTATCATGGAAATTTTTTCAGCCATGAATAGGGATGAATCTCTGATAGACACAGATGAGCCTTGAAAACATTATGCCAAGTTAAAGAAGCCACAAAGAAGGACCACATGGCCCTCACTGAATTTATGTGAGAAGTCCAGAACTGGTTAATTCACAGAGACAGAAAGTGGATTAGTTGTGGCCAGGGTTTGTGGATGAAGAGGTGCAGATAGAGTGGGATTGCTAATGGTTAAGAGGTCTCCATTTAGGGAGATGGAAAATATTCTGGAACTAGACAGTGGTGATGGTCATACAATAGTGTGGATGTGCTTAATGGGTATTTTGCCATAATAAAAAATATAGAATAAAATAAACCTGAAGAGTGATTTTTTGCTTTCTAGGGTGAGTCAGCTCAAAGGTTTTCAGTTTACAATGCATATTATTTTATTATAAATTACTTTTTCATTTGTCCTTTAACTTTAGTATTAGGGTGTTAGATTTACTTTTTAATGTGAGGCAGAGTAGTTTATATTAACTATGATTTTCATTTCAGGAGAGTAAAGATGGTTTCATAAGACATTTGATATAGAAACAGAACTTTGGGTGTGACAGGTTGAGAGCCACTGCTGTAGCCAACCTGGGCATCCCAAGTAGGACATGTCCTGGAAGCCACGTCCTATAGGCCTTATAGACCTCTCCTGCACTTCTCTGTCTTGCCCCTGACCATTCAGGGGTTTCCTCCCAGCACTTGTCAAGGTAACAGCATACAGCACCCAAATCTGCCTGCTCCTCAAGGAGGGTCCTTGGGGTAAACAGAAATAATTAATTAACTCTCAAATATCATACTTGTATGATATTTGTATGCAATAAAAAAAGTACAGTTATAACTCCACATATAAGGGTTCCACCATGGACTCCATCAACTTCTGCTGGGAATATCTGAAAAACATTGCATCTATTCTGAAAATGTTGACTCTTTTCTTATCATTATTCCTTCAGCAATACAGAATGGCAACTATGCACACCATTTGAGATGTCAGAAGCAATCTCAAGGTCACTTAAAGTACACAGAAAAGACTGAGCAGGTTATCATGAGAATACTACACCATTTTACAAAGGACTTGAGCATCTGCTGGGGTCCTGCAAGTCATCGCCCATGGACCCTTAGATATGACTGCAGCTGCACACTGGTTTCCCAGCACAGACAGTGTATTTCTCATTCTAAAACATTTTTCAAAATTGAAAATGCACAGAGCTCTCTGTAGCACAATTGACTCCATTATTAAATATGCACTCATATACGTATAGCCTGTCAATATTCAAGTTCTAAAATATCAGGTTCGAAGATCAGAGAAGATAGTGTGACCAATTCTAACCTCCAGGCAGGAAATGCTTCTTCAAACTCTTATGGCACTAAACATGCCATCCCCCTCAAACACATCCAGGAAGCTCATTAATAAAGGGAAAAAAAAAAAAAAAGCCTTTTTTTTTTTTTACTGCTGCATTTTTTTTTAATTTTTATTTTTTTATTGTAAACAAATGGGATACATGTTGTTTCTCTGTTTGTCCATGGCATAAAGACACACCATTTGTGTAATCATAAATTTACATAGGGTAATGTTGTTTGATTCATTCTGTTATTTTTTCCCTTCCCCCCACCCCTCCCACCCCTCCTTTCCCTCTATACACTCCTTCCTTCCTCCATTCTTGCCCCCCTCCCTAACCCTAACTCTAACCCTAACACTAACCCCTCCCACCCCCCATTATGTGTCCTCATCCACTTATTAGCGATATCATTCGTCCTTTGGTTTTTTGAGATTGGCTTATCTCACTTAGCATGATGTTCTCCCATTTCATCCATTTGCCTGCAAATGCCATAATTTTATCATTCTTTATGGCTGAGTAATATTCCATTATATATATATATATATATATATATATATATATATATATATATATACCACAGTTTCTTTATCCATTCATCAATTGAAGGACATCTAGGTTGGTTCCACAATCTGGCTATTGTGAACTGAGCAGCTATGAACATTGATGTGGCTATATCTCTGTAATATGCTGATTTTAAGTCCTTTGGGTATAGGCCAAGGAGTTGGATAGCTGGGTCAAATGGTGGTTCCATTCCAAGTTTTCTAAGGAGTCTCCACACTGCTTTCCAGAGTGGCTGCACTAATTTGCAGCCCCACCAGCAATGTATGAGTGTACCTTTTTCCCCACATCCTCGCCAACACCTATTGCTGCTTGTATTCTTGATAATCGCCATTCTAATTGGGGTGAGATGGAATCTTAGGGTGGTTTTGATTTGCATTTCTCTTATTACTAGAGATCTTGAACATTTTTCCATATGTTTGTTGATTGCTTGTAGATCTTCTTCTGTGAAGTGTCTGTTCATTTCCTTAGCCCATTAGTCGATTGGATTATTTGCATTCTTGGTGTAGAGTTTTTTGAGTTCTTTATAGATTCTGGAGATTAGTGCTCTATCTGAAGTATGATTGGCAAAGATTTTCTCCCACTCTGTAGGCTCTTTCTTCGCATTGCTGATAGTTTCCTTTGCTGAGAGAAAGCTTAAAAAAAGCCTGTTTTACCCATGGTAGCAAATACAGAGCAAGGTCCTTCATGGAAACAGGTCAGTGACCTTGGCTGTCGCTCATTCAATCAAATCAATGCATCCAGTGACATTCATCAGAAGATGAGCAGGCAAGACCATAGTCCTGCCCTATCCAGGACCCCGTGGCTTGCCCTCTGGGAAAAAGCCAAGCTGGGTTTTGTGGTAGAGTCTGTCTGCCTCTCCGGCCTCATTCCCTGACGCCCCTACCTGATAGTGGAGGTTCAGCAGTGACCCCACCACACCATTCATCCCACCCCACCTTGTCTCTGCCTCTCCTCCAGCATCTGCCTGGCCTGGATCCCTTCACTCAGCCGCGCTTGCAAGGCTCCCACGGTGTGCCCCCCCCCACATTCTTTGACTTGTTCAGTGGTGGCAGTGACACCCCAGTGTTAGTGCCATGGGACTGTGTGCCATTGTCCTCTTCCACGTGTCTGTTGGCCTCTCATCCCTTCTCTGAGCACTCCTCTAGCACTTACACTTTGTGCCTTCGTTCGACTTCAATCATAACCAAAGAGTAATTGGAACCTGGTACCTTTTGTGGCTCTAAACTGTCTCCTGTGTAAACAGGGATCTGATTTGTGCTAATGAAGCAGACGCCCATGTCTGAGGAATGTTGAAAACACCAGCAGGAAGGCCCAGGCGTATCTGCAAGAATATGTGCCTGCCAGGTTCCCGTCAGCGTAGGGCTGAGGTTGATGTAACATGAATCAAATATTCTGACAACATGAAGCAAGAAGCCCTCCAGGTATGGAAAAAAAACAGCTGGCTTTTGCTATCCGTGGAATCGTAAATTTCACAGGTTGAGTCACAGCTCTTGTTACTCAGGTATCATCGATTGAAATCTCCCCCATTTGAAGGATGTGATCCAAGAAACCCACCCACATGCAGGCTGGAGTGAGGCTGGGAGCGTGGTGGGGTGCAGAGGAGGGGTCACAGTAGCAGCATCCAGGGGGCTTCTCACTGAAGCACAGCCAGGGCAAGAGAGCAGTAAAATACCCCCAAATCCAATTCCCTACACTTTTCAAGGGAATACAATACTGCACTCAGTAGCACAACCTGTCACCAAGGTTGATGCCTCACCTCTGCACAGCCCCTCTCCTCTCTTGTCCTGTGGGCAGGGATGGGTACCCTATACTGTCCCAAGACAGTGTTCACATCAGTGCCCACGCAGAAGAACAACTTAGGTCCCAGGGCAGGGATTGAGGGTGCACCTGCATTGCCATCTGTCCCATGGCTCTCTACTTATAAACATTTATCAAGTTCTTACTACATGCCAGGAAGCAATTCACAAGTCATGGGCATTGCCCCTGAGATGTTTTCTGGCTGGTGGAAAAATGTTTGAGTGTAGCAGAAAAAAAAGCACCACCAGAGGATGCAGAGCCAGTCATATGGAAGTCCTGGTGGGCATGAAAGAGCCTGGAACAGGAAGGCACTCAGAGTGGAGGCCCTTACTACCATCACCACCACCGTCATTGTGTTAGTCAGCTTTGTGTCACTATAACAAATACTTGGCATGTTACCTTACAGAGACAAAAGGTTTATTTTGGTCCACAGTTTCAGCTTATGAGCAGTGGCCCTGTTGTTTTGGTCCTGCGAGAGGGTGCAATAGAGTAAAACCAGCACCTCCTGGCTAGACAGGAAAAAGAGAGGAAGAAGAAAATACAAGGACCCACTACCCTCTTAAAGGGCACACTCCCCAATGACTTACAGATGTCCCATTTGGCCCCACTTCTTAAAGGTTTCACCACATCCCTGTAGCATCTTTCTGGGAGCAAGTATTTATCATGTGGACCTTTGGGGACACTTAAAATCCAAACTGTTGCAATCATCATCACCATCTTCAAAACACTCCCCCCACCACCACCACCACTACTATGACCATATCCACCATCATCATTATAATCACCATTACCATCATCATACCCATCACCATATCACCACCATTACAATCAGCAACAGTAGCCACAGCAGCACATTATTGCTGTGCCAGTATGAAAGAGACATTTTTCAGGAAATGTTCAGTTTCCACATATAATTTTCATCTCAGAAATTACCAGACCCATGGTGGAAATGCTGCTGCCTGCAGAGCTGGTGTTATGTCAAGTTGCACAGTTCTGCAGAACATGCAATGGTCCACAGGAGCACTGGGCAAAGCTATTCCCAACTCCCTACTACAACTAGAAGTCTTTCTTGCTTTCAGGACACCATTTGCAGAGTGTAAAGAATTTTACTAACTTTAGGATGCTGTCTCAGTGTCAAGCTTTAACCTATGGCCAGAATTAAGACAGATATGTGGTAGCTTGCATCCAGGGCTGGGATAGAAGGCTTGCCAGGGAGGAGGGGCACATGGAGAAGATACAATGCCTGGGGAATTTTTACAGTTTTCACTGTGTGTGTGAGTCTAAGGTGGGCTGTGATCAGGAGCTGCTGCAATGTCAATGGGGCTTGGTCTCATAGACAATGATGTAGGAATGAGGGATTGTACTAGTCTGGACACATGACTCTTTTTACTCTTGCTGGTCCCTTCCTATTCAGCATAGTGGAACTGAGAAACACATATTAGGGACCACAGCAAGCAATCTTTGCCTCTCTGCTGACAGAGGGAATGAGCACAGACAAAGCCCCCTGAACACTTTCGAAGTGCAGGTTTTTCAGCATCCCAATCTTCTGAAGATGTTCCAGGGACTCAAAATCAGCTGGTTAACCACCATACTTTAATAGAGTTTCCCTGCTAGTATCCAGGAATCTTCATTTTCTGTTGGTCATCAATATAGCCTTTTGCAATTAAGAAATATAAATGAATGTACTGAAGTATCAACATCAAGAAGTTTCTAGTATTCTCCCTACCTGCCAAGGAGGAAAGGAACATTCCCTTCCCAGTTGGACTGGAAACAGACATAAGCATTCTTTTGATGGAATTTCTATCAAGAAGAGATATCCTCAAATGAGATCCAAAAGCCAGCTGCACAGGGTGTTTGGAGGCCACCAGTACCTTCCAGGCCTTTTTATTTTATGTCACAAGGCTTCCTCCAACTCCCAGCAAAGTGCTTACTTAAAACAGGAAGATTGTGCCCAAAGAGAGAGCCAGCTGGAGGAACAGTATGCAAAAGCTCTGCCCCGGTCCCAGGACTGAGTAACACTTCAAGGTCCATGAATCCTGCTTAGGAAAAAGCAGCTCATTTGCAACAAAATTCCTACAAGAAGGTCACTTTCAAATTTCTGGAAGATCTCAATGGTCCCTATTCAGTTTGCATATATCTAATCTTCTGAAATCTCTATAGTGCTAAAGACACAAAAAAGATTGAGCAATGGCCCAAGATGCCTATTGAACATGAATAAATTTAACAAATATTTTAAAACTGCATGATCACTAATCAAGCACTGAATTTTACTAGTCTACTGAAATAGCAGTCCTTTAATTTCAAAATTATAATTATTTTAAAAATAAAGTTAAAAAGGATTTAAAATTAAAATCATAATGCCAGCTATTAAAGTAATAAGTTTATTGAGTAATTTAAAAACAGCCAATTGAAGGAGAAAGGAAGTGGCCTTCTTAAATCCCAGGCTTTACACTTGTTTTGTTACAACAGGAACAGGAATTCCAAAGGACTGAATTCAGTCCACCAGAAAACAGTAACCTCATGAGGCCATTGCACAGGACCCTGAGCCTTAAAGACCCTTTCACATGCACAGATGCCTGCAGCCTCTTCCAAATTTCAGTTGATATTTTCATCCCAGAGATAAGATTTGTAATTCCAATTTTTCCAAGTAATTTCTTTTCAGAAGTTCTGTTAAGATACAATGTGCCATAATGCAGATTTTGTTCCCACTAAAACCTTTTTTCAAACCCAGAACTTCTTGAATGTATTGCATTAAATGAGCTAATAAATCTAAACGCTTCAACTTGGACCAAGTCCTTGGTCACTGCTACTACCTGAACTGTGGTTGTTACATGGCTGTATTGTAGAGTCTGACAACCTAATTGGGGGAGGCTCTTCCAGCTCCTTCTACCTTCCAGAGGTGATGTGCATGGTGCAAGTTACTCAGACCAGCCCACCCTTGCTCACTGGTGATTCCAGTACATGATAGGTGATGTGAACTGGCATTTCCACCCGCTTCCATCACCAAACACTGGGGTAGGGTTTCCTTTTCATAGATGATATAAGACACTCTGTCCCTTACCACTGAAGTCACAGAGTCAACTGGTAGCAATACTCATCACAGAAGCTGGGGTCATGTCTACAAAGTATGTATTTCTGCCTTGAATGGCCCAGACCTGAGTTAGATTGCAATCCTCACTTGTCTGCTTCCAAAGAGGGAACAGACTGAGTTCACCTGACCTGTGCAAACCTGAGAGGATCATGTAGTCAAATGATACAGTAGCAAATGTGAAAGTAACTCAGGGATTGGCCCCTCTAACCAGGGTCCATGAGAAGATGAAAAGGGCCACCACACCAAGACACCAGACGTATGCCCAAAGGCACAGAGGTTTCCCTCATTGGTATTAGATGTACTAAGGTGAAACTCACAGTCTCATTTAAGGGTGCCAACAAAGAAATGGAGACAGGAGGGAGGAAATGGTAAGTATTCCTTTCTTCCATTACCTTTCTTACCTTTACTTGGAGAGGCAGTACCTCTAAGGAGTCAGCTGACTCTAGACCCAGACACACCCAAAGGTGACCACACAAGAGTCCCTAGCACCACATGGGTGCATGCTCTTAAGCCCAAGTTTGTCCTACAGGTCTTGGTTTCTCCTCCTGATAACACTCAGCATCCCAATCTTCTGAAGATGTTCCAGGGACTCAAAATCAGTTGGTTATCCACCATACTTTAAAAGTTTCCCTGCTAGTATCTAGGAATTTTTGTTTTCTGTTGGTCATCAATATAGCCTTTTGCAATTAAGAAATATGTGACCTAGGACCAAACTCAGTTTCCCTGATAACACTCAGTTTCCCTCTTACCTGCCACCTGCTGCAACCGCTCAGTGGCCCCCAGGATAGATCCCCATCAATCTGCCCAGTCTCTTTCAGGAATGGTTCTGTGCAGAACTTCTACAACAAACCTTTTCTCTGTGGCCTTTGTTCTCCAAGGCCTCACTCAGGATGCCCCAGCTTAATCCCTGTGCCCTTCTGCCTGCTGAGCCTCTACCCACAGCCAACTCTCTGGGTCTTCTTGGCCTTTATACCTCCCTAATACAGGGAGCATTTGATATATCCCACAACAATGATACAGTTAGCAGATGTCTCCTCTGCACCCCTGCACAGAGATCACTCTAACTACTACCAGCCTTGGCTCTTCCTGGGTCTTGAAGCTGGGTAAGAAGGTCCTGCCCTAGATCCCAAAGTGCCCTGCTCCAAGGGGAAAGGGCTCCCACAGTTCCTGCCTCCCTGCAGCTAGCTGACTCCGACATGCTTCAGGGAGTATGCACAGGTAGCCTCTCTTTGCCTGGTCTCTTTGCCTTGGTCCCAGGCTGCATTCTCAACTCCCAAGTTCCTGAGCCTGCTTCCTCTGAGCCCTTTCTGGGATCCCTCCCCACTTTCAACCTTCTACTCCACATGCATACTCCTTTACACCTCCAGACACACCTATCCATCACAGGAACCTCTGGTGAATCCCAGTCTTGAAGTCTCTCTACACAGAGTATGGTCAACTCAGATGTATGTTTGTAATCAAGACATTTTACATTTCTGACTAATGCAACTTGTTTCCACAAGGTTGCTACATGTGTCCAACTATTTCTCTTTCATTCCCCAACCTTCAGATCCATTGATGTGCCTGGCACTCTTCCAGAACAATCCAGGTTACTATCAAATATTCTCCATGTTGGCGGGGGGAACATGAAGGCCAAGGGGTTCCATAGGGTTGGCTATACTCACCTTAGCCTTGGATGAGGCTCAATAGAAAGAAGAGCACAGGGGTGAACCTATAATTCGTAGATGGGGTAAATACGCTTCCTTCATTAACCTACCAACATTCTTGGAGTGAGAAAGGTTTCACTGTTAAGCACGTGGTGCAGATGTGAGAACTGAGGCTTGGAGAAGCTACATACTGGCCCACAGCTCTTAGGAGGCAGAGGGGAATCTGCATCAGGCAGTTTGGCTGCAGCTCCAGCAGATACAACCAGCAAATGTGAAATGAAGTCACAGTCAGCCCTCCTCAACCATTTGGGTCTGATCCCTGCCCTGCACTGGCTCTAATGGCAGCATTCTAATGGCACCTTTCAAATACGTGTACCAAAGGTCTATGGTGGCACAGTAGTATTTTGGTCCTAGGTCACAATTCTGTAACACTAGAAACTACGAAAGGAATGTCCCCCACTACAAATTTTGGCCAAAACTAGCCACCCAGTTGGCTTATCTCTCATCATATGTCAATCAATGTGCAATGGAATGCTGACTTACCTTGCCGCCCAGTGTTCCTACTGGGGCCCTCGGCTGGGTCAGGCAGCCTGCTGCTGGCCCGGAGCCCACCTCCCATGCCGTCTGGACACGTGGGGCCATTGGCCAGGCTGTTCAAGGTGTTAATGTGAGTGGGGTAGGGCTCAAAGGTGGGGTCCAGTTCCAAGATCAGCCTGTTGAGTTGCTCAATAGACTGGTCTATGTCCAGGGTGGGAGAGCCTGGGGAGGGGCCCGCATTCAGGTCCAGGCTGGTCCCATTCACAACCTTGTCTTCTGGAAACCTGGGCTGGAATACTTTGCTGGGACAGGGTTGCTGTGTGTCAGGGGGATTCGGCCCATTGCCAATGCCTCTCTGGACGGCCACTCTGCTACTGGTTCCACGGGTTGGGGTGACCGGAAGCCGGGGCTGTGTCTGGTTAAGGCTGGAACTGTCTGCTGCACCCTGGCTGCCTAGCCTGGCCTCCCCATCGGGGGCAAAGCTGTACTGATGAGCGGCCACCATCTGCTGCTGACGAACCCAGGTCTGGGTGGAATAGCTGCTTGGCCCATAAGCCTGCGTAGGGGTGGGCACAGAGGGTTTCCTCAGTGGAGGCTGTGGCTGCTTAGGCTCTCGGCTTCCAAACGTCCGCTCGCGTTCATAGAGGGCATCCACACCAAGGCCCAGGTCAGGAGCAAGGGTACCATGCGGATCTTCACCAACATTGCTACCAAAGCCATCAGACAGAAGGGAGTTCTGGCTGCTCTTGTGACAGGTGAAGGGACCCAGGTGGGTTGACTGTGGTCCTTCAGAGGAGGAGAGAGTGCCCAGACTGTCCACGCTGTGCAGGTCATGGTGGGGCATCTCATCATCCAGAATATCTGTTTCCCGGTCCTTCAGGGTGGTATCTCCATTCACATGGACTTGGGCAGGCACCACATGGCGTGTCCCGCTATATTTGCTGCGAGCATCAGTCATGTCCTTGAGGGAGCTCCCGGAATCTTCTAAGCCAAAACCGCTGAGCAGCTGGTCCAACTCAGCCTTCTCCTGGGGACTCAGGCCCCTCCGAACTCCTGGGGCTGAGCGCTCCTCGGTCTTATCAGTCCTGGCCGAAGCAGTGGAATGGCCTGAGTCACTGCTGACGGACAAGGTGTGGTCACTGTGGTCTGGGCTGCTGGCAGTTGGCACAGCCTGCGGGCTGCCAGGGATGCCAGGATCTGAGGAGCTCTTCTTCCTCACCTTGGCATAGAGGCTGCCGTCAACAGGGCCCTGCGTGTGCAGCACTGCAGAGGAAAGCAGGGGACAGGTTGTGAGCCAGGGAGGAAGGGAAGCTTCGCCTCTCACAGTAGGCACACGTACTTGTCTGAACAGATAAATGAATTCTCAATACACAGCACGGACAACAACCAGGGACAAACACTCCTCTGTGGTCCCAAAGTTCCACAGATCCTCTGCAGAGTGAATGCCAATGAACCTTCAGATGCTAGAATCACTTTCACCTTTCTAGGCAAAACGAATTGTCCTTCTATGAAGCTAAGGGAATCTTCATCCTTTGAAATTACTTTGCCTGGAGGACTCATGACTAATGTCATTATTATTTGGAAAGTGGACCCCACTCAGCTCATAAGTTCCCAAGAACTGACTAAGCATCTAAGACAGGAGAACTTCTGTTCATAATCTACTAGCTAAGTGCCGAGTAACAAACCCTCATTAAGTCGACTATTTCATCAACAAACCTGCTGTCCTCTCAACATTCTGGAATCTGCTAAAATCTAAACATGCAACCCAATGAAAAGGGAACGTGCAGGAATGGATCCTACACGTTCTTAACATCTTTGGGCCACGTAGGTGCCTGATGATTTTGTTATACATATCATTCCACACAACGACCCCCATACATGGAATGTCAGGAAAACAGAAATCAGGCCTGTGGTTCATGCTGGAAGAGCTGAACCCTCTGCTGCTGTTATTAATCAGGGAATTGGCAGCAACATACAGAGACTCCCAAGCCACAATCTGCTGACTGGCAGCGGTTCATCGCCTTGGCCACACATGGTGCGTCACAGCAAGAGCCTCCTAAAATAAGCTGGAGTCTGTAGTCAGCACATCTCACCCCGCAGGCCTCCACCACCCTCCTTCAGTTTCTCAACTGTGAAATTGCAGGCATTCCACAACAGGGGAGCTACAGATGGCAGAAACCCAAGTTGTCTGGGCACCTGGAATTTGAGACTTGAGCCACCACTGCCTGGCAGCTACTGTGACCCTTCAGCCACTCTGAGGGACCTGCCTTCAGCATGCCCTTAGGCTTATAGCCCTCAGGCTCTAGGTTGGACATATGAGCAAGGTCAGCGGTTGATGGTTGGGAAGACAAGGCAGGACATGGTCTGGAGAGGTATTAGGATGCCATGCCAAGAGCTCACAGAGCCCCAAGAACACACAACCCTGCGTTTCCTTCTTCTGTGGCACTCAAGGGACAGTGTGCAGAGAAGAGGGGCATAAGATGGAGAATACAGGGGTATAGTTTAGATTGGAAGGTCTGATCCTCATCTTAAAGTAGAGCTTGGGAGAGGGAGGATCTGGGGGCAAAAATGAAACACAAAATGGCTGTAAATGAACAAAGACTTGAAGACAGAGCACCTGTTGACATAAGCATATACTGTATTGGGTCATGGGATTAATTTAAGATAAGGACATTAATGACAGATGCTATTGACTGAGCACCTGTTACGGAGCAGACCCATTACACACTTTCTGTAAGGTCTCACAGTATGACCTAACAAGTGAACTTTATTTATTTATCTAGAATGAATTAAGGCTTGAAGATATTAACTTGCCCAAGATCAAGCAGCTGTCAGGAGGCAGAGGGGGAACCTAGAACCCAGGCTCTGAAGCCTGAGGGCTCCTGCAGCCCCACACTGCCTACCTCTGGGGAGAGTGCCAGAAGGACACACACCCTCGAGATTCCCAGTGGCCCTGCCTATGAGGAGTCATATGGCCCTGCCCAGGGACCAGTAAGTGACTCTGGCAGAGCCTGAAACACCTGCTGCACCCAGTTCTATGCAAACCAGACAAAGGGACGCCTGGAAAGAGGCCCAAAATAGAAGCCATGTGCAAATGTCACCTCCAAAGGTTCAAATGTGCACAGTGTAATCTATTTATTGAATCACTAAGGCTGTGTAGTGAATGGCCCCTGGAGAAAGCTCTGGCACCAGACAGACCTTTCAAGTCCTGGCTCCCCATAGACCTGCCCTCAGGGTTTTACCAATTGGGGTGTTCACCTGACCTTCAACTTCCCAGCTGTAAAATGGGGGGGTGGGGGGTGGAGGGTTCCACGTGAAGGCTGACCTGAGAATGAAATGACAGTGCACATAGATGAGCATCTTTAAAGCTCAGAGTAAACACCAGTTTAATTTGATTTCACTCCAGGGTGCTCTGTTGCTAGGAAAACTTAACAACAGAGGACCTGGTAAATGGGTTCTTCCTCCTGGTCCAGTGTGAGGTAGAGAAGAGGAGAGAACATTGATAAGTGGTTTCTGCTCTATAAGAACCTCAGAGACTCCTACTGTAGCAGTGGGCACTAGATGCTTGTTGGACTAGTCAGTCCCCTGGACCAGGACGGCAGCCAGAGCACAGACCACTGAGCCACACAGCCACAGGGTTCAAACCAGGCTGCTCACTACAGAACAGATTTCATGCTGCTATGATTCTACGTTTATGGCTTCCATAAAGTCATAAATACGACCTTTCCCTAACACTCAATTAACTGGCATGATGTTTTGTTTTGTATTGTTTTTTTTAAAAGGAACTCAAGAATAAGTTGTAAAAATTTCTTCTAATTTAAACTGGGATGCAGCTAAAATGTGCCTGTTAATCATTCTGAGGTAGGATCAGTTGGCTAATCCCTTACTAAGAACAGCACATAAACAAGGACCTATAAAATGATAAAAAGCAGGATATTCCCTTGGCTGAGAGGTCATGAATAATTTTATTATTGGCATTTTTCTAGCAGTAGAAATCTTAAAATAATAGATACATTAAAAAGATCATTTCCATGTACTAGATCCCGGCCAGGTGCAGTTGTGAGCCTTAGGGAAAAACCAGGTCTCATCAATATGACAGCCCAGGCAGAATATTGACAGCCCAGGCAGAATACTGACAGCCCAGGAAGAATATTGGGATTTTCCTAGAGGCCAGCAGTCATTGGACAAAGTGGAGCCATCGAGCCCCATGCAGGGACAAAGACCACACTGGGCATTCATAAACTTCCTATTCAACACATATATAACTTTCAACATCAGAAAATGCCCTACAAATGTTAAATCTGCAGGACAAGAAAATCATAGTGATACAATCTCAAGACTGGAACTGCCTGAGCCTCTGAATCACTGTGAAGGAACACAGACCTTTCTAAAGGGAGGGAACTGCAAGAGGCTCTCCCAGAGCTTCACAAACACCCCCCTGTACCCTAAAGCCTCAGGGGGAAGGACAGAGAGGGGCCCTAGCGTTCACTGTTCCCGTCCTGTTTTCTGGTAAAGGGCTAGTGCTCTGCCAGAGGAAGGACCTGAACTTCTGTTTGGGACAAAGGAAACACTTAAGTTACTCTTCAATCCTTCAAGATGGAATCCCAATTTGTCATTTGTATGTTCCTGATCATGAATTTAGGATGTTTGAGCCCCTGGTTCTTCACTAATGAAATGGAATAATTATTTCTATCTTTCAATGAGGATATAAGAACTGGAGAATAGGTATCTACAAAGTATCCTGCTCGTAGGACCCTAAGAAGGGTACCCATGATTACAATTGGACAGTCTTTTCACAGTGGACAAGGCTCAATGTCCCCTCACTGGACACATTCCCTCACTGCCAGCATTGCAGCTCCCAGACCACTGAGACACAAACCTGCCCCTGGGCCTTTGCTCTTGCTGCTCTGCCTCCAGGGCTCCCACACATCCTCAGCATGCTCCTCCCTGCCATTCATTCTTCCTGGGATTTTACCTATGGCACACACCCTCATCCACCTCATCACACACAGAACTGAAAGAGAAGTTCCCTGAGGCAGAGTTTCCTCTGTTTTGCTCCCTCTGGGACCTCAGCATGAGAGAACCATCCTGGCACCCGGTGGACATTGAGTAATAGAGAAACTGAATGTTCTGGCTTGTTCTCACATGACAAAACCTGGAAAGGTGTTTTAGAAATGAACTCAGCTGCCTTTGCAGGGTTGGGGCGGGGAACCAACAAATCCAAAAAACCCCAAACAACCAAAACTAAACACACAACAATGAGGGCCTAAAGGTGGAGGTGCCCTCAGCCCTGGGTTACCTATAGCACCAGGTCTCACTCTCTCTGGGCCTCCAAACACTGGCTTCTCAACAGCAAAGCCAGGTTTGGCCATCCTTGTGAGCCAGGATCCAGCCGGCCATGGTTCCTCACTCACCTGGCTGGTCTTCAAATGACACAGAACAAAAGTGGAAAAGTACCAGAAGTCACCCCACCTCAGAGTTTCAAAATTTTAAAGAAAACAAAAAAGTTGCGTGCTCATGGATTAGCGAGCAGGGTGCAGAGATGCCAGGGAGGTGTGAACACTCTGACCAGTGTGCTCACAACCAAGACATGAAGATAAACAAGCCAGAGTCCTGGCAAACAGCAGGTGCACAGCAAAGGGTCACATGCAGTTTGCCATTTCCAGTTCCCTGCTGAGGTGGCTGTTCCTTGTACAAACCCACACAGGGTCCGAGAGCCAGGGCTGGGGACATGTCTCTCCTCTCCCTTACAAATGTCCATCTTCCTGCCTGTGCAGCTAGTGCTGCTAAGTTGTGTGCAGCACTGGGCCCCTCATCTAAACACCGTGGCTGTTGTTTTACTTTCTAAGACCAGTCGTAAAAACTGCAGGATAAGCGAGATATGAAGAGAACAGAGAAGACATGTAACTGAGGGAGTGAGGGTAGGGTCCTCACATGGCCAACCACAGTCCCTCTACCAAAAACCTAACGGGAGTCCATATCCCACTGCTGGAAGCCCCCAGACATCCCGGTTAACCCCTGAAGGACGCCAGTCTTCCCCAGATGGTAGAGGTCTCCTCACAACATAACTCTGATAGGGAAAAGTGACACAGAAAGTCATTTTCTGTATCAAGACCAAAGAAATAAAGTGGCCAATCAAATATACCCACGTGTGTCCCTGGGCTGGGGTTCCTACCTCAGTGGCTTCAAGAGAAGGGACAGTGAACCCCACTCTACCCCACTGTACCCCTTGGGTGAGGGAGGGTATGGGCCTATGATGTTTCTCTCTGTCTCTACAACCCAGAATGCCACAAAAGCTGCCGGTGCTGTGGGGAAGGTGAGGACGGACAGGGGTCCTAGGATATGGAGTCCAGTCACTCATCTGAGCCTTGTGTCTTTTCCTATCAGTCATCCCTTGGCATTGATGAGGATTGGTTCCAGGATCCTGTATGGACACCCAGATCTTCAGAGACTCAAGTTCCTACTGAACATGGCTTAGTACTTGTATATAACCTATGCACATCTTCCCATATGCTTTAAATCATTTCTACAATGTAAATACTATGAAAATGGTTGTTAAACTCTATTGTTTAAGGAATTATGATAAGAAAAAAGGTACATATTCAGTATAGAAGTAATTTATTTTAGAATATTTTTGATCCTCGGTTGGTTGATTCCTTAGAGTCTGAACCTGAGGATGTGGGAGCCAGCCATATTTAAAGTCAGGTTTTAAATTTTTGCTGTGACTCAAAAGGGAGTATGGGCCAGTCTGAACCCACTCTCATTCTGGAGATGAAAAACCTGCTCCCAGAGTCAGGGAAGGGACTTGGCCAGGAACCTACAGAGAGAAGCAGAATAAGAACCTTAACACGTCCCCATCCAGAGTAAACCCTCCCATTTTGTGCCCCCTTTCCCTGTGTGCCGACATCAGCCGGAACCAACCAGGACAAGGGCCGTCATCTCAAAGGTGGTCGTACACTGCCTTGCAACGATTTCCCTGCAGCTAGGATCTTGTTCAAAATCAAACAAACATAAATTTGGCACTGAAAGACCTACTACTGCATGGCACACCACTAAGGTTTACAGTGTGGAAAAGGAACCAGTGTGGAAAAGAAAGGGCAGCAAGGACATCTCGTCTTGCTAGAAAACAACTCTTACAGCCACAGACATCCCCATCACCTCCACCTGCAGGAGACCACTCCCCACCCACCTTTCCTATAAAAGGTGGCTTTTTGGAGGGTAAGTGGTACTCACACAATATTTCAAAAGTAACCAAAATATAACAAAACATCTTTTCCTCTCCTGGCGGAAGACAGACTTACTGACATCTACTCACGGGTGTGTTAAAAATCAGCTAACCAAAGGGAGGGTTGCACCCACACCCCACAGGGACAGACTATTTCTCCAAAAGTGGCTATGGACGGTCCTGTCTCCAGGCTGCCTTCAAATGACTCACTCAGGGCCACCTAGCTGAGTCAACTCATCATATCCAAACAGTGTGACAAGCAGAGGCAGCCATAGGTTCCCCCAGCAAGACCCTGACAGCCACAGCCCTCCCAGGAAGAGCATCTAGGAGGCAGGGGAGACTTCACTCTTGAGAACCATTAGCAGACAGCAGATAGATGGTCTCCATCTCCAAAGACTTCACCTAGCGAAGGCAGCCAGGCTCAAAGGCTCCCACTGTTGGATGCATGTCGGTGACATTCTGGGGAGGGAGAGTCGGGTCACAGATGGGCATAAGGGAAGACTGCAATGGGGTGCAGGGATGGCTCGAGCCATGTGAGGCTTCTGTCTTGATTGAGGTAGAAGCCACAGTGCTGAATGGCTGTCAAACTTAGAAAACTGTCACTCAAGAGAATGAACATACATTACACCTCAATGATAACAATCATCATGAGATCAAGACAGATACCAGACTCCTAATGGGATGGGTCCCATGCTGCTATGGCTCCCTCACTACTCCTTGCCTCCCCTGTTGCCCTTTCTCCTCCCTGTCTTCTCCTTCTTTCTCCTTCTTCCACCTCCTTCCTCAGGAACTTTTCTTCTTCTTCCTACATTCCTGAGACAGCAGAAACACCCTTCTCCTTGGGTTTGCTGACAGGGTCCCTCGTGACTCTCTTGTGGCAGAGTGTTTTACATGTTTTCACTGGAGTGATTTATGTGCACATCTTCACTCCCTTGTAGACTTTCTGGCATACTCTATCTAGACTTGAGTTCCAGCTTGACCATAGCTGTGTGAACTCAGGTGTAATACTCAACTTCTCTGTGCCTCACTCTCCTTGTCTGAAGACAACTAACCTGGAGATAGCTCTCAGGACCACTGTGGATATAAGGAGAACCATGCCAAGGGCAGGGCATGCTTCAGAACTGGGTCAACACTGCACTGAGCACTTTCTCCCTAGCTTGTCGAGTGGAGAATTCCCAGAACTCACTTATGATTCATATCTGTGTCCACTCTGGGCCCAGAAATGGGGGAAACAAAGTGTTCCATACCCGTCCAAGTCCTGAGTCCAAGTAGCTCAGGGGAAGAAATGCTTCTAAACATGAATCTATATGCAGTTATGTTAGCAAAAGATCTATTTCTTATTTGTCAAAAAGCTCCATAAGTCATCATTTCACATGACTCAAATTGTCCCAGGCATCCATTTTTCAAACTGTCTATACACATGGTTTTTGTGGCAGAGCTGCTGGGCTCAAGTCCTATGAAGTGTGTCCAAGTTGCACACTTTTCTAAAAGTACCCTCAGCGACTGGTAACAGCATGGATAAAAGTACAGGAACAGGCTGGTGGGGCAGCCACTGTGTTCACATTTTCTGCCTACAGCCTCATCTGGCTCAAAAAAAGCTAGGGAGGCAATGGGCTCTTCTGCTGACCCTTAGAGGTCATAAGGCTAACAGGCACAGAGACTGGGCCTGCTCCCTGGGGGTAGGCACAAGGTGGCTCAGCAGACCCTGAAGTTGTACCCTGGGATCCCATCAATGTCATCCGACCTCATCTCAGTAGTTAGGAACTGTTTCTTCTGGACTTGCTAAGTCAACTGACAGCTGGGCTGCAGCACCTGCAATGGACCTGCAAACTCTATGACATATGGGTATGACACCACAGGCTGTGGCACAGCCAGTAGGCAATACCAGTGCTGGTGATGAAGGTCCAGGTTTCAGTCCCTGGACAAGGAAAAGTCCATCACCAAGACAAGAGGGCTGAAAACCAGACTGGAGCCCAGAACATAAAACAGTGTTAAGTTAGAAGGGAGTTACTTCTGGAGGTTAATGAACCCTCTTGATCTACAGCTGGGTGGGGAAATGTGGGTAGCTCTGGTCATATCCCAAAGGTACCTCCTCCCTTCAGGCCTGGTGGGAGCTGCAGGTGCCAAAGACCTGCCCTTTACCATCAGAAGATGCTTGTGCCAGGTGGGTTCCATTTTAGGGGAAGTTGGTGTTACCTAGCTGGTCTCACACACATAAATGGCTCACACATGCAAAAACTGCTCTTTTTCCATGTGGACATTTATAATTAGAGCATTTATCAACTCACACTGAAACAAGGTTAGCTTTTATTTTATTACAAAAGGATTCTGCCCCTGTGCTAATTAAAGATTTTCTGAGTTTGTACTGAATCATTTTTAATTCCAGATAAAGTCAAGAGCTAAGAAAAGATGCCTATGCTTGGGCCTTCAAGAATATCAACTCTAATCTACACAATAAGAGACTCTATGGCTTCAATATATTAGAGGGTGGGGTGGAATGTGCCCCTTTCCTCTAATTCTTTTTTTTTTTAATCACTAAGATGGTAATAAACTTCTATTCTGTAGAAAGCAACCTCTATTTCTCTCCCTACTTTTATTTCTCTTCAGAAGTGACTCCCTTCTAAAACATCATCCTCTTGGTGTATCAGCCTTATTGTCCTGAGCCCCAAAATACAAATCGACCCTCTGAGCTTCAAGGCAAGCCATCGAAGGCAGGGAGGACACCTGTAGCTGGTGGCAGCAGCACACCAGGCTGAGATATCCAGGAAGGCGCTGAAAACTCCTTCACTGGCCAGCACCGCTAAGCTTGGCGCCCATGCTTGCTAAAAACCAGGCAGGCTGTAAATTCTTGAGAAATGTAGAGCAGGGGGAAAAAAAAATAATAAAAGCAAAAACTGGAGCAGGGCCCCTCCATGCAGACACGCCCGTCCAGCCACAAGCAGCCTCCCAGGGAGGGAACGTGCCCCATGCCCCACTTCAGCCAGGAGTGGCTCAGGAGCCTGTGGATTCCAGGCACTCTGGTCTCCTGGGTGAGGCTTTGGAATGTGATGATAAAGGGGGACTGGGGGTTCTCCATGGGCTATGACAGGCAGGTCCCAAAGACAGCCCAGGTGCCCCCCCGCTACACACACATCGGTGAGGACCAGGGTAGCTGTACAGGGCAGACCCCTCATGCCCAACACCAGAGGTGGGCAGGCCCTGGAGTTGGCACCTGTCCTGGCAGTCTTCTGACCCCACAGCCCAGCTCCATGGGAACACTTTTAAATGGGAAACACATTCTGACCAAGCAGAGAGAAAAACAGGACATCCATTCAGTCTTATAACCTGAGTCAGTCAGTCAGGGAGTCAACCAGAAAATCCAAACATGCTACATCAGACCACCACTGAGCTCTCCCCCAAAAAGTAGGTGAATTACACTCTTTTAGATTGCAAATAAAGACATTCTTAGACTAGCCCTGAAGGGCATGCAGGGTTAATGCTTCTGTTCTGCTTATTATTACACATTACACGCCAAGATTCCCCCATCTCCAGTCAGCACCACCTCTTGGCACGTTGGCAAGTCTCATAAAGCACACAGCTCAGTTTCAGGCATATAGAGCCTTTCAGAAGGAACACACATGCACACACGTTGCTTACCTTCCTTCCAAACATGCAGTGGCTCTTTCAGTCTGCAACTGTCAGCTGCAGTTTTCCTCAAGGAAAGCCTGCAGCAGCATCCCGGGACTGGGGCGCCCCGCCTCCCTCCCAGGGCCCCCGTGGCCTCCTGCTCCAGCCAGTGAAGAAGGTAAAAAAATCTTGTTGGCCACGCAGGGACTTTGATTCTGCCAAAAAGACCAGTGCAATGTAAACACAAGGGTGGGGTTTGGTGCAATCAGGTTTAGTGAAATTTGAACTGTGGAGGCGGAGGAGGCGGGGAAAAGGACTCCTCCAAAGAGTCCCTCAGACTTCTGCATTCATTACAGAAACTTCTAAAGGGACATCCAGAGCCAGCACTAACGACTGTTTCGGCCTCTCTTTAATTTCTTCAAAATGTCCAGCAGGAAATCTTTGCCAAACCTCCTCCAACTCCTGGGAGCTGTTTCCATCTTTCACGCTCGATGTGGTGGAGACTACATTGCCGATGTTAACTGCACACAGCATATTTTTTGTGGTGTCTGTAGCAGATCCCTTTCAGCTCAGGTCTCATTATATTCACCTTAGGTGAGCCTCAGTCAATGGCTCACCCCTCACTCTGGCTGAACAGTTGGTTACACATGCTCTAAGTGAACAGAACACGCTACTACACACAAGCGAAGTCCACACACATCCTTCAGATTTCCACAGTACATGAGAAGTCCTATAAATGCTACCACTCAATCAGCCTGCAGGGGAGACAGGACACGCCTGGGCTGTAAGTGCAGGCGGAAGGTAACACACGTCTTCAATAAATCACCTGGTTAAAACACCACAGAGGCACACATTTTTTAAAAGATATCAAGATAAACTCAGTTCACCCTTGGGAGAAAGGATCTCTTTTATGATACAACATAATGCACTTCTTGTGCAAGAAGTTCTTTTACATTTGGCATTCTGTAAAAGGTATTGACTAATCCATCTTCCTATCAAGGGAAGCAACTCATTGTTCCCATATCTACAAACATCAGGGTCACCGCAAAAAAGGCAGTGACCAACTTATCAGATCATATTCTCCCTTCAAAGAATACACATCAAAAGAAAAAAAAAAAGATTTGGAACAGATATTTGAATAACTTGATTTGAGGACTAAAATGAACGTCTATGCTTCTCCTGAGGTCTTGCCAAGTTGGACCCAACTCTATGTCCAGCTATGGCTGGGGGACCCAGCCTTCCATAGTCCACACATCTCGAATGTTGAGCTTTGCATCACAAAACTGTCCAAGAAAAACAACAGCTAAGGTATTAATGATGAGTAAGTGAGCAAAAATAGTTGTACCCTGACAAGTGGACTCTTTTGTCCATTTCCAACAGAAGTTCCAGGATTATATGTTTCCAAAGGGATACTTCCTTTAATGTTGCTCTGGGTTGCATTTATGTTAGGGTTTGAGGTTTGTCTTTGTGTGTGTGTGTGGCTGCGGGTGAATTTTCCTCATGTCAATAATAGCTTTATAAATAAACTGCTATAAGTCTTCATGAATTATATGGCAGCTAGCACCACTTTGGCTTCAGACCTTGCTGTTTGTGTTGCTGGTGGCCACTGAGAAGGCATGTCAAAATGCTCATTTTCATATGTTCCCCAACAGTGGGTTTTTGATTACATGAAGCCTGCTCAGACTGTTACTATTAACTTCTCATGAAACAACACGGTCCTTGAGACTTTGCTGAAGTTTGGCCAGAAGGCAGTTCTGTGGCTCAGAGAGTTTTGAGAGGCCCCAAACCTCTTAACCCTGAAAACTTCTAATTTTGTATGCATGGGATAATATTTCTAATGAAGAAAATACTGAAATGAGTTTCTCAATAGCTCCAAAATAAGCTGCCCATGTGGGACAGAAGACTTGAAGAACATATGATACTATTTTGGATGGTAAAAGATGTAGAAATTTCAAAAATTAGTACAACTGGACATGGTGCTACATGTCTGTCATCCCAGTGACTCAGGAGACTGAGGCAGGAGGATCACAAATTCAAGGTCAGGCTCAGCAACTCAGCAAGACTCTATCTCAAAATTAAAAATCAAAAGGAGTGGGGATGTAGCTCAGTGGTAAAGAAAAAAAATTAAAAAGTAGAAAAGGTTTAAGAATATCCTAATGTCAACACATGTAGAACCATGTTTGTTTGAAGCAACATTATTCATATTAGGCAAAAAGTGGCAATAACCGAAATGCCCATCAGTTGATGTATGAATAATCACAATTTGATCCAACCACAAAAAGGAAGGACATACAACCTGAATGAACCTTGAAAACTTAAATCAAATCCAAGAAGTGCATCACAAAGCATCCATTTGTGAGATGATTCCATTTGTGAGAAATGTCCAGAAGAGGAAAATCCTTAGGTAGATTAATTGTTGCCAGGGGCTGAGCAAGGGAGGAACTAGAAGTGACTGCTAATGGCATAGGGCTTCATTCTGGGGTGATAGAAATGATTGGAAACTGGATACTGGTGACCTCTTGCACAACCTTGTGAATGTACTAAATATCACTAAAGTGATTTAAATGGTGAATTTATGTCTCATGGATTTGATCTTAATAAAAAATAAATTAAAAGGAAGAATATCCTTAAGGCTAGGAACCACATGGTAACAAGGGCACATTTAGAAAACAATGATAATCATTCTCAAATGCATGTGTACATGTACATACACAGAGATTTAAAGGAAAGCACCCAGGGTTGAGGGAGACATAGCCACAAGTTCTAACTCTGAAGTAGACGAGGGGTTTCTGCATGGAACCTAGGACACATGACATCCAAGGAGGGAGAAGTTACTCTCTTCTGAGCACTCTCTTGGCAATAGAACCAAGCTGGTGCCAAGAGGTGACCAATGCTGCAGTCAGATCACCCTTGTATTCAGGGTTCCAAGTGAAAAGAAAACTACCCATTGGAAGGATCAGGGTACAGCTTCTTTAGACTGCAGGAAGAGGGTTTGTGCAAGATCTCCTGGAAAGTCTTTACTCAGGAGGAAGAAGAAAACCCATGGAATTGGCTCCACCATGTCTTCTGGGAGACAGTTCTGATTCTAACGTACAACACTACTTACTTTGAAAACATTTAGGTCTCTCTGGTCACCTGACCCTTCAATCTCCATAGTTTCCCTCTGCATGAACCTCTCTGAACTTTTTCTCTACTGGCTCATCCTTCTAAGTTGACAATCCGCCAAACTGAGCCCCAGTATCTGCTCCAGGGTCCTTCCCCACTCTCATCCACCAGGCCAAACCCAGGTCTTGCCGGGGCCTTGGCATTCCCCACAGGGGCCCTGCATCGGGATACATCCACCCCAAACTTATTTCTCCCTGGAAACTTGCGTCTTCCCTCAGGCTGCCATTCTCTAGCCCTGGTGGTCACCATTCCACATCCCCACCTGTCCTCACATTCACCACTAGCTTTGAATCATGCTCATCAACACAAGCATTTCCATGGCTTCTCCTGGGAAACCAACATCTAACTGGGACCCTGGCCTTAACCCTCCAGATTTCAGAGAACTTTCTTCAGTTCATATTTAACATTTCTTATGACATAATCTTCACTTGCCACCATGCTTCAAAAATTTTGAGCTCTTCTCACATGATAGATGGCCTCTACCATCCCACATGGCCACTAGAACTCTGAAGTAGTTCTAACTCTTCTCCATGTGTACCGGGCCTTCCCTCAGGATGGTGAAGTCATAACTGATGCATGTTTAACTTCAGCATCAAGTTCACACCAAGGGCAACCACTGTGCTTCCTTCCATGACCCATCTACACCCAGAGGGCATTGCTGCCTTCCTCCTCCAATGTGGCCACTGCCAAAATCATAAGAAGCTCTACCCTGTCAGATCTGCAGCATCACTGGACACACCACACTATCCATACAGCAACCTCTAACTTTGGTGGAAAGGCCATGGCCTGTGAACTCATCCCCAGTTCTTCCTCCCCTTCTGTATCCATACTTCTGCACCAGGCACCACGCCCACTTGCTCTGACCAGTCCCTGCCCATGCTGACCTGCATGTATTAGGGGAAGAAGCACAGCTGGTTGGCCAGGCCCACTCTAAGGATGCACCAAGTCATCTGTCTCCTCCAGGGGTGGTCAGGATTAAGTGTTAACATAAATCATGCTCAGAACTGTGGCTCATCACCAGCACCCCACAATGGCAAACTCTGATGACAACAGTCAGTAGCTACAGTAGTGTCCTGGCTTTTGCATGGGGCTATGGGCACCCATCCCATCCAGCACTTTATATATAGCACCCAGCATTCTCAATGCTCAGTGAGAGGAGGAAGGGAGGAGGACTGTACCCCAGAGTCCTGGAGAGACCACTCCCAAACCACCCCTAGTTTTCTCTCATGCTTTCCCCAGAAGGTGGTCACCCTGACTTTGCTTCCCAGGTGACCTCCCAAGTCCTCTGACTTATGATTAAAAAGAGAATGACATTTCAAAAGTACAACAATGAAGAATGAACCCCAATACTGAGAGAAGGAAGGTTTTCTCATAGCCTCTAACCCCCGACTCAGTAAAGGACCTGGATTGGTCATAACTCTTGGTCCTAACTCATTTGTCTCATCCCTGCTAAGAGCCCAGCGGCCTCTCACACTCAGTTCCTAGTCCAGTGGCTAAGGATGGCTATTGAAATCTCAGCAGAATCCCCACAGTCAACCTCAAATATCAATACGACCTTAACTATTGGTATAACTGCACTGAAAACAGATCCCAAGTAACAATTAATTCTTAGCTCCTTGGTTTAAAAAAAACAGTATTGAGTTTTCATAGTATATTTTTCCACAGAATATTATCTACATGAATCTAAAGTATTTCATTTTTCCATAATAAAGTCCCCAAGACCAAGCATCATAGGGCACACCATCTCTGTTAACCAACTTGTTACTATGTGCATATAAAGAAACAGCAGACAGATGTCTGGCTCTTGGTATGTGAAAGAAGCTTCCTACAAATAAGTGTCTACCCCATCTGGAATCCTTCAAGAGAGCAGGACATGCATGGGGTTCCCCAGGGTTTTCTTAGGACACTCTCCTCTGTACCCGAGACCTACTTTCCCATTCCTTGCAGCCAACAGTGTTTCCTATGCTTCTCATCCATCACTCAGATCCTCATCATTTAAATCTCAGCTCCCAAATCCAGCCAGAGCAACTGCTAGCTCCATCACCAGGTGCTCATCCTCTTTGGGCCCTGACATGAGCATCCTCTTCCCAACTAGCCCCAATCACACCCCCATCCACACAACAAAGTGGCCTCTGGAGGCCTGCTCTGGCTCATGAGCATTCATGCCAGGCCTACCCATATAGCTGGACAGAGTAGCACACCAGAAGTTTACAACCTCTCTCTGCCCAACATGCATCTTCCACCCAATGCAGCAGCCATGGGGAGAAAGGCCCACAGTGGAGTGGACAGATACAGCTTTTACCCACACAGGGGACTAAGGTTGTTACCCTTCACAAAATAAAGATCCTTTGAAGCTCACTTCTCTTACATGTCACACACTGACATTGAAATGACCCTGATCTTCAAAAAATAGCTAGCTGTGCTACGCGCTCGAGGTGCGGGGGGCAGGAGTGGGGGGTGACGCATGGAATTCCAGTGACTCAAGAGGCTGAGGCAGGAAGATCACGAGTTCAAAGCCAGTCCCAGCAAAGGTGAGGTGCTAAGCAACTCAGTGAGACCCTGTCTCTAAATAAAATACAAAATAGGGCTGGGGATGTGGCTCAGTGGTCGAGTGCCCCTGAGTTCAATCCACCGTGTAGCCCCCTCACCAAAAAAAGAAAAAGCTGGCTGCTTTACCAAAAACAAACAAATAAATGTCCTCTACAATCTGTGCTAAATAAATTAAATGATTCAAAATGACTCAAGTGAGGAACATACTCATTGGTTGCCTTACCCTGAACCTTCTGCTCTCATGCCCTATTTTTCAAGACATCTCAGAAAACAGTAATGGAATGAAAATTATTCTTGGGCTTGCAGAGAGTACAGAGAGTATTTAAGAAAATATGCAATTGTGTATGTTTAACATCAAAGGTTTTGTGAAAACTTAAAAGCAATTTTAATTTCCCATAGTGCCAGGAACACAGGGCAGTAGTTTTTGACTTTCAGCTTAATTTGATCTTCAAACAAAGCTTTATGTGCAATCTAATGTGAAGGTGAGGAAGGATGGTGGCTGGGGAGGGTTTCAGCAGGGGTTGGATGGGGAGAGAATAGGTCTATTCCCCAAGTACCAACTCGGAATCCTGGAGCTGCAGAAATAGAGCTTGAAAGCTATTGACCCCCAAAACACTGCTAAGCCAAGAAAGTACACCATAAATGGCAGGAGAACCATTTCCTTAAAGGAACATGCATGTAGATTGTGTCTCCCTGGTCCAGACAGCCTTCATGGGCTGGAGTAGCAGGGCTGAGTATGCACCTCTGGGTATGGGATGCCTGTCCCTGAAGAGACAAAGGATAAAAGTCAAAGAGATTGTCCCATTGAGTAATTTTTTTTTAATACAAACACTTCCCTTTGCCCTTAATGCATTGGCCACCTTCCCCTCCACTTAGGGTCCTTGCCTCCTCTTTACTTTGCAACACTCTCCAAAGAGAGGAGTGTGTGATACAGTCATATATGCATGATTTGAAAGGCCTGGTAGTTCACACCTATAATCCCAGTGTCTCAGGAGGCTAAGCCAGGTGGATCACAAGTTCAAATTCAGCCTCAGCAACTTGGTAAAGACTATTATGGTTTGGATGTGAGGTATCCCCCCAAAATTCACATGTGATACAGTGCAAGAAGATTCAGAGGAGAAATGATTGGGTTGGGAGAGCTTTAACTTAATCAGTGAATTAATCCCTTAAGGGATTAACTGAGTGGTAATTGGAGGCAGGTGGGGTGTGGCTGAAGAAAGGGGTTCATTGGGGGCGTGGCTATGGGGTATATATTTTATATCTGGAGAGTGGAGTGTCTCTCATGATGTGATCTGCTTCCCTCTGCCACACTCTCCCACCATGATGTTCAGCCTCACCTGAAGCCCCAAGGAATGAACTTCTATGGACGAAGACCTCTTAAACTGTGAGCCCTCAACTAAACTTTTCCTCCTTTAAAATTGTTCTGTTCAGATCTTTTAGTCACAGCAGCAAAAAAGCTAACGAAAACAGGTCCTAAGCAACTTCACAAGACCCTGTCTCAAAATAAAAAAGGGCTGGGACTCTGGCTCAGTGGGTAAGCACTCCTGGATTCAATCCCCAATACCAAAATAAATAAGAAAATAAATGGCCTCCCCAGGCATTTTTTTAAGCCTGAAAAAAAAAAAAGAGAGAAATAACATGCATGGAGTCTTCCTCTTCCAGCCAAAGGTGGAGGTGAGGCTGCTCAAGGGTTGGGAGGCACACAAGTTTAATAAGCACATGAGGAAAACAGCCCCCAATTTTCTGTAATCCTAGCCCCATTCTTTGTCATACTTTAGGTTCCCTTCATCAAATATTTAAAGTTGGACTTGGCAAAATGAGAAATGTACTTGCAGGCTATGCAAAGGAGAAATGAGATTGTAAACCTGACTTCCTGGAAATGGAAAAAGAGGCTCTCCCCACAGAAGACACAGACAGAAACTCTGCAGGTGTGGCATAGCATCACCATGCAGTCAACCCAGGCCAGGACAGTGGAAGAGAACACTCAGAAGGGGGGCTTGGCTGAAGGATGTTAGCCAAAGCTGTTAAAGAAGAGGGAAAGCACAAACCTCACAATGCCAGGGCTGCCACAGGTGGTCTGCAGTTCCATGGAATGTGATACTGTGCAATCAGGGCCCCAGAGGCACAGCATGGTGGAGGCCACATCCAGGTGCATGTCTCAGCAAACCCACCAGCACAATAACTAAGCTACTAGTTCCCAAGGGTATATATCAGAGTCCAAAGACCCACAACTCTGGGGAAGGAATGTAGGGCAGAAGTGTGAGTCACTGTGCATGTGTTGGCTAAGTGGGTGCAGTCATCAAAGAGTGCTAGAGATACTGATCATAAATCCAGAAAGGAAAGTTAGAGAGGAATAAAGATGCATGACTTGCTGAACTCAGACACAGTAGCTGCAGTGATACAGACAAACTACACACCTGCCAGTCCCCACTACACCCACAGGACACCCTGTACAGGGGAACCCAGCAAGGGCACCAGAGAGTCCCAGGGTGATGGGGCTTATGCATGGACCAAGTGTCAAAGCAGTACCTCATTCACACAGGAAAAGCTATATGACTCCAGGAGTCATCACTGGGACTCACGCAGGCTAACTGAATGCAACCAGTACAGGATGACATATTTTTTTCAGGATATTTTTCAAATACCACTTAGGTTGGAAAAGTAACAGATGCTTAATAAAATGCCAGCTCAGATCCTGGCACCACTCCTTTGTCCCAATATCAAACTCACCCTCTCTGACTAGTTCTGTCCATTTTAAAAAAGTAGTATGCCCAGAACTGGATTATGGTTCTCAACATAAAGGATGTATGGCACTAAAGGAGCCACAACCCTCACTCCTACCTGCCAGACCACATTGTGCCTCATACCCCCAATCAAGTGATATTCAGCAGGACTCAGTACTTGGGTCACTATATAACTGCAAAGGGACCTTTTGTGCTATGGGGCCTGGGGTAACAGCCTTGATTTACAATCAAGAGAGGAGAGGAAAGGGAAGGAAGGGAGCTTTCTGAGACCTAGAGCACCCATCTGGCCCATCATCACTCATCCCAGCCTAAGATGCCTCATGAGGGCTGCTTTTCCTCTCATGTCTAAGCAAGTAATGCTCAGAAAAGCTTGCCTGGGGGTTGTCAGAATCAAAATGTATCACTTGTGTGAACCCTAACGAAAATAAATAAAGTTAAGAGGATATGAAGGAAGGGTTCTCACGCACGATTCTGATAGTAACAATGACAAAATAAAAACTGCCAGCCACAACCTTGCACAGAGGTCACTAGTACTTTCTACAATAATTCCTTCTGCAAAAACATCTGTCGGACAACTGTTGATTATCAATCATTACTACTAAGGATTATGGCTTCGAAGTATCTCACATGATCCACCTCATTTTTGCTTTTCAAAACTTTCCTTTCCTCTCTGAATATGCTCATTGTTTACTATGCCATACTTAGTCCCATGGCAATGCTATATTCTTTGGAGACTCTCTGACTGTTATTTAGGTCAAGAGAGAAAAGATCTGAAGACATTTTCCTCTGTGTGATACAGAATCAAACATTCACAAGTGGCCAAATACCACACAAAGAAGAGATACACTCTGCATGTACTAGAAGCAGCATCCCATCTTACCAGGAGGGACCAAGGCATAGACAAGAGGAAGAATGAAATCCCAAGTAGTTAAGAGAGCAGAGCCAGGGTGTGAGGTTGGTCTGTCAGATTCCAGCAGCCCCTTCCTCCCGGGGAGTGTCAAAACTTATTTTGCTTTTGCAAATCTGAAAACAATTTCTGGGGAGAACAGCTTTCAAATCCACTTTCAAAATGGCAACTTGGTCGCAACGTGATAGGGCATGTCCACAGCCAACTCCACACACACTGTGGCCAGCACTTCTTGACCTAACTTGTCCTAATCAGCCATTATTGAGCGCTTGGCAGAGCGTCCTAGGGGAAGGTGTAGTCATTTCAGGACTGCACCTTATTGCAAAGGATGTGGGGAAATCTGAATCCCCGTAGACTGTCTGCTCCAGCAGCCGCTGCGGGAGCTCTGTAACAATTGTGGTTGTCTGGGAAGCCAAGTCTGAGCACTAGGAATGTTCATAAAGGTATCCACTTAAAGTGGCAGAGCCCAAACCTTGGGTTGCTTGGGACCCTCACTTTGCTCACCTTGCACTGGCAAGGTTTGGCCAGAAAGTTCTAGGTCAAAGCAAGAAACCAAGGGCAAAGAAGCAGCCTGGAAAACCTCATGTCCAACTCACAGTCATTCCTGAAGTTTTCCTGCCACTTGCCCTTCCTCTGGATCTGTGCAAAGCTTAATCAACCACCTCTCAAGTACCTGAAGCTGTCGCTTCAACCCCAGAGCTTCCCCAAGTTCAGATCTGGTTTGGTTCTCAGCTGGAGCATTAGAGAAACCCCGTCACTACCCTCCATGCTCTTTAGACTCTGTCGCCTGTAGGACATCCTCTGGTCCTGCGTTAGCCTCTGGATCATCCAGTCCTGTGGCTCCTGGGAACCTCACTGCCAATTAGCACAGAAGATGGGCTCAGCACAATGACACTTACTAACCATGAATCCTGCATCCCATCACACTGCCCTGCAGCTTCCTTGAACACACATCTGGCTCTAGTCAGATCTGAGGCACTCCTGCTGGGTAAAGATGCCTGTTCTCCCCTGCCCTGTCCTTGGCTAGGCATGCCCCCTTCTGAATTCTGCCTTACTTCCTGTCTGCAAAGGTCATCTTCTTTGTGAATTTTACCAAACTGTATAGATAGAGTAGACGTTCCTCCATTCTTTCTTAATTCATGACATATGCCAATAACAGCTTAAGGGCATCCTATGGGAACTATTAATGTATATATATATAATGCACAGTCAGCCCTCCATATCTGCAGTTTCTGCATCCATGAATTCAACCAATGTCGGATCAAAATTATTTTTTTAAAATGCATCTATATTGAACATTTAGACATTTTCCTTGTAATTATTTCTAGGCGATAGTGCACAATAATTTACATATTTAACATTTACTTTGCATTAGGTATCATAAGAAATCTAGAGATGATTTAAAATATATGGGAGAACAGGAATAGGTTATATGCAAACACTGCCATTTGATAATAAGGAATTTAAACAACTGCACACTTTGGTATCCTGAGGTGTTCTGGAAGGAACTCCTCATGGAAACCGAAGGATGACTATAGTTAACAATAAGTTCATGTTGACACATAAAAAAGACAAATTGCACATACTATAATAAAAAGCTCAGAGTTGGAGGAGGACATGTTGAGGATCATCTACTTTAAAAAGGTCATTTTCCATCTTACAGATGTGGTAATTGAACAAGCAGAGCATGTAGTTCTTTTTGATACTGGAGATTGAAATCACAGGCACCTGATCACTGAATTACATCCCTAGCCCATTTTATTTTTTGGAGACAGGATTTCACTAAATTATTAAGGGTTTCACTGAGTTGCTGAGGCTGGTCCTGAACCAGTGATCTGCCTCAGCCTTCTAAGTTACTGGGATCACAGCTGTGCACCACCATAACCAGGTGAGCATGTGACTCTTCTGAGCAAACAGAGAATCTCTATGTGGAAGTGTCTCCAGTGCCAAGGACAGACTCCATGAGAGATGAGACATTCTACAGTGGTCTGGCAATAAGAGGTGTTGAGAACTCTGCAGAAAGCCATGCTGAACCCAGTGTGAAGGGGTTGAGCCCAACAGTGAGAAGAGATAAGTGTTAGACTACTTGCAAAAAAAAAAAAAAAAGCAGACCAGGAGAGACAGAAATCCAGGGACAGTGCCCCCAAATAGCATGTTGCACATGTAGGTAAAGAATGAGACATGAGGCTTCATCACTCTGGGTCATGGAGGGGGACACACTGGGAGGGGGGATTCATCTTGCCCATCATCTGCCTGGTGGCAACATTCCAAGTTCAGTGAGATAAGTTGCTGTGGGGCACAGCCCATGACAGCAAATCAACCCTGACACAGCAGTCACATCCTGCCAGGTAGGAATCCCATTCTCTTTGTGACAAGGTGTGACATTCAGTGACACCCAGGACACTCACAGTCCCAAATGAGGAAAGGCACTAGTCAAAGCTCTGCCTGGTGTGCTCTCACACGAGAGACAATCTACTGTGCAACAGCACCCGCCATCACCAACAGCAGGGAACCTAGAGAACCAGGCCTCCTGGCTGCTCCCGGCTTTCCATTTCCCTTAGAATGACTCCCTTCATCTCCAAAGTGGGCTCAGAAGTTCCTTGTGAGGATCAAATAAGACAGTACTGCCAGGCTGCCACACTGTGTGCTCTGAGACATTCTCCACTCACCTAGGGGAGGTGAGGGCCCTGGGAAATGCTGACTTGGCACCATGATTTGCAAAAAGAGCAGGCTACTGCCCACCAGGACCACAGACTCATGAAGACAGGAGTGACCACAACCACGTGTGCCCCTCCACAGCGAAGACAGAACATCTGTGATCACTTGCCCACACTGGGACAGATTCAAGGCTCGCTCCATTCTTAGTATAAAAAGCAGAGCATTCAGCTGACATAAAAGGCAGCACTTTCCTAAGAAGGGCCCCCGTTGAAGGCAGCTGCAAAGGGCCCCATTCCAGGGCAGCAAGGGTTTCTGGAGATAAATGCTGCTTAAGTCAACTTTTTTTTTTTTTTAAACCAGTAGGGGCTAGAGGAAGGGGTGGGTGTAGACAGGAGTGCTATAATACATCATTTTCCAGCTAAAAGAAAACGTTTTAGAGGCTGCCAAACCTTCCTTTACTCTTCAAAGCTCCAGACAGCTCTAAGAACTAATGCTGCACAGGTTTTAGGCTCTGGCAAGAAATGCAGCTGAGACTCTACTTGCTGCCTGCCAGGGCTGAGGCTTTGTCCAGGTACCCAAGTCTGGGACCTCACATGGGAAATGAGACAGAGAAGGCTGTCTCCACATCTGAGAGGTTGGACAGCTGGGGATGAGGAGAACAACTCAAGCCCTCCATCTTTCCAGAGAAAGCTTTCTAGAGGACGGCTTTGCAGAAAGACCCAAAGCTGGAACCCCCACAGCCTGAGGGTTCTACAGAGCTTTGGTGGCAGGGATGTCATGGTAGCCTTGGCTTTGGGTTAACAAAGACAACACAAGCCTCAGAGGAGCACAGCAATAAGATCAGATCCCCTATGCCAATCCCATTAACAGAACACAGTATAGTCAACCATCAGGGCAGAGAGAAAATTTAAAGATGCCCACAAATACTCAGACAGTTGGGTTAAGTAAAAAATTCAAGTCAGTGAGTTGTGGTGGTGCATGTTTATAATCCCAGAGATTCCAGAGGCTAAGGCAGGAGGATGGTAAGTTCAAGACCAGGCTGGGCCTGTCACAAAATGAAAAATAAAAAAAGGTCTGGAAATGTAGCTCAGTGGTTGAGTCCCCCTGGGTTCAATCCCCAGTATCTAAAATAATAAAAACTAAAATAAATTCAGGTTATAAAACACCCTGGGGTTGGTTCCATGGTGAAACACGTATAGAACATTTAAAAATCATGCCTAAAGTATACCAGACAAGTGCTGCGTCTCTTAATGGTAACACAAGGTGATCTGTCCTTCTTTCTTTTCAATAGTCTGAATTTTCAAAAAGTACTGATACAAGCATGAATTGATTTACAAGAAGAAAAGCTGAAAACTCACTCCATCCACCTCCTTCCCACTCCCGGATTTCCTGAAGTATAGTCAAAGAAACTGACACCACAATTCCAAGGGTTCAGAGTCATGCCTGTGAAGCCTGCCTGTGGTGTTCCAGGAACGATAATTGGGAACCCTGAGAATGAGCAGAAGTACCAAAAGGGATAACACAGGTGGGCAAGGCTGGCACTGGCCAGGAGAACCCACAAGACTGAGAGGCCTAGCAACCTTATATAACACATCTTTCAACAGTCCTCTAACTGGACCACAGTTGTGTGCCACATAACAAGGTCCTAGTCACCAATGGACTGCACGTGTCGGTGGTCACATAAAATTATGTCACTTAGTCATACTGTAGCCATCTGGGTTTATGTAAATACATTCTAACATTTGTACAACATGAAACTGCCTAAGGATGGATTTTTCTCAGAACATGTTAAGTGATGGTCAGGCCACACTTACTGTGCAAAGTTAGTTCATGGACCAAAACAATACTAGTCAAGTGGCATATCCTTCCAAAGAAACAGGAAGATGTTTCCTCTGGTCAAGAGTGTTTAGTACTCTGCTTTTTCAGCTTCTCTGACTCCGTCAACTGGTCACAAAGTCCTTTATAATGTACATACCTATCATTTCCATCTGGAATGTCCCCCCAAAAGTCCATGCAGTAAAGACATGGTCCTGAGAGTAGAGCTACTGGGGGTAGTGGAAGTCAAGGAGGTGTGGCCTAGTGGAAGGAAGTTAGGTCACTGGGTGTGCCCTTGAAGAGGATGTTGGGACCCTAGCCCCTTCCTCTCTCCTTCTTTGCTTCCTAGCCACCTCCTGTGACGTGATAGCCTCCTCTGCCACGTGCTCCCTGACATGACGAGGTTCTGCCTCCCACCAAGCCCAGAGACGACAGGTCTAAGCAACCTGAAACTTTGGAAACTATGAGCTATGAATAAACCTTTGCTCATTATAAACCATTTAAAAGTTTAAACACAACCCAGGATTCATGCACATGCACACGTGTGTGCATGTACATTTTCATACGTTTTCTGTGAACTCTCACATGACCCCTGAGGGGTGACACTCAACTGCTTTGTTTTTGATTTGTCCATATAAAACCAGTGTGGTTCCCTCACCACTGCTGTTTTATGTGACCTGGGGCCCCGTTAGCTCAAGGCACCTGAAGGGACAGGGGCTCAGGTGCCTATGGAGTAGTGAATGTGAAGCTCTCCTTGGCAGCAGTTCCCACTCATGCTGGACCCAAGGGGACCATACCACACACTGGACTCCTTACCTCTCTCCTCCTAGAACATGAACACAGAGGTCATCCAACCAGGACCTACAATCTCAGGAGCCTCCATCTCATCTCATGATCATTGCCCCTCCAGGCTCACAAAGCCCTCAGCAACAAGGGAGCTCCCATGTTGAGAGACTCCCATGTGCACGACAACTGCAAGCAGATCCTGGCCACATGCCCTGTACTTTGGTGGACTCCCCACACCACACATTCGCAGCCTCATCACATGGCCTGCTGGCCAATTCTGATGCAAAACCCAGTCATTCCCGTCAGAACCCATCAGAACCTCCCTCCTGGGCCTACTTTAGGATTCTGAGTTAGCCAACCTCAGTAACACTGACTAGTTCTTCAAATTGTCCCTCCCTCTTCTTACCTTGGGCTATTTACTCACTTCTCCAGGGGCCAACCCATCTATATTCTCTCCTCTAGTAGAAGACAGCACAGGGCAATCGACAGATAAGAGTGATGCTTCATGTTAATAGATGCCACTGGAAAAGAGCTCTGCTGTCAAAAATTTGATAATCCAAGCCAAGTGTAGTGGTACGTACCTGGAATCCCAGAGGCCTGGGAGGCTGAAGCAGGAGGATCACAAATTCAAAGCCAGCCTCAGCAATTTAGTGAGGCCCTAAGCAACTTAGTGAGACCCTGTCTCAAAATAAAATATAAAACAGGCTGGAGATGTGTCTCAGTGGTTAAGCACCCCTGGGTTCAATCCCCAGCACAAAAAAAAAAAAAAAAAAATTGATCATCCAGTTTTGGAAAAGGTGACAGGGATCTGCCTCATAGCCTTTATGATTTGTGTATGAACTATGAATCTTTAAGACATAATACAAATATTTTCCAAAAGCTTTTAGTTGGAATTGTTTTAATATGTAAGTATCTTAAAGGCCTGGGGTTCTGAACGATTGGCACCAGGAAAGAATTTCTATATACCTTATATAGAAAGGCTGGTCTCCTCTACAAAAATCTGCCTGCTGAAACCCCAAACTTCACCCTCAGAATTTGCATTCCATCTCTGGGTACCTCCTCTGGTCCTGGTATATTTGGCATTGTAATAATTTCTATTGTTGAAATGTCACCCCACACAACCTAGGAAGCACATACACTTCCCCAGCACAAGCAAAGCAGTGCCTCATGATGCCCAGGGACATACAATAAGGTGCCCCCAGCACAGTCCACAGATACTAACTTCCCAACTGGAAATTAAGCAGTCCACAAGGGTACTACACTGGCTTTTAAATACTGTGCATCTGGATATAACTAATTTGACCAAAATAAATAATGTACTCCCCCAAAACAGGAATGATTCTCAGTCAGTGGCTGAGAAAGATGAAAGACCAGAATGACCACAGAAGCCCTGCCTCCTCTCTTTGAAATCCACCCCCACTTGTTTCTTTCAGTCATCCCAGCAGGCAGCTGTCCTTTTGTTTCTTTGCTGCTTCATGTGTTACTTGTGACCCACATTATATAAGCCATGGATGAACAGAGAACACTGTAGGTGAGACAGTCTTAGAACAATGGAGATCAGAATGATACAGCCACAGACCCAGGGATACCTATATAACAAGCAAACAGAAACAAAGTCCAAAGGTCTGTCACCCCCAGGGCTACACAACAGGAGGACAACTGTCGGTGACTATTGCCTGGCATTCCCCACATTCAAATGGGAAGAGAGGGAAGAGAGAGAAACACATACACACACACCATCAGGTGAGGAGGCTCACAGTAACCACCATTACCCAACTTCACCAAGCCTGCTTCTCATGAACACCCTCAAAATATAACAGTAAGCCAGGCATGGTGGTGCATGCCTGTAATCCCAGTCATTCAGGAGCTGAGGCAGGAGGATCGCAACTTCAAATCCAGCCTCAGCAATTTAGCAAGGCCCTAAGCAATTTAGAAGATTCTGTCTCTAAATAAAATAGAAAAAAGGGCTGGGGATGTGGCCTGGGTTCAATCCTGGCACTGAAGAAAAAAAAGAAAAGAAAAGAATTGTGTTTAGAAATATGGGGAGATTTTCATCTTCTGAGCAGACAGCAGAGTTTTTCTGAGCTAACTGTGAACAGGCCTTCTTCCCCGCATCTCCCTCCCAGCCAGTACATGGGAGATGACAGCACGCACCTTCTCCATCTGCACTCAGGTTCTCGTATGAGTCCCAGCGGATCAACGGGTCTGCTGTATTATAGTCCACGATTACTCTGTGGTCGTTGTGCAGATGCTCACATGCTGCAGGGACACAGCAGGGTATTAGTCCCAACAAAGTCCAGCACCTCTGTCATCCATCAGACCCAAGGGATGAGGGCAGCTGAGCTGCCGAATTGGAGCATGAAAGTGAAGCCTCTGTGTTCACAGTCCCTCTCCCCACATGCCACGGCACTAATCAGAGATACAGGCACAATTATTGACAATAGCTAAAACCTCTCAGTGGAAAGGCAAGGTGAACACTGGTCATTCATGCACTGTGCCAGGCTTGGGGATCTGAGTGCCACTTTGCAAAAGGGAGGCCCTTGAATCATCTTACAGGGGGGAACACAGGGGTGCCTTTGGGTGTCACTTGGTCTCAGAAAGGATGACTTTGAGACTCTTGGCTCTTAAGTCCATATTCCTGCCATTAGTCATTCTAAAGATGCCAACAGGAACTTTAACACGCAAGTCTTGCATTTAATAGTTCCTGTCTAAATCTGACAGTGAGCCTAGAAAAAGGGTGACTGTTTTTCAGGTTGTTAAAAGGGAATTAAAACTTTCATGCATGTGGAACTTTCATTTATCACCTTGATGATAGAAGGGTTGCTTTTTTAAAAATGTTTTTATGAAACAGGAGAATTTATTTAGCACTTAGATACCTGTAGTCTATTGTACTTAAAATTCTCTTCTAAAATGTTCATGGTTTGTTGAGGACAAAAGTAAATATTTAGTATAATTTCCCAGTATATGGAAGGTGGACCCTCAGGAACACCACTGAGCCCTAAAGAGTTCCTTCCCTCTTCAGTCAAGTGGCTTTGGGCAAGTCATGTCACTTCTAGGTCTTACTGACCCAAGTGGGCCTTATTGTCTCTGAACTGCCTCTTCCCCACTATCCAGTATCCTACTTTTAAAAATTTGATTATGAAAGTTTCCAAGTATGTACAGAGGTGGGAGGCCAGGACCAACACCTGCCTCAGTCAGCATCAACCTCCAGCTGCCCAAGCATCCTGCCTGGCTACCCACCTTGGATCTTCTCAGGTGTGGCCGAGAAGACTAGCTCAATCTTCCCATAGTCAGGAAAACGGTCATCTGAAAAAAACACATGTGGAGCTGATGAGCTACAAAAGCAGAGATGATTTTCTTCTTACATTCCAACCAGAGCCGCAATGGAAACACCTCATGGCACAGAGCATCTCCAGCTTCCCTGAACTCTTTTCTGCCACAGATCAAATGTCAGCTTTTCTTGAAATCAGTAAAGTTAAAACTTGCTAGCAGGCTGAACTGAGGAGAGGGTTGGGAGGACACCTACCCGGGCAGGGTCAGGTGCTTCGTTCCCTGTGACCTCCGTCCACTGTGAGGCCACCAGCTCTGTCTCACCTTTGCAGGCACTGTCCAGATCCTCCTTTCCAAACACAAGCCCATAGCCCTGCACGGCCCCAGTGTGAAACTGCAGGCGGAAAATGACATCGCGGGTGGCCGAACGGTACTTCTTGTGGTAGCATTTTACCTGGTTATAGAAGGAAAGAGAAAACAGGCAATTACTGAGCATAAGAGTATGGAACTAGCAAGGACCGCACTCTGCCTACGTTGGTGTGCATGACATGGACCCTCTGAACTGTCGTGGTGGAAAGTTCACATTCACTGGGCTGGTGGCAGACATCACCACATTGCTGCTGCTGCGGGGATGAACCCTTAGGACGCTTCCTAAGATCCTTGTGCTGTTTCAAGGGAATCAAAGTCCCCATGCACGGCGTACCGGTGCCTTCGGTTCTCAGGGGGGCCACGCCCAAACCCTTGCAGAGCACAAGACTGTGTCAACTGAACAATAAAATTAGGTGGCCTCTTTTCCCTAGAGTTTAACAAATGATTGTGGTGGCGTTTTTTTCTTTCATCTAAACTGTGCTTTGAATTAAGGCCTTTCCATTTTCACCAAGAGGAAGTGGCTGATCATCACAGAGCAGGGAGGAAAGAGAGACAGGGAGAAAGGGAGAGAAATCGAGAGGAAGAGAAGGAGAGATGGTAGAGATGGAGATGGAGAAGTAGAGACAGACAAAATGATCGAGAGAGAGGAGAAAGAGAAAACATAGGCATTTAGTTTCCTGTGCCTGAATGTCTGGATGGCCTGTAAGTAATTGCTTTAGGAGAAACTTTCACAGTCACCCTGCTGGGATCCGAACTCAGGCTGCAATGCCCAGTCATACAGTTTGTGGTTCACTAGGTCCCTGGGGTGCTGATCAAGCCCCAGGGTGGCATGCCAATAAACACGGTGGAGGGGTGATTGGGAGACGGTGAGCAGAGCTCCCAGCATCGTAGACCATCTTGACACCAGGGGCCTCCCGGCATTTGGCCACATGCTGTGGGGAGATGGCAGGGGCAGTACCACCTTGCCAGGGTCCCCAGGACGTCTGAGGTATATCAGACTCTCAGAACACAGAGCACTCGGGGAAGGCACATCATCCCATGGGAAGCTGGGGGTGGGAGAGGGCTGGTTAGTAGGGCAGCCACTTTTCCTAAAAGAGACTTTTTCTGGTGAACGATGGCTTCGAAGTAGGACAAGCTTCACAAACACGAATGACAAGCAATACAGAAATGCGATGTGAACAGTGTCACAGGAGAATGCATGGTGATATTCCATCATCCCACCACCAGGGAAATCATCCCACAGAAGCTAAAGGAAAGGAAGCCCAAAGAGCTTCAGCCCAGGATGCTGAGAACCATGACCCCTTGGACGGATCCAGAAGTTATTTACTGTTCTACTATCTACAAGGAAACAGTATGATAAATAAATGAAAAAAATGTAAATAAGACCTTGGGGGATGTTCCCTGTTGACAAATACAAGCTGAGCATTTATTGCATGGTCAGGTGCCGCCAGGGACATTGTAAATCCGGGTGATGCAGACAGAGGACTGGCCTCCAGAGGCTGGGCCAGGGGAGTTTGCAGTCAGCAAACAAGAATTGGGAAGGAATATTAAGACTTTACTTGGCTTTCCAGCCAAGGTATGCTGGCCCCAAATCTTCCTCCTGATCTGGGAATCTCTGGCTCTTCAGCAAGACTCAATCAAAGACCATTCTTGCAGTAAACTTTCCAGAATATTCTGGGACCATCTTCACCCCTCCTCTGAGCACTCATGCCCCACACTCACCACAATGATCATCAAATGCTTTAGGCCTGGAGAAAGAGGGAGCTTCTCCCAGCCAGACAGGGTCTAATCCACAACGACCTGGTCTCTAAGGATGACGGCTTTTCTCTCACTGACTGCCTTGGAAGTGGAGAGTGATAAGGGGAGACCAGGGTAGGAAAAGGAAAAAAAAAGAACCCAAATTCAAGCCAGTCTTGCTCTCGAATTTTATAAATACTTAGGAGAAAAAAGATTTGAGAAACAACAAGATCTCAGGAAGCAAATAGCTATTGAGGGGGACAGACCTAGACTGTACAGGCATGGAGTTGGGGAGGACTCCCTAGAACAGGGGGCCTGTGGGTGGGGCCAGGTGAACATAGGCACAGGGTGGGCTCTAGGCACAGCTGTGTATCGGGTGCCAGTGGACTATCCATGGGGTCCAGCTCTTTTCTCAGGAAGCATTTCTTCTCTTCCATCTGCTTTGAGTAACAGGGAAGCTCATCCTGCACCCATCCCAAGTATGCACAGCCTGTTCCAAGCCTGAGTCTCCCATCATGTGGACTCCTGCCCACCTACCCCCAGAAGCCATGAAGCCTGCTTATCACAGGCAGCTACACCCAAACACTGCGACTCATCAGACAGGAATCTCAGTTCCCTCTACATGCCAGGCAAAGAGGAAATGGGGGGCAGTGCTGGGCCCCCATTAGGCTGGGCATCTCCCTCAGGCACAGGTTTCTCCCCAGCAGGTCTGAGTCTCCTGTTTAAAAATTCTAAATTATCATAATACAATGTCTCAAATACTCCAGGGTTTAACAAGTAGAAAGTGATCTATCCCCAGGCACAACTGCTGCCTGGGTCCTTCCTAAAGGGTTCTGTGGGTATTTGGGGCAATGTTCCCCTATTATACATAAGCCCTGCTTCACAATAAACTACTTCTGATCCATCAGGGGAGACAACAGCACCCCCTCCTGTCCTCCTGACCAACTCAGGAACAACTGCCATGGAAAGAAGGAAACTGCATTATTTTCCCTACCCAGGAAAAAATTTTCCATGTACTGGTTCCCAGTGGCCATCACCAGCAAAGCAGGTCAGACCTGGAGATGAAACATCCCACCAACTAAGACTCTGCCTCAGTGGTCTCTCCAAGGTCACCTCCAGAGGGATTAGTACTTATCCATTGTCAGTGTCAATAAATATTTGTAGCACTGGTGGCCAGAGATCAGAATGGAGTTCATAACACTTAACAGAAAGAACAACACTATGCTTCTCACAGGCCCCAAAGGCCTCCCTTTAAGATATAAGGTAGTGCAAGCACTTTATAAAGACTGGAGTGAATGGCTGGAGTTCTGAAATTTCCCCTTCAGCCCTCTGGCTTTAGTAGTTTTATTTACCTGGATCTTTCCAGAACGTTTCTAGAATATGCTGATCCTTTGCCTTCACATTTTAGAATATCTGCATCAGGAACAATTCTGAGTTGCAGTCAAGATTTCACAGTATGGGAAAATAAAATAAGAAACAGCCAACAGTGTATCAAATGACAGGCAGCATCTGTCAACATGCTGTCACAGACCCACGTCAGTAGCATTTGGGTGCCAATACTGACAGGCCAACTTGCTGGGAGCCCTCAGAAGTTGGGCATGTTGCAGGTTGTGTGGACTTTATACTATCTGACTGTCAAATGGACATTGTAACATTGGCCTATTATTTATACAGATTAAATGCATACACAAATACAATCTGTAATTCCAACTATCTGTGACATCGGTTACTTTTATTTATATGTACAGTCAGGTCTCTGTGTCTGGGGGTTCCAGACCTGCAGATTCAACCAACCACAGACAGAAAATATTTGAGGAAAAGTATTACATCTGTACTGAAAATGTTCGGATAATTTTTCCTTGTCACTAACCTCTAAAGGACACAGTATAACAACTATTTATGTAGAATTTACATTGTATTGGGTATTATAAGTAATCTAGAGATTATTTAAAGTATGTGGAAGGATTGTGTAGATTATATGCAAGTACTGCATCATTTTGTATGGGACTTGAGCATCCTTGGAGTTTGGTATCCACATGAATCCTGGAACCAATCCTCTGGAGATATTTAAGGGTGCTGGATCTATCACTTAAAGGGAATGAGCTTCTGAAGAGAGGGTCTTTGGTACTCAAAAATGTTGTATGAGTAATGACCTACAAGGGAATTTCTGCACGCAACTTGCCCTCCTATTGTCTGACAATACAATTTGGAAACCTTGGATTAATTTTATTTTCCAACAGTTGCATAAGGATATGCCTATGCCAGTCAGGTGTGGTGGTGTATACCTGAAATCCTAACAGCTCAGGAGTCCGAGGCAGGAGGATCACAAGTTCAAAGCCAGCCTCAGCAACTTAGTGAGGCCCTAAGCAACTAGTGAGACCCTGTCTTTAAAAAAAAAAAAAAAAAAAAAAGGGCTGGGGATTTGACTCAGTGGTTAAGTGCCCCTGGGTTCAATCCTTGGCACACACACAAAAAATAATAATAATTATATATATATATATATATATATATATATATATATATATGTATATGTGTATATGTGTATATATATGTACACACACACATATATATAAAATAAATAAAAATAAAATTTAAAAATATATATAAATACATGTGTGTGTGCACATGTACATGCCTATCCCCTAACTGGAGGTTACTACAATGATGATTAGACACTAAGCCCTGCTTTGACCCATCTACTCTGAGAGTATACCAAATCTAAAGCCAGCATGTGGAATTCTCGTGCAAGGAAGGAATCAGTCAAGTGTTCACAGACAACCAACATGCCAATAGGCTTGCTTCACCCTTAAGCTACACGGATATATTTTATTTCGAACTCTCCAACAGCAGGAGAAACAACACCTTGGATGAAGGGCATCAGGTTAAGGTAGGAATCCCAGGAACGCCTGCCCCACATTCAGAAGCAGTCCTCAAATGCAGTCAGTTCCCACTCTCCTCCCCCTATGCCAGCCACTGTGGAGGGCAGTGCCTATTCAGATCCAACTTCCCTTAAATTTTCTAACTAAAAAAAGCAGGACCCTTAAAGCATTCCCATCAGAAATGAGAGTCACACTCTTGTCCAATTCTGCTCCTGGAACTGCCTTAGGAGGCTTTGAGGAATCTGAATCTTCAGGGAATAAGCTGTAACCACAGATTTGAATACTAAAGATAGTTAAGCCATCAATCACTGTACCCACATCAGGAGGGACAACAGGAACCATGGTCTCCCTTGGAGCTGAAAATGATTTCAAATGGCTGCAATATTGTAATTCATGACCCCAAAACAATGAAAGTAAGCAGATACTGGTTGTGCATGAAAACCCAACTAAGTTACGGTGCTGAGCTGACAAAATAGATGAAGAGCTGGCCCAGGTCTAGAAGAGCCCTGGTGTAATGAGGAGAAAGAATATCACAAAATACAAAAGCTATGAACACAACAGACCTCCCTTAGGTAAGTCTCAGAGAGATACTTCCACCCGCCCTCATCTTATATCACTGCCTCCTATAAGAAATAAAAGAAGGTGTTATGCATTTCTGCAGTCTCTTGAGGAGAACTTACCTGTGTTTACAATTCCGGTCATTGGAGCAAGGTCATGGGGCCAGCAACCATGACGACAAAATACAAGTGGCCTTAGGTTTGCCCAGTCAAGGGTAGCAAGATGGAGCAAGATGGACCGAAAAGTGCTTACAAACCCTGGACCTGCACACTGAGCCCCAGAGGGGACAAGCCAGATCAGGCCCATGGCTTTCTGCCAGGTTCCGGCTGGGCTTCTGCCCATGTGAATTCCTGAGCAGGTTACATAACGACAGAGCTGCCCTCACCAACGTTCTGCCTCTTACCTGACAACAGCATATTTGCTGATCCTCTTGAGTTCCTGCCTTTTTGGAGGAATGGATTAGAAAATCTGACTTTGTAAGAAAAGTACATAGCAAAGACAGAAGGGGTCAGGGGTGCAGTTAAGAGGGGCCATGGGGAGAGCAGGCCATAAGGAGGCCAAGGCAGATGGCAGATCAGTGTTGATTCACTATCACCAGGAATGGATGGCATCATCCCCTAACCCCTGGAGTCAAAGGAGTGACTGACTTTCCCAACATGTCTCAATGCAGAGTTCTTCATGAGGAAAGACAAATTTATCTGAGCCCACAATTTGATTTGATAAAATCAAAGCTGGTTGACTCACTGAAAGAGATCAAGATGGCTTTTGGAAGGAGGAGGGCGAAGGATGGTGAGCCAGCCTGGGAAGAGACTTCCCACCTTCTGCTACACAGAGGCAGCCTAAGAAAACATCCAGACAGAGAGAGCTGGCATCTTCAGTTGGCAAATCTAGACATGCATTTTCTGCTTTTTTGTTACTGTGACTAAAAGATTTGATCAGAACAATTTTAAAGGTGGAAGTTTAGTTGAGGGCTCACAGTTTCAGAGGTCTCAGTTCATAGAAGGCTGACTCCATTCCTCAAGGTTTGAGATGAAGCAGAACATCATGGCGTAAGAGTGGCAGAAGGAACCAGCTCACACAGTGATCAGGAAGCAGAGAGAGACTCCATTCTCCAGATACAAAATATATACCCATAGCCACGCCCCCAATGAACCACTTCCTCCAGACACAGCATATCTGCCTCCAGTTACACTCAGTGAATCCCATCAGGGATTAATTCACTGATTAGGTTGAGGCTATAATCCAATCATTTCTCCTCCAAACCTTCTTGCATTGTCTTTCCCGTGAGTTTTTGGGGGACATCACATGTAAACCATAACACTGCTCCTCAGGACCCTCTCTAAGTCACAGCTATTGCCAAATTCTTCTTGAGAAATGAAACCACCTGTGTACTTGAATTTGACACAGAAAAGGCCCTCAGGAACTCATTTCCCCACATGCAACATTAAGGTGTGACTTCAGGTTTTGACTGCAGCTGCAGGACAAAAGTGAAGGGCGGGGAAGTGAAAGCAGGATGGCTGCCATCTCTTGTGTGGCCATTTGGGTTCACCTGGAGATGAAGCAAGGCCACCGAGGAGGAACTGGGGACTCCTTTTAAAAACACAGGACACCAGAACCGATTCAAGCGGTGAGAAAGGAAGACTCCTGTCACTCTCTAGTGAGTCCTGGCAATAAGGGACAAGCTGCAGCATCATTTCTTCCCCGTGTTGGCCCCTAAGGTGGTTTCCATGTGGAACCAAAAGCACTGGAATTTTTAAGCTTCAGCACAACACAGGCTCCGTAGACTATGATTTGATCATTGGCTGTGACACTTGACTGCCACCGTTTGATCTGCCTTGAAGACACACCCTATAGACTCCCAGAAAAGAGTCTTTTTCCACCCCAATTTGACTTCAACTCTTATGTCTATGCAAAAACCAACACTCTCAGCTCTAATTGTGCTAGTTATCTTTATGCTCCTCTTAACGAACAACCAGAATCTAAACTCCTGGGAGTAAGTTCTGTGTGTGTCTTACTTTCACATCCACCTTATCACATTATGTAGGCCACAGGCTATTGGTACTTGGTCACCAGTGAATGCTAGTGACAAACTATAGCCAAAGATGCAGGGAGATCAATCACACTTGATTCCACTACTAATCTTAGTAAACATTCTAGAATAGGCTTAGTGAATGAAAAGAGGCATTGTGGGCTGAGCTGTATCCTTCCAAATTCACAGGTCAAAGGTCTCAGGACCTCAGAGTATGACTGTATTTAGAGACATTATTCTGATAAAGGTAATTTAGTCAAGACCCTTAAGGTGGGCCCTAATGAATTGCAGCTGGTGTCCTTAAAAGAAAGGATTAGGACTCAAACACAGAGGGATGGCCACGCAGAGATAGTGAGGAGACAACATCTGCAAGCCAAGCAGAGAGGTCTCAGAGGAAACCAAACCACTTCAGGCTTTTGACCTTGGATATCCAGGTTCCAGAACAATGAGAAAATTAATTCCTGATATTTAAGTAACTCAGTCTGTGTCACTTCATCAGAGCAACCCCAGAAAAATACAATAAGTATGAAGCACTTTTAGGCTTCTTAGAGACAGACAACTTACTAAACCTCTAACCACTTCTATGGATGGTGCAAGGAAAAATTACTCTCTGTGATGGAAAATTACCCTTCTCAGTTGTCACCCATATCTCCCGCCTCCTATCTGATAACACAGCAGAAACAAGTGCAGAGTGTACAAAAAGGAATCATAAACACAGGAAGCATAAATCAAATCATAAAGCAAGCCTAAAAATATTCCATGTGAGAAATGAAAAGAGGTGCAGGAAGGAAATTATCTTATCAAAAATTATCTCCTGTGAAAAGTTCTAGAACCTCCTGTTTGCCAGCATTTCTACTGGCAACAAATCATGCATGGACGAGGTGCCCCCATGGCATGAAACATTCACCTCCAGAGAGCCCCCAGCTGAACCTCATACCTGAACTCCAGTCCTCCTCTCCCCAGGTCTCCAAGTCCCTCTGGCTTCTGCTTTGACAGACACACTGGAGAGGCTGATCCACTGCTGATCACATCCATGCAGCCCCTGGAGTGGCCATACCCATTACAGGGAAGGCCAGTAGCTACCTGGCACATGGCTCACTAGCTTAATGGTTTTCAGAGAATATGGCTCAGCTGACTAGCTGGGGGTGTGACCCTGCCCAGTGATCCTGTGCTTCAACCAAAGGCTCCTGGTATATACATGGGAATTGGGGTATAAGGTGGGAATGACAATGGGCAGGGTACAGTGCTGGCCCCTGATCACACTTAGTAATTTCAAGCAGCTACCCTTCTGCTTGTGCTTCTCAGACATCACCTGAGTGTCCATTTGTCCTCTGAGGGGCACAATGACAGGTTAGAGAGTTCACAAGTGAGAACTGAATGGGTGTCTGGAGTCCTCTGTAGAGCCATCAGAGAGGTGACCAGAGGCAGCACTCACTGAGTCATCAAATCTGCACAGCTGGTAAGATATGGGGTCACGGGGTTGTGAGAGGGGAAAACAAAAGATGTCAAAGATGAAGCTCAAGTTTAGAGTGTAGAGGTGGGGGTGAGTGGGGAGTCCCTGCAGAGCTTACAGACAGAAAGATGAGGCTGACAAAGGGCACTCTGGGCAGCTGGTGGATCCTAATAGGCTAGGACCACAATAGTCGGAATCAGAAGTAAGTAAGGGGCAGGCGAGAGCCAACAAGGAGTGAGGGAAGCAGGAGGGACAGTCTAGAGAACACAAGGTCGGGGCAGCAGCTGGGGAAGGCTCCTGGGGACTTCAGGCTAGAAGACACCATCAGAAAGAACAGGGCTCATGAGGGGAGCATCACAGACCAGGCCGAGGACGATGCCACCGTGGCCACCAGTGGGGAGAGGGAGAGGGCACCACCACTGAGCAGAGCAGCAAACAAAGAACAGGATGTCTGGGCACTGTCTTTTCCTGAGACTTGGTAAGAAAGAGGAACACCAGGGCCAAGTTGGAGGTGAAGGTGCCAGTGAGAGAGGCCAGCAGAGGAAACCACAGTGAGGCCCAAGAAAGAGTCAGGAAAGTCTGAGACAGGGCAAGCAAGAGGGCAGGACAGGTGGAGAGGTGACAGCCTGTGCTGCAGACTCAACGTGTGTGTCCCCCCCCAAAATCTACTCAAAGTGGATCAAAGACCTTGGAATTAGACCGGAAACACTGGAACTGCTAGAAGAAAACCTAAGGCATCACTTCCATACATTGGTACAGGCAGCAACTTCCTTAACAAGATTGCTAAAGCTCAAGAAGTAAAACCAAGAATCAGTAAGTGGGGTGGTATCAAATTAAAACACCTCTGCACAGCAAAGAAAACAATTCGGGGTGTGAAGAAAGCCTACTATTGAATGGGAGAAAAATTTTCCCTATTCCAACAAGGGATTAATATCTAGCATATATACATAAAAAAACCTTAACACCAAAAAAGTAAATCAATCAATAAATGGACAAAGATCTAAATAGACACTTTTCAAAAGAAGAAATACAAATGGGCACCAAATATATGAAAAGTTGCCCAACATCTTTAGCAATCAGAGAAATGCAAAGCAAAATTTACACGGAGGTTTCATCTCACTCCAGGTAGAAAGGCAGCCATCAAGAACACTAATAGCATTAATTGCTGGTGGATATGAGAAGAGAATAGATACATTTATGCATTATTGATGGGACTGTGTCTTAGTACAACTACTTTAGAAAGCAGTATGGAGATTTCTCAAAAGACCAGGAATGAATGTCAGGTGCAGTGACACACTCCTGTAAACCCAGTGGTTCAGGAGGCTGAGGTAGGAGGACCACGAGTTCAAAGACAGCCTCAGCAAAAGTGAGGTGCTAAGCAACTCAGTGAGACCCTGTCTCTAAAAAAATACAAAATAGGGCTGGGGATGTGGCTCAGTGGATGAGTGCCCCTGAGTTCAATCCCCAGTACTCGTCCCCACCCCCCAAAAAGAGACTAGGAATGGAACCACCATATCACCATATGACCCAGCTATTCCACTCCTTGGAATTTACCCCAGAGATCTAAAAACAGCATACCATAGTGTTACATGCATAACGGTATTTATTTATAGTAGTGCAATTTACAGTAGCCAAGTTATAGTACAGGTAGGTGTCTATCAAGGGACAAATGGATAAAGAAAATGTGGTGTATAAACACAATGGAGTTCTAAACAGCCATAAGGAATAATGAAATTAGCTAGGCACAGTGAGAGACACCTGTGATCCCAGTAGCTTGGAAAAACTGAGATAGGAAGATCACAAGTTCAAAGTTAGCCTCAGCAACTCAGCGAGGCTGTATGCAACTCAGCAAGACCCTGTCTCTAAATTTAAAAATACAAAAGAAAATAAAAAAGGAAAAAAGAAAAGGGGCTGGGGATGTGGCTCAGTAGTTAAGCACCCCTGGATTCAATCCCTGGTACCAGAAAAAAAAAAAGAAAGAAAAATTATGTCATTTACTGGTAAATAAAGAAAACTGGAGAATACCATGGTAAGTTAAATAAGCTAGACTCAAAGTCTGCTTTCATGTGCAGAAGCTAGAGAGACCAAGGGAAAGGGGGGGAAAAGATGGGGAATAATCAAAAAAGGTGGGGAGGTCTCATGAAAATAGAATAGAGTAGAGGAAGGGGATGGAGAAGGGAAGAGAGGTACTGGGAAATGAACTCTACCATACAATGTTATGTCCATGTACAAGTACCATAATGAATTCCATATATATATACACAATTGTATATATACATGGATATATAATTACAATACTAATTAAAATAACAATAATAGAAGAGAGGTCAGTAGAGCAAGCAGGCCAGGGGAGGGAAGAGGGGAGGGAAAGAGAAGATACTGGGAAGTGAGATTGATCCAACTGTTATGTGCATAAATAAATATGATATAATAAGTTCTACTATTGTGTATAATTACAAGTCACTAATAAAAAAAATTAAATCTATGTGATGACATCTTCACCCCCAAAGTGACAGTATTGGGAGGTGGGGATTTGGGGAGGTGATTAGTCAGGAGGTTAGGTCCCTCAGGAATGGCATTAGTACCCCTATAGAAGGGACTCCAGAGAGCTGCTTCACCCCTTCCACTACATAAGGCACAGCAGAAAGGAGCCATCTATGAATCAGAAAGTGGGTCCTCAATAGACACTGAATCTGCAACACCTTGGCCGTGGATTTCTGGCTGGAGAAATAAATTCCTGTTGACTATAGGTCACCCAGTCTGTGGTGTTCTATATAAGCAGTCTGAGCAGAACAAGCTGGACTGGAAGACCACCAAGAAGAGAGGGTGGGTTCCTCACTCAGAAGCACCCCACACCAGCAAGGACCTTTCATCCTAATACAATATCCACCCGAGACTCATGTTCAAGTTCAAGTGCAATGTCCTTCCAGAAGATGCCCATGTTGGATGGTGGGTCTGGGTCTCACCTCCACAACTACTCAAATCTGTTCTCAGGTGAGGCCTACACCTGACCCTCTTCCTGCCAAGGTTGTCCCTGTGAGTGCCTTACAGTCAATGGAACCCCCAGAACAGGCCCAACCTACTCCTAGGATCACCTGGAACCTGCCCCCAACCCCTTCTACCTGCTTCCTGCTCCCTGAAATGCTCCAAATTTGACTGCTCTGATTCTCAAACATCAGCCTGTTCTTGAAGATGCCACATCCTTATGGGGTCCTGGTGCCCTGCTCCCTATGTGAAGCCTGAACCCCTCCCCTCTGAAAACCCACCTGTGCGATATGGCACGCAGAGCCTTATGGGCCCTTCGCCCCAGTCCAAGACCGCACGAGCCCTAGGTACTGAGTGGAATTGACCTTTCCATGATGCCCCAGTCACCCTCAAAATTGACTCGCATTCCTGCTGACTCAGCGCCTTGCTTGCTATAGGCCTCAGTCTCTCTCTGCTGACCAAGAACTTCTCTAGAGGAGGTATTAACAAATACTAGCTTCCCTGGCCCTCCTGACCACGGCCTGAGCTTCAGGGGTTCTCTGCTCAGCACCAACTGGACTCACAAGTTTGACTCCAATTTTTGCAACAGTTCAAATAATCATTGCTTTCAGAGTAGTTGCAATGACCTCTTTACTTGTTGGTTAACAAACCACTTACAAACAAAACTGCAAATAGCCGTGGGCCACTGATACATAAACAGAGCTGTGTTGCTGTGACCTCTGGATGACCAGCACACATCGTTTTTTATCCCAACGTCACCCAGCAATACCAACACACAGGACTGGACTTTCCTGAGCTTGACAGCACTCAGCTTCCTGAGCTCCCTGGACACCCAGGAACTTTACCAGGATGGGGGCCAAGCCCAGGCACATCTACCAGAGAGCCAGAACCCTCCCACCCACTCAGGTTCCTCTCCTCCTCTGCCCCACCCAGTTTGTTCCTGGATCCAACTCACTGATCAAGTGCCAACTGCTACCTCCACCCACAGACTCCACCCACCTAGACAGTCTCCTTGCTGCACTGCCTGCTCAAAGCCACATTCCAGTGGCCACAGCCAGGCACACGTGATATTTACTGAGACCTCGTGCTTGGGTTGCAGTGCCCACTACAGGGCGGGACAGGACTGGAATGCAGCTCAGTGGGAGGAGGTTCATGGTGGAGGAGTAAAGGGAAAAGGCAGCGGCCGCTCATAAGGTCAAGCCAAGGTCTGTTTGGTCATGACGATGGCGTGCACAATGTTTCAGCCTCATCTTGGTATGGCCTTCACCCACTGTCCTGGGAGATTAAGTGAGTTCACTCATTTCATCTTCACAAACCTAAGTGTGCTCCTCACTTCCCAAAAGAGAAATATGCAAGAATTCCTTTCCAAGATGTTGAATTTCCTCAAAAAGACAGATGTTCTAGCAAAGGCAAAAGACTCCTCTGGACACCATGAGGCCAGGAGGTTGTGCCCTCTGTTGGTAACACCCTTCCAGTCCAGCACCTTGATGTCTAAGTCACAGGTCACATCCACCTGTGTTCTTACCCAACCTACTCTGCCTCACCCTATGGTGGCCCCTCTGGGTTAGGGGCAGGTAGTCTTCAAGTAAAAACAAACCAAACGCTCAACCCATGTCTCCACCAGGCTCCTCCAGGACAAGGAAATCACTCTCCCCCTCCCTTCCTTCCTGTGCCTAGGGTCAAGCCCATAGACTCGAAAGAGGACAAAGTGTTCCAAAAAAGACTATTGGGTAAAAAAATCACAAAGGGAGAAGAGAGAACGGAAGTGAAGAGAATGAGAATAGAGAAAAGGAAGAGGAGAGAGAGCAGAGGGAGGACGGAGAAGAAGGGAAGGATCAGGGAAAGGGGAGGGGCAGTTGGCATCTCAATTAGACTGCACACTGGTCTCAGAAGCTTGCAGCCACCAGCTTGGGAATCTGAGGGGAACACTCGCCCTTGTTCTGGGGAGTGGTGAGGGGCAGGGAGCCACACATTCTAGACTGAGAGTCACTCTCCACATCGTAGTTTTTGGTCATCTCCTGTGGGTCATCCTAAAGGGACGTGGCTTTAACAACTAATTCCTGAAGACAGGGAGCTGCCCCCCTAAAAAAGCCAACTCCAAAGTAATCCCCCTACAACCAAAGGGCAGGCAAAACATGATGACAGGCAGATGCCAATCCTACCCCACCAGCCTCTCCTGTTCTCTTCTTTGAAGCTGGAACACTGGACCCTGTTCCAGAGCTAGAGAGAGGTTAGAGCCACAGCTGTGTAAAGCCTGGTTAGTGCTGACACAAAGCAGTACTCAATAAAGGCTTGCAGACCTATAATCCCAGCTACTTTGGAGGCTGAGGCGGGAGAATCAGAAGTTCAAGCCTAGTTGGAGTAACTTAGGCACTGTTTCAAAATAGAAATGGCCGTACTTGTAGTTCAGTGGTAGAGTTCTCCTAGGTCCAATCCTAAATATTGAAATAAGTGAGCAAATAAATAAATAGCCCAGCTCCTTTGTCCAAAATTGCAGGGGTTCTGGAGCCAGGGCCAGCACTGCACACTTGGGCAGGAAACATGGAGCAGCACTTGGTGGGGAGCATCTCTCTCCCCTCCTCGCCCTGTCCCTCTCTCCTAACCCCAGGGAAGCAGGGAGCCTGCACTATACTCCAACTACAGGCCTTTCTCCTTGGGGCAGCAGAATAGAAGGGCTGAAAAATGAGCTTGTGGAAACAAGAGTAACCACCTCCACCCTCAGCTTTCCCACTTGTGAAACGTAAGTGCAGTTCTTGCATGAGGTTGTCATGGGAATGAAGGTGATTTTGTGCGGTGCTCAGCACAATGCTGAGCAACGTTAGGGCTCAGCCACATGGCCACTCTACTTACTTACTGACCCTCATGCCCCCTCAGGTGCCTTCTCCACCTGAAGAATTCCACCCTCTGAAGCAGCACAGACTGAGGTTGCAGGACTCAGAGGGCATACAAAAGGTATGAATATATCTCCAGGGTCTCTATCCTTATGATCCTTATGGATATTTTTTTTTTTCCCAGAGCTGAGGTTCAAGCCTAGGGTCTTGAGCAATATAAGCACATACTCTACCACTGGGCTATTATACCTACATTTTTGTGAAAATCTGGAATGGACAAGGTGGATATTTCTGTCCATCTATTAATGAAGAGTTTTAAAGTACAAACTTTTGGAGGAAATTAATGAGGATCCTCAAAGATTTTGGTGGAGCCTTTTATGTATACTGCAAAGTGAACTCCTGAGTCACTTAACCTTTATCCAAGCAGGTCTGCCAAGGCCATGTAAAGATCATATCTAAGTTATTCTATGCACCTTGGCAGCTATACATATGCCTTAAAGGTTTTCCTTATTCCAGATGAAATCTTTACTAAAATTATTTCACGTGTATAAATTCTTTTGTATTCAAGATAGATAAAAGAGTGCTGGGTATAACAGCACACATCTTAATTCCACTGTCTCGGGGACTAAGGCACAAAGATGGCAAGTTTAAGGCCAGGCTCAACAACTTAGTAAGGCTCTAAGTAACTTAGTGAAGCCCTAAGCAACTTAGCAAGTCCCTGTCTCAAAACAAAAAATAAAAAGATACCTAATAATAATAATAATAATAATAATAACGATTAATCTTCTCCCAAAATGAACACACCTAAGAAACAAAATTATCTGGAGAAATCAGTGTTTTGATCCTCAACCAAGCTATAATAACACCAGTATTCTGGCTCATAATGCTAAACACTATTTTATTTCTACAGCTACACCCTAGGAGGCCTATGATCATGTTAAGATTACAAATTATGGTCAGGAAATGGGGGTGTTCAGAAGTTCAGTCACCATCTTAGGACTTAATTTTCAAGTTTACATACATAAAATGGCTCTACAATCAAGGACACTAAAGGACAAAGATTTGTTCCCTCTCTTTAGTTAAAATACTTTACTCATAAAACTAAGCAAATGCATTAAGGTGAAGGCTGCTTTTCTATCTTCCTACAGGTTTTTTGGAGGGAGGGTTTCAAAAATAGGGGCTGTTACTATTTTAAGGTAAAATATGTTCTTCCTTTTGGGTCATTATTACTGGGACAGTGGGCACTCACCATGATGTCCCCCTTCAGCAGCTGGGCTGGCTCTATGGCAATGCAGATCCTGCTGGGGTTTTCTGGGCCAACATTGCTTTGGGATAAACAAGAAGGTACATCATTATGCAACTGCCTGATTTTTGTAGACAGAATACATGTTGAGAAAAGAACATGTACACAAAATGTTCCCATTAACTCAGAATCTAATTCCTGAGAATCCGCTCTATAAAAATGAGTCCAAAAGGCTTAAGAAAGTTCCTAGGCCTTGGAGAGACCTTACAACAACATCAGGGTCAGTGACTTACCTGAAGGGACTGAGACCCTACCCCAGGGGCCCAATTATGGAGAAGACCATGCAGCCTTGGAGGGAGGGGCGGAGGTAGAGTTGGATACAGTTTCAACAAGCTGCAGGTACAATTTTCAAAGTGTCATCAACATGTGTAGGGTCCACTGTGAACCCAGAAATGGGACAATGTCTCTGTCTGAGCAGTAGAATACTTATTTCCTTTACTAATTTTCCATTTATGCTCATATAATGCCATCCACACAAACAAACAGAAGCTCAGAAAGTTATAGAAATTCTGAGGATGTGTGTGGCTATCTTTTGTCTAAAACGCAAAGGGAGAGAAAGAAAAATCATGAAGGAACCTTGTCCTGAGATTCTTTCCAATATGTCCACTTCCAAACAGCAATGGCCCTCTCTCCACTGAAGGCTCCAGTGTTCACCCCCTTGAAGGAGCCAACTTGAGTGGCAGGGACAGGATACCTGTGTGTGTCAGAAAATGGCCTGCCCCAGGGCTTTCCCTTCTGCATGCTCCTTGGGCTCCCTGGAATTCTTTGTCCCCCTGCCCACACCCTCTTCCCAGAGGAGAGGCAGCCAGATTGTACCACAATCCCCTGGGACATCCAAGATGCCACAGCACAAGCTCCAGCACTTACTAGATCCCCGAGGTATACACAGGCTGCATGGCTTGGTAGAGCTTCAGAAAGGGCCGGCACACTGAAAGAAAGACACACCCCAGGTAAAGATGGGATCAGAATCTAGGCAACAAACAGAGACAAGCACAGGGAGATCAGAGACTGCACGGGTTGTCAGAGAGACTGGGGAAACAGTCTCCCACAGTCGCCCACACTCAGTGAGCATAAGGAGTATCCAGCTGTTGCAGGAAACAGTAGGCCTCACTGGGAGGCCAGATCCGGTCCTGTGAGCCTGCAGAAAGAAAGCTTGACCTTTATCCAAAGGGTTACTAGGGCACGAAATAGCGAGACCAGGAGGGCTCAAAATTCACTTTCTCCTCAGCAGGGTCCCTCTGGTACTGATAACCAGGGGAACTGGAAGACAGAGATATATTTTAAAAATGGAAGAGGGGCTGGGGCTACACAGCTCAGTGGCAGAGCGCTTGCCTAGCATGTGTGAGGCACTGGGTTCAATCCTTAGCACCACATAAAAATAAGCAAATAAAGTAAAGACATGATGTTTATCTACAACTACAAAATTTTAAAAATATATAAATAATAAAATAAAATGGAAGAAACTCAGTCAGGCACAGTGCCGCACACCTGTAATCCCAACTATTCAGGAGGCTGAGGTACGAGAAGTATAAGTTTGAGACTAGTCAGAAAAACTTGGTGAGACCCAATCTCAAAAGAAAATAAAAAAGAGCTGGGCATGTAACTCAGTGATAGAACACTTGCCTAGCATGCATAAGGTCCTAGGTTCGATTCTCAAAACTGCAAAAAGATGAAACTGATGAGTAGGCATCTATCTGAACTGAACAAGGGAGGAGCAGATAGGGTCCTGACACCAGCCACATACTACCTGCATGGGAATAGGGACAAGGGAACAAGGTCCTAACACCAGTCCCATGTTAGGTGTTCTCCGTTAGGATCACTTTAAGGAAGAGGGAGAAGATGGAATTCTGAAGCAGCTGGGTAGTCTCTCTCATGGTTGGCTCCTTTCACAGCTGTGTGAGCCTCGAGACCAAGTGCATAGCTGACCCACAGGACTGCTGGCCTAGGATGACATGGCATTCCAGATTCCTTCTACTTGGGAACAGGAGTATTGGCTGCCTATCCCACTTCTGATCAATTGTTTCAAACAGTCCCACAAAGTTGGAGCTCTGTCCACATGACAGAGCTGCTTCTAAAACTAGGAAGCTGAGGGACAGATTCTGAATGTCACATAATCAGGGAGGGAGGCTGTAACATAAGAGGTTAGCAAATCACAGGCTTCATGCCATGGAAGTGACTCACCTCCTCCAGTGTCAAAATTAGGGGTGCCATGCAGGATGACGAAATGCAGGAACAGGGGTGAGGCATTCATCTTCACTGACCCTGACAGGAGCCCGCTGAGAAACTGCACGTACCTGCAAAGGGTAGCGGCTGAGACTCCGCACCAGCACCCTCAGCACTGCAGAAGTCTCAGTAAGGCCAGGAGGGAGGAGGGAACTGTCTTCTGAGACAATCAGGAGGCCCTGTCCTCCTGAACAACCAAAAGTGGTTATCCACTCAAGCCCCAGAGGGTCACAGCCCTGGCAGGGGCTCCATTCACAATGCTAGGAACTGCCCACGTGACCTCTCAATAAACAGCAGGGACACAGAGGCACGAGCATCTCCCATGCACAGGCACCCACACCTGGGAAGCCTCTTCACCCATTCCCCAAGCCCCACACCAGGTCAGGCTAGCATATGGGGCCACAGGACGCAGGCCTGGCAACTCGTTCCGCCCATGACTTTCTGCTCCCACTCAGGAGGCCTGAGGAACAGTTAAGGTTCACTCTCCATTCTACACAGCACCTCCCACACCAACAGTAAGAGGGTCTTTGACCTCAAAAGTCCCTTAGTTGTTCTTCCTCAAGAGTCTCCTCTTAAGTCCCCTCTTAGTAGCCCAGCTCCAAGGTGAAGGCCACCTGTGACTATCATGGGCCTGGAAGATGTGACTTCCTATCGAAAGATGTGACTTCCTATCTGAATTCCAGGCATCAGCCTTGTGCACTCAGAGGGAAGTTTCTACACTAGGTATGTCTGATCACCAGGGTGCTCATGAGACATGACAAAGCAGTAGTGACCAGAATGTGCATTGAACCCTCCTTCAGCTTTGATGCTCCTGCAACCTTGGGCCTCCCTTCCTGAACCCTGCCTGGCATGCCCTGGTTCCCTATGTACCTCATAGCTCAGAGATGCACCTGCCCTGAGTTTCCTGACAGCAGCTCTAATGATGCATCTTGTACTATTTGAGGGTGTACAAATGAGGCACATTTGGCAACTGACAAACTGTGAGTTAAGGTGGGATCTTTCAATGGCTGCTGGGCTATGAGTCAAGACCAGGAGTGCATTGGTCATTTGTCCCCTACTCTCTTGGTTCATCTATTTTTAATCACCGAAATTTTATATCCTGAGTCACCCTGTCTAGAACAGTTCTTCCTTCCCTCTAGCACTTGGCAGCCCTGAACACTAGAGAAAGCTCCTCCCCAGGCCTACCTGCGAGGGCCCTTGCCCAATGTACAGAGTCCACGGGCTCCTGGCCATTAGCTTGGGCAGTCCTGCAGTAACCACTCAGATAAGATGGTCCATTACATGCCGGACCTGCATGGGTCGAATGTGCACCCAGACCTCAGAATAAAATCAGTGCTTGCTTTACATTTTCATGTAAATGTGGAGCATTCTACAACACCCAAAGGCTCCTGTTAGCAAGAGCATGAGGAGCTGACTTTAGCTGAGGCCACTGATGTCATCCCTTTCCACAAGGGACAAACAGCTGTCCTTCAGGAAGCTGAGGTTGCTCCCTGCTCAGAAGCCACCAGCTCCTGTCCAACACTATGGGCACAGCCTCCATTTCTACTGACACAGCCTGGTTGAGGTTGCTGTCTATGTGCAAAAGAGCACAAAAGGTCACTTCCTTCAAATAAGGAGGATCAAGGTGCAGAGGCAGAATTCTGTTTCTCCACAAGCTCCCAAAGAAGGACCCAGAGCCCAAGACCACATGCCCACTGCTGGCCACAGGGGAAGGGAAAGAAAACCACCTGCACCTGGCCCCAGGGCTCCCTCCCCCATAAGGCGGAGAGCCTCCCCTGCCTGAAATTGACTCTCAACAGCCACCACCTTCTCAGCTCTGTCTATGAAGGGTCACTCAGCTCATATCTTCACCAATCCAAAAAGTAATTACAGTCAGTCCTCTATGCCCATAAGTTCTACATCCATGAGTTCCACCAAACTCAGATCAAAAATATTAGTGGGAAAAAAAACTGCATCTGTACTGAACATGAACAGATTTTTTTCATTATTCCCTAAAATATACAATGTCAACCACTATTTACATAGCATTTATATTGTATAGGTTTATAAGTCATATAGATGTGATTTCAAGTAGACAAGAGGATGTAGGTAGGTTCCATGTAAATACAAGGCCTATCTGTTTAAGGGTCTTGAGCATCTGCAGATTTCAGAACTCATGAGGGTTCTGGAACCATCCCCTGTGGATACCAAGGGACAACTATACTAATAATTTGAAGGTTCTGAGGAGGTTCCTTATCTCTCTGCCAGTGGCTGCTATAGAAGTTGCTGTTGAGTGTTTGAAGTTTGTCAGTCACAAATCCTAAGTTTATCACTCACTCTCAGGCATGATTAGTATGAGCTTGAATTTGAAATGATTTCTTGGCTTCGGTCCTAAAATAGCCTGCAGAGAATCCTCTGTCCACCTGTTGTCTACAGGACAATGAAGTCTCCCTGCTCCCATAAAGGCTGTCATTGCACATTCTTCTGGTCTCCAACATCCCTCCAGATTTCTCTTACACATGCATTCAGTTGTACACAAACTCAATAATTATTTGGTGAGCATCTTCTAATGCAGGCACTGAACAAGGTAGCAGAAAAAGATGAAGGAATAGGGGCATTCCCCTGATCTTGGGGTTCAAGGCATTAGGCTTGGATGCAAAGTTGACATTTTGTCACTACAAATGTACAACAGGCAGTTGCATCAAAGCTGTGGGCATGTTAAAGGGAGAAGTATTCCCCTTCCCCACATTCTTTTAATGTTATTAAAAAGTTGCTGGTTCAGTAAGTAATAAGAACAAAAAACAGATTCCCTGGTGTGTACTAGACAATTCATATGGCTCACATCTTATTGATGTCCCATCTACTGTGCAGGAGGTCGTATATATTCCCATTTTGGGAACCGCTCAGTGGAGAAATAACACTTCATGGTTCAAAATAGAACAAGGGCTATTTAACTATAATACTAATAACAAACTGGGTTCTGTATCACAGCTTGCATTCCTTGGGGGGTCTGCTGTTCAGACACTGCCAGGCTCCTACCCACAGTCCCACATGTAGCCCACATTCCTCCAACATGTCCCAGTCTGAGCAGAGTCAGACCCAGACCTTTCGAGACACCCAAGCGAAGCAGAAGGCGCCTCTGGCAGTCCCTGAAATCATTCTGCATGTCTCCTGACACAGCCCTTGGCTTCACAGAGAAAACAGATGTGGAGGATCACGACTTGTGTACAAAAGGCCGGGATACATCCCATCTCCAAGACAGAAAACCATTTTTCAACTGCCTTGCTAATTCCTGGAAAAATTGTCTACTGTTTGCCTTAAAGTAAAACTGCAATGCAGCTATCACTGGGCTCGACGGGTTGCCATCAGCCGGGAAGCGCATCTGGAAGAGACCAGGAGATGGTGCTTCTCGCTGTCTCACACCCTGCCCTGCTCAAGTTCCTCTTGACCTCAGCCAGCAGGGCAGGCAGGGAAAGAAAAAAGTCCCACTCCACCATGGTCACTCCCCAGCACTTTCAGGGGTCATGCGGAGCAAGACAGAGGGAATGGTGGTTAATATCAAAGAGAAGTTCTTCCTGACTTCAGGGAGATGGTGCACGGGAGTTGACACATGGTCGTTCAACCTCCAGCCTTGTTCCTGTCAGTAAAATTCTACTAGAAGTCAACTAAGTTCACTCACTTCCCTTCTGTCTGTGATTGCTTTTGTCTTAGAACAAGAATAACAGAGACCATGCAACCTGCAAAGCATGAAGCATCACCCTCTAGCCCATTACAGAACGGGTTCACTGACCACCCCCCACCCTGCCAATCTAGCAGGCAAAAACAAGTTCCAACATGATCATGGAAATCAAAACTCACTGGCTGCAGGACAGGAAGACCCCCTGCTGTAAGTGAGGAGATGGGGTGCAGGGTCTACCTCTCTCAGAGTGAACTGTAGCACGGGGGCTCTCACCAGACCCAGAGGGAGGCTCATTTCTTCATATTAGCCAGAATGAGCCCCTTCCTCATATTCTTCTGCACAATTCAGGGGCACTGCTCAGGGTCAGGTTAGAGGACGAACCTCCCTTGCCTTCATTTGTCTAAAGGTGATAACCTATTCATCTTTTCCCTCTGGGCTCCAGGGATGGATACGTACCGTTTCTGGGAAGGTTGCATTAAAGCTGAAACTTTGTCATCGTAAAACTTCTTCATTGCAAATCTGTCGAGGGCCTGGTCGGCACTGGGGAAGCAGAAAGGTAGACGGAGTCAACTTGGTGGAACTACCAGTCTCCATGAGGCTGAGTGGCCAGGGACACATGTCCTGTGCCTGTTCAGGGCAACCAGCTCCCACCAGAGACTCTGTGCTTTTACTTCACCTGTGCACACTCATGTCAAGCATCTCTTCTTAGACTTAATTTCCCTGCAGGAATATTTTCAACTTAAAGTGGGAACCACACCTGAAAGGTCTGAACTCCCATCTGAAATACAACACCTATCCAACAGTGTGACACTGAGATGTGCCACACACTCAGCAGGAGAACTGGCTGAGACTCCTCAGCAGGCAGGTGGCTGACCCAGCCTCAGGACCACAAAGATATGAGATGCGAGTCCAGAACATGTCAGAGCATACCCCTGTGAAGTTTCAAGAGGTAAGTGTGGGACACTCAGTTCAGAGATGCTTCTCAGAACAGGCTTGAGAAGGGTTGGGGATGGGGCAGTCCAGGATGGGCGGGAAAGGTGTCTGAGGCCTCAGGGTTGCATAATTACATTTCTGAAGTGACTGTTGCAGGAGGGAACCTGCTTTCCAGCAACATGTCTGACATTCTACTCCAGCTCCACAATGCCCATAAGTACTATTCACAGAACCTTCTGGAAACCCCACTAAGGGGCACTCCTGGGTTTTCTGAAGTGACTTCAGCATAAATCATGGGACATGATTGATTGAGACTTAACAGCTGAGCCAAAGGCCTCCTTGAAAATCTGACAAAAGTGTGGGCCTTCTCCTGAGAAAATAGTATATGTGGCCCTCCAGAAAAAAAAATAATATATTCAGAAATTTTGGACAACTTAAAAACCCAGAAAAATTATGCAGTGATATAGGCAGAAGTACAAAGTAAAAATATTCAAAGTCAAAGTTAATGTGATTGACTTTCATTGAATGCTGTATAACGAAGGGCTTGCTGCTTGTATTTGTCTGAACAAGGAATTTGGTTGTTGGAGTTGTCCCAAAACGGAAGGGTCCAATTAAGCACCGAATATTTTACATAGAGTAGATACATCATTTAAGTTGAAACGTGGAGTTACATATACATTTACTGACTATTAGGCGTAGTTTTGTTTAATTAAATGTTGAGAAAACATTTTGGCCAATGATTTTTTTGTTTTTGTATTTTGCTTTTTTTGGGGGGCGGGGTGGTACTGGGCATTGAACCCAGGGGTGTTTAACCAACGAGCCACATCCCCAGCCCTTTTTTATATTTTGTTAGAGACAGGGTCTTGCTGAGTTGCTTAAGGCCTTGCTGAGTTGCGTAAGGCCTCGATAAATTGCTAAGGCTGGGTTGGAACTCAAAATCCTCCTGCCTCAGCCTCCCAAGTCACTGGGATTATAGTGCCAAGCTTGGCCAGTATTTTTTTTCAATATTAATTATATTATTAGTTTTAATAATAATATAATTAATCACTTCTGGCTTTCTTTTGAACTCATATTTTTATAGTGCTGATAAGAGTGTTCTTCGTGTCTTGGAAGTTTCTGTTTCCTGCTATTTGCAGTTTATGATAAAGGCCTTAAACCAGTACGTATGTTCCTCTGAGCACTCTTGTTCCAAAATATAACCTAAGGGGGAGCATTACAGGAACCATCCAAGATGTATAATATGAGCGTGTGTTCACGGTAAGCTCTTGAGGACAGAGTAAGCAGAATCGACTTAAATTCTAAAGAAAAATGGAATGCAACCTGGACAGGCAAAACCAGCGAACACTTAAATACAGAAAACACTCTATCTGTGGAACAGAGAGCTGAACTGCTGCTCAAACGATACCGGGGCAGGTATTCAGGAAACAGCGTTAATGTAGAAAAGCAGTCACAGAAAGTGCTGTGGTGTCAGACCAGTTAGTCGGAAAGCACTTGATCCCGTTACTCCTACTGAAAACAGCAGCATGAGTGACAGCTCACGCCTGAGTGCTGGTCCCGTTCTTAGCACCTTGCAAGCAGTGACATGGAATCCTCACAACACTCAGGAGGTTCAGCTATAACTCCCTGTCCCTAAGAGAACACTGAGGCTCAGAAAGACTTGTGCAAGCTGCCTGCCACGTGCAGCTAGACACATCGATGCTATCAGGAAGGCAGGGTTTTTAGGCAGAGAACCAGGGATGTGCTTTAAACGAGTAAAGCTTCCTTCCATGCTTCCCCTCGAGTGCCAGCACCACCCACGGCATGCAGAACTTCGTTTCAGACAGAACTGCCTTGTGGGGCAGAAGTGCTCAGGGTGGTCTCTGTCTGGAACCAGCCAAGCTAAATTTGGTCTCTGACCAAATACCTTTGGCTTAACTGAGGGGTCCATGTGACCAGGAATCTCAATGTGTCTGGCACACACACAAATGCTCATTCTCACCCAGAGGGGCTCTGATTTTCACTCGGGGTTTGGGTTTCCTCCCTGGCAGGCACCAGCTCCCCAATTTGTTTCCAGAGAAAACACTCTGAAAGTCAAATTTCACTCCTTTGCACTAGCAAGGAAAAGGTTCATTGGCTTCTATGAGTAGGCTTGTATTCCTCAGCCTGGAGTAGCTCAGGCTTCACAAGGTGACCATTGAGAAGCAGGGGAGGTACAAACACAAAACCCACAAGCAATGATATTTTCTTTTTCTTTCTTTCTGCTTTTTTTTTTTTTTTTTTTTTTTTTTTTTTTGGCAGTAGTAGGGATCAAACCCAGGGACTTGCACATGCACATGCTCAGTGAACCACACCCCAACCCAACTGTCCAAACTGAATTTTAGTATACATGGATATCCATGACTTGGAAAGTCTATCAGGGTACATATACCATGGCTGACCAATGCCAGAGGGCTAGACCAAAGCTGAGATCCTTGTGGCTATACAGTATCTGTTACTCCCAGCAGAAGGGGCCTTGGTAGCTCCTTGAAAGTACCCACAGTTACTATCCCATCTCCTGAGAACTGGCCAAAACTGGCTTCCCACTCAAGAGGTTGGAAAGCTGCCCAATGTCTTTGAACCTCTGTTTCTTCATCTGTGCAACAGGAGTAGTAATAACTGCCTCATGGGTTAGTTGGGAAAATTCAGGAAGAATAGGAAAACATTCAGTGTACTTCTCAGAGGCCCAGTGTATGCAAACAATCACAGTTGTCCCCATCATTATTTACAAGGTATGAACTAATCTAGCAAGAGAACTCAGTTCTTGCTTTTAATAGCAATATTTGCCTTTTGTTTTTATTAGTTTTTGTTTTTATTAGTAAATGACTCAGTTCATTTAGTTTTCATGACTCCATGAAAATCCTCAGCATCCATCATATACAGCCCCAAATAGGAAAATATCTTTGTCATTTAATAGTGTGAAAAACTCTCTGGAAGCTGGGTTTTATGAACAGATCACTATGGTCTGGGGACAGGAAATATATTCAGGATAACTCCCAGGAAGACCACCTTCCATCCCACACGGTCTCAATGTCCATCACCCTATGGTGACGAGCTCTCATCTCCATCCTACCTGGCCGAGACATTGGTGAAGTGCATGTAGGATGATATGACCACTCCAATGCGCCCTTTCCCGCCCTGCAGGAAAAAAAAAGATGAACAAATGTTCTCTGGAAATCCACGGCTTTCAGAAATATAATTTGACAGAACTTTCACCATGAACAGAATGACAGAGAACTTGCTTTAGTGGTTAGGCCAGCTTTGTTCCCTCTGCCTCCCTGTTAGGGGAGAGTCCCACTCAAGCACAGCCTCTGCAGCAGGGAACCTGCAGGCAGGAGCCCCAAAGCAAGAGCAGGTGTCAATCAGGGTGTCTGCAGAAGCCCTGCAGGGCAGACTCATCCAGCAACAGACAGACATTTCACCACCTCCCAATTAGGCTGGACAAAATTGTGCCAGGAACTGCAGCAATTAGCATGACTTAATTACCCAGGTGAAATAGGAGTAAATGCCTGTTCACGGGCTGATAGCAACCAGGGCTGCACACATGTCAGGACTGCAGATTCTAGTGAGCTGGGAGCATCACCACCCTGGTGCCTGATACCACCCAAGCTCCTGGGCATCCCTACTTGGCTTCTTCCTTATACACAGAAGGACCACTGTGCCAGGAAGGTGCTATAATGGGAAAGGAACACCTCAAATCATAACCACAGATAGGCAAAGCCCTGTGCAAAGGTCAATATCACCAAGAGCAACAGAAAGGGAAGCCATGAGACAGGATGTGCCCACCCACAGGCAACACATTCTAAAACACACTTCCGTAACCTACTAATAATAGTGAGCCAATCACAGCTAGCCAGCTCTGCCCACCACCCCTTTTCCTACAACCTGAGAGATAAGAATCCTTCTTACATTTTTACATCACCGAAGAAAAAGTTAAAAAAGAATGAGATTCTGAGTCATGTGAAAATTATATGAAGTTAGAATGTCAGTGTCTACCCATTGAGTCTGAGGGGGACACAGCATGCCCATTTCTTTTAAAGATCCTTCCACCTCGACTGCAGCAACAGGCTTAAGGAATTGCAAAAAGACCAGGAAGCCTACAAAACCTAAAATATGTTCTACCTGGATCTTTTAAGAAGTTTGCAGAGTCATTGGTATGTAGCTCCCTAACTCTATTCTTGAAAAGGAATAAAAATTTCAAGTCAAACTTACGATCAAGCAACAATCATGTGAATGTCACCAGGATTATTCTTCTTTCTGTCCTGTGAAAGTTAAGGGCATTCCTGATAGACACTCAAAGCAGGAACTTGACAAATCCTCTGTTACTGAATCCTAGCATATTGAGTTATTAACTATGAAGCTACAAACATGTTTGCTTCTTACATAAAATTACAGTTGAGGACAGAAATTCATCTACAAAAAAATAACACTCTAGCCAAAAGCAGGCACACAAGTTGTGACAATCATTGCTGATATCTTCCATCGGTCATTTTTGTGGCAGTAGTTATGGACACATGAAGCATATGCTAAGAGAGCTCCGGGAAGAGAGACAGCAACATAAAAACTAAGGGAACTTCAATACCTCGCTTTCAACAATGGACAGAACATCCAGATGGAAAGTCAATAACCAAATCAACCTATGAGACATTTGGAACAACCCATCCAATAGTAGATTGCACAGTCTTCTCAAAAGACTGCAAAATGTTCTCCAAGACAGATCTCATGTTAGTCCACAAAACAAGTCTTAACAGATTTAAGAAGACTGAAATCATTCCATACCACCATGGAATGAAACTTTAAATTGGTAACAGGAGGAATCTTGGAAAATTCACATATATGCAGAAGTTAAATGACATGTTCCTGAACAACTATTGGGTCAAAAAAAAAGTTAAAATATTCTGAGACAAACAAAAATGATGACACACATACTTAAAATTTATGGGACACAGCAAACACAGTTCCAAGAGGAAGCTTATAGCAATCAACTACTTCAAAAAAGAAGTAAGTTCTCAAATAAACAGCATAACATTATATTACACGTCAAGGAATTAGAAAAATAAGGACTTAGCCCAAAGTTGATAGAAGGAAGGAACTAACAAAGATCTAAGTAGAAGAAAAGAGGAGGCTCAAAAAGCAATAGAAAACAGCAGCAAAGAGTTGGTTATTTGAAAAGACAAACAGAATTAGCAAAACTTTAGATTAATAAAGACTCAAATAAAAAAAATGAAGGAAACAGCATGGAAATATTAAGGATCACAAGAGACTAGTATGAACGATTCTATGCTTAACAATTTAAATGGATAAACTAGAAGAAAAGCCTAGAAGCATACAACCTCCAACACTGACTCATGAACAAATATAAAATATGAACAGATCAATAATAAGCAAGGAGATTGAAACAAAAATAAAAAGCCTCCTATCAAAGAAAAACTCAGGGCCAAACGGCTTCATGGAAGAATTCTACTAAACATTTAAAGAAATAATCCCAACCCTAAAATTCTCCCCAAAAAACCGAAGAGCAGGGAACATTTCCAAACTCATTTTGCCAGGCCAGGATTACCCTGATATGAAACCTTGTCTTGAAATATTTTAGGTTTCATGGACTATGTGGTCTTGGTGCAGATCCTCAAATCCACCACCACTGTGTGGGTGGAAGCAGCTGTGATATGCATAAAGAATGAGGGTGTCCAGACTCCACATATGAAACTTCATGCAACTGTCACCTAAAAAACCTCTCTTAGCTCACAGGTGGTAGGAAATCAAGTGGTAGTCAGAATCAGCTCGTGGTTTTAGTTTTGTTTTGCCTTGTCATTTGGCCACGCTGGGGATCAAATCCAGGGGCTCATGCATGCCAGGAAAGTGCTCTACCACGGAGCTACATTCCCCCAACTACAGCTTTTAGTGTAGGCAACCGTCTTTTGGATTTGAACAATTTTGGCCTGATCTTAACAAAAGTCACAGAATTTCTGACTGCACAAATTTGCTGTGGGTGTTCTTCAACAGTAACTCCAAACCTGAGGGTGTGATGTGAATGAAATCTCCTCAAAGAAGCCCAGCCTATCTGCTCAATTCACAATCAGAAGGTGGCTGAGAGAGGGGAGAGTGAACACACCCACAGAGCTCCACACTTTGCATCCAACAGGAGAGGGGGAAGTGGCAGATTGACCCTTCACTCTGCTCCTGCCCAGGCTGAGACAGGCCCAGCTATGTTAGCCATTCCTGGCATGTGTGGAAGGACACAGATTCTGCAAAGCTGGCGGATTCCGGCCAATGTCAGCAATTCCACCCCGGCAGCTATGATGATGATGAACTTTGGTTAACATGGACATCAGCAATTTCAAATTAAAAGAAGGCTTATCTCTCATGGCCTGTTTTTGGAGTGATTAAAAAATGGTTTACATGACAACAGAGTAGTGCAAGCAATACGTACATCGCTGTGAAAAATCATCAGTGTGTTCCTGATGAAGTCTACTAACAGAGAGCTCAGAATTGCTTATGGAAAAGAAACATTTTGAAGATGTCTTGTGGTAATTTCATCCCTGAGGACCCATGTGTTTTAACTATAAAACTTATTTTCAATTCATTAAAAAACTGAGGTCATCAACTGGAATGGAATGGAGGGCTAAGGGTACTATTTTGTAAGCCCAACAACACCAGAGACCCAATCCTATGAAATCCAAAGCCAAACTCTGCAGGTAATTCTTTGTTTTGGGGGGTGGGTTTCTCTCCTCCCCCTCTTCCTCCTCATCCTTCCCCTCCTCCTCTTCCTCCTCCTCCTCCTGCAGATTCAGTAATTCTTTGTTTTTTGGGGGTTTTTCCCCCTCCTCCTTTATTTTAAAGGACAAGTAAGAACCTAATGGCAAAGTCATGTAGAGCCTGTCCCACCAGCTGGAAGTAGTGTGGAAACGTGGCTCAGTGACTTCTTGCAATTAGCACTGATTTCCAAAGGGTTCCTCCAATCACTGAATCTAGTTAGCCCCCCAGAGTGTGTGGGAGGTGGGGACCCTTACCCTGCAGTGGATGACAACCACATGCTGGGGGTCGCTGTTCAGCCAGGACTCCTGTGCCTTGCATATGGTGCATATCTTGTCAAGGGGTGGTGCATGCAGCTCTGGCCAGCCCACATCCATGATCTGCAGAGAAAGAGTTGTGTTGGTTTCCTTCTCCTGAAGACTTCTGAGGTCATCTCTAATGATTTCTTTCACTTATTAATACAATTCGAGATTAAAGAACAATGCTGCATAGTCCTTTTTTGAAAAGCATTGAACATCATGGCCAGTTTCCCTCACTGCAGAGAAGAAAATGAATTGTCAAGCGGCCCACAGGCTTCTGCCAGGGGCTGATCTGCTCTTCTGCACCTGGTTGACAATTCTAGAAAGGTCTTTTGGAGGCACTAATGGTGCAGAGTTCTATAGGGAAAAACTAAGGACCTCCAAGATTTAAGCAGGAATCCTTGGTCCAAGCCACTGCTAAAATTTTTCCCTCAGGTTAACAACCAGAGTTGGGGATGCAAGAGCATCACAGGGACAAAGGCCTATCCTATAGGCTTGGAACACAAACGAACTCCCCTAAAGACAGGTATGTGCCCATGAAGAAAAACCCTTGATTCCTGTTTGGTTGCAAAAAGAAAATCACTGATCCAGTCACTCTGCACAAAAGCTGAAGCTCTAAGCAAAGGATACGCACTCCAGACCTAAAACTCAAGGTGGCCACATGGTGGTGTTGCTTTTCCTTGTATTTCCTTTTTTTAAGAACGAAGAAAGGCAGGGTTCTTAGGCTAAAAGTAGTAGAAATAGTTTGCAATGGGTTGGACACTTGAGAAAACTGCCAAAGCAGGCAAAAAGTCACATACCCTGGCCAACTGTTCAGACATAGCTACTATGACATTTCAATGAACTCATTGGTTTCTACTATGTATAGTTAGCATATTCAAGACACTATGATACATAAATTCTACATTATATTTTTGTTGACTTGTATTTAAATAGGCATTGTACTATATTACTACAGGTTAAGGATCCCTCTGAAAATACTTGGAATAAGAAATGTTTCCAAATTCAGAGCTTTCCAAATTTTAGAATATTTGAATAGACTTTAGCAGTTGAGTATCCCTAATCCCAAAACCCAAAGTCTGAAATGCTCTGAAACCTGAAACTTTTGGGCACTGACACAATGCTCAAAAAGTTTAAGATTTTGGAACTTCAGATTTGGGGTTTGGGGATTAGGGAATGCTTCATTTGTACATTTTTACTCTAGTAACTGCAAAATATTCCAACATATAGAATGTACATGTTTATACAAGTGGGTGCATATGCACATATAATGCACTTACACTTATACTTACATAGTCCTAAAATTTTTCTCTAAATTTTTGTTATTGAAAGTAATCATAAACAGAGGTGATGGTTGTAACTCTAAAGAGGTGGAAAGAAGCAGGGGAAAAGATAGCAGAGAGACATCTTTGTGGTGATGAAAACCTTCTACATCCTGATTGTGGTAATCACACACACCTATATACCTGTGAAGGTGGCAGGAAAGTACATGTGCATATGGACACACATGCACAAACATACATACAAGAGTGTGTGCAAAACTAGTGAAATGTGATCAAGGTCTGTGCACTAGACCAATGTCACCTTCTTGGCATTCATTCTTTACTAGAGGTGGATATTCTTTATCCAAAATGCAAAGAGCCAGTTGTGTTTTAGACTTGGCTTTTTTCAGGTTTTCATATGTCTGAATATATAAAATAAGATACAATTATGTTTCATATACACTTAAGCAAATATAGCTCAAATATAATTTTATACAATCATTTTAACAATTATAATTATTTTAATAATTTTGCACATGAAAACAATTTTCATGAGATTTTCACTTGCAGCCTTATGCCAGAGCTCAAAAAGTCAGATTTTGAAGCTCTTTGGATTTCAGATTTTCAGAGTAAGGAGGCTCAACCTGTGTTCGTTTTGCAAGATGCCACCACTAGGAGAGACCAGGTGAAGGGTACACGAGACCTCTCTTTATTATTGTTGTCCTAAGAATCTATAATTATTTCAAACTAAGACCAACAATTTCAATTAAAAAATAACCAACAGATATGAATAGGACCCAATGCCCCTCATCAGGTCACATTCCATAAAGACCTGCAACAAATTACTTTTGCACCAGCAGAACAAGTATTACTAAGCATTTTACAAAACTCAGAATAGAAAGAATAAAGTTCATACCTTTGGGTTAAGCTTTGTAAGGTCATATCTCTTTTCTGAAAGGTTTAATACCTACAAAAGGGAGGAAAAGCTTTTAGACAAATCATCAATCCCAGAGACAAAAGCAGAACACACAAGTGCATTTTATACAGTGCCTTTGAAGTATCAAAGATTGTCAAAGATTGAAATGCACAGATGTGTATGTTGTCATAGAACAAAACACAAAATAAGCAAGATAAGAATGGCATACATGAATCCTTCTAAATTCCTACATAAAGTCTATGCTTTAATTAACTAGCACTAAAATAGGCAATTTACGATGTTACTTTTCAAAAAATTTCTAGTGGTTACAAAATATTCCAATACATAGAATATATACAAATATATAGCACAGCTTTCCTGGTCTTGCTCTGGACTGCAGGCTCGCTCAGGGGACAGGAGACGCTGTAGGGAGAGCAGTCTCTCCTCTGCATTATGGGGCTGACCTCAGGCATTAGAAGCACTGAGCTCCGGACCAGTCATGAGACTCCACCCAAAAGCACACTGAAAAATCAGAGCTATTTGTGGAATCTTGCTAAATACCCAAGTAAAGCAAAATAATAAAAAGAATATTCCAGCAGAGAAGGGCCTAAAGAGTAACTAAATGTCCCTCTCACTTCAGAGATGAGGCCTAAGGGAAGCAGAGAGGAGGGGCCTGTCCAGGTCAGCTCTCCCACATGATAGAGGTCACCTTTGCAGTGATTTAGGATGCATGGCTCATTTTTAACCTCCTGGTTCTACTCAGTGTTGGTCCCATCTCAGCCCTGCTAGAATGAATCATCAGAGATGCAGCTTCCCTTCCTTGGAAGGCCCATGACAGTATAACATGACAAGACACATCAGTACGGACGTCCTTCATAAATGATTTGAGTTCAGGGACTATTTTGTTTTCAAATCCAATCATCAGATATATATGGATAAAGAGATGAGCCCTGCCCTTTGGAGCTTAACTTAGAGTCTACACAATACACACGTGTGTATTTTTCTTCAAGTTCTCCAAAAAGATGTTTATCTCAATGCAAATAAGAGACCAACCTGGCCAGTCTCCATGGGGAGCTTTGCCCCTGTAAAAGTCCCACACAGCGACAAGGGAAGAATGAATCCCAAACCCAGTCAATAGCCATCAAGGGCCTGGGCTTTCACATCTTCTCTTTAGGACGGTGAGGACTCCCCATGCTGGGGAGGAGGGAGGAACTGCTAAAGAAAGGGCAAGGGCTAGGATGATAAGTCTGGGTTGCAATTCCCCAAGGAGGGAGCTGAGGTCCTAAAGAGACCACCTCTGTGATAACAGAAGCAGCCTGGAAAGGAGGGAGCCCTGATGAGAGGTGTGGCTACCTTGAGGACTGAGACACCCCTTCTCTGTCCACTTCCCTGTCTGAGTAGGTCATAGCTTGGACAGGTTTCAGGGGAGAAAGAAAGGGGGCCTCTAGGAAGGGATCCAGTCCCTCCCTAGAGAGGAGACAGTTCTAGAAGCTGTGGAAAGGTGAGCCAGGCTGCTCTGATTTGGATAGAGGCAATGTCCACTCTGTGGCATGAGTTCCCAAGCCTAGTCATGGAGAAGAAAAGTGATAAGGGTGATAATAGCCCCTTGTTGGCTACAGTAAGATTAGTTTTACAGTAGATAAGGCGGCAAGTTAAGAGAAGGTGCTTGCAGGCTGTAATTTAATCCCAATAGCAATTACAACAGCAGAAGGAAGAAGAGAGTCCATGAGGCTAGCAACCCTGGGAACAGATAACAAGGGAGTAGCAGGAGGGAGAAGTTGGCTGAGAAGCTGTTCTTCCATGTTTTGCCTAAATTTGGGCTCTCTCCACCAATATCAGGCATGGGTTTTGAAATCAAGTCATCTGCTTGCCCCAAGGCAGATCTTTTTTTCTTGGCCACCTGCCCTAATGCCTTCCAGTACACAGGAGGAGAGCCACAATCAGGGTTGCTTTTTGATATCAGGGATTGCACATGGAACCAGCCAGAGGGGGCTGGCTAAGGGATACACTGGGGCACTGGGGAGCCAACTCCCTAATGAGACAGCACCCTCAGTGTGGAACAGAGGAAGTGACCATCTGTTCAAGAGTCCATGACTGCCACCTGTGTGGTAGATAACACTTCCCCAAAGCAAGCCACAGATGGGCAAAGGATGGGATCACCCTGCTACACTGGTTGTGTGAGTCAGGACATGATTTTGGTCCTCTGTCATAAATGAGGGTCCTGTGAGCACCTGCTGCTCAGAGTACCCACTGTGGGACTGGTGCCCAAGACCCATCTCCCCGTGGGCCCCCAGAACCACACCATGGGCACAGAGAACCCTGCCTGCTCACCAGGTAGTTGTCGCCATGCTTGGACTTGAGCATGCGAGTGACCTCCTGCAGATTGAGTAGGTAAGACTCTTCTGAGCAGCCAGCAGGGAAGGACACGGCAATGATGCGCTCTGTGATGTAGGTGAGGTCCAGCTCATGACCATCCTCCATGGTGGGGCTTAGGGCTGCAAGCCTGTAGAGAAGAAAGACCAGTGAACAAATGGGAAAAGAGAAAGAGGACCAACACTCACCCTCTCGCGTTTCTGCACGAGAACTGGACTAGCAGGCATCCTGGGAATCTGACTGTTACATCTCTGACGCATTTCTCCACTCACAGGAGTGTAATGATTCTAAAATTCCCTGCAGGCCATGATTGGGTTGATAATTCCCTGCAGGGCAAGACTGGATTGATACAAGGTATTAGCAGGAAATAAGTAGAGAAGTTCACAGCAGCAGCACAGGGGCTTGGGTAGAAAGCATACTGGGCACAGGGGATGGTGGGATGCATAGGCACCCCAAGAGCTTGCTCAGAGACTGAATCCTTGGAAAGAAAGCCTCAACCCTCTTGTGAGACATAGGGGCCAGTAAGAGGCAGTTAGAGGAAGAGCATTTCAGACAGCAAGGATGGTATGGGCAGAGGTCAGGGCTGTCAATAGAAGCGAGCAGCCCCTGTCTGCAAGTAGCCTCCCAGGAGACATACGGCCAAGGAAGAGGCTGGTAAGGTGGACAGGTTAGATCATGGAGGACATGATGAGACAGGGAGGGAAGAGGCCAGGCCAGACCCTCATGAGAGATGAGTCAAGGCAGAATTTTAGTGGTCACATAATTGAAGTGTTTTCCTCTATTTCAAAGAAGTTCCTTGGCTTATATCAGACTGGATCTCTCTTCTATTTAGGCTCTGCTGGGATTACCTGTATGCAGGGTACAGGTGGCTGAGGCAGGTATCTAGGTATGATGAAAACAAGTGGAGGAGGAAGGTACACAGAAATATCCAAGTTATATCCAGGAAGCTGAACTTGAGGACATGGGGAGGGTTGGCTGTGCAGGGACCCAGGAGCCCAAGATGACTCCAGAGACAAGGGCCTCCTGACAGCATAGCTTCACCACGATCCCACGGGTCCCCAGGAGGCGCTGAGTCCCTCACTCATGAAGGGCCCCTAATGACATTAGGTCTGAGGGCAGTGCCCAGGAGAGGTGGCACTGGGTCACACCCAAGAAGTGACACCAGATGAAACCAGAGGGTCACAGTTTGTCACGGGAAATGTGCTTTCAGTTCCTGGGGAGGTTCCCAACAGTATTAGATTGTGACTGTTGCTGCTATTTCTTTCCCACTCCTACTACATGTCTCTTTTTCTCCTTTCCCTTCTTCTTTTTGAAAAATTCAAAAACAAAAAATTATTTCTCCAACCTTCATACCTATCACCCAACATACCTATCACCCAACTTTAAAATTATCAATACAGGACCAATCCTTGTCTGACAATAGCCCGGGGGTGTCTTCTACCACTTATTGCTCTGCAGCAATCTCAGATACTAAATTCTCTTAAAAATCCTGTAGTAACAATTGTTAACAGAAAAGAGCATTTTTTACTTAAAATGCAATGCTATTATCACACCCTAAAAAAAGATATAACATCAAATATCAAAAATAATAAATTTGTTTTCTATAGCTGATGTGTTCAAATTGGTACCTAAACATTTATCAAGAGCTTTTTAGTTTTCTCTATCTTATTCATCAGATATGGATGATAAATATCTGTATTATTTTAAAGATCAAATCTGATTTTCTTGAACTCTGATTTTTTTTTGGGGGGGAGGCATGTACCAGGGATTAAACTGAGGACACTTGACCAGAGTCACATCCCCAGCCTTATTTTATATTCTATTTAGAGACAGGGTCTCACTGAGTTGTTTAGCACCTCGCTTTTGCTGAGGCTGACTTTGAACTCACCGTCCTCCTGCCTCAGCCTCCCAAGCAGCTGGGATTACAGGTGTGCACCACCGTGCTGGGTTTGAACTCTGATTTTTGAAACAAAAAAATAATGTGCCTCCTGGGGTCATCACAATTTACACAAACAAACTTTTGTTAAGGCTTTGTGGATCATTGGCTCCGGGAGGTCCTGGGACATCTCCTTGAAAGGAGCTCACATTTAGTGCATTCTAATCAACTCTGGAACCCTCCATAGGAGTTACACTGTGTACAGTCAGGTCATGGCAATAAAATTCTCTATTGAAAGATAATCATAGCCCAGGAACAAGCCTGTGATCCAAGCTACTGGGGAGATTGAGGCAGGAGGATGGCAAGTTCAAGGTCAGCCTGAGCCAGCCTGTCTCAAAATAAAAAATAAAAGAATGGGAACTGTGGCTAAGTGGCAGAATACTTCCAGGTTCAATCCTCATTACTGGAAAGAAAAAGAAGACGATCCTGAGTGTTTCCAGAATCTAAGCTTCCAAGGCCAGAGATCACATTCAGGAAACAGGCATGAAATCCATGTCTATCATCTTGATTATTATTTTTAAAACTCAAAAAGAAATTAAGATTACTACAGAATAAAATTAAGTCCAAGTCTCCCCTCTGGAGATGAATCTATCACCAGAGACACAGGAGTGTTACCCACGGGGACACTCACCGAGAAGGCTTATCACAGCACAGAGAAGAAGACAGTGCGGAGCTCCCTGGGGCCTGCAAATAACAAGACACGGATCATTTTGATGTCTCCTTCTCTGCCAGCCCACATGGCACTTACACCACCAAGAAGGGACAATGACAGCTGTCCCACAGTTTAATCATCAATAGTAAGTCAAACATTGACACTACTGCCTTAGCACCTGCAGGAAAAGGTCTCCATTCTATTAAGGTTTTTCAGGTCACATAGTGACATGATTCCATGAACTGGCAGGAGGACAGGGTTTACACAGGGAACACAGACTACCCTCTAGCCAGGTTGGGGCAGGCAGAAATGCATCTTTGCTCTCTTGCGCAGGAGGTGTCCAATCAACTGCTGCCATTATACCACGGGAAATGGTGTTTACTTCAAAGAACCAAAGACCTTCTGGAGCTCTCAACTGTATCTACTCTTTTTAAAGTGCCCATCCTACAGGGAGAAAAGCTGCAGGTTACGTTAACTGTTCAGTTTCTAGCCTGCATGTGCAAAGGGTATGTTATAAACACCACGGTCACACCAGCACACTACTTCAGGAGTGACGGCCAGCAATTTAATGAGTAAAAATGACTTTCAGCATTTCAGAAATCAGGAGACTGGGGCACAGAGAAATAGAGGTCACATCAAAGACCATACAAGTGGAAGGAGAAGAGCAGACACAGCATGTCACTCTGGAATACCCTTCCTGTCACAAGCTAGGTGACAATTTAATAAGGGAGCACAGGGCCTTCTCACAGGCAGAGGCCTTTAAACTTCTACCTGAATCTCACTGACATGAACACTTCAAACACCCCTAACTTATATCTGGTGCTCCCCAGTCAGTGTAGTAAGGAGACAGAAAGTAAATTCTCCAGGAATCGTCTGACCCAAAGTTAAACACCAATTCCAAAACCAGAGATGGCACTTTGGCCTCCCACATAGAAGCAGGAATCAGCACACACTCTGCTATAAACCAAGGTACGGGGAGCATTCTCAAATCCACATTACCCGCTCCTTCTCCCTGGGTGAGCCCCAGGCACTCTTCTCCTTGGTCTCTCCCTTTTGAAGTCAAGACAGTAACAGGGTCAGTCTCACAGGGCTGTCTCGGGGGTCATTGAGATCATTCCATTCTTGGCTTGGACCTCTGTCTGCCACAAGTTGACCCCACCAGACAAACCTGACCCAGTAGATTCTTGAGTATACATGCCCTGCCACCCTGACCTCAGAGTCCACCCTCCCCCATGCCCAAAAAGCCATGGGAAGCTCCAGACAGGTTCTGCTGATCCTACTGAATCCCTGACCTAAAGCCTCTCAGGGTTCAGCCTAAACAAAGTCAAATATGATCTTTTTTTTTCCCTATTAGAACAGTAAAAACTGAAATTTCAAAAAAGGTTTTTATAAGCACTGGTGAAATGCAAACTGATTCATTTTGGAGGACATTGACAGTGTGTGTAAAAGGTATTTAGAAGGTATAAAAGGCATATGGAAGCATGTGACCCTTCAATGCAAGGAACAGATCCTAAAGAAAGGTCTGGCATGGACAAAGGTGCCCACTGTACCGTATTCAGACAACTCCAAAAGGCAGAGTTGGATAGGAGTTGAGCATTATGTATAGATTTCATTAGGAAAAGAGCCCCAAGAGGAAACTGCTGCTCTATAGAAAATGATGAATGTACTGACATGCCTGAGAAATATAACAGCAAACAGGACTACCAAAGGTGAGGACAGACCATCAGCAAAGAAAGAAGAGCACAGACACACCCTAACTTACAATGGGGTCACTTCTGATGAACCCATCAGGCAAATGGAATATGTCTTGGTTGAAAATGCATTGAATCCACCTAATCTTACGTACATCCTGGCTTAGTGACACAGCAACACTGTGTAATGTCAGTCATCTCCCCTTGTGAACACATGTCTGACTGGGAACAGGTGTGGCTGCCATTGCCCAGCATCCTCAAGAGATGGTCAAACCACATATTGCTAGCCTAGGAGAAAATCCAAATTCAAAATGTGAAGTAAGTTACTAATGAATACCTTTCACTTCGCCAACATCACAAAGTTCCAAACATTGCCAGTCCAGTCAGAACGAAGTCCAACCATTGTAAGTTGGGACTGTCTGCAAATATTTCACACACATATACACTCACAGGTACAGCACATGTGGACACATGATCAGAATGCAGGTTGATTCAGCAGTAGTCTGTTTCTGAAATGTATCATGACATCATTTCCTTCTTATTTTCCTTCTACATGCACTCTTTTCTACTAGGAGCACAGATTATGAGTAAAATAGAGAAAGAAAGCCACCATGCCTACAGCCAGCCTTGAGGCACTTCCAGCTCCCAGCACAGCATCCAGTACTCTTGCTCACCATTCAAGGGGCTGCTTCATGCCCTCTGTCCCAAATTAGATGACTTCAGGGCAAGGCAGTTAATGAAGGGTGCTGTCAAAAGGTCTTGGAACTGGAGAGTTCTCACCAAACTAGAATCACATTCAAACTCTGTGCTGGCTGAGAGGAAACAGTGGCTTGAATGGAGCCATCCCCTGCAGCGAGAGTCCAGTCAGACCACTTGGACCTGCTGCCCCAGACCCTTCCTCCCAGTTCAACCCCCAAGGCTGCTTCCTGATGTGACATCATCTCTCTTGGACTCAGCACTAATCCTAGTCAATCACCCAAATCACTGGCACAGGGACTTTGTCATTTTGCAAGCTAACCATGTGACTACAGTCATTGCCCTGCTGGAGAATGGGTGACCTCCAGACTCCACAGTCACGTCACAACAACAAAATGAATGAGTTAATAAAGTTGAAAAAATATCTGGGACTCAGGCATTGGAGCTGCACTGAACCTGGGCTTAAGCCACCACCTTCACCATCAGTTTTCTTATCTGTAAAATGGGCAGATTTGAGGGTTTATAATCACATACAGCTGATTAAGAGTTCAGCAATTAGTAAGAATATATTGAATTTTAGCTAAGACACCCTGGATTTTAGCACAGGGCCCAACTGAATGCAGTAAAATGTATTCAATTCCACAAGAAGGCAAGACAATGACATGCCAGGAGTCTGTTTAGTTTAATGTATAGTAAGGCTAAATTTAAAGCTCTTAAGATGCAATCATAAATAACCAATCCCCACATGAGAAACTCTCAGCTTAACCAAAGGGTTCCACTTACATTAAAAAAAAAAAAAAAAAAAAAAAAGTTGCATTTGTCAAAGTTTCTAAAGTCCCCAAGGAGAAAATGGCCTGGGTCTGAACTACCAAGGTCCTGGATCATAGATGAACTTGTCACAACCTGACAATAGGCTCTATGGCTGCTAAAAGACAGTCACTAATCTAGCAAGGCCATGTCGGAACCCAATGTTATGTTTTGAATATGATTTGTCTCCACCAACACTCACATTAAAATTCAATCCTCATTGTGAGGTATTAAGAGGTGGGACCAAGCAGGACCTTCAGGAAGTGATTAGAGCTTGGCCTTCATGAATGGATTACTTCAGTCAAGGATTAATGAATCAAGTGTTTATCTGGAAAGCAGGTCTGCTCTTAACAGGCAATTCAGCTGTTTCCTGGATGTGACGCTTCCTCTCACCATGTGAGTGACATCCTGAGCTGTCTCAGGACTCTGGAGAGAATTCCTGACAGCAAGAGCGCCCTTACAAGAGGCAGCCCCTTGATTTTGGAACAAACCTTTACCCTTTATAAATTACCTAGTCTGTGGTATTCAGTTATAAAATAGAAAACGAAGATAGATACCCACTTACTCAATTTCTTCAAGTATTCCATAGTTTCAGAGCTTAAATCACGCTCATAATTTTACCATGATTCCTACTGTTTGGTAACATCAACAGAATTTACAATAACTCATTGGCCAAACCACTTAGTTCTCACTCATTCCAAGATTACAAATACACAGAGAAGATGTGTGACTGTTAAATGCCAGCATTTAACTGCCTTCTAGTCAGTGACACAGGGTGACACAGGGATATGGTGTCATGGTGCATCTTCATGTGAAAGTAAAGCGAACACCTACACTTGAACCTACATTTTGGTTTGGATTTGAGGTGTCACCAGCGTGACAGGGTGTGGAGGATGCCATCCTCCCTTATACAGGGCCCTGGAGGTAGGAGAAAAGGGTGAAAGGTCTGAGGATGCACAAGGATATGGGTATCCCTGGGGGAACCCAAGACTTATTCCTCAGCTGCAGAGTGGTGGGGGGCAGTCAGACAGGGGCAAAGACTATTCTGTTCCAATAGAGTCCTCTGAGAATGACTCTATGCTCAAAACCTTAACTCATGCCCATTGCAATCACTGCCAAACAATATTTTTTTAAATCAAGAATTACATAATAGCAAAGGTTGAGGTCAACAGGAGGAAACTTCACTGTGCTGCCACCACTGGAGTCCCTATATCGTGAGTTGGCCCAAAGTCAGGAAGAGCATCAAACTCTACAAAGGTCACATAAGCAAAGCATTCCACTATAAAGGCTCCGCCTAAGGTGCACATGGCCACCTACTGCCCAGGACACCACCCAGAGGAACGCCTTCCCCAGCTTCTACATAGGGATGGTGGGAGGGTGGCAGGGAGGAACTCAATCCACTCCCAATCTACTTTTTTTAATATCTACCGGATATTAAACTCAGAGACACTCAATCACTGAGCCACATCCCCAGCCTTATTTTGTATTTTATTTAGAGACAGGGTCTCACTGATTTGCTAAGCACCTTGCTTTTGCTGAGGCTTGGCTTTGAACTTGCAATCCTCCTACCTCAGCCTCCTGAGCCGCTGGAATTATAGGCATGCACCACTGTGCCCCGTCAGCCTACTTTTAAATCTACCCCCAGCAAAAACTGAGAGGCAAGACCTGGTGCTCCTGAGGACCATCCTCCAAGGTCACAGAGAGCTGAATGCTCCTATATACCCCAGTCCCAGACTAATGTGTGCCAGTCACACGTCCCCTGCCTGGAAGCACAAGCCCAGGCCTAGCCACCTGCAAGATCAGTTTGGTACTCAGCAGCTACCAGATCCCAGCCCAAGCCCTGTGACACAGGCACTGCTATCCCTGTGGAGACAGGAGGATCTGGAAAGACAGTATGCCTAGAATCACAAAGTGACACAGCATGAGCACCTGTGAACCTCCACCCCACAGGGTCTACCGCGTGCACTGTCTCGTCTGCCCCACGTCGAATGAGCATTGATGAGGGGAAGAGGCCATTCCTAGGGGGATCTATTCTAGGGTTGTGACAGAGAGAAGAAAGAAATGGCGGCTGAACTGACCTGTCCCTTATAACCCAGCGTTAGAGATCTGAACTGCTGGAATCCCTCTGAACTACCCGCAGGTTATGTTGGGAATTAAGTGCAGCTGCTCCTATGGCAGGCCGCCTGTAACACCCTGCACTAGAACGCCCCTCAGTTGCTCAGGAGGCTCTGACTTAAACTAAGATGAGGAAAGCCAAACCCCACACTCAACAGTAAGGGTGGCCAGCAGTTTATCAAACACCCTTCTAGTCAGTGACACAGGATGACACAGGGATATGGTGTCATGGTGCATCTTCATTTGAAAGTAAAGCGAACACCTACACTTGAACCTACATTTTGGTTTGGATTTGAGGTGTTCCCTCAATGCTCCTGTTAATGTAAGAATGTTCAGAGAGGAAATAATTAAAATATGAGAGCTTGTAACCCATTTGATTAATAATTTGAATGGACTCACTAAGTGGTGACTATAGGCAGGTGGGGTGTGGCCAGGGAAGTCACTGGGGTGTGCCTTTGACATTTATATTTTGTCCCTGGTGCTTTGCCTCTCGGCTGCCTGCTGCCCTGAGCTGAACTGTTTTCCTCCACCACAACCTTCCACCATGATGTTCTGCCTCATCTCATACCCAGAGCAATGGAATTGGCCAACCACGACCAAACCCATGAAACCCTGAGCCCAAATAGATACTCCCCCTCTAAGTTGTTTTAGTTAGGTACTTTGGTCACAGCAACAAAAAGTTAACATATCCCTGTTCATCCACCACAGTGTATTTCATGCTCTTAGAATGAAAGAGACACTAACTTGTTGAAAATTTATTAAAGAAATATCCTGACTCCTGAAAAACCCTGAATCCTAACCTTCTACAAGAGATTTAGGAAAATCTCTACTAGTGGATACCAATCCCACACACTTTCTCTTGATGCTTTGTGTGGCCAATCCACTTTCTCTTGATGCTTAGCAGAGAGCGTTCCCATCCTTGGAAGCCTTCCCAAGATGCTGTGCTTTATGAACCCACCAGCACTGACAGCGACCAGAGTCAAACCTTCCCTGAGCAGAGTTCCCATGAGGCAGAGGCACAAGGTGCCCTCTGTCTGAGGGTAAAAAATTCAGGTAGCAAAGTCTCCTGCCAGTTGTGACCAGCCCACGCCTCCCTCACCTGTGTCCTGGTTGGCCTGTGCTTATCACAGCCTTCAATTTCCACAGGTGCTAAAACAAAAGGGGGGAGGAGGGACAGGCAGAGCCAGAATCCTGGCTAAGGTTAAACTTGAGAACAGCAACCCAGCCAGGACTACCCAGTTCCAGGCTTCACTGCCCTTTTCAGGAGCCTCCCCAGCAAGGCCTAGACACCCATCCCAGTCATGTGACGCTGTGGGTACAGGAGGTCACCAACCTCCCTACTCATCAATCACTTCTGATAAAATGACTGCCGCAGACCAAGCATACGGGGGCCATTCTAGCCCTGGAACCCACAAGTCTGTAAGATGCAAAGAGGAGGGTCACCATCAGAGAATTAGGTGAACTGCCCAAAGGGACTCTGCAATTATTAATTTAAAAGTTAATAAATTTTGAAGTTATTAATTTCTTTCACTAAGGATGTTATTGTTTGTTATTTCGAACAAATGTAGCAATAGCAACTTGCAGCTAGAGACCCAGGAGGCCATCTATATCTCAAGGGAGGATAATGAGTGCCATCAGCATGAGATTCTGTATCAACACATGTCACGATTAGTAAGAGGGACAGAACCCTGTGCACACTTTGCATGTCACACACAGGGTGGGGGACAGAGGCTGGACAGCATGAAAGCAAAGACATTCTTCATTGGGAGAAACTAGACTGATCTCATAGCCAAGGACAAGGGCACCACATCAGATGGCTGGGCCCAAGTTCAGGCTTGGTCTCTGCATCCCTGCAGTGCTGGGACATTATCATCCTCATCCTTCCAGGGCGAGTTCGTGTCCCTACCTCACCTTGGATTAGGAATTCACACAGGGCTTGCTGGAAAGCCTGCTGTTCACAGTGGTCCCACAGCACCCTGTCCTGCAGTGCGATGCCCCATGGAGGACCACCCTCTGTGCCGTGCTTCAGTGCATCACCCTGCAGTCCCCCAGCCCGCAGCACCCCACTGCCAAGACCAGCAGGTGGGCTCTCAGTGAGACTGAGTGCAGTTACTCTATGAGAATAATGTTTCCCATCACAAACTGCAACTTCTTTCTCAGGAGGGCAGACCCTCTGAGAAGCAAGGTCTGGGGTTCAGAGGTCTCTGCACATTTGGGTGCAGATCTTTGGGTACTTGGAGAACCAAGCACATCCACATAAGGAGGAAAGAGATTATGAGGGTCCAGGAGTCCCGAGGGCAGCACTACTAGGAGTGATAAAGTCACTGGAAATTCTCAGGAGACTGTTACCTAAGAATGTTTTCAGAACAGGGTTCAATAGAGCTGCTCTCTTGGCCAGACTATCAACACCCTGCTGGCCACCAGCTGGCCATGAACAAGCACACATGCTCACCAAAATGTCCAGCAGCCTCCAATACACACACAGACACTGGGGGGAACGTGAAGGACAGGTCACCACTCACTCTGCAACAAAACCACCCATAAAGTCCCAGGGTCCCACAGAGACTTCCCAATCCTCCAAGGTGGATGAGCTTCCAGTACATTCCATGCACCTTTCTAGAGGCAAGATCTGGAAGCTTCCCACATATCCCTACTCCTGAGAGGCAGGTTAGTTCTGAGACAAGCTTGTCATTAAGAACAGCCTGCCCAACTCTGGCAGGTATAGGGTTTTGTTTTCACTTACATCATTTTTGACTATTTTGACAAATCCAAAATCTCTAAATGCTCACAGAACAGGAACAGAATCTGGCATGAGGCAGACTGGAGTATGATTATGCATCCTACCATCCACCAGTTGTGGAACCTTGGGTCAGGGCACTTATGGGTCCATCTGTGGAATGGGGCAATGATGTCCCCATTATGAGGACATTCATGATATGGAGACAAAATGTTCAGAATCATCTGATGCTTACAAATATGCACTTGCCACTTTCCTCTAGCTCTGCACTGTATGTTACCGTGAGGTGCCCATGTTGAAATGTACAGTGTCTCCCTCTCCCGGGAAGGTAACTGCTCAGTGTTTAACAGCTGCAGTGAAGAATGAAGGACTGAGCATCTCCACCCTGTGGCCAAGAAACCACAAGCTTAAAGACGTGAGTACCATGATACAAGGGTTGGAGAAATCCAACAACCACCTACCTACTCCATGCCCATCGGGATGCACAAAGTACTCCATCATCACACAGCACAAGGTGCCCAATGTCACAAGGCATGGGCCATGTCCCCAGAACCATGGCTCGTCCAAACATCCTACAATGCCTTGAATCCAGACCTAGACCTATTCCTATAACAGGTTAACCAGTATCATTAGCAGACACTTTCACTTTTCAAAGGACAAGGTATAGTCAATACATCACAGGAGACCATCACCCCCAAAATTTTACTATAGAGCACAGAAAGTGATATAGGCTAATAACTACTGATATTTCACAGAAAAGGCACCTCTATGGGGGTTCCTCTTATCCATGATTTCTTTTCTGTTATTTCCATTACCTGTAGACAATCATAATCTGAAAATATTGGATGGAAAATTCCAGATACAAACCATTAATTAGTTTTAAACTGCACTGAATACTATGATGAAAACTCATGCTGTCACAGCTAGGTCATGAATCATTCTTTGTCCAGCATATCCACATGGTATATGCTACTCACCCATTAGTCACTCACTAGCCATTTCAATTATGTGATAACCTACAAAGTTATCATGGAGTTTATGTGCAAGTAATCTACATAGTACCCCAGTGCTACATTAACAGAGTCTGTGCCAATCACCTCACCTCACCTCATCTTATCATGCAGACATTACATAATCTCACATCATCAAAGAAGGGTGAGCACAGTATGGAAAGTTTTTTTGAAAGAGAGGTCACAATGTTTTAATACAGTATGTTATTATAACTATTCTATTTTACTATTATTGTTAATTCTTACTGTGTCTACTTTATAAATCATACTTTATTATAGATATATACATATAGTAGAAAAAAAAGAAGTCTGTGGGTTTGATATTACCTGAAATTTTAGGCACCCACTAGAGGTCTAGGGACATATCTCTGAGAATGTAGGGGAAGCTATTGTAGGACCTTGAGGCCAGGATGCTATTATCACACCTAAGGCTACCAATGCCCAAACCAACAAGGACTGTCAGTCTTACCTCAATGTACGTTCTGGGCTTCCAATAACCATCTCTGAGCACTATATTCCTCGTTTCCTATAGGCCTCTGTGAAAAGTAATGTTTCAAAAAAAATCTAACCCAAGAATGATACAGTAGCAAGTCCTGATGGTCACAAATACCAAGCAGAGCCTAGAGAAGTCTGACCCAGGTACTGAGATAGGCCTGGACCACAACAGGTGAATGCTGGGTGCAGCTGCCCCACCTAAACTGCTCACCCATGCCCACCCTCCGACATCTCACCAACATTAAAAGTCTTTCCAACCTGGAGTCCAGCCCTGGAGGCTGTCAGTGCAGAGCCACCCAGGGATGGCCCAGAATACATAGCCATAATGAGCCATTCCAGCTCCCAATGACTCAGACCATCAGTTTCCCTCCAGGGACCAAACATGGCATAGATCCAGAGCCCCAGGGAGCAGGGCCACCTGGCATGTAGAAGACAGACCAGCAGAATGAGTGACAAAGATCCTGTCACATGGAGTTGCAGGGCCAGGGTTTTTATCTATGCCCCACCATGAATAGGCTGTGTGACTTTGGGTAGGTTCCCCACATTCCCTGTGCCTCTGATTCCTAATGGGTAAAAATTGGCTAATAATTACAACAACCTTCTCAGTAAGGTCCTTGTGGAAGGTATAGCAGTGAGGCCTTTTGCACATCAGGGTCTACACTGAATAAATACATCATTAGCATCTACAACAATGTATTCTTTAGGATTTTGTCACATGGTGTTGTCAAGGGAGAAAGAGAAGAGAGGGCTAAATGCCCTAGAGAGAACTACTCAGAGGCATCCTGCTACAAGGTGGGAAAGGTCAGGCCTCAGGGGAAGCTATGGGCTGCTTGCTCATGCAGATGGGACAGCAGGTACACACAGGTTCAGGGGCCTGAATGGGTGCAACGTTGCAGGTGGCAGGCAGACTGGGGGCACGTAGCTCATCTGCAGCAAGCACCATCTGTGTGGTGCAATTAATGCAGCACAGAGTTCCAAATGGAGCGTCCTTCACAGGCGCCTCACTGTCATAGGATGAAGGATGGCCTGGCCCGGGAGTCCCTTAGTGAGCTGGCCTCCTGTCACAGTGTGCCTCAGTTATTCTCTGTACCACCTCACAACTCTGCTCCCTTATATGAAAGCCCTTGCACCCACAGCACAAAGCACAGACTGTCCACATATCCGAGTTCTACTGGTAACTCCAATGACTCCATGAGCATATGCAAAAAATAAAACTGGCAGCTTATGTAGGAAGACATCGCCCAGGGAACATGATGAGCCTAAGTATTAGTTTGAGCAGATCAGAAGCACAAAGGTGTGATGTAGGCATGCAGAGCTATAAACTGTGGGGTTTCTGCATGGACTGAGCTGGGCTTGGTATCCTGTGTCTGCACAGGTCCTGGCTACCATAACCTATTCTTACTCAAGCTTTCTCTTGTCATCCCAAGACAATTAGTGGTCTTCTTCACATCCCACCTCCCTGACAGGAGCAACAAGGAGCAGATGTCTGAATCCCCCATCCCACAGGCTGCCCACAGGGAGCAGGTCTCTACTCTGCAGGGCTGGCCAAAGCAGCTCTCACTGTTACTCACCCAAAGCCAACAAAGTTCTGGGAAGCCAAGACCCATGAAGCAGGGCAGATGAAAACCAGTACCCAGCTGCTGGCCTCCCCTCATCCCCGTGGGCTTTTAGGGAAGAGATAGGAAAGAAAGCCCTTTTCTGCATGCCAAGCTAAGAAGCTGGGCAAGGCCTGAACATGTGACCAATGCCAGCTTCCCCAGCGTCACCAGGCCTGTGCACTGTTCCAGCAGCCTGACCAGTGCTGACAGGCTGCACTGTCCATGGCTCCATGAAAAGGAACAATAGCAGTGGCCAAAGCCACAAGGAAGCTGGACTTCATGGCTCAGTGATACGACACAGAGAGCCCAGAACCAGGGGTGGGGATAATTACACAGACCTGGCTGAGACACCTCGGCACATTCTGCTTTGTTTCCCAGGGCAAATGGAAAAATAAAATAAAATGGGAACCATTTTCAAAGGCAACAACCAGCCACACTTGGATGACAAAGCATTCATGTGTCCATTCACTCATTCCTCCACTCCCCAGCAGAGAGAGTCAAGGGGGACATGCATACATGCTTGGCAATTTAATGCCCTGGTTGGAAGTCAGTTCCACTCTTTGACTAGCTATCTAACCTTGGGAATGTATGCACCTCTCTGTGACTCAGTTTCCTCATTTGAGAAGGGGAGATAATAATATCATTATTGGCAGGATTAAGTAAGAAACCACATGTAAAAAGCTTCAAAGATAAGTGCTAAATAAATATTAGCCACTAATCCAATCATTTTATTTATGTGCTAGGCAGGTGGTAGGCTCCCGAAATGAATTTTTCCCCACAGATTATTCTTCAGTCTAGTGTAGACTCAATAATCACCATAGTGTAGCTTTGACTGCAGCCCCTATTTAACAGAGGGAAGTTAAAAAGCTTAGAGAGGGTAAGTGATTTTTCAGAAGTCACACAGTCAGTAAGACCCTTTATTCCTTTCAGAAGGGGAATACTAAAATAATAATAATAATAATAATAATAATAATAATAATAATAAATCAGAATTACCAGACTGGATTTTTTTTTCTCTTAAACTTGAACAGTGATTCCAGAAATTGTGAAACTAAAATATGCTCAACTCAATCTGGGAAACTAAAATAACATTTCACCACTGAGCTCAACTATGAGAAACAACATTTAGCTCAGACTGGGATTATTTCTATGAGTATTTGTAAACCAAGATTTGCAGAATCCTGACACCTGTTCAGGAGGTCTAATTAGTTTAGAACCATATGGAATGAGGGGACTGAGGTCTATAGAACAAGGAGAGGGGCAGGCAAGCCCTGGCCGAAGAAGCAACAGAGAAGTGAGCATTTACAACAAAATATGATGTTTCCCTTTGCTATTCTCAGAAAATAAACTTCCCAGGAAAGGCAGCAAGGGCTGTCCTCAAAGGCGAAGCAGGCCTCCCTCACCTCTTGGGAGGCTGCCGGCTGGGAGGCAGGAACTCACTGTGCTCAGCAGGGGCTGTGTGGTTAGGGCTGCTGCTCCTTCCAGAAGCAGCTCCTCCTATTGCATGGCTCCTTCTGCTGCTTTTAGTCAAAGTCTAAGCCTCCTCTTCTAGGCAAAGTGGGGTGGCTGGAGAGCCTCGGTAAGTGGGCGAGCCCTTCAAGTGTGGAGGCTCCAAGATCACAGGCAGAAGTAGCAGGCAGGTGTGCCCAGCCCCAAGGTGAGTACGCATGCTTGCTCACAGGCAAGGACGATGGCAGCCTGAGGCTGCGGGCCAACCTCCCAAGGGCCTGTGGAAAAAGAGCAGTGCTGTCCAGGCAGAGCTGCCTGACCAGGAAGCTGAGCAGGCTGCATCCTTCTGGTGACCAGTCCAGACCCAGCCTCCAGGTAGATCTACCTTCCACAGGTGCAGAAACACAGGCACAGCCGTGGTTGTTCACTCCCAGGACAAAAAAACCCACAAGTTCTTGGGAAAGCAGGTGCTCACCCCTGCATCCCAGAGCTTACCCAATGCTTGGCATCTACCTGCCTCCCTTTCCCTCTCCTTCCTTCCCGCCTGTTCTCTGTTTCTCTCTTTAGTTCATTTTTGTTCCACCTCATTCCAAGCAGAATTTGAGATGACTCATCAATAAATTCATTAAAAACGATGGAAAACTTTAAAAACACACTAACAAACAAGTGCACAAATCCAGGGTCAAAGACGGAAAGTGGGGGGAGCGGGGGGGGGGAGCAGGGAGGAGAGAGAGCGAGAGGGGGGTGGGTGGAGCGGACTGTGTCATAAAAGTTCTTCAGCTAAAGGAACTAGGTGTTCGACCGGTTCTGAGTTTCCTGGAGACCAAAACAAAAAGGGAGATTGTGGCTGGACTCCACTCAGGATGGATCTTGGTGACAGCGGGGACTTTAAAGGGCACCCAACCTCCCTGAGGCTGGGCTGAATCTGTCACTTAGCACTCAGGGCGGAGAGGAAGGGCAGCAATCAGGCAGCAGCCAGTCTGGAACACCAGCCTCTGTCCTTGGCTGTCAGAGGCACCCATTGCAGCTGCTTAAACCCGACTTCATCATGACCTAGTCAGTCGTGTCCCTGAAACTGACAGGGAAACGTGCACGTGCTCATTTTATAACTATGCCTTACATGTACCTATGTTGTTTTATTTTTCTTGATTATTTCATGACGTGGGAAGAGAGGTGGGGAGGGCACCATTCAGGTCCCCTGTACCCCTCCTCACTGGGCACTGCAGTGCCTGCTAGTTAGTCACATGTGGTCACCTTCCAGGCCAGATGCAAAGGGACCCCACCTCAAGATAAGGACAAATGGAAGGCCTCATCTGTCCACCTTGAAGCGGGAAGCACAGAGGGTAGTGGGGGTTGGGAGCCTTAATAGGACCATCTGTCCTGATTCGGATAACCGGCCACACTCATCAGACTGGAGGACATCGACAGGACTTTCAAATCTTTCAAGCATCAGTTTTCGCTTTTGTGAAATGGGCTGATCCTGTTGCCCTCACAGGAACCCAGCAGGGACTGAGATGATATCAGTAAAGTACCACGACCCAAGTCCCACAGGTGTCACCAGCCCCGCCCACTGTCACCAGCCTAGTCCCTGAAATAAGGTGGTCATCTTGAGTCCTAGTCTAACTCCTGCATTTTACAAATGAGACAGAGTGATGGGGAAGCTCCTGCATTCCACAGGGCGGCAGCCAGGGTGGCCATGTGACCCTGAGGACTTCATGTTGAGAGAGAACACACAAGTCCTGGGAACCTGGAACTCTCACAAACACCATCAAGAACCTGGTACAGAATTATAGCAGGATAGGAGGAATAAGTTTCCACATTTCATAGCACAATAGGCTGATGACAGTCAATAATAATGTATCTTTCAAAATAGATGGAAAATAGAATTTCGAATGCTTTTACCCCAAAGAAATGATAAACGTGTGAGGTGACAGATGTGCTAATTACCCTGATTTCATCTTTATAAGTTGTACCATATCTGGAAACATTATGCTGATTACCCTAAATATGTAACATTATTATGTGACTATTAGATAAGAAAGATTGCAAAGGAGAGTCCCCCACCGCAGGTGGTGACCATCCAGGAATAACCAAACAGGGGGTTCATCACCCACAGATGAAGAACACAGCAGGGCAGAGGAAGAACAGCTTTCTTTAGAAGGCAGAGAACACTTTTGTAATGGGACTGAGGTCTGAGTGCTCTCCACTGTGGGAGGGGTCAGCAGCCTGTGCTAAGCCCACTCTCCAATGTCCTGTTCCCCTGGCAGAAGTCCCGCATTGAGCCTGGAGGCCAATCCCACAAGCACAGTACAGACATGCATCAGAGGAACTATGCCGCACCCCAAATCCCCAGTAGACAGACACAGGATCTTATCTGCATGATACACAGGACCAAGGGGAGCCGTGAAGCCACCAAGAAGGTTGGAGACCCACAGATGTTGGCAAACTGGGCCAGAAAGGTAGACCCCAGTCCTGCAGCCAGCCTGTCCCTGAGCACAACAGTCACAGGACCTTGGAGGGTCCAATGTACTCCTGTCTGGCCTGTCCAGCTGGGCAAGAGGGCTGCCCAGGGAACACTGAGACCATTACACATCTCAGGTCAGGACCACATCTTACCCTGTCCCAAGAAAGGTGAAGTTGGTCCTTTACTTTAGAACCAAGAGTGAAAGAACTCTTCTGTCGTGGACAGCACAACCTTTACTTGGACCAGCCTGGAATAATCAGACTCAGACGGATGAACCAGAAAAGGTACAGAGAGAGGTCTTGGAGCACTGTGCATGCCTAACCATGACAAAATAATGTCAGCATACCACATATGTAACATATTGACTTAGACAAAAATCACAAGGGTGATTTTACTCAATTCCTTACAGAAATGTTCCCTTTTAAAGGTCAAGGTCATCTAGTTAGTCAGCAGAAACCTCATCCATCCAGGATAGGTCCCTGGGCCCACAGCCAGCTGCCCCTCCCCACTATGCCCAAATACCTGTGGATAGAAAGTCACCTTCAGTGCTGCCAAAGGGCAATTTCACTGGCTGAGCATTGGACACATTTAAAACAGTGCAGTTTAAAACAGTGACATCCATGCCCTCCACTCAGGGGCTTCAGTGTGGATGTGACTGAGGGGCGGGAGGCCAGGTTTAGAACACTGGAATCTCTTGGAAGCACCAATTCCCCCTCCCCATGCTTTCCTACATTCTGAGAGGTCAGTTGTCCAGTACAAATTGGATCTGAAAATAATAATAAGATAAAGTCAGTCTGCACTGAGGAGAGCAATGGAGAGTGGAAGCCACAGAAGTGAATCACAGACACAGCCTTCTGCAGGGGGAACATGCGGCCACCCCATCCCTTCCCATGGGTGCCAGCTCACTGCTTGAGAGTCAGGAGCCCCCTCTAATGCCCCCACCCTGCCACAGTTGCAGTCTAGAGTCCCAACTGTTACTGGGAAGACAGCTTTAAGAAACTTCAGGAGCTTTTTAAAAAATAAATCCTCCCTTATTTTCTTTCTTATGATAAACGTAAATAATTTTCTTGTAAAAAAAATTCAGAGAATTTTTATTTATTTAATTATTTAATATTTGGTACTGGGGAGTATTGGACCTAAGGGTGCTTAGCTATATTCTCAGTTTTTGTTTTTGTTTTTTTTTTGACAGGATCTCATTAATGATGAGGGTTTCTCTATGTTGCTGAGGCTGGCCTTGAACTTATGATCCTTCTGCCTCAGGCTCCTGAGTCACTGGGATTACAGGTGGGTACCACCACACTCGGAAAATAGATACCTACAAAAAGACTCAGATGGGTCCAGTCTTACACTACCACCCTCACAACCCAACATAATCCACATTAGTCACAGGATGGATCCTCCTTACTTTATTCCACGTTCATATCATTTGATTTTCTTCTGCAATGTAATTTTTAACAGCTGTGTGGTATCCAACTATCCAGCTGGAGAAAAATACCCCCCTATTTCTGAACCTTGTCTCCAATTTTTCACTCTTAGGAATGATGCTCTGAGAACTATTTTATAGTTTAAAATTTCCAATATCCTTGTGGTTGTCCCAGAAAAACACATGGAGATACAATGTTCTTTGGGTTCACATCACCAAGAGCTCCTGCAGAAGGTCTCATGACTTTCATAAGCAGATATGTCACCCCGAGGCACAGGAAATATCCAAAAAGTGTAGGGTTCATGACCCCCTTTTCTATGTGAGCATAGTTGACAACCTTTCCTAAAAAGGAACTGTCCAGCCAAAGTTAAAGGGACATGGAAGTGACTGGGTAGTTATGAAATCAACAACCCAAAGAATGAGGCAGGAAAGAGAAGGTAGCAACAAACACTCAATGCAAATGACATCCCCATCCTCTCCCTGGGTCAGTGCTCAGAAGCAAGGCAGACTATGCCACCAGAATGCACTAGAGTGCAATTTCCATCACCAGAGATCCCTCTGCACCTTTGTGTCCCCAGCACGAGGCAGACATGGCACCAGAGGTCCCCAGAAGCAAGTATTTATAAAATGAATGGATTAATGAGGGAGAGACAGGTCAGTGGGAGAAAGAAGCCATCTATTCTGTTAATTAGTATTTTCCATGATCAAGACCACAATTCCAAGATTATAACTTATTACTCCCCAAATCATGGAATGGCAGGACACACACCTAGAGGCCATGACCTCGTATCACCACCTGTTAAGAACTGAAATGCATTCTTCAGACATTCCCATCTTGAAGTCCTCATTCCCAGAATCTCAGGCTGTGTCTGTAACTTGGAGACATGGGTCTTTAAAGAGGTGATTAAAGTTTAAACAGGGTAATTAGGGTGAACTCTAATCCAGTATGACAGATGTCAATGTAAGGATGAAAACAGGACATAGACACACACAGAAGGATGACCACATGAAGACATAGGGGGTGGGGAGGGAAACAGGTCATTTACAAGCAATGAGAGATGACCTTGAAAGACACCAGCCCCACCCACAATTTGATCTCAGATGTCCAGCCATCAGTACTATAAGAAATAAATGTCAGTTGTTTAAGTCACCCCCTCATGATACTATTATGGTTCCCCACATTTTTTAATACTTTTTTTTAGTTGTCAATGGGCCTTTTCATTTTATTTATTTATTTATATGTGATGCTGAGAATCGAACCCAGTGCCTCACACATGCTAGGCAAGCGCTCTATCACCGAGCCACAACCCCAGCCTGTGGTTCCCCACTTTGACTGAGACACCTTCTCAAAGGTCTGAGATGTGTGGTGATCATTTGGAAAGCAATCAAACAACAATGAGCATCTCCAGCCTCTCTGGAAGAACAGAGGGGGCCTGGAAATATCACCCTGCCCTCTCCCTACAGGAAGCAGGGCTGAGACTGTATGCAGCTGAACCTGAGCAAGAGGGTAGCAGAAATGTCCTCTGACTCCACCTAAAAGGTCACCTTCACCTTTTTGAATACACGTAAGAAAAACAGGCTGGCAGACAAGAACCTTACAAGTGAAAATGATTGATGTAATTAGGAAAACCTGACAGAACTTGTAAAGTATTGAAGAAGGAAGAGTTATAGCAGTGAAAACAGAGCATCCAGTCACTTTGAACTCTCCCTCCATCTAGTAAATTCCAATCACCTGGATGGTGATCTAATCTAACCTACAGGCTGTAACAGTCAGTTTCATGTAATAACGCAGGTATCAGAGAATTTGCAGATGCATCCATGAGAAAGCTGATTTGCAGAACACTAACTTCAATTGCTATTTTCCAACACGTACTGTGTGTACTACCCACTAGAAATACAAGAGCTAGGGGGGAAAAAATGGAAAGTACATCTCTCACATTTGGGGAGTGGACTCTTTAAGAGGGAGGGGCAAATACAAGACTGTGAGTGTAGAATTAAACATAAGACATCTTCAAGGGCAGACATGTAAAATAGGGAAGTAGCTGCAGAATTCATGAAAGCCACATCTCCATCCAAGAATTTTTGGCTTACTAAATGGAATAAAACTCTAAATTGCCCTCTAAGTTACCAAATAATTGGGGTCGCACCCCTGTGGCCTCTCTAGACCTCCCATCAATCACTAGCCAGCTAACCACCCCATTCATTCTGTGATACAAAACACCAGGATCCAAACTTTGTTTCCTGTTGGTTTACTGCTCATTAAAGTCGGGGTGAAAACAGATAATATGTGAGTTTCCAGGTTTATGCTGATGCTGCTGGGACTGGACCACATCTAAGACCCACTGATTCAAAAGGTTTGTACTCAGGACCATGTTACCACGTGATGCTGATTCCTCCTCCCTTACAGCATCCCTGGCTATCCCTCTCCTCAGTACCCCAGTCATCCAGGGGCTGATCACTTCTACAACACTGCCAGCTTCTGCTTAAATAGCACCAATGATGGGGAGCTCACTACTTCATTTTTAATTGTCTGAATTTTCCAAAATTCTTCATTCTATACAGTCAAAATCAGGTCTCCCTGAATATCTGCACGTTGGCCTCATTTCTTTCCATGAGAAAGTCATCTCAAGGTGAATCCCTCTAACCAAGGAGGTGTAGAATTTTCCCAGGGAAAAACGGTAAGACTTAACCTGGCTCATTTGAAACAAACCTTTATTTAGAATGATTTTTTAAAGGCTCTGTGAGGTAAATATTTCCACTTCGGAAAACAGAAAAATTTCAGATTACCCAGTAGGGGATTCCAGCAGATTTTCAGAGCCAGACTTTATCACAAACACCCACTGTAGCAGTACTGCTGAGAGGTCTGATCTTTCAGAGGTCAACAGCCAAAGGCCACACTGGCTTAAGTGCTGAGCCATCAGGAAATGAAAGAGAATCATATAAGAGAAGAAAGGTGCAGTGTTCAGGAAAAACTGGTATGCATTTATTTAATAACAGAGCAAGCGTTCCCTGGGACCCTGCAGGTTGGTTCCCAGCTCACCTAAAGTTCTGGACCCATGCACATCATTTTCATCCTACCTTGGGAAGCAGAGACTAGGACCAGGAGCCCAGGCACCACCCACAGTGACCAAAGTATCCCCAGTGAACCGCATCTGTAAACATCTCTGGGACATCCTAAAGCTAATCTCACTCATATCATTTTGTCCACAAATATCTCAATATACATAGATAAGATATATAGAGATAAGAATATATTGATAAGGACCTTAAAAAATACCTTTATTGTGGGCTAGGGCTGGGGCTCAGTGGTAGAGCACTTGCCTAGCATGTGTGAAGCACTGGGTTTGGTTCTCAGCACTGCATATAAATAAAATAAAGGTCCATTGATAACTAAAAAAATTTTTTTTAAATACACGTTTTGTAAAAATAATTCCTTAATATCATGAAAGATAGTCAATATTCAAATTTCTCCATCATATTTTTTGTTTTTACTTTTACTGCCTTAAAAAAAAAAAAAACTGGATCCAAATAAAGCCTTACAATGTTTATTTGTCTCTTCAGTTCCTTTACAATATAGGTTCTTCCTCCTCTTTTTGCAAATTCATTTGAAAAATATCAGGCTCATTTATTCTCATTAGAATTCCCCCTGCTCTTGATTTTGCTGACCCCTTTGGTGTTACAGTATCACAGATTGCTCTGTCGCCTGATTTCTTGTCAGTTGCATATAACTCTGCGGTTTGGTCTGACTCTGGATTGATTTGGGGCAAGGTTTGAACAGTGGGGCATCATACTCTTCCCTGGGAGGAGGCACATGCCCTCCCTATTGTGACAGTGGAGGTCGCTCAGGATCAGGGCTGAGAACCAGTGACTCAGTTATGAGGGCTTTGAAAAGGACAATATTTTAACTCAATCATTTTTTCAATATGGATAGCTAGAATTCCTCTTTCAGTAAAATTTTCCCTCTTCCTCCATTTGGAAACCCTAAGGAATAGTTTGTGAAGGAAAGAAAGGTTAGCCGGGGATGTGGCTCCACGGTAGGGCGCTTGCCTAGCATGGAAGGGCAATTACCTAGCACTACAAAAACAGTGGGGGTGCGGACACAGGTGTTTGACTACTTCTCTTTATTGACCAATTTCTAGAATGAGTTGGTTCCCCAGCATCTCACTAAAGTAACTAAGGAGTATTGCTATTATTTTACATAGTACTTTTCTAAGCCTGCTGCATAGATCAAAATTTCACCCCTGTCCAAAATCACAAAGCTAACAGTGGATATGATCAGAACCCAGGCCTTCCCTGTCCATCTGAAGGACAGGGATCCTGCTACCATGAGTCTGTTCTCCAGGACTGGTTCATTCTAGAATGACAGGCCACGGCTGCCCCTCATGCCCAAGGCCCAGGGGAAAAACCAGGATGGGGAATGTCATGGTCACCACGTTGGTAAACAATGTTATCCAAGTGGAGAAAACTTTTCACCAAACTGGAAAGTACCCATGCAGTTAAACATGATTCTCCTTCTTCCCTTTGTGTAATTGAGCCTCCAACATGACATGATTTCCAGTAAACGAAAGCTCTTTTCCTTTTTAACAAAAAGTGTTACCTAATACTGAAGGGGAAGTACACATTCTAAACAAATCTGCTACAAGTGCACTAGGAGAATTCCACTGTGACAGCAGCCACGAGGACGGACAGGCTACTACAGTTCCTGACTTCCAGCATGGAGGTGCCCTGCAGCTGACAGGGAGACACCGAACTTGGGATGGCAGTGACATGCCAACACAGAGGGAGTGACCTCCCAGAAAGCTCAAAGGTGCTCTCAGCAACTCCAGGAAACTGCCATGAGCACCTGCTTCTCTGAACAGAGCCTTTTTGAACATAGGAGACCATGTATCAGTCGTTCACGCCCCAGATGAAGATAAGAAAGGAGGCTAGAGAACAAGGCCCACATAGGCAGGGAGGAACCTGGGCAGGAGCTCCCACACTGACCGGCCCCGCTTTCTGGGAATGGATGGGAACTCAGGGGTAAGGTTGGCATGTATGGTACATGGTCTACTTGCTGAGTAAAGCACAGATAATTTAAGTGCTGTACCAATAAATGCCTCCCCCAACCCAGGGTTTATAATACTACACTGTCACATGTCTCTCCAAACAAGAGCTTCAGCACATTAAAAAAAATAAATTAAAAAGCACTTGATTTTCCCCTTCAGTAGTTGCTGCTATCTCCCCACCAATGTGCCACAGCCTACTAGACCCCTTTCCAGAGGAGTGGGAAGGAGGTGGGGGAAGGAAAAAACAGAATGTGACAAACATCATTACCCTATGTACATGTATGATTATGCAAATGGTGGAACTCTACTTTGTGTGCAAACAGAGAAACAATAGTTGTACCCCATTTGTGTACAATGAATCAAAATTAAATTAAAAAAAGAGCCCTTTCTAAACTAAAATGTGTGATTGCTAGAATCTAAAAATACCACTCATCAGGTGGTCCCTGTACACTACGGACTGCTGCCATCAGACCTGGTGCAGTTCATCAGTGGGTGCCTCAGAGAAAGGCCACCGGCAGTGATCTGCAGAAGGCCATCAATATTTAAGTGGAAGTGACTTTGAGTTGACCTGAAGTCACAGAGGGACTAGGCAGAGGTGGGCCTGGGGGTCAAGGACTGCCAGCACCAAAGGTCCCCACTTCTCCCTGGAGGGCCCAAAAAAGGGCTCCAACGCTAAACCCACATGCACACTTAGTGGCCAGGGCAGTAGGAATCCAGTACCATGGGTGCACCACACACCTGGTGGCACAGACAAGTCACCGCAGGTGTGACGGGGCCTGCAGCCCAGTGCAGGTTTTTAATCATTAGCTAAGGCTTTGTGTTCCTTGAATGTAAGCCGACACCACCCCAGGGTTAACACAGTGGCTGCTGTAGATGTCTCACAATTCCCCCACCTGCAGAGGTGGGACAATAGCTTCAGGGCAGAATCCTACCCCTCAGGCTTTCAAATACCAGTTACAAAGGCAGAAGGCCCGTGCGTGTGGGAGGCTCAGCACAGTTGAGTGCGTTTTCTCTAATTTGTTGAGGGTTTCCCCAGTTTTTTGGTGTGTCAACGAACTGAGACCTAAAGGCGTCCGGTGGGCCATGGATGACAAGGCTTCTGAAGGAAATGTGAAGGCTGATGGGAAAACTCACAGAGCTGCCTTTCCCAGAAATCCAGGCAGCTCCCACCCTCCAAGTTGGAAACAGCCAAAGACGGGATGTTATTTTAGGTGTGGGAAGGGATGGTGAAATCAAAGAAAGCGTGGATCAAAGTTTAGCCTGTGGTTAAAAGAGGCGGGGATGGAAAGTCACAGACATTCCCTGAGATCTGGGCCTGCTGGGTCAAGGTGGCCTGGGGGCAGTGAGTCTGAGATCCTTCAGGGAACAGCTAGAAACAGGGGCTGGTGGGGGAAGATCAGGGCACCTTCCTGAAACTATCTATGAAAATAGGCCTGGCTCTGAGCAGCAGGTTGTCCTGGTACAACTCATTCACGGAGTCCTAGAAGGAACACAGACAGGCTTCCCTTTCCATCCTTGGGTTCCTGCTGACTTAGCCAGGGACTCCCACAGGCTAGGAAAGCTCCACAGTCTTTTCCTGCAAAAGTCCTGGGGCAATGGACTTAGGAGCCCTGCCCAATAACCAAAGGCTCCTCTATCAAACCATTTCTACAGACATTCTTTGCTGTTTCTCTGCAGTTCTGAAAATATGTTCCATGCAAATAATCTGAGAAGTTGACAGAAAGGCCACTCAGACCTTGCTCAGGGAGCCCCTCTGACTCCATGGTCACTGTTTGCTGGTTCCTATTCAGGTCGAGTTGCTGCCCTGCAGTTGGAACAGCTTCCTCTTTACTCAAGGCCAAGGAGAAGTTCTAGAAATGCATGGGGAACAATGAAGCAGCATGACAGAAGTGAAGGAGCTACCAATTATGTAGCTCCTAGGCCTGCCATAGCTAAGTACGGCAACTGGGCAGCCTCAAAAACAAGCATTTATTCTCTCAAGGATCTGAGGCCTGGAAATCTGAAATTAAGGTGGGGGCAGGGCGATGCTCCCTGTGGGAGCTGCAGGGAGGATCCTTCCTGTCCCTTCCAAGGATGGCTGTTGCAATCTAGCCTCTGCCTCCCTCGTCATATGGCCTTGTCCCCGTGTATCTCTGTGTGTCCTCTCCTCTTTTTATAAGGATATGAATCATTGAATTTTGGCCCATCCTGTTTCAGAATGACTTCATCTCCATGATTATTTCAAATAAGATCATATTCTGAGGTTTCAGTGTGGGGTTTATTGTTATCACTGCTGCTGCTGTTGTTGTTGTTTTGAATTTCTAGGTCTCACTTGACTTTTGCTAAAGCCACAGATGCGGAATCTCATTCTCCCGACAAAAGGAAATGGGGTGAATTTCAGGGTAACATGACTCTACCCCCCACATCACGACAGACGCATCATCTGGGACCCAGAAGGAGAGGCTCTGTATTTGTTTCTGAACCTGCCTTTCACTGCAGTTTCCTTACCTGAAAAAGCAGGTGTGAGTTTAACTGGAAAATGCACTATGGGCTTGCCTCTCTTTGCCAGTACACACTTTGCACCCGTCAGTGAGTCACAAATGCAGGGAAATAAAGAAGAGAAACCTTCCAGGGGGTGAAACACAGAGTTAAGAAGATAAGAATCTGAAAACCGTTCAAGATTATGGCTTTAAACTCCCACCCCCACCCAAGCTCTCTATCCAGTACCTTAATGTTGACTCAGACCCCAGTCCTTCCAAAGGGCTCTGGGAACCAAGTGGGAGATAGGAAAAGAGAATTGGAAATAAAGTATGAGATGTGTCTGTATCAGACCAGTCCAGGGAGTGGGGCCTGCTCTGGTCCATCCTCGAGGGGCTGTGCTGTTCAAATCAATGGTTGCAAGTGATCTTGGGAACAGGGAGCCCTGACCATCTCTCAGGTCATGTGCACCTCATTCTCCTCCCCATTCCTTTCCCACAGTGAATCCTGGCCACTCTGTCAGCCTGTACTTGCTCTTAGGAGAAAAGAACCAGCTGGCACCAGCACCCATACCTTCCCTGGGGTGAGGCTGGGAAGACGAGACAGGACAGAGATCCAAGGCTGCCTAGGACACAGCGGCTGGGACGTGGGTCCTGAGGCTCACACCCAAACAAGGATGGGTACTCCCCAGGGGCTGAGGCTTAGAATAGTGGCCGGCGTCCCCTGTGCACACTATCTAGTCTTCTGACCTCATTCCAGTCACCACCTCCTGGATTTAATCTGGTTTCCCTTGTCAATCCCAGCCTGCTTGGTGTTCCTGGATCCTCCTTTCCCACTTGTTCCCTTCAAACAGGGATCCTCTGTGGTGCCTTTCAATACCTCAATACTGTGTGTGCAGAATAACTACAACATCACTCTGGGATAACTGAGTGTCAAGGTGAAATCACTGTGGGTTTGTTTGTTTTTTTTTTGTTTTTTTTTTTAATTGCTGTTGTTGTTTTAAATTTCTGGGTGTCACCTGACTTTTGTCAAAGCCACAAATGTGGAATCTGGTTCTACTGACAAAAATGGAATGGCTGGACTTTGACCCAATAAGACTCTCCAGCCTTCCTTCTCTGCTTCCTGGAGATCAGAGAGGTTAAAGAAGAAGGATATTTGTACCTCTCTGTTGGCCTGATACAATGTGACTTCATGGGGACTCTGATACATTGTTTGTATGAAGACTCCTAATGAGACATACAGAATCTGACAAGAGCAGTGGTGGATCCTGACATGCAGGTATACATATATAGGTGATTTTCCAAAAAAACAGTGATAATTGCACAGCTATGATTTTGCTGTGGTATATAGCTCAGTGGTTCTGTTTTTCTGAAATTTACCACAGTGGTGGAAATGACCTACAAGTAGAAAATAATCACTGTCCAATCAAATGCCTGAACTTAAGCCCATGAAGACCAGAAATCCATGCACAAGACTTCTGTGAAGTCTTCTGTGATAAAATTCAAAGAGACCACTGCATTCAGGGATCACCAGAACAGACCTGTAATACAGCCCATGAGCTCAAGGTTACCTGAATGACCGTCGTGGATTACTGGACTCAGCACCAATGAAAAGCTTGGATGTTTTAGCTGAAATTTGCTGCTGTTTAATTTGCAATGAAATAAAAGGAGTACCATTAAAGAAAGTTCTTTTCATTCATCAGAAGTTTCTACTTATCCACTCGGTGGGCATTCCTTCTGAATATAACTTGAAGTTTTGTGAGACTCTATCACGGGCCACTAGTGGAAGAGGCAAAGATGAAATGTGTCACAAGCAGGTTATCTAAACAGTCACAGTTTGTCCTCGTGTTGATCTCGTTACTCAGGACACCTTGCTCTGATGTGGTTTAGAGAGTTTAAGCAAACCTTACTGAACAAGGTGCCAATGTACACACACATACACACACACAACACAAACACACACACATGCATACCAGTATTAGGGTATAGTTGGTAAAACCCAGTTTGAAAACTCCAGCCTGAGACAGTGTAACCTGACTCCTGATGTCACCTTTGATGGAAACAGTACCTTGGCTTCAATTTAATTAAACAAAGAGAAGCAAAGCCATTATGACTCAGAAACTATTCTGATATAACCTCTCCTCCAGCATGAAAAACCAGCAAAAGCACTCAATGTGTGTGCCAGCAGCTGGACGAGGTTCCCTGCACCTGTTCCTGAGCTGCAGCTGGCACTGTTCTGCCTGCCTCCCACACATCGCCACTGGAAGGCCACCGGAAGGCTGAAACACGAACCAGGCCTTCTTCAAGGACGGTGGCCACTCGGTAAACAGTGTGCACATCCTCAGGGCTGGCTGTGCCAGGGCCGCTCCCTGGACACTGGGGGTGACCCAGGAGTCTGGCATGGAACCAGATCAGACACATGGACTCCATGGTCTCCTAACAAAGGCCATGCCTACACTTCAGAGTATCAGGATTCCTTGCTGGGTGGATAGGAACCAGCTCCCTTGGGTGACGTGTGATAAGGTAAAAGTAAGATGGACAAAAGCCAAATGTTTGCCATTAGAACTTCAACAAAAAGCTATTAGGCCACTGTTCATCTGCTAGTTTGGCAGCTGTCAAAGGAAACAACCCTGCACACCAGCAACTACCAAGCAGAGAAGCACATATGCCAAATATCCCTGTTCCAACCACAGGCCATCCCTTCCCTGAGCTCCTTTGTCCTTGGTCTCCAATCAAGGGATCACAGGATCTGAGGTATGGAGAGTACCTATTCTAGTGCCCTTAGCCTCAGGAGGCAGAGGACATCGTCTGTGGCTCATCAGACTGGTTCTGTCCCATCAGATGGCAAGAGCAGAAGATCAAAACACAAAACAAACAGCCAGGCCTGCAGAACTAAAAGGACTTCATTGTCCTCTCAAATCCAAGAAACAGCAAGTCAGGCTTTTTCCCATTCATCACGTATTTCCTGAGTAGCACTGAGAATTTTAATACTTCATTTCGTTCCAATCTCACAGTAATCCCCAAGGAACTGTAAAATGGGAACCCCATTTTACAGACGCAGAATGTGGAGTCCACAAAACAGTCAGATCAAGGTCATGGGGTTCTCCAGTATTCACAGCCTGGATGGTTCCAGACCTGACTTTAGTCCCATGTTCACTCATATGAACTAGTACATTCTGTGCCTGTGTGTAAATGTAGCACATACATGTACATGCACGTGTAGATCTACAGAACAGCTGGATCACAGGCTGTGACTCAGTCCTAAGAGCAGAGCTACCTCTCTCATCACTGAGGATCCTATTACCTAGAACAACATATGGTATGACGTAAGCACATCATAAAGCTATTGCTGGTCCTTTATATTTTGTCTCTGAAACAACCGTCTCTAGAACAATCACTGCACTGTGCCTGTGAACAGGCAGAAGCATTTGTCTTACAGTTGTGGCTCAGGACACATCCATTACCTTAGGTAATACCCTTCATAATTTCCCACATAGCATATTTTCTCTGCAGTTTCTGCTTTTTTCCCCCCTTTCAGAAAAGACGTGTGTCACTAATTGTGGTTTCCTCTTCACATTGGCTCCCAGGAAACTCTCAGCCTGCCTGCATGCTTCATCAGCTATGTTAACATTTACAAAGGGAGGTCGCCCCAGCCTCTAGTCTTAACCACAATGACTGACGTTTTCCAGCACATGCATTACTCTAACCTCACGTCCCATTATTGTAAGCCACAGGAATAAACTAGAGAAGATTCTGGAGAAGTAACAGAAAAACAAGCATCATAGGTAAAGAATCACTAGATCAATACACAACGGGCATGGGAAAACACTCTTCCCTCCTCATGTCTGAAACACCACCAGGTGGTCACAAAAGCCCCACAGACAAATAAGACTCACAGGCATAATGTCATCAAGGTGACAGATGCTTGTACAGTTGATCGTGGGCTGTCACAGGCAGTCATTAAGTCTGGCTGGCATAGGCCATTAACACCTTCTCCCTACCGAGACCAGCGAATTATGCCAGCGAGTTTCAAAACAATCATGCCCCAAGCCCGCGCTACCACAGGAATTCTGGCAGACCCAGCCGCTTAGTGTTAAAACATGCTGGGATGAAGCTATGCTGGAACCTCTTGGGACAGCTCCCGGCCCTCATGTTACATCTGCAGAGCAGAGGTGGGTGGCAAAGGAGCCTACTGGAGGAAGGGCCACTGGCATGAGTCAGAGTGGGGTGGCCAGGTCCAAGGGCAGGACACAGGCAAATGAAGGAACATTCACACCCCAAGGAACAGAGGGTGGTCTCAGAGCTGACCAGCCATAGATACATATGGAACATCCAAAAAGTAAGCAGGCCATCTGCTCCCAAACCCAGAAGGCTGCCTGAGTCATGGAGTCCAAGGGCAGGAGTCACCATGATTCCCGACAGCATGTGAGGTCAGAGGGGGAGGAAGGGAATCAGAGAGGCCCTGAAGGAATCCCCATGTGCATCAGCTCAGGCAGCGCCAAGACTCAGGATGATGTGACAAGGTCCAAAGGGCACACCTGAACCCAAAACCTCCATCTATCATGTTCATCCATGTGCAAAGCAGCCTGCCCAGAAACACCAATCCTGGACCCAAAACAGTGGCATTAAATAACCACTAATTTCCTCTCAAGTTCTACTAACAAAATGTGAGGGTATTTTTTTTTCTACCACAATTTATCCTTGATTTACAAATGTGGCCCAACAAAAACTTAGAAGCAGTACTAAAGAATATGTCCCTTCTCTCTAAGTATAGAAAGTGCACACACATGAGCAGACAAAGAAGCCAAGAGCAGGTCAGCAAGGACCTCTCAGCAAATGGGTGACCTTGGAGAGTTTCTTCACATTTCTGAGCCCCAGGAGGTAGCCTAACCACACAGCAGGTGCTTGATGAATGGTTAACAAAGAGAAAATAAAAACTGCTCTCAGGTAGCCTAGTCAGGACCACATGGTCCAGGGGATTCCCCAGGCCTGCACAAAAGTGGGTGTTATCTGAAGGTCTCTACATTTGTGCCAATCCAAAACACTGGGAACCCCTGTGCCAGAAGGTCCTTGGCCCAAGCAGGGACCTGAGAGAAAAAAGGATTGGATGCTTTCAGCCCTGAGAAGTGACACCATGCAGGTCCAAACCCTCCCCACAAGTGCCACTGGATAGAGGAGGATCAATTTATCCCACCTCATCCAGCACAATGAGGCAGAAGGGGGTGAGAGCTGGGCTGGAGCTGCCGTATCCACCCTGCCATTTATTCCTCCACAGGCAGGAGGAAGCTAGAACTTCCCAGCTTAAGGGAAAAAGCTACACACTGAATAAAGATAAGGGAAGTGGGTCTCTGAGCTCACACTGCCATGCAGAGATGCGGCTGAGGAGAGGCAGTACACAGTCAGGGCCACACCTGACCAGCACACCCCCATAAGGCCCTTGCACCCACTCCAGCTCACAGCAACAATTCTCAGTTGAGCTGCACAGACCTTCCCAATGATTTGTTTAAACACAGATCACTGGGCTCCAGCCCATGGTTCCTGATTCAGCAGGACTAGTTGGCCTGGGAATGTGCATTTCTAACAGGTTCCAGGCAATGCTGAGGCTGCTGGCCCGGGGCCACACTTACAGAACTGCTGGTCAAAGCAATTTAGAAAAGTCACAAAGTGCTTAGAGCACAGAGTGGACTCATGCACGGTCATCTCAGGGAAACATACACACACACACACACACACACACACACACACACACATATACACAGTCACATGCCACAAAATGACAATTTGTTTGTAATTTCCACAATCTCAGAGTGCTGGGGACTCGAACCAGGCCTCCAGCATGAGGGGCAGGCACTGTACGAGATGGGTTATATGGCCTGCACACAAAATGACAATTTGGATACAACAGTATTCCTATGAGATTATAACTGAGCTAGAAAATTCTTGTCACCTGCTGACATTGCAGCTGTCCCAATGCAGTGGTGCAACATATCACCCACACATTTGTGGTGAGGCTGGTGTAGAAAAAACCTACTGTGCTTCCAATTGTACAAAAGTAGAGCATATACAATTTAATAGTAAAAATTTAATATTTGATAATGATAGGAAATGATTACATGACTGGTATGTGGTGGCTGTACTGTATTTTTTATCCTTATTTTGGAGTGCACTCCTACTTATAAAATGGTTAACTCAGGCAGATCCTCCAGGAGGGATTCTAGAAGGGGCATTTTTGTCATAGGAGATGACAGCTCTATGAGTGTTCCTACCTCTGAAGACCTTCCAATGGGACAAGGTGTGGAGGTGGAAGAGTGATATTCATGATTCTGACCCTGTTCAGGCCCAAGCTGATGTGTGTGTTGTGTCTTAGTTTTTAACCAAAAAAGTTTGAAGCACTGGAAACAATTAATAATAGGTTCTACCATATAGCTTAGGTGTGCAGTAGGCTATACCACCCAGGTTTATTTAAGTACATTTTATGATGTTAGCCAGACAAAAATCACCTAATGATGAAAAGCACTTCTCAGAACCTGTCCCCATCAGGACGGTATATATACATTCATGTATACATAAAAATTACATGCATAAGGAGCACACATGTAAAAATGAATATACATATAATAGCTACATGCATAATACATACATATATTTGTACACATGACAATTGCACATACACATATACATAATGACAAGTATAATCACACACATATATAACAATTTCACACAAAATGCAAATTTATGCATTCATATACATACAAAAATTACAGGTATTATACATACATTCACAAGCATACATCAAATACATGCATAATACATATGCCTAGATATTTATGTGTGTAACAATTACTACACAATACACATTTATATGCTTATTATAAGTACCTCACCAATAAAAGTGGAAAAAGAACACATCCAAAATACACATCTATGCATTCACATACATATAACAATTACATGCATAGCAGACACATATCTATGCAGTCATAAAGAAGTATATATACAATGCACACATTCATATACATATGGCAATTACACAAACATCCACACCCATACTATAACAACTACAAGCAAAATATATATCTACACATTCATATACATATAATTACATGCATAATACACTCATATCTGCACAATCATATATATATAAAACAATTACACACAAACCTTACACATATCTATATAGTCACAACAAATACATATTTAATACACACATTCACATACATGAAACAAGTACCTATATAATTCCCATTTTTATATATGTATATATGCATATAACACAAGTACATGAATAATACACGTCTTTATATTCAAACACATATAACAATGCATACCTAATACACATAGATTCACACACACAAAGAGCTGCAAGAGGAGTGTGCAGCGGCCAGACTGATCTGGAAGAAGAGCCAGTTCTCTCAGTGACCAGGCTTATTAAAAGCAAGGTATATCCTACTGGGGTGGGAAGCTGTGTCCAGAGACTGAGAGGATCCTCTCCAAATCCCAGGAACTCTGAGGAACCCAGTAACAATCCCCCAATGGCCAAGTCAGACCCCCTCCCTTTTGGCCCAGCCTTGCAGGGACCCTTTGAACCTGGTGCACTGCGGTGGCATTCCACCAGGACAGATTTCCGGGACTTACCAACAAATCTGATGACAAGAAAGCCTCTGAGTACAGGGCAGAACCACAGAGGACCTTGGGGAAAATGTGCTTCAGCCAGGGTCTCAGAGTGGCACACAGTCCCTGGTTCCCCTCAATCACAGAGGGAAACTGCAGCCTATCAAAGCCAAGAGCACACAAAGACACACCCCAGGACCCTGGGTATGAGCACCACAGAGGACTGAAAGGGAGGAAGTGGCTGGCCAGCCCAGGGCAGCACTGAGGCCAGCAGGGAAAACTGGATAGACGCCCCAGTCACTGCTGAGGGCCTCAGCTCTTGATACATGTGTTTGGCATAGTTTGTAGGTATTTAGGTTTTCAGTGAGCTCTGGCTTTTAAATTTCCTATGACCTTAAATGCACATTTGGCTTTCCCACAGGTGCAGAAGACCCACAGCATGTGATAGCAGTAAAAGGAGCACAATAAGGACATCTGGCCTGTGAATGGGGCATGTGTGACAAGCCTGACCACTGCCCATCCCCTTTTCCTGCACTTCTTCTTCAGCTAGGTTAGGGAGCCCTGCATCCCCACTGGGTGAGGAAGCAAACAGGCTCAGCAATGGGGTGGAACCAGGATCTGAACTCAGATTCACCAGGCTGCCACACTGCACTTCAGCCAAACCCTCAGAGAAGGGTTTAAAACCAGCCTCATGTCTGGAGGCCTCTGAACTCAGCCCACAGAGATAGTAAGGCATGAGGGCAGGCAAAATTCCCAGCAGAATGCAATGGATGCTGACTGTGGCAAAATTGGGGCTGAGGACATGACACCCATCCAGTTTAGGAGCTAAGAGTAACACACCTGGCAGGCACCTGGAGGAGGCAGCAAGTACAGCCGTCTCCCTCCCTTAGGTCTCCTTCCCTCATGGTGAGGTAGGGCAGGGCGAGCAGTACACAAACCCCAGGAGCAAAAGTCTCCTTACATTGGCCTCCCCAGGGGTCACTTTTGACTGGTAATAAGAGGTAGTCTGTTTGGATTGGGCAGAGGGTAGTAAGGGGAGGGAAGGGGGTGTGGGGGTGGGAAGGATGGTGGAATGAGACAGACTTATTACCCTATGTACATGTATGATTGCACAACCAGTGTGACTGCAGACTGGTGTGACTCTGTATCATGTACAGTCAGAGGAATGAGAAGTTGTGCTCCATTTGGGTACAATGTGTCAAAATGCATTCTACTGTCATATATAGCTAATTATAACAAATCTTAAAAGAAGAAAAAAAATTAAAAAAAAAAAAAAGTGTATTCTACTGTCCTGAACCCCACAATTGTCCAGGACCCTGATAAGTCACTAGAAACAAAGTTTAACCACTTCATCTCCAATGGATGGAGGCCAAGAAAACACCCAAGGAAACATGAAATTCTAAGGAGTTTCTTTTAAAGAACAGATGGAAATTCATGTTTGCCTCATAAGAATCCAAAGAGAAAGTGTTATCATGCGTTTACCTTGAACCCATTAAAAACATGGCAGGTGTCAGACCTGAATGTTCACAAACCCTTGCATCACACTTTCCACACAGACACCCTGTGGGACAGCCACTGTCACTGTTCCCGTTTTTATCATCAAGACAGCCGAAGAAATTCAGACTGGGGGAAATCAAGTCCTGCAGATAACTTTTAAAGTTCCCACCATGAGCACATGGATTCTCGCCTCTGAAGGAAAAGAAATGGGAAGTATAAGAAGGTCAAATGTCCCTATAGAGATCTGGACAGAAAACCATCCCAAAAGAGTGCAGTTTCAAGAACTAGTCTACCTGAGGACAAAAATATTCTCAACACAATGCAAAAGACTTACCTGTTCCAGGTGGATTTGCACACAGCAGGGAATCACCACCTTGAAGAGAGAAGAAAGAAATAAGCAAATGGATTTTCAGGAAAAAAAAAAAAAAAAAACTTGACCTAATAGCCAAAGGAGGCTCCCAAAGGCGGACACTGCCTCTAACTGCTTTCCTAGTCACCAAGTTGTAGCACTGCAAGACACATAGGACCTGAACTTCACAGAATCCAGGGTTCTGTTATCTTTTGTAAAGTTCAGGTCCTTTCTGAGAATTTAGGGATGAAAATTACACAAAATTCCCCAAGAAAAATACACATCACTCACCCAGACAGGATTTTACTTTCAATTTCAAAGAACTGATGGATGCTTAAAACAGAAACTTCTGAGCCATTCAAGCCCTTGCTCATCAGGGATCATGGGAAACTGAACCTAGAAAAGGTAGAGGGTTCTGCAGGGTGGTCTTCAAGCTGCCCCCACTCCTCACACCCACACAGGGACAGACTTTCTCTACAAAATGAACTGACTTTTCTAGAACCACTTCTATAAGTGGAACTCATAACAGAGTCTAAATGTGGTAAAGTCAGTGTAGCTACTCTAGTCAGCACATGAGACAGTAGGAGTTTCCTTTCACTACCACAGCCCTCTGAAGAAGAGAGAGCTCATTAAGAAAGACACATACGAGGCAAAGTAGTACAACCAAAGCTAAAACTCAAACGGAAGAGAGAAAGGCATGAGGAATGACTGACCCTATGGTGATAAAGAGCCCATTTTCAGGATTTGCCTTCAGTAGGCTCTCTGCTCTGACACTTACTAGCTATAGGACATTGACCTGTAATCCCTCTAAGCCTCAGTTTCCTCATCTGAAAACTGTATGTAGACAGTTCCTTTCTCATAGGGTAGTTGTAAAGATTAAAAGATAGAGTATGTGAGATGCTTATGATGGTGGCTGGCACAGAGCAGTTTCTCTGCTTACAGGAAAACAGAGTTCTTCCTGAGTACAAAGGGACATGTGTGGGCTAGGGATCAAACTTGCTTTTTGCTTCTCTGGGAGGCTGACCAGGATCCTGACACCTGCAAACAGCATTTCCAATCCCCAAGCTACTTCTCTCCTCAGTTTTCTCCTGGCTCTCCTACCACCAGACCCCTGGCATGCCTTCATTCTCAAAGAGTTTTCTGGAAATGTGGAAAGGAGAAACCCCAGGCATCTGACAAATTGTCCTTGTAGTTTGGAGTGGGCGGCAGTATGACCTTGGTTCTTACTGTGGCAACTATTTATAGCTTTCTTGCTTATCTTACTCAGTAAGTTCCTCAAGGAATATGTGACACATGGTCATTCATTTGTCTGGGGAATATCATTACTCCACTAGGATTCTGACTTATTCTTGTTGGGATCAGGAGTATTCTGTCATGGCACCCATCCTCCCCTCTAACTGGCATACACTAACTTCTTCTGCATACACATAGCAGCTGGCAGACAGGAATATAACCTTTTTCACTTGTTTCCTCAGGCTCTCTCTCTCTCTCTCTCTCTCTCTCTCTCTCTCTCTCTCTCTCTCTATATATATATATATATATATATATATATATATATAAGTTTGAGGAATGGATAAGGGAATAATAATACAAAAAAACATAAACCAAGAACTAAACAAATGGCTTTGGGAATATAGAGAATTATAGAGAGAAAATTTATAGGATGGTGGTGGCGGCTCTGGTCAAGGAGAGCTCATGGTCATCAGAACTGTGATTCACATCACCCCAAATATCACACAAGCTCAATGCACACATGCATCCTTGTGCCTCACTGCATGTGTGAGTGATATGCTAACATGAAGTGTGCAAAGAATAGGAGCCCCTGCCTTTAAGAAGTTATCTATATTTCACACAAGGCAATATTATTCAGCAAGAAAAAAAATGAGCTAACAAGGCATGAAAAGATATGGAAAAGCATTAAGTAGTATTACTATGTGGAAGAAGTCAATCTGAAAAGTTTACATGCTATACAATTCCAACTATATGACATTCTAGAAAAGACAAAACCATGGAGACAGTAAAAAGATCAGTGAATGCAACAGGTTGGGAGAAGGAGGGGCGAATACATGGAACACAATCTTTAGGGCAGTGAAACTATTCTGTACGGTACTGTAGAATGCATGCCATTAACATTTGTGCAGACTCACAGAATGAACAGCACCTAGAGTGACCCCCAACATAAACTATGGGCTTAGGTTAATAATAACATATCAATATTGGCTCACCAAGTATAATACATGTCACAGGATGCAATATGTTTATATAAGAGAGATGGGGACCTGTGTTCGATTCTTCTAAAAGTTGAAAACTGTTCTTAAAAGTAAAGTCTATTAATTTTAAAATTAATTGTTTAAAGTCATGTTTGCTGCAAGAATGAAAAGTCCTAAAAATATCAGAAACTTCAATTATTTTTTAAAAAACAGTCACTTAAAAATTCAATCCAGAAGTCAAGTGTGTTTGTGCATTCACCAAGGGCCAGATGGAGTGCAGGAACACTGCCCACCTGGCCTGTGCCCAAGGTGCCCTCCAGCAAAAGATGAGCTCTGTGAGAAGGGGCTACTCAAGTTCCACCTTGCAGGAAACCATGCCTGATCAAGGGAACACTTCAGGATTCCTTCCTTCAGAATGCCTAAAACCAGAATCCAGGAGAGGAAATACCTGAATATAGATGCTATTTCCATACTGATTTTCCTCCCTTAGAATAAGGAGAACAGCTGACCACACTGAGAACCATGGATCAAGACTACCAGGTCCAAGATGTTCACATCTTGCTTCAGATCAGTCTGCTTGGTCTAAACATTAAGAAACACACAGAGATTGAGCAGCTGTGTGATCAGTCTCCTCTGCTGCATTTGCTGGATCTCTGGTGCCACCTCCAGTACTTCAACCTGACTAAAAAGGCAGAAACACACATCTTCTCTGGATAAGGCTGCATACCAACCTCTGGAGCCCACAAGACTCTGGGGTTCAGCAACAGTCATTACACTTGGCTCTCCCACCTGCAGATCTGCCAGCTAACCCTCCTGTACCAAGGAGAAGCGTCTTCCATTGATGGAGTCTGGTGACTGAGGAGGGTGACCACCCAGGGGCAGATCAGAATAACACAGCCCATCATCTGCTTACTCCTCCACCTTCAGTTCTGGCTCTGATCAAATGCCCTGGCTCTCTAGTCCTTTTTCTTTGATAAGAGGAAGCACCATAAGCCTGGGTCATCTTCAGGTTGACTGACTTTCCTCAGCATGAAGAAGCTGATATCTCTTTTGCCCTTCCTGGACAACAGACTGACCTGACAACTGAGCAGCAGTGGTCAGAACCACATGACTTGGAAAAGGGACTGGCATTGCCACATTCACAGGAACAGTCCTGCAAATGCTCCAACCCAGTACCCCCGGAGCTGCACCTGACTCCACAGATGCATGGGTCAAGCCCCACGTGCAGGCTCAAATCAAACCCATAAACACGTGACCAGAGGGCCAAGTGCTATGTCTGCAGGTCATTCTCCTGAGTCCACACCACAACCTAAAATCTTATCCTGAGCATGAGACGATCCGTCTCAGAGAGAGTTGCTATGTATAGGACATCACGGAGGAGACATCAGCTGGTCCCAAGCACCTTCACAATGCTGACAGGAACTACTCCCCTCACTACAGAAAACTTCTTCAGGAGTCGAATGACAAGAGGTGACAAGATTGGGATGGGGCTGGGAATACAGCAGCTCCTGTGGAAAACTAGGGAAAAATCCCAGGAGAGGGCCACGGGCACTGGGGCATGAGCCATGAGCCACTAGTTGCAGGTTGTGGCACCCCAGGACCTATCCCTCCCTTGATAGCGGCCCCTCTGAGAGGCCGATGTGACTGCCACTTTATGGCCTTCTCTCTGTTCTGTTTGAGGCCTAATCTACTGTTACCAGGGACAACCGCAAACAAACAAGGTGTGCCATGCCCACACCTGTCTACGTGGGCGCCTGAGCTGGCTGGTGTCGATAACCTTGTCTCAAAGCCAGCAGGTCACCAGGACGGAAGCAGGGGGTGGCAAGGGTTTCCACCCAGTCTTGACCATATCCCTGGGACCATGTGGTTGAGTGTGAGTGTGCGTACGTGGGCACGTGAATGAGTTTGAATGTGACCGTGTACATTAAAGCATATGGGGCCTGAGGGTGTTCCTCAAAGGCATAACACTTGCCTAGCATAAGTAAGGCCCTGGGTTTGACCCCAACACCACAAATTTTTTAAAAATTAAATAACAGGGTGTGGTGGCACATGACTGTAATCCCAGCTACTCAGGAGGCTGAGGCAGGAGGATCAGTAGGTTGGAAGTCAGCCTCAACAGTTGAGTAAGACCCTGTCTCAAAATAAAACATAGGAAGGGCTGGGGATGTAAGCTCAATGGTAGAGCACCCCAAGTTCAATACCAATACCACAAAAAGGGTGGCGGGGGAGGACAAGAGCTGTGTGACAATGTATTTGTGAGTTTGAGTGTGCTGTGAGTTTCTAAGTGTGTGTAAAATGCTGAGTTCGTGTGTACATGGGTGGGTGGGAATGTGTGTGTACATTTGAAATTGTTCACGTGTGTGTGTGTGTCTTTGTCTCGTTGAGTGTCTAGGTGTATCTATGAGTGTCTACGTGTAACTCTAAGCATGTGTGTGTACACATACCCAACCAAAGTTCATTCTTACCAAGTTTAATCACTAAAGCTAATGACAGCTTGGCCAACAGGTGCTTCCCACCCTATAAAGCACTGTCACCCAGGCCAATGCCACCCTTGCCAGAGAACCAGGCAGAACCCCAGGCCTCAGTGCAGAGCCAACTCAGAGAGGCCTGGGATCCAGTCCAACTACCTGTCCCACTGCCCCCTGCTCCCCCTGGGAGATCAAGGCCTGAGTGAGAGAAAGAACACCTCAGTTCAATACGCACTTTGCCATGTTCTCCCTCTAACTGAAACAATGAAGCTATGAACTCAGTTCTGGAGGTTGCTTCCTATTATATTTTATTTTGCACAAAGTCAAATAAAGAGTGATAATTTTCTACCAGTTTCTCTAAAAACGTGTGGCTGCAACTCATGCCCTATTTACCGTATAAATAGAATAAAGGTAAATTTGAGTTCAACCTTTTATGAATCATCAAAACTTCGCGGGGTGGCACACACCTGTAATCCCAGCAGCTTGGGAGGCTGAGGCAAGAGGATCATGCGTTCAAAGCCAGCCTCAGCGAAAGCAAGGCGCTAAGCAACTCAGTGAGACCCTGACTCTAAATAAAATTTAAAAATAGGGCTGGGGATGTGGCTCAGTGGTTAATCCTCTGAGTTCAATCCCTGATACCCCTCCACTAAAAAAAATTCTGATCATGTTGGGTCACGTGACTGAGCCACTACAGCTCCAGAGAAACGTGGAGCCAGAACTGAGAGGGCACTCCCATTACCAGCATGACTCCTCTCAGCCACCCACCACCCTGGGGAGCCTAGGCACTGTTGCTTTCTCCACCATCCTTTTATTTTTTTTCCCTGTTCTCCAGGTTAAGTCTGTTCTAGGGGAACTCTCCTCACACTAGAGCCAAGCAGACCTGGGTGAATCTTGTTCATGCCAGGATTCCAGAACTGTGAATGAGTTCAACAGCACCAAGTCACGAAAGTGCTTTTAGTAAGCGCACACACAGACAGAAAGCCACCAATCAGGTACAAAACAAGTGCAAAAGGGGAGGAGAAAGCAGGGTCAGTCACCAGCCAGCCTCAAAGATGGGGAGAAAGCAATAAGCTGAGTTAAGTAAAGCAAGAGGCGCCTCTTTACGAACAAGTTCTATCATTGTATAAATGACTTTAATCATAATAACGTGAACTACAAGATAAGTTGCACAAAATTGGAAGTGAAGTTTACCTCCTTTTTATCTTTATGAAGAAACTTCACCATGAAGCCAGAAAGGCAAACTTTCTTTCCCAAACCATAAAAGAGGTCAGAGGTCACCTGGTTCCCTGGCCTGACAGAAACGAATATAGACACCGCCACTGGTACCTACAGTGTAATTCAGGTCAGGTCACCTGTCATAGCTCTGTGAACAGCAGCACTCCCGGTGGAAGGTGGGCAGGGGCCTTTTTGAAGGCACATTTATTATTTTACATGTTCTACTACATATGTTGTATATTGCTAATCAATAAAACAGTAAGATGTTTTTATTCTCCCATTACATATAAGACTGAGAAAAGATAAACTGCTCAATTGTTTTTATTACCATTATTATTATTTGTTATAAATGAGATGGCAGAATAATAAGAAGAAAATCTCCTCCTCCCCTAACGATAACACTCTGAGAGAGGGGACATTCTCCGCACTGTGGGTGCCACAGCAGCAAAGCACCCAACAAGGGGCTTAAACAAGAGGAATTTATTTCTTCACAATGCTAGAGGCTGAGAGTCTAAGATCAGGTGTGGACTGGGTTGGTCTCTCTCCTTGGCTTGTAGACTACATTTTCTCCCCAAGTCCTCACAGGATCATCCTTCCATGCGTGTCTGTGTCCTAAACTCTTCTTATAAGGACACCAGTCATACGGGATTAAACCTACCCTAACCACTTCATTCTAACTGATATACCTCTGTCTCCAAATGCAGTCACATCCTGAGGGGTCAGGACTGTCACATGAGTTTGAGGGGACACAATTCAGCCCCTAACCACAATGGTCTGATGGGACCAGTGGCAACCTAAGATTGGTCCACATGGAACATTCTCAGAACACTTTGGGGCCCACCAGGGCTGCTGACAACATGCAATGGCAGCATGTCTCCAGAGCCTTTTCAGTCAAAGCTGCTTCTGAAATGTGCCTAGGGTGAGAAGCTCTGTAGAGGGTTGGGGAGCAGCCCAGGTCAGGCTTTCACCAGGAGCCTACAGACAACAAGGGACCTATACAAAGGACAGGGCACACAATGTAGGCATTGGGGACTTTATAAACTTTCTTTGCTTCATTCAAGGGCTCGCCCTAACTTTGTGTTCTGTGTCCTCTTTGTCAGGCTTACCCTGGAAGCCCTAATTAGGTTCACATTCCTCAGGAAGCTCTGTTACCCTGCTAAGTGTTAAAGCCCAATTGAGCCTGCTCTAATCCCTGGGAGAAAACAGGAGCCTGCAGTTCTCCTCCACCTGCCTGCCACGAAGCAAGGAACACAGCCGAGAAAGAGGGAAAATTGTTGTAAAGGGTTTTGTGTTTTTCTCAAAAGTAACAAACAGCCACCATGCCTATGGCACAGAGAAAAAGACCACCCCAGCATTTTGTTCCCAACTTGCCTCTTCTCACCTCCTGGGGCCTCAATTTCCTCTTCCAATCCAAATGTATGATTCCAATAACTTTGGAGGGAAAGAAAGGAGTTGTAGCTACCTTACCCAATGGAGGGAGGGAGCCCACAAGAGAACCCTGGGCCTGCCATGCTTCAAGTCCACAGCACGCGGCTCATAGGGAATACAATAGAATGAAAACACAAAATGAGTGCTCTGTGTCCATTATGTTATCAATATTGGTCCCAGATCAGATATAGGAATCCTAAGAGTTCTTGAAGGAGCTGGCAAGTACACCCTGGGGACCCCATAGAGTACTAACTACTGTATTCAAGCTTAGGCCAGGATTGCATGACGGGATCCTTTGTTCAATGACCAGCATGTGGTCTTGTGGCCAAGTCTGTCTCAAAGACCAGGGCACAGCAGGGAGGCCTAGGCCTTGCCAGACACTGTCAAGACACTGCTGACACAGGTTCAGGGCCCACAGAGGAGGGAAGTGCAAGATAAGACCTTAGTCATTAGGCAAGACCATAGCCAGGGTCTATAACGGCTCAAGCCAACCCTTATCAGATTCCTGCATTTTAAAACAGAAACAAAGATTACATGTGATGATGGATAAAATGCTAATGGTTTGCTGTAAAACCAGAAGAAAATGTCATAAATCCAACTTAATTGTAGACAGATTAAGAAGTGATATTTAGTTTCAGTCTTTTAAGTCTTCTTTGCTGGGAGCAGTGGAGCACAGCTACAGTCCCAGCTACTCAAGAGGCTGGAGCAGGAGGAAGGATTGCAAGTTTTGAGGCCTGCCTAGGCAATTTATCAAGACTCTTGTCTCAAAAAAAAAACCTTAAAAGGGTTGGAGATTTGACTCAGTGGTAGACAACTTGCCTAACATGTGCATGTCCAATCCCCAATCCCAAAAATAAATAAATAAATACATAAATTAAAGTAGAAGGTTTCCTTTTTTTTTTTTTTTTTTTTTTTTTTTTGGTTAATTTAAAATGCCAAAAGTCACCAGGCATGATAGTGCATACCTGTAATCCCAGCAACTAGGGAGGCGGAGGCAGGAGGATTGCAAATCCAAAGCCAGTCTCAGCAACTTAGTGAGGCCCTAGGCAACTTGGGGAGATCCTGTCTCAAAATAAAAAAATAAAAAGGGCTGGGGATGTGGCTCAGTGGTTACGCAACCCTGGGTTCAATCCCTGGTACCAAAAATAAAATAAAATAAAATGCTAAGGATCAGATAGAATTGGATTAAAACAAACTGGATTACAAGGAAAATGCAGTCTCAAAACTGTCCCTCCTGACCACCTACATCCTAACAGACTTAAAAATGTGTCACATGCAATTTGCAATTACTTATAAAGTACAACATGACACTGGTAAGTAATTTATGCTTCAACTAATTAGAAAAGATTGATGATTAACTCTACACTCTATTAACTCTGCATTCTATTTCCAACTTCCTAAGAAGTAAATTGTGTTTTCAATAATGGTGGCACCATACAGGGCCTCTGCAAAGTCACTGCCAGTCCCAAGCAAGAGGTAGAGTCCACCCCATCCTCTTGATTCTGGGTCTGTCCTAGATTTGCCATATGACCTGTTATAATTAGGGGAATAAGGCAGAACTTCTGAAGCCGGGCTCAGGGGCCTATGGCTGCCACCTTTGCCTCAAGAATCCATTCTTGGACCCAGCCACCATGCTGAAGGGAAACCAGAGTGGACAGGCCCTACAAGGGGGGCACCAAGACATCCACCAGTGCAGTGCCAACCATCAGAAACAGGCATGAGGCCCTCTGGGACCTCATCCTGAAGTCAATCCTGAGCCTCCCTCCGCTCTCCTACTGCCAGGGTCCCTCCTCTGTCACTCTCACTCCACAGTGAGACAGCAGGATAATGCAGGCATGTGCCTCATCTCTTTTAACACCTTTAAATAAGGTTGTAGCACACACGCTCACACTCTACATGACAGCAAGTGCTGGCAGGACATCTCTGCAGACAGGAGATGGGGAGGTGAACGTTCTCCCTCAGGTCTTTTGCAGGCCCAGCTGTAACTCCTCCAGCAAAGAAGGACAACATAAATAATCACCATGTTCAGAGTGAGTCGATCAAGAGGAAGACAAAAATGAGCTGCCTCCCAGTTCCAGGACAAAGGAAGCACGTGCATCTGTTCTTCCTTTAAGAGAAGTGCACAGAAATGCCATTACCCCCCACCCCATGACTTTTTCTAACACCCTCATTCTTCTCACAAAGAAAAGGTCCGGCGAGACAGCAACTTTAAAATACAGCCCTGTTTTCAGAGGCCTTAAAAGTGAGTGGTTTGCATGACATCTACCACCAGCAGACATGACGAGCCGTGCCTGAGAAAGATCATGCAGCTCCCAAGCAGGAGAGAGTCCTGCTGGGAGTGGGACCTGTGGTCTCGGTCCACAGGTGGTTCAATAAGCTAACGCTGCCACCTCCTGCTTCCCCAGAGTCCAGACAGGATATGAGATTCCACCTGAAACCAGCAGCAGACTCCTCTGATCAAGTCACTAATTTCCACTTGCCTTTTCTTTTTTGTGATTTTTTTTTTTAGTTTTCCATGGATCTTGTATTTATTTATTTATATGTGGTGCTGAGACTCGAACCCAGGGCCTCACACATGCCAGGCAAGTGCTCTACAATTGAGCCACAACAACTCCCCTTATGTTTTGCTCATCATAATACAGAGAAAATGCACATCCCAGGGAGGGGATTATAGGATCTCATAAAAAAATAAAAAATAAAAAATAAATGGTCCTTCCAGAGGGAAGGTGACTTCCTTATAATCCTCAGTTGTTACTAATAAAGGAACAGCAAAACTGAATGAGCTAGAGACTGGCATGGTGGCTTATGCCTGCAATTCAAGCTATTCTGGAGGCTGAAGCAGGAGGATCAAGAGTTTGAGGCCAGCTTAGACCACATAGTGAGGCCTGTTCCAAAATAAAAATTTTTTAAAAGGGCTTGGGATGTGGTTCAGTGGTAGAGTACTTGCCTCGCATGCATGAGGCCCTACATATGATCCCAACATTGTAATACAAAAAAAAAAAAAAAAGAAGAAGAAAGAAAGAAAAGAATAGGGCTAGTCCTTCTCCAAACTCTTTTCAGGTCAGTGGTTGCAACCTCCCAGTTATTCATTCATTCATGAACTCATTCAGCCACAATGACTAAAGGAACACCACACCTCAGAGCACTGGAAGATGAGGAAGAATAAATAGTTGTCTTTAAGAATTCAGTTTAATGAAGAAGAAAAGACATAAAAATAGAAGTTATTCAAGAATAAAATGATAAATTCTGTACAGAGGAGTAATAAAGAAAATTTCCCTCAAAGACATTTGATCAAAAGTATCTAGGAATAATAAAATAAATAATTTAGTCTTCACCAACTATCCTTTGCTCCAGGGAAGGCCAAAAAGAAAGAAAAAAATTAGAAAACTTAATAGCTCACAATTTATCATCAAATCTCAAAAAGAAATTATTTTTATTTAGGCTGCACATTGCTAACTAGCTAACTCTGAATGTCCTTATGAACATATTCCACGAAACTCACCATCTGAAGCTAAACCTCCACTCAGGTTCACTCAACTCTGCTAATAACATCACTCTCTATTTGGGATCCTAAACTATTTACCTAAAGATTACCCATAGCCCTACTTCTGCCCATTCTGATTGGCAGGCCAGTCCTAACAGGTCCACCTTTTAACACCCATGAGGCTACTTCTTCTACCCATCCATGGAAATATCACTTAGCTCAGTCCATCCTCAGCCCTCCCTAAGCAGGGCTAAGATTTCTAAGAGGTTTCCTAAGGACCAGACCAGTCTCCCTTCCCTGCCAATTGCTTTTTAAATGAATAGGTCACAAATCTCCAATAAGACAAAGGTTTTGGATCAAGATTCCGAAATCAGAATTTCTGACTGTACAGTGTTTTAGTCACTGAGACCTTCTATTCTGGCCTCCTTCCCCCTTCCACAAAAAGAGAGTGCTATGTGTTTATTATGCTACAAACCTTTCTGAGCAGGAGAAAGTTTCCGGTGATGGGGGAGGGCTAACAGCTCAGATCCTCCCACAGGACTCCATCAAGAAGGGCTCCATCAAGAACAGAGAGAGGACTGCCAGTTTCAGAAGGTTCTGGGGAAATTTGCAGTTGCATGATACGCAAACCAGCAGTGCACAAGAGGGCAAGAGTCAAAATGCTGGGAAACACACAAAAATGAATCCTGCCAACTGCTCTCGGGAGGTGGGGAGAAAGCGCCACCTGAGCTATTTCTGTGCTCAGCAGAAAATGGGGGTGGGCACTTCCTGAATCCCTGCCTAAAATTAACAGCTTTACAGAAAGTGGGACAGAGGGTTGCGGGGGCTTGGTGACCCACAAGTCTTATTTCACAAGTTAAAACTGGAAGGTGAGGATTTCAATGCTTAGTTATGTGTTCTGGTCCTGCGCTAAAAAGTTGCTAAAGGAGGGAGAAATGGGACTCTGATAGGCAACCTAGCCTCCAGACATTGCCAGACAAGGATAAAGCCAGCAGCTTGATTAGAAACACTCTTCTCTGCACAGAACATGAAGTGATTTTGAGAGAGACGTGAGATACAGGCACAGAGACTACCACAAACACCTTCAGGCACACATGAGGACACCAGAAAGCACGTGCATTTGACATTCATGGTCAGGAATTCAGCACTCACTCTGTGGACTCAGCGAGCATGGCTGTCCAGAGATTCACCTGTTAATAATGCAGGAGGCAGCGGATGGAGAAGGCTGCACAGGTAAAGTGGATGCCTGGAAGCCTGCAGAGATGGATCCTTGGCCCTTGCCCTAAAGTAAACACTGGCAGAGGCCTCTCCTGTCCACCAGGATGTCCTACCCAGACAGGGACAGTAAAGGATCAGGATCAGGGGACTCTGAGCATCTCTCCCTGACTGAATTCAGTGCTCTGGAAGACAGCAGAGGGAAGGACAGTGGGAGGTGATGTTGGGGGCAAGATCCCATGCAGCTTCATCCCAAGGACTGCAAAGACATGCCTGAGATGTGTTTCCATGGAGATCACACTGCTGGACACCAGAGCAGACGACATCAACACTGGAAAACAGATGATGAAAAGCTAACTGGTTGCTTCAAGTTGCAGCACTGCCCACAGTGTCCAAAACATCCAAGGAGAATGGGCATCTCTGAGGCCTCCTGACTGGAGCACATATTCCAGCTGAGTCAGGATTGGGAACTGGGGGGAAGCTGGCAAGGACAGAATCCTCATCTGGAGGTAAGACAAGTGCAGCTGAGCATACCATGACACATGAACTTGTAACTTGCAGAAAGGACAAAGGGTCAAGGAAGAAAAGAGCGTGAGGTGCCGTGGGAGCAAGGCCAGAGCCCTGGATTCAGGGACAAGGAGAAGGAGGTGCCAGCAGAACCATGGGGGAGGCACCAGTGAAAGATTCTGAAATTCAAATAATGAATAGTGGTCCAAAAAAAGAGGCAGGAAGAAGACAAAGTATGTCCAAGAAAAAGGGGTGAGCAGAGCATTAGCTCACAAAGGGGCATTCAGAGTGAAGAGTTTTCCAGAAAGAAGATAGGGGCTACCACAGGAGACAGGGCAGTGACAGAAGAAAGGCAGACCGGGGTCAGGTGTGTGGAAGGAGAGATGCCACTTCGGGAATGGGGAAAGCATATAGAGCCGAATGTGACATCTGGAGGAAATTTCCAAGCTACTAACACCACACTCGTAGCATGGAAGGAGCCACAGTGGCGTATTTTCACCAGGGAAACCAGCAAACAATACACATCAGACTGCTGTAACCCCAGCAAGTATAATTCACCTGCACACCACTGGCTAGAATGTGCTGAGAGAAGCAGGTGCTATCACTGCAACACCTCCAGTAAAAGGGGATGCTGGGTCTGGGCCTGAGGAGAGAGGAGGGATGGAGAAGTCCACACAACACAGCATACACAGCAGGGAACATAACGCACAGTCCTCTGAAGAGAGGGACAGGGTATGGGGATCTACGCAGGTGGAGGCACCCAAAGCACTGCTGTACACTGGGCAGAGTCACCCTAGCTGCAGCCTCAGTGGACCAGGACCACAGAGGTCCTCCTGAGGAAGCTAGGTGGAGTGGGTATGAAGGCAGGATGCCGGGAACGGGCAGGGTGAAGGGGAACTGGCCAGGTGGGAAGTCACAGAGCAGGCAGGTCGGAGGAGGCCACAAAGCTGGCCAGGCAAAAGGACATGGAGAGAGCTAAGTAGGCAGTCACAGAGCAGCTAAGTGGGATATCACAGAGCAGGTAGAAGGTCATGGAGCCACCCTGGTGAGAGGCCCAAGTTGCCAGAGCCAAGGCGGCATTGACAAGAGGTCCTCTGGCTCAGTGTCTAGAAAAGATGAGCCCACTGTTCTGCCAGGAGCCAGAAGAACCCCTTTCAGGTTGGGCCAGGCTGAGTCAGAGGCACAGGGTCAATTAGATGAGATTTGCTTGACAGACCCCATTCTCATGAAGAGAACTGAACATGACGCCATGCTTTCCTGTCATTTAACAGTTAATAAATGAAATGCATACTGATAATGCTACGTAAAGGCAATATTTTATGAAACAGTCTGACTCTCAGAATTTCCAAGAACTACAGAAATAAGGGTTCCTAGCAACTGAAACTGCAGACACCTTCAGTGACTCAAAATCAGTGAAGTAAATTAAAATTCTCAAAAAGAGAAAAAGCTCCTTGCAGAAGCCCCCAGGTCCTGGGCTTCTGGAGTGGCTAAATTCTGCTTTCAGAAGCCCCCCAGGTAGGGGCTTCATCCCTAATTTCCAGAGGAAGACACCAAGCCTCAGGTCTCGAGGTTAACACAAGGCAGTCAGAATCCAGTCCCCGGACTGTTATCTCCTCCCTGCCTCTTTTACGGGTCCTCAAAGTTTTAGGGGCTGTTTGTGACAGCTACCACTCCCAACTGCTCTGTCTGTCTGGGCTATAGCAAACACTCACACATCTGTTTTCTCATTGTAAAAGTGGCATTTGATTCTATCTTCAAGGCCTCATACTCTCCAGTGTCCTTACTCTCTCATCACAACCTGGCTGCAAAGGTCAGAGGATATATACTCTCCTTACTGAGCCCCTGCAGGCTGACACCCCATCAATACCTTAGGGTGGGGTCAGGGGTAGACCTCAACCAACAAACCCACTTGCTGGAATTGTTTTTCAAGCAATTTAAGTCTGCACAGAATCTTCTGGTGAGAAATGGTCTGAAGTCACAGGGATCAAGTGCAGAAGTCAGTCCCCAAGGGCATGGCACCTCAGTCATCCTAGCTCAAATAAAACACACTCGCAGCTATATCCTGTGCTCACTGATGGCTTCCCATTCTCCTGGGTGACCCATGACAGTGCCATGAAAAAGCAGCCTCGCTTTACAAACACAGTCTTGAGACACATGCGTCTGGCCTGAGCCACATACAAACATGGGGGCCCACCTTCACCACCTGCCACAACTTCTGGCCTCCTGCCTATTAGACGGACCATTGCTGACAAGTAGGTTACTGCCATACAGCCCAATGAAGTGGCAAATAGGTGTGGATTTCATTTCAGGCCTCCTTTATTTACTGTAACCCAATACAGAAGGACAACTGACAATTCAGAGAAAACAGATTTTTAGACTACAGTATTTATTTAAACAAATGTGTTACCTCAAAAGAGTATTTGCATTATACAGTCATGCATCATTTCACCCCAGGGATATGTTTTGAGAAATGCACCGTCAAGTGGTTTCATCATTGTGTGAAAGCCAAAGAGGGTGCTTCCACAACTAAGATGGCTACAACCTCACTAGGCGGTATGATCTCAAAGGACCACCATCATGGATGTGGTCCACTATTGACCAAAATGACATTATGTGGTGCATGATTATAATTCCCTTTTGGCCTTTTGTTGAGGCAGGGCTGGTAAATCCTCCACAAATACAGCTTAAACTTAAGCCACACTAAAGATTAAATCTGTCATCATCAGGTAAAATTTACACTCTTAACCAGAAAAGCCAACATGGTCCTGCCAGTCTGGTCACATGTCATAATTGGTTTCAAAACCCTCAGTTTCTCCCATGATGATGAATGCAGTGGCTTCTGTAGTACCATACCAGCTGAGTTCCACCAAAGATCCCACACCAAGACTGTACTAGGAGCAGTCCCTGATGGAGCAAGGCCCAGAGCTGCTGGTGGCTGGTGCTAACAGTGGAATGTCCTACTGGCCACCTCCCAGTCCAAAGAAGCTCCCAAAGCCCACAGTCAGTGCCCCTTTTGAGGACTCAGATGACTCTGCACTTAAAAACATTAATTCCTATATAAAGGATGATTACTTATGTATATATAAAAAGTCACACATGGCTTACTGACTGTAAGAATGAACCCAGAGTCCAGATTGAGACTTCCTGTGGTGGGAATTCCCACATGGAAGAATGGTCCCTGGTAGGAGTACAGCCAGAGGTATAAACAAACCTTCAGTGAAGTAACATGGGTAGAATATTTTTTCTTCTAACTAAAATGGATGAAAGATTAGTCAATCAGGCAGCCTACTCAGAAAGGAGTCTTATGGGAAGAGGAACAGAAGTGCACCCCTGCAAAAGACCACTTAAAGATGCTTAATGGTTCTTCTGACACTAGCGAAAACTTGCAAAGATTTGGAATAAGAGCGATGTCTTTCAATAGGTAAATGGATAAACAAACAACATTTCATCCAGAAAACAGAATATTATTCCATGTTAAAAAGAAATGAGCTATTTAAGAAAGAAAAGAGCTCATTTCAGGAAAGTTAAATGCATATCACTAAGTGAAAGAAGCTAATCTGAAAATGTTCCATGTTGTTGTATGATTTCATCTACATTCTGGAAAAGGTCAAATTATGGAGACAGTAAAAAGATCAGTGATTGTCAGGAGTTGGGAGCAAGAAGGGGTGAATAAGCAGAGCACAGAGGGTTTTTAGTACAAACTATTCTTTATGATACAATGATGATGGATACATTTTATTATGCATTTGTCCAAACTCACAGAAAAACAACACCCAGAGCAACCCTTTTGCAAACTCTTGGCTTTGGCCAATAATGATGTGTCAATGTAGGTTCACCAATTGTAACAAATGGAGATTTTGATGTAGGAGGGCTGCACATGGAAAAGAGCACAGAGCTCTCTGTACTTTCCCCTGAAGTTACCTCTTAACCTGCCAATTGCTCTAACATAACCTCAATTAATTTTAAAAGCAATTTTAAAAGTCAGCAGGAGGGTCATGAGTTCAAACACCATCTCAGCAACTTAGTGAGGCCCTAAGCAACTCAGCGAGACCCTGACTCTAATAAAACATAAAAAAGGGCTGGGGATGTTGCTCAGTGGTTAAGAGCACCTGAGTTCAATCCCTGGTACAAAAAAAAAAGTCAGCTGCCACCAAAAAAAAAAAAAAAAAAAAAGTCAGTTGCCAAACATATAAACACACACACACACAAACACACATGCACGCGCGCACACATACACACACACACACGCACACACACACTTTTGGCAAAGGTGGAGGCCACCATTGTCTGGCAGAACTAGACTCCCACTTGGTCCTGAGGGCTGCAAGCCAGAAGTTCCCATGGACAGTGAGCTGCCCCTGGCCCAGTTCAGTGTCCTGCTGAGAACAGCACCTAGGAAATGTCTGTTGAACAGGCAGCTTAAAAATTAACCACCTCCACCTGCACAGCATAGTGGGGAGCCAGGAGGGTGGAGGCCAGGTAAACATTTGCTGAGGTGGCAGCATGGGCTGGCCTAGGGCCATGTGCTCTGGCAGGGCCCTGGCCCTCACTGGGAAGTGCAACTTTTCAGTCCTGGCTCTGTCACTTCCAAGATGGTCCAGGAGAGGACCTTTCGGAAGACTGTTGTGTGAGGAAATGACAGAAACATCTCTAGTGCTCAATGTGTGCCTGCCACCTCTCCAGGTGGCCACGCTGACTTATGTCTCCAAGCACACATCACAAACCAATTACAGGAGAGACATCAGACATGTGCCTCAGGTCTCCCCTAAAGCCTTCTGCTGAATTGTGATTGCCCATTCCACCTTCAGATGAAGAAGCTCAGCCTCAGGGAGGTCATGTGACCCAAAGTCACAGAAGGCATAAATGGGAGCTGGGAAAGTGATAAACATACAAACAACAGAAGAGCTCTGTGCTCACAGGCCCAGGTTATTTTTATGAAAAATTTGTCAGTCCTTCCTTTATAATTATCAAATCACTTAAACAGGGTCATTTGTTCCTAGGGAAAGATTTGAGAGCCCTATGAACAAAGCCTACCTCTTAACACCCCTTGGGGAGGTCAAGGTGCACATGCTGATCTGAACTGACACATCACTGAGCACCTAGTTTGCTCCTTCACAATTGCACATGGCTCACCAGTCTGACACAGTGAGCTAGGAGATGGCAGCTCCACAGGGTCAGGCCATCAGGACCTAGCACTGAGCAAATTAGAGCTAGCAGATGGCATTCTAGAGACTGAGGCTCTGGGACCTCGGCGATGGTGGATCTGGATACAGACAATAGGGTAGAACAGGGACATCACAGGCAGTAGCTCAACACTCAGCAAAGGAATAGCTCACCCCATGCCTCAGAACTCCCAAGTGACAAGAACATACAACAGAAACACACAGCACAGGCCAAGGAACATCCGATAAAGAGCTAAGGAAGACAAGGGATATGTCTTTGTCCAAGGTCTCTGGAGAAGGCTGAGCATCTCAGAGATGGTGTCACTGATATAAAATGCACAAACTCAGGCAGCAAAAGCTGAGGTTGGGCCAGGTATCTGAGGCACCCTTGAACCTAGGTGGCTGGAGCCTAGGCCTAATTCCTGAACTAAAGCAGGTGCTGTGTTCAAGGACCTCTAGGGGGTGGCTGCTCAACACTGTCCCTCCCAGGTGCATGCTCCAGCTCTGTGAATTCATGTGTACAGTAGTCCCCTGTGAGGGTCTTAACTTGACAAAACAGTGATCTGAAGGTCTGTATGAGTTCTGATGATTTAGGATTACACTTAATCCCTTAAATAAAGTGCACCTCTAAGGAGCAGAGGAGTTGCAGCATGGGCAGAAATAGAAGCAGATGCACCAGACATTCACAGGGTGCAAAAATGGGATCCCCATGTCATGGTCCACAGAACCCCACCCTCATTCACATTGTGGGGACAACCCCCAGCACCTCTTCCCCTTCTCTCCTCATCAACATCTGCCTTCCTAAAACTGTTGTACCTCTCCTACTTCCTTTATTCCTCGTGCAAATGAGTCAACTGACAGCAAGAAATTTTTTTTAAAAAATTAAAAAAAAAAAAAAACAAGTCACAAGACTCAAACAGTTCAAGTGACTCAAATGAACAAGTAGAGCATCTCAGGAAGAAAAACCTTTGAGATCTAAATGATCAAAGTGACTTTACACAGATGAGTTGACTTCTCTAGAATTGGTGTAGCTAATATTATCATGATCAACAGTTAATAATTTGATGATATTATAGGAGTATTATTCACCTATTTTGCACATAAACTGAGGATCTGAGCCTATTTTAGTCCACTGGGGCTGCTTTCACAAGATGCCTTAGACTGGGCACTTGAACAACAGGAGTTGTTCCAGAGTCTGCCCACTGTTCCAGAGTCTGGGACATTCACGATCAAGGTGTCTGCAGATTTGGTGTCAAGTCCTGCTTTCACCTTCTCACTGTGTCCTCACTTGGTAGAAAGGGCAAGAACTCTGCAGCCTCTTTTATAAGGGCATGAATTTCATTCATGAGGACTCCACCCACATGACCTAATCACCTCCAGAGGCCCTCCCTCTTAATACCACCACATTGGGGATTGGGTTTCAGCATAAGAATCTGGAGGGATGTAGACATTCAGAAACTGATTTCAGTCAAAAGTTCTGTAAGGGATGAAAGTGGGGTCTCTGCCTCCATCTGCCCACTGAGCCATATATCCTGGCCTGAGGGACATACTTTCCCTTGGCTCAGGAAGTGAGTAACCTCAATCCATTAGGACTTCTAAGAGTTTCAGCTCTGGTTCAGCCACCCTGCTGAGCCTCCCACCCATGATGTGGTCACCACCTCTGCAGGACAATCTATGTCCTTAGTGCTAGTGAGTGAGGCACCACAGGCCTGTACTAGAGCTGGTGACAGTGACAATTTGGCACAGAACAATGATCATGGCAGTCAGTTCCACCACACTCCAACCACACGTTCCAGGGACAAAACGAACCCTGAGCCTCAGAACCACTCAGAGCAGGCGGCGTACAGAGCACATCAGCAAGAGGTCAGACCCAAGTCCACGTTCTCAACCAAAACTTCACAAGTTCCCAAAAGATCTGAGGACAAACTGTGTTCAAGAAGCCTGCACTGTAATACATATACCCACAGAAATGACGAGCCCAAAACCCAAACATGATTTATACACACACACAGAAATCAAGGACCCAAAACCCAAATGCAATTTAGACACAGTAATCAAGGACACAGAAAACACCAATGTGATTTAAATACATACATAATCAAAGATCCAAAAACTAAGTGTAATAATGTGGGGAAAACCACATTCTAGTTCCTGAAAGACCAAGCTGCTTCCCCAGATGCTGAGCTCGGCAGGGGTTACTGAGAAATTGACAGTCCTCACATCCCAACAACGATGGCATTATATTTTTGGAAAAAGAAGGTGCTTTGTTATCTCTGGTGGCATTCTCTCCTGCTATTCAAAGCTGTATTATCAAAAAAAAAAAAAAAAAAAAAAAGGATGTGGATACATTTCCCCTCTACCAGAATTTGATAGGAGTAAACGTTTATCCATCCCTCAGCAAACTGCCAATTGCTGTGGTTAGAAATGCCATCATCAGTGATAGCTAAGGCTTTTGAAATATTCTTTGAACCTAAGAATTCAACCTCTTAAGTAGTCAGAAATGGAAGAAACAGTTGTAGGTTCATTTCTGCAGCCCCCAGTCAGGGTGGTCAGCCAGCAAGAAAGTCAGATGAAGCAGGGGAGGTGACAGGACAAATAGCCCACCCCCTCTCCCTTGGTGACAAGACACAAGTTATGAGGACAAGAGTCACCACAAAGGAAACCCCAGAGGAGAGGGGAACCTCTCCAAGTCTGAGATACAATCCCATGGGTAGGATGTCCCTCACTCACCAATGCATTCAGAAGCACTGCTGCGACACGAGCCCTTAGACTAAAGGGGTACAGTAACCCCAAAAGACGCCTGTCTGTAGGCAAAAAGACCTAAAATAAACCACGGCCGGAAATCCACCAGCCTAGCAGTGTGTGTGAACAAGAAATGCTCACCCTTGCTGGAAAGGGGAAGCCTTCTCCAGAGCAGGACAGAAAGAGAGAGCAGAACTGCTCCCTGTGCCCCCATGAGGAGGGGAAAGCACCCATGTGATCTCTGGGAAGAAGAGTCGAAGGAGGGGACAGAGGGACTGCTGGTTTGTGGCTGGGTAAGAAGTGTGCCACAACACTGAGCCACCCTCTCTTCTCTGCAAATGATCAAAATGCTCCATAAAGAAACATTTTAAAAGAAGTCATTTATCTTCTGAAATAGGACTAGACCAGTCTAGTTCCTCCAACCTTGTGTGAGTGCACATGCAAATGTGCGCAGGGTTAGTGTGCATGTGTGTATGTTTGTGCATGTGACCACAAATGTGTCAGTGCATGTGTATGTGTATGTGAGTGCACGTTTATACATGTGGGTATTTGTCTATGTGTGTGGTAGACAGGGTGAAAGAAATTGGCCTTCTCGCCCTCAAATGGAGAAAATGCACATGAGAACCAGTTCATGGTAGCCTGAAGTGAGCTTGCTGGGACACTGAGAACAGGGTTGGAATTCTCAAGAATAGCTGGCCCATGAGGTCCACAAGAGCAGCAAAATCCCAAGACCCTAAAACCCTATTTCAACAGACACAGTGGCGCATACCTGTAATCCCAATGACTTTGGAGGCGGAAGCAGGAGGACTGCAAGTTCAAAACCAGCCTTAGCAATTTAGTGAGGTCCTGAGCAACTTAGCAAGAACTTGTCTCAAAATAAAAAATAAAAACAGGACTGGGGAGATGGCCCAGTGGTTAAGAGCCCCTGAGTTTAATCCCTGGTACCAAAAGCAAAAAATAAATAAAATAAAATAAAATAAAACTATTTCCCTGGATCTGTAGCCACAGGAGCAACCTACCAGGAACCCCAACACCCCCAAAAGAGGGGTTTGGCAGTCAACAGAGACCCCACTTGAGATGTACAGCACACCTAGGAAATCTGGAGGTGCCAGCTCTTGATGGGAGAAAACCATAAGCTCCTTCTTCAATGTTCCCCATTTTCACCTCTCATCACAGAACAAATTGTGCCCAGGAATAGCCAGGCCGCCAGTGGCCACACAGCAATTGAACCTCTCCAGAGACGCACAAGCTCTGTGTAAGTACCTCCTTATTCCATGGTTCCCACATTTTCATAGAGGCTGAAAAACCCAATCATTCTGTGCATAACCATCCTCAAGGCTAGGTGTATGCTCTGGGCCATGTCTATTCCCACCCCCTCTCTGCCCCAGGAAGTCGCCTGCCAACATAGGGATCACTTGTCACTGAAAAGGAGCTGGTGACATGGCAGGAGAAAAATCACTGAATTCTTATCTGAAATCAAATTCTTAAGAATTATTTTCTAGAACGTGGATTTCAAAGCTTTTCAGTTTATTCTGGAGATGAAATGCACACACCCCATGGAGAAGTATCCACAAGCTGTCTCTTTCCTCAAGAGTTTCCTTTCTATGGCCATGGTCCAAAGAGGCCCCCCGTCTCTGCCTATCATTCAGTGAAAGCCAGCTCAACCACCAAAATTCCCATGGGAAAGTGGTGGAATGCTTACCTGGGCTTCACATTTCTTGTGGCAGGAATACTTGCAGGCTGGAGAAAAAATAAAAAGAATGTGAGTGTGTCAAGCAGTCTGAGAGCAGTAATACTTCTTACATCTCCAAACTCTCTCACTCCTGGAAAAAGTCCAGTACAAAAGACCCCTAGGCAGCCTCTCCTGGACACAAGGGAACTTGTGCACGTAGAACCCACGACAGAATTTAGACAGAAATCAGTGAGGAACTGTCATGCAAAAATCAAGTGATACAGAGTCCTGCATGGTGGCACATGCCTGTAATCCCAGCAGCTGGGGAGGCTGAGGCAGGAGGATTAAGAGTTCAAAGTCAGCCTTAGCAAAAGCAAGGTGTTAAGCAATTCATTGAGACCCTGTCTCTACAAAATAGGGCTGGGGATGTGGTTCAGTGGTCCAGTGCCCCTGAGATCAATACCCAGTACCCACCCACGCCACCTCCCAAAAACATCGAATGATAGGCATGGTGGTATAGCTCAGTGATAGACTGCATGCTTAGCATTCACAAGGTCCTGGGTGCAGTCCCCAGCACCAAAAACAAACAGAAAGAACCAGGTTACAACTACTGTCTGTTAGCCACAGCCAGATGGCCCAAGTGGAAATTTCTTGAGCAGGGTCACAAGTATACTGGATTTTCAAGGGGTGTGTTGAGCGAAGTTAGACCCCTACAGAAGAAAGGCAGAGCATTTGAGCAATAAAAAGCATTCACGCATGCCTAGAAATGATTGCTGCTCTCTGAATAAAAGAAAAGAAACTTGAAAATGCCCCCCAAGCGTTCAGACTGGAGCCTTTACATGAGTGAGAAAGTCACGCATTTGGATTCCACACTGCTTCCACTTCCGGACAACCTAAGAAGGACTGTCAGAATAAATTCATGTCTAAATTCCTACAGGGGAATCCTTCAACAGGGGCCATTGTGTGAAGGGAGTGAGGCCTGTGTCATCAGAGGCCCCAACAATGCAGATGTAGGGCTGGAACCAATGCGGATTTCACAGGCCCTCCCGCCCAGAGGCTGCAGCTGGGCTGCTGAGGCATAAAAGCCCCAGGAGTAGCTCCACAGGGGCTTCGAGCAGGCCTGCCCTGGCAGAGGCAGCAGGACAGGGAAACACTTGCAAATAAAGTGGATATGGGAACAATCCCAGCACAGCTGCCCTAAGGAGTCCCTGGGGAATATCACATACATTCCCTCACTGTCCCCAAGTTTGCCACACCAGGGACACCTGACTGGAGTTTCCCATTTGGACTCTGTCCCCTATCTTTGTCCTCTGACCAAGTGGATTGGTCTGGGCAGGTCCAGGACTTCTCTGAGCCTCTCTACTTCCTCTCACGGTGCTATCGTGGTGTCAGATGGAATCCTTCACAGGACCCTGCTTTTGAAATTGCAAAGCAACATTCATTCATGGAAGCGGGTGCGGCCTGAACAACAAGTCTTCAGAGGTCAGGAAGACAAGCCCCCAATCCCAGCTTGCAGCTTTGAAGTTCCTGGGAGCTTAGGAAATTCTTCACTCTCTATCCTGCCACTCTACCAACTACAAAATACTGAAATCATAAAGATTCACATAGGGTTACAAGGATAAAATAGATAAGCTCACCCAGTGCTGGCAGTTAGTAAACTCTATTAGTGACTAGTCAGTTTATTATCTTTGCAAGATCTATTTTTGGTACTGTCATTCTACGCCTCCAAGGTTTGTGAAAGTACTAAATTGACAAAAACAACTATTTATTCTTTATCTTCTAATGGACACAACAGGCAAAGGTGACCAGAGATTTTCTAATTAAGACAGACTTCCATTGAAACAAATGGGAGCTTCAATGCAAAATTAAAAGCCCAAACAGATGACATCAGGGAAGATGAAGGGAGAAAGCAGATGAGACCTCAGGTCTCTGGATGAGTGAGAATCAGAAGAGATGCATGCAGAGAAACTTCCCGCAGGTACACATACATACACTGGCCCAGAAGCACATGACTAGACCACAACATCAAGTGGAGATCAGCCTTTGAGATGGCCTCAATAATCCTGGTGCTCCTGGCACAGTGAATCATTGCTGGTCTGTGTGACACTGCAGATAGCACAAGGGAAAGGTGTGACTTCTGAGGCCAAAAGGCATCACAGCCTCTGCCCTGGCAGAGCCACACACCATGCAGTGAGGACACTCAAGAAGTCCTGTGGAGAGACCCACATAGAGAGGAACTAAGGCCTCCCACCAAGAGTCAGCAAGTAGCCAGCCCCAGCCTACCAGTCACAGGAGGGTTCTGTTCAGAAGCACAGAGTCCCAGCCTTGGTCAAGGGCAGATGACACACCTTTCAAGAGAACCTAAGCCAGAAATGCCTAGTTACATAAGTCCCAAATTCCTGATCCACAGATATGATGAAATAAGAGATGTTCACCACTGCTCTAAGGCACTAACTTTTGGGGTAAAATATAATGCAGCAGTAGTTAATCTATACAACAGGCTGGCTCAACCCAGAAAGGTCTCTGGCCCATGGAGAAGGGTGGTGGTGTAACCTCCTCATGGTAGATGGTCTACTACTTGTTGAAGGGAGAGCTAAGGATCAATGGAGGACACAAAAAAAAAAAAAAAAAAAACTCATGAAATATCTTACACACCACTCAGGTGGTAAGGCTGAGATCCTGGGCCTTTGTTTCTGGTATGCAGACAGGGGACCCTACAAGTTGATAAGCTATATGGACTAAAATTTTGTGCTCATTCACCAGCAGCATGGATGGTCCTCAAAATTGCAAATGGGCACCAGCCCACTCCAGTCCAGCTCTGGTTCACCTTGTACCAGGCCCTGCATGTCATTGCATCTGATTCTCATAACCACCCTAAGGGACAAAATGTGAGGGTAACTTAACTGAGGTGGTGGCCATGGCCTATGCAGGTGGGATTCCAGGCATCTCTGCCTCAGGTTCAGTTTTTCACCCAGATACTTACTGCCCCTCTGACACATAGTGTCCAGCCTGGTTTCAAGTGTTATCCACTACAAGGGAAGCGGGACTCCTTGGCATCGTTCCCATGTCCTCAGAGACCCAATGCTGGCAGCTCCCCTTGCCTCCCCCTGTGCTCTACATGCTTACTACAGCTCCTCATTCTGACTATCCTGCACCTGTCTCCTGGGTTCTGTCTAGCTGCCTCTGTGCCACCGACCCAACACTGGTTATGTCAAGGTGATCTCCATGGTCCATTACTCTAGATGCACTACAAGCTCACAGAGAGATGGTGGCTCCTATGCATTACTGATTCTCTCAATGAGAATACCAGTGGAACTAATAAGCAGCACACATACACTCAGTACTTAGAAGCTAGAATTGCACAGCTGTTACCACGTGTTTGCTAACCCTGGCAAGAAGCTATTCATCTTTGCCTATTTTACTGATGGGACACTCAGGGTTTGTGGAAGAGATCTGAAGATTCATGCATCCAACAGCTATGAACTGACCCTGGCCCATTCCATATCTGCATGTGAGACCCATGGCCAATGGGACTACACACAACAGGATCTTTGTGCCTGTTCACTTTCAGGTCCTCCAGGCATGGAGGGCACCATCAAAAGAGGCCCCCCAAACCTATACAACTCCCCATCAAAATGTATCTCCCAAGCATGCAGGCCCAAAATGACAGAATGCACACATTCACTTTGTCCCTGGGTCACTTCCAGTCAAGTCCTCATAAGCCACAACCAGTAGTTATGATGCTTTATTTTAAATATAGAACTCTTACAAATGTTTATAAAGGCAACTTTCAATTGGACAAATGGTCCTGAATTTCTCAGAATAAAGAATTGCCTTTGGAAGTCCCCTAAGGAGCAGAATCTGTCCTGGCTCTAAAGCAAAGAGACTCTAGCCCCATTCCCAGATGAAAACCAACTCACTAACCCATGACTTCTGGGTCCACCACATGGTGTTCTCCAAGTGATGCCTCCCAAACAATTATTGGCAGATTCAAATTTAGAGGGTATAAAACATATGTGCTATGTAAATATGTTCATTGAAACTACCCCAGCACCTCACTACCTTCACTTATTTATGGGCAAAGAAGCCTGTTTATTTTAAAGACAAATATACGTTGAGTGTTCAGTATTCAAAATGTATGGGACCAAAGTGTTTCAGAGTTTGGAATATTCACAAAGATTTTACTGGTTAAGAATCCTTACTCTAAAAATTGAAAATCTGAAACTGTTAGTGCATCCAAGTTTTAGATTTTGGACAATTTTGGTTTATAGATTCTCAGATGAGGATCAGCCCATACATCCCTTTCATTAAAAAAAAAAAAAAATCCACCAATACTAGGAAAAAAAGGGAGGACCATTACTCATTCCCTCTTGCTCCTTCAGAGTCTTGACCAACTTTATTTCTGTTGAAATCATCAAATCTTCTTCCTAGTTTAAGGACAGAGCTTCATCTCTATGATGGTCATGGAGGAGACCAGTGAAAGTCAGTACATAGTACATAAGGTGTGCAGAACAGTACTGGCATGTGCTCTGTCAGGGATATCAAAGCTATCAGAATGCAGAACAGTACTGGCATGTGCTCTGTCAGGGATATCAAAGCTATCAGAGTGCAGAACAGTACTGGCATGTGCTCTGTCAGGGATATCAAAGCTATCAGAGTCCTGCAGATACATTCCATTTAAATAGCTTAATTCCCCTCTCGACACTCCTCCTCCTCCTCCTTGTGGCATTCTCTCCATTAACACTCTCCCCAGCTTCTGGATGCTGAACACCTGGGAACCATAATCTTCTGCCCAAGGCCAGGTTCATGGGTCTCCTGGAAGTTGTTTCAGCCCTCGCTGCCTCCATAACAACCGGCACCTTCTCTTCCATTGTTTCACTGGTCCTATACTGAGCCACCTTTCCCAATGGGCCCAGATCCTCTGCCACTCCACACCCATCCAGAAAAGTGATATGCTCAAAGAAATACCTAGTACCTCCTGAAAACCATTATGGACTTGCTATGTAAAAGAAGATTTTAAAAAGAGGTTTTTTACTCCTTTGATGTGTAATATACTGGCCATTATGCACTCACTGCCCACTTCCTCCTCGCCCACAGAATTTTATTTAGTCTAGCCTTTCCCACCAACCCTGTATGAGTCACAGAAAAATCACCCTAGATGGAGGGTTACATCTTGCCAGATCTAAGCCAGTGGTTCTTAGAGGACATCTGAAGACCCCTGAGGTGCCCAAGACCTGTCAGGGGCTGATGAGGTCAAAACTGTTTTGACAGTTATACTAAGATGTGCTGCCTTTCTCTCCAGTTGACAGGGCAGACAAAATGGCTAGCACCTTCACAGACATTTAGGCAATACCAAGGTGTGCTACCTGCCATTCTGTTCTCCACAGCTGTGCACTCACAATGTAAAAGACACACCATTTTCACTTGAGTATGCTCATGAAACTAAAAATTTCTACTTTTACTAAATCTGGATAACTGAATTTTACTACGTCTGAACCTCTTCACTATTCTGCCAGATCAATGAGGAAGTCCCCAGAGAGCACTTCGCAGCATCCAGGAATAGAATTTGTATAGCAATTGGGTTGTCAGATAAACCAGCCACACTCAGAAAATGCCATTTTTATTTGAAAGAACTTCCTGGGAGACAAAAAACTTTACTATTCGGAAATGAGTGCTTGTCAGTTTCTCAGAAATGAAAAATATGAGCCAGTCACAATACACCAGTGGCAAAATTTTGAGATTTCAAATATAAACTCAATTTTAGAAGATGTGTATATACCAAACCAGGAACTTGAAAATTCCTAGGATTTTTCTGATAAAATTGCCAGTGATATTAATAAATATGAATGCTTTCTTGAAATTGTAAAATGAATGTCTCAACATTTGGAAGTCAGCATAAGTCAGAGGGCTAGTAATTTCCAAATGATCAGTGCAAGATGATCTCTGCTAGGTATCATCAATGTGCATAAGAGGCCAGTGGATTCTAATAAAACAAAAAAAAAAAAAAAAATAACTGTTGCAGTTTCAGATTCCAACAGTGAAATTAAACTTTAAGAAACTGGCAGCTAAGTTTTGATGTACAATCAAAACAGAACATATGCAACAATAACCAAAGGTTATTAAAATGCTTCCTTTTCCAACTACCTATCTGTATGGGGCTGAAATTTCTCCAATACTTCAAGCTGAACACTGCACAATGGAAGCACACACACACAAAAAAAAAATCCCAACAATGCCCTCTGCTCATTCTTTTGTTTTGAAAAAGTCATTTTTTTCATTAAAAAACATAACTTATATTAAGATAAAATAGATTCATTACTGTTTCTTTTAAATGAGTTAAGTATTTTAACTATTCATCAGTTTCCACTTCTAATGTTAAACTAATTTCTTTTGAGTTTTCTAAGAGCTTAGCAGACTCCAGTGTGAGGAAGGCTCGTTCACATCAGCAATGACAACCACATTCACTCTCTTTACCTGAGTCCCTTGGAATAGTGGGAAGGACCCTACTCTGACTGCCAGAAAGGAAATAAATTCTCCCAGTGGTTTCCAGAGAAGGTCTCTCCAACTCCTGTGAAAGATGCAGGAGAAGGAAAGTGCCTCTGCCTCTGGATGTGCAGCTTTGAATGCAGAGCTGGACCCCTCAAGGAGGAACCTGCAGAAGTCATGTTGCAGAGCTGGAGCCCAGGCACACTGCCCAGGGCCCAGCTGCCTCTGTACTTCCCAGTCCAGGGAAAACCAATGCCCTGCTGGTTGAGGGGGCTCCAGTCCACACAGCCCATAAGTCTGGCTGCCACAGGGTCATTTAAGCCATTCCACAGTCTTTACACATCTTGTCCCACCTGTTCCCACAGTGACCAGAGGGAAACGCACACTCTAACCCCATTTTACAAGCAGCAAACAGAAGCAAACTGTGGAAGTCACCTGCCCTGGGAGGCAGACCTGAGGGTGTATGATTTAAGAAGCAGGAATCAGTCACCATCAAAGGGTTTCCAAGGGCAGTACATGCTTCACAGTGCTGGATTCAAACATCCCATCAGCCTGTGGGCAAAGGCTGTTTTTGCGCCTGGTGTGATGACCAAGTTCCACATTTGCTAAGCCAATACAGTACCCATCTGCCAAGGCTACCCCAGGATGAGGAGCTGCCATACGGGGACCCGAGGACCTGGAAGGCTGAAGTTCACTCCTGAGGATCCAGGTCCCACTGGTACCATGTCTCTTTCTGTGATCAGCAATAGATCTGAGTGATTACAAAGATTTCTTTCTGACATGAAAAAATATATATTACCTAAATCATAAAAAGAAAAAAGTACCTAAAAATAAAATACTGGGTAGTTATTAAAAATCACAATCTTTAAAGATTTAATATGTAGAAGCGCTTCCAATAATCAAGGCTAAATGATACAAACTTCTGTGCACAGTAGGAAACAAACTTTTTGTAAAACACACCACAAACAAACTGAGACCAAAAAAAAAAAAAAAAAAAACCTAACTGAAATGTTTGCAAGATATATGGTGAAAAGATAAGAAATGTTAATGTTTTTTGGAGCTCAAAAATCTTCAGAAATTGGCAAAGGTTTTGCTAATTTAATATTTTTAAAACATTTACTATTCCTAATATAATGAAGTCTTAGAAACCAAGAAGAAGAAAGTAACCTAATCTTTAAACAAGCAAAGATTGAAAAGGCTAGTTTTTTCAACAAACAGAAATTTCACAGGCATAAGCCTAATTTAATAAGCAGATGGATGAAAAATATAATAAAAAGGAGATGCTATTTTTCATCCAATGGCTTACAGAAGTGAAAAGTTGAGACATCTCAAGTGCAAGAGATGTTGACTTTCAAGGCCCCACAAACAGCATTTTCACGGGTTCCTCGTCCAGCCCAGCTTATCTTCTAGAACTTCGGTGAGTGTGCTGTGGTCATTTCTCATGGGTTTTCCTGGACTCGACGGCTCACAGATCCTGTCTGCACGTTCCCTCCACAGCTGAGGGTCTGCATACTGCACATCAGCCCTCTTCTCACGGGGGTTTCCAAAGTCATGTTTAAGAATCCTGGCTCCCACTGTAGCAGTTGCCGTCAGAGCTGTCTGGCTCCAAGAGGCCTGACATTGTTATATGTTGTCTTGGAACTGCTATTCTTCAAAATGTCTCCACAGGCCTTGGGAATCCAGGCTGTGATCTGATGAGGTTGTCAGAATCTTTTATACAATGCTCTACACATATTTACCAAGTTATAAATGAGCCCATGAGTCACCCTCTGCTTCTCAAGCATCTGTGTCCCAGGAACCCCATCAGGACAGCCTATGTTCACCTCCGCCAAGCTCCGCTGCTTCCCAAAATGAGCCAGAGAGAGAAGGGACACTTCTACTAAAACCTCACATCTCTCTTATGCAGGACTTCCTACATCACCTATATAAAGGACATACCTGTTGTCTCTAGGTAGCATGTTTCCACAAAGACCAAATATGCAAATGAAAAATGTAAATTATAAATAGAGAACACTATAAAATTGTCTCTAATTTTTTATGGTTTTCTATACAGTATACTGAGAGAAGGAGAAGATCCTAAAGATTACCTGCTGAACCTACAAATGATAATGATACAACACTGAGGAACAGAAATAAGATGCAGACATGCAGAGCCTCAGTTTCTCTGAAGGAACCAGTGCTGACTGCTATGCTCCTGTCTGTACTCCACCTGTGCAGTTCCCCACATCCTGGCACTGCACCTCGAACCCTTAGTGACTCCGCTCAAGTCAATATGCAGCACCCCACAGTCTGCTGGTGCCCCATCTACAGGTAAGTTAGGGTGGAAGGGTGCTCCTTAGCATGCTGCCAAACAGGACAGCTAGAATGATTTCCTGTTAAGATACACACATACACAACACTTGCACAAAACTGAGCTCACTGTTCAACCCCACTTAGACCAATCCACCTCCATAGGCCTTTCTCCCTTCACATTGTCAGAGGCTGTCAGTCAGTTCTGTGGTCCTGCTGGAGCCTGGCTAGTGTTCCCTGAAGACCCAATCTCTCAACACCAGCCCTGTTGTGCAGTTTGCCTGCACATCTCCAGAGCTTCCTTCAAACCATCCTCCCACCAGGGCAATCTGACACAATGTCCTGCAGCCGTACCATGGACAAAGGAAATATAGAGGAAGGTTGCCATGTTAAAAATCTCCACTAGGGAAACCCAGTCACAGAACAAGAATGCTCTCCATTAGCCTCACCAGAGTTTGGGACAGTAAGGCACACTGGGAAGGGGTTTACCACAGGAATCTTCACCGTCTCCAACAAACCAGGTGTTTTCAAAGATCAAAGCTAACATTATCTACCATTTATTCCCTCAATAATTCAGTAGGTATTTATTGGCATCTGCAACTGAAACAAAGTCCTTAATTCTGTAAATATGTACTGGTCACCCACAACAGGGAGGAACTAAGCTGTAGCTGGGTACAACTGGGAAGAAAGAAAATGTGCATGCAGTAAGCAAGGCAGTGCCAGAGGAAAGGATGATAAACAGGAAATCAGAAAAGGCCAGGGTGACATGAGCTACAGGAAAATAAAGTCAGACGAAGTGGCTGAGGAGCCTGTTGGTGAAGGGAGGGGTCCAGGCCATTGTTCTATGTCAAGGGTCAGAAAAGATCTGGAGTGACAAGGAGAGAGAAGGTGCCCTATGCCAGGTCATGCAGATCCAGGTGGTCCCACCATGTGATGAGCTATTGGGGGCATTAACCAAAATCGATCAACCAATCAAGTAATGTGATCACTACTCACAACTTCTCTGTTCACAAACGCCTTTGCGGAACATCAGTCTGGGGTGCTAGATACCCTAACACTCTTGACTGAGGCCTGCTGGCACCTCAAGCACCATTTCCTTGGAACGGGGATACAGCTCAGGGTGTTAATCAAACCCCCACAAGTCACATGTGTCCCTCTCTCCCCTGACGCAGGCTGTATGAGACAGCCACCCTCACCAATGATGTCACAGGGACCACCCCTAGAACAGAATCGATTCGCTGTTCTCACTCATGCCAGACCTTCCAAGAACACTGACATGTCCTTTATGAAAAGACACTCCCCAGAACACTCAAGAGTTTTATTTCTAGAAATTCAGTCTTGCCCTTTCTCTCTGATTTGTTCCACACTGATTTTCTTTTCCCCAAATCACTGTTAACCCATCAAGGGATTCTAACTATGTCCCACAGTTCTTACACACAAAGGCAACCCTGCCAACAAGCCCTTGACAGGCTTCAGTTTCTGCACTCGTGCTGTGGATGAGGAGACCAAGGAACGGAGAACCTGGGAGCAGAGCTGGGATGTGAACTCACATCTATCTGGCTCAGGGGATCTCAGGCTCAAGTTCTGAACCTCTCAGCAATAAATAAGCAAATAAATAAACAGATAACGGCAGCTTTAATCTTCACTAACAGGTCGCTGAGTCAGTTGTACACTGACTAATGTTTACAAAGCATTACAGACTTGACACAGTACCTTTATGTCCCTTGACTTACATCCTAATTCTAACAGCCAGGGAACAGAGCCAGAAGTGCCTCACAGTGCCCGTCATAGTCTGGAGGATGAGCTCAGAGACAGGGTGGCCCATGAGGGTCCCCTCCACTGTTTGTGGTTTTGCCTCTTGGGGCCACATCTGTGGCCACATTCATGGGCTGCCTGTTCAAAGAGTCCCCATCCCAAAAGAGTAAAGGAAAATATGTCCACTTTGGACAAACAAGAAACACATCAAAATGAAAGGAAAGAAAGCAAGCACCATTCCCTCAAAGAACCTAAAGTCTAACTTAGGAAACCCATTAGCTCGTGTCTACTTCAAACACATGTTTGCAGATCAGGGATGCAATCCCTCCTCCCCCACAGCACCATATGTGGGCAGATCAGCCTGGACATCAGCTCAGCTACAGGCATTGCTCATCACTACATAAACACCAGACAACCAGGAAGGGCCAAGGGATGTCACCTCGAAAGCTTCAGCCACCACCCTCCCATGTGGCTAGGACCATCCATAACTCCTCTGTCTCTTGCTGCCCCAGTATCCTGGTGGCTGGGATCCATCTGTGTGCAAGTGACCAGCATGGAGCACCTCAGCTCCTGCCACAAGAAGCCACCCAGAGGATGATCAAGGGCAAGCAGGACCTGCCCACACACTCTCAACCCAGCCTGGTCCCACAGAGAGGAAATCTCAGACCCTGTGCTGTGAGCAGGGCTTCCCAGGGCTGATGGGGCCCATGCGAACCCAGTGAGATGAGCACTGTCACCTCCTGGCCTCAAGGCTGTGCATTCCAAGCTCCACTCAGTCTTTCCCAAGGTGGTGGCCCAGGCAACCCGTGAGTACCCAGACGGCAACATCACACTCCCCTGAGTAACTACGGAAAATAACAGCCCCATGACTCCAGAAGAATCCGATTCACAGCACTGCAAAACAAAAACTTGGCTTTATCAGCCTGGCTACCCTACTCAACAAGTCTTAAAAATCATCGCCTGTAAAATCAACTAACATGACCCAGACGTCCCTGGCACATGGAACCTCAAACCCTAACAACCTGGACCTCTGAGAAACAGCTGGGAGGGGTCCAGACCTTCTTTCCAGCTGCAGATTCAGAAAACAGGAAGGATTTCGGTCAAAATCCAGGATTAAAGACTGTGCAGAGGCTGCTGAGAGGGTGATGTGCTGGGTACAGCAAGCAGAATTCAGAGAGAGGGACTTTGCAGTGGATAACCACCATCAGGCCAAGAGTTATCAGGTGGAATTTGACCTGGGTGCCTTCTCCTCCTGCTTGTGCTTCTGGAATATTCTGTCATACATCATTTTGGGACTGGAAAAATCCAATAAGGAGGACTGAGCCGGGCAATGCAAGCTTTTCAGGGAAATCAGAGGGAGTTTTGGTGGGGGTTCCGTTGGGGTTGGCCTCAGGGTGAGGTTGACCACACTAATTGCTCTGAGAAGATGTTTAGAAATAACATCTGGAGTTATCTCACATGGATTGCCAGAGAAGAGAGGATCCATGAGTCAGGGCTGTATCTGACCAAATTCATCATACAATTTACAATCCCTGTGCACTTGTTGAGCTATGCTAAGACCTACAACGCCCTTGAAGCCAGACTGCATCATAAGAACCATCAGTCCAAGAGCAGAGAGACCTGTAAACAACCAAAACTCATCCTATGTTCCCTCACCCTGCCTGACCCATCACCCTAGAACCACCACCCCATCCTCTGTGCCTGCAAATACACTTCCCATGAAGGGACCACACCCTGCCCACTAGACAAGGAGTCCTTTTGGGCCTTGGTCACCATGTTAGCCTATTTTTTGTGTCTATTCATACAATACCACAGACTAGGTAAGCTAAAAAGAAGTTTATTTCCATGATAGCTCTGGTCCAAGGTGGAGAAGCCACATCTGTTGATGACTGTCTTAAGAGAAAACTCCCAAGACAGTGCAGGGCATCACATGGTGAGACACAGGGAATGAGTGTGTGCACATGCGCATGTACATGGTGTGTCCTCTAGCCTCTCTCCCTCATCTTACCAAGCCACCAGTAGTCATCCCATCACAGGGGGCTACCCTGATGACCTTTTTAGTACTAATACTCAGGATTTCCAAAGGCCCTACCTCTAAACACTACCATTGGAGTAAGTTTCCATCCTCTCAGTAGCTCACAATAGGGGTTCAACTCCACCATGAGTTTTGGAGGAGGCAAACCCTGTTCAAACCGTGGCAGTCACCCTAAGTATCATAATAAACCAGCATCACACTCACACAATAAAAGTATATTGGGGGTTAAAGTGTTAAAAGACACATAAAGACCACAGACCTGGATGGCACACTGCCTTATGCCCAGAGCAGACTCAGCGCCAGGGACCCCTGGTCCCTGAAGCAGAAACGGCCACTCAGACCTCCTGGACTTCCTGCTGTGGCAGGGACCACTGCCAGTCCAACAAAGTCCCAACAGCTTCCCACTGAGGGTCTGCAGTTATGGAGGGAAAAGGCCAGTTGTTGGGAGAAAAAAACGCAAGGCAGCAAGGTACCTTTCTGAAGAACTGAGATTCCGGTTACAGCACAAAGGATGTGGGGGTGCTGACCAAAGAAGCAAGACCAGCAAAGAGCCAGGAACAAGCCCTATGGAAGAGATAAATCAAGGGACTAGGGGAGCTAGGGTGGACATACAGGAGAGGGCATAGCCTCAAAGGCCATTCTGGAAGCAGGTGGGTGCTGGTTGGTTTAGTTTCCCAGAGCTGTTGTCTTGGTTCAGGCAGGAGAGGAGAGTGAGGCATAGAGGGGAGCAAACTTCACAGGTATCCCAGACAGGGCAGGCAGAGGTCAGATGCAGGGAAGCCAGATTAGGAGGCAGTGGTGCAGGTCTGCACTGTGGGCAGCAGAGATGGACCTAGGCTCCTGGAAAGTGAGGCAAGTGCAGAGCGGCCAGCAGGATTGGGGAGTCAAAACATGGAATGGGACTGTCTTATCACACTGCCTGGTCACACAGCCTGTTAGGAGTGGCAGGTCCCAGTCATAGGTACTATGAAGGATGGGTGCCTGCACCTCTGATCAGCAGCAGTGATGCTGAATCCTCTGCTCTCTCAGAGGCAAGCAGGATCTTAGTTTTGCTGCTTGCATTACCTCAGAAGACTCAAGCCCTTATACCTTGGCGCCCTTATACCTTGGCACCCTTTAAAAGCCCAAAGTCTCTATCAGCACAAGGCTCCCTCTCACATGCATGCAGAGTCAGAGGCCAGGGTGAACCCCTAACTCATCTATGACCTGCTGCCTCTGAGCCACACCTCTCTGCATAGGCAGGAAGTTCCACCAGGTCTCCCAGATCCACCTAGCTGACCTCACTTCCTCCATGGAACTTCCTGAGCTCCTCTCACAGCTCTAACCATAGGTGCTCAGACAACTCAGCCTGCATGACTTTTTCTGTCCACCTAGAACAGAGGATGGTATCTCTGTGAGGCAGGTAGGTCCATGATCATCACTAAACATTTCACAGCAGCTGCCACACATGGTAACTGAATTTAATCAGAAAAGGAGAAAGATCATGTCCATGTCCAAAAGATTCCTAGAACATAGAATCCTGAAGCTTTCCAAAAAAGGTATTTGTTAACATACTTACTACAGTTATGTGCAAAAATAGGATGTCTAAGCAAAGATGCTACAAATAATAATAATAATAATACCTTAGCCTTAGTGGCTTAGAAATGGTAGCAATATATTTCTGGAGTTCTCGAAGCTAAAAGTTCCAGGTCAAGGCAGATTCTGTGTCTGGTGAGGGCCCACCTTCTGGTTCATAGATGGTGCTTCTGGCTTTGTCTTCAGATGGTGGAAGGGGTGAGGCAGCTCTCTGTGGTCTCTTGGCTAAGGGCACTAATCCATTGTGGGCACCTTCATGACCTAATTCCAAAGGACTTGCCTTCAATTACTGTCACCTTGGGGATGAGGATTTCAGCACATGAATTTGGGGGAAATGGGAGGAATACAAATATTCTGACCTTACCTTATAAGAATCCATTGAGGATTTTCATAACATGATTTTAAAGTCCACAGAATGGGGAAGGCCTATAAAACTATCCCAAGGAGAGAAGATGACAGATATTTCTTGAACATGAGAAGTTTCCAAGTCCCCCCAGGCATGTACACCCCAGGCCACAGCACCCACTGCATTGTAAACAGTCTTGCTGTGGCTCCCCTTTTCCCCAGAAATCAGAATGTGTTTGCCTCCCATAGCTCCCACTACTGCCATTTCCTCCCTAGTGCCCTCTACCTACCCCCTGCATTGGAATCTCCCTTGGACCCCAAACCTGCAGGCAAGGGCAATGACCCTCTTATCTTCCAGATGTGGGCCTTTTCATTCATAAGGATCTGCCCTCTGTGGGTATCAGACACATGGAACCACCCGTGGCATTTTCCACTGGGGTTGTTCAGTAGGAATAAACTGATTGCCACAAAGCTGCCTGCAGGCCTTATGTCCATCTCATTTAGCCCTTGTAATACCCTCAAGGTAAAATTGTTATACTGGACCCAACATGTTAGTCTCTGAATAGGAGCATACTTTGCCCATGTGGGAGTCAGGAGCAGTGCACAGCCCATCTGTCTGAACTCAGTCTTTGCTTCTCAATCACACCTCTTCCCACATTGCACAGAGCATGTAGATGCTGGTTCAGGGGATCCCTTCCTTGGATGTAGCCTCTGCCATATTCATTCAACCATGATGCTCCTTGACCTTATTCTCATACCAAAGAGTCATATTTGGGGATCCAAATTTTAAAATAGGACTATTTCTATTGGAATAAGATTTACAATATGGGGAGTCTTCAAGAGTCCCCACTCCTGCGATATTTCTGGAGTGGGGCAGGGCCCCTACTGACCCTAGAGGGCAGACACATGGGCACTGCTGTCTTCACTCACAGGCACTCTGGGGCAAGCCTGATGGAGGAAGATGCTACTCTGAGAACAGCAGTGCCATTTCTCATCACCTTACATGTACAAACAGAAAGGATCACTGTGCTATGGCCGATGTGACCCTCCTGCCTTGGACAAGCTGTGCACAGGAATTGCCAGTGGCAGGCCAAAGTGCTCAGAGCGACCAGGATATCATGAAGTGCAGCACTGCTTACAAACACAGGCCAGAAAGTACTGGATCATCGTCCCATGTCACACCAGCTGGCTGGGAGCAGACTGAAGACCCTGTTCTCTGCCCAGCAGCAGAAAATTCCTCAGATGGCTCCCTGGCCTCTGACTTCTGGTTAGATTCAGCCCCAGGGATACTCCAGAGGGAGGTCACAGTCACAAAGGACAGTGGGGTTGCCCTCCCCACAAGGTCACCTCTGCTGGGCCACCAGAGGTCCCTGTTCTTCTCAAGGCTACCCACTCCCTGGTTCATTCTTTCCTCCAGGCCTGGGGGCAGGGCACCCAGTCAGCACATCTCAGGCAGGTTCCTGTGGCTGCCCATAACCACTGCTCTTCAATCAGTCCCCTCCAGGACACCCCTGCCCATGTAGAGAGGATCTGTCCACTGCTAGGTGGGCTTCCTCAGTGTCACAGATGAGGAAAATCAACCTCAGAGTCAGACTCTTCTCCAAGTCACCTGCAGCTTGGGGACATGTCCAAGCCAAGTGCCTTGCAGAATTACAGGAGCTACATCAGAGCAGAAAGTGGAGGAGGTTGAGGGACTCAGTAGGAAATTAGCACCCAACAGGCCTGGGGGATGGGAGTCCAGGGAAGCAGTGCAAGGAGGGAGAGGAGACAGTGGTCCCTGAGCACACTGAGCCCACTCTTCCACACTGAGTGACATGATGGGGTTTAGAGAGGAGAACCAACCACACTTAGACTTTTTAACTTGGAAAGGATCCCAAGAGACCCTTTCAGTTCCCTAGTCATATCCTCAGCCCCTTGAGTCTGACTGCTGTGTGCCTCCTATCTGCTTCAAAGCAGCCATAAGGGACCCTCTACTAGGTGCCTCAGGGAGGAAAGAATCAAGGAGAACAACACAGAAGCCCACTAGCAAATTTTCCAGAAATCTCCAAACCCACAGAAAAAGTAATGTCTAAGAATAGACCTACACATTCTTCAAAGGCCAAGTCTCCACTGTTTGATGCACCCCACTTAACCCACCAAGCCACACATCCATTATGCAGATTAATTAAAGAATTAGTCAATTCCATTAACTTCATGATGTTTAAGCATCAAGTAGCTAAGCTGGTAGCTGTTTAGAGACAGGACTTGTAAAAGAGCCTGCAAGGGGCCACACCACAATAAACCCTAACTCTAAAGAAGAGAAAAACTTCTTTTGCAAACTTTGGTAAGAGATCCGAAAGTTGCCAGGCATGGTGGGGAGCATCTGAAATCCCAGTAACTCAGAAGACTGAGGCAGGAGGATCACAAGTTTGAGGCCAGCTCCAGCAACTTAGCAAGAACCAGTCTCAAAATAAAAAATAAAAAGGGCTGGGGATATTGCTCTTTGGTTAAGTACCCCTGGGTTCAATCCCTAGTACCAAAAAATAAAGGTCTGAAAGTCAAATTGAATAAAGTGAGCCAACAAACACTACAGAGGAGACCAAAGAGTAGATCATGAATTATCAATGGCTGTCTCTTATCCTACGGGAATAACTGCTCTTTCTGGGAAAATCTCATGAGCATATATCTGTGTAAATACGGTAGGTCCCTACCAAGTACAGGTGGAGGGTGAACATACACTACAAAGGGAAAGTTCATGGTTTAACTTTTGGAAACTCCAGGAAGAATGTTTTCATTTTGCTATGTCTGTTTTGCTCTAGTTCAAACAGCGAGTGAATCATCAGCATGTACTCACCTCTGCACGAAAGCCCTTGACCATCAATGATTTGTTTGCAAACTCCACAGGCTTTGGATTTTTTAAAGACCTTCTTCTTAAAACTGTGCAGACTCGTGGTAAATTCTTCTGGCTGAAAAAGTAAAGGAAGAAACTGTCAACACTTCAACTCATAGTTTGTATCTTTTTTCCTTTTCCTTCTCAGGAGATAATAAATCTAGCAGAGTTTGTAAAGAGCTAAAACAGGGACTTCACCAAGCAAACAAAGAACAAGAAAGCATTCCAGCAATGCTAAACTTCCCAAGGCAAGTCACAGACACCCAGTCAGTGTTCTGGATCCCAGAGTCCCAGACAGCGATTCTGTCATCCAACTTGCACATCCCTGCGTGGGGGCAGCCAGAGCATGACATGAACCATAGTTTATCACAAGCTTATGTGATAACCCATTCCCTTCCAGACTTGAGGTTGACATCATCTACTTCTGTGACAAAGTAATTCATACAGATTCCCATAGTCTCTTTCTTCTTAAAGAAATGATTAGCAAATAGTACAAAGATGTGAAAGGGAAGCTAACTGGTTTTCTCCTCAAAGGCATTCAAAGGTGCCACAACATCACCACCAGTTAAGTGTCTGAGCCTCTCTGGATCAATGTGCTTGCTCTTCTGCAGAAAAAACAATTGTAAGACCAGTTTGTGACATGCATTTCCTTCCTCCTTAACATGGTTAACAAGAAGTAGTACTAGGAGGAAATTAGCTATTCACCCACCAAATTATATTTGCAGAGCCAAGGCTCATAGCTGTATCTGATGATATTAGAAGAATTCAGTTTGCTTTAGTAACCAAATGCCATCCTACACCTATTTGCTGATGTGTAATAGTGCATTCTATCAGTAATTAATGTATCCAAGGCTATCAGATAATATGCATCCCTTGAGGCCATTACTCCCCCACCAGAATAATTAAAATTTACTATGAAAATAAAATGTTACTGAGAACCTGAAACAAATGATACAAGAAATTTGGAAAACAATTTGACCACGTCTTATAACCAAACATATACCTGCCCTATGATCCAGAAATTCCACTCTTATATACACTAAAAAGATCTCAGTGTCTACTTCCAAAAATGATCTGTATGAGAATGGTCAGGACAGCATTATTTAAAAGCACCCCAAATTGGAAATGAACTGAATGCACACCATAAGATGAAAGGGGGACAGGGAACTACAGCATATTTATGTAACAGAATACCGTTCAGGAATACATAAGCACAAACTATTTATACATATAACAAAACTGCTTAATATCAAAAACATTATGCTAACTAAAACATGGTTTACTTCTAGAATGTTCATGAACAGGCCAACTTGTCTATGTTAACAGAAGTAATAATGATCAACTCTAGGGGTGTGTGTTGACTGCAGAGGGCGTGAGGAAACTTTCAGGGTGGAAGAAGTACAGCCTCATGCTCTGGATGGTGGTTACAGAGGGAACCCACAATAACAGTCCTTAAACTGTGTACTTGAAAGTTTGGCATTTTACTGTGTAAAGATCTCTAAGAAAGGTTCTATTTTAAAAAGATAGTACTAAAGAGAGGTTGGCAATATAGTTTCGAAGATGAGGTTAAACCATTTGATAGCATTTTTTTTTTTTTTTTTTTGGTTATTTTAAAATCTGTAGACCCTTCCACTTCTGATTCAGAAGTAGTACCAGGAACTAGATTTATCCTTACATCTGAAATAATCAAAAAATACACAATACATCCAAAACAACTACTTTTAAGACACCACATCAGAAAAAAGGAATAGTGGTAAGAAGACCTTAGTCAACACACACCTCACATACAACAGTGGTCCCATAAGATTATAATGAAGCTGGGAAATTCCTATCATCCAGTCATACTGTAACCATCTTAATTTGTGTAAGTACAGTCTATAATATTGAAACAATCATGAAGTTGACTAATGATGTGAAGTATTTTCCAGAATGTATCCTCATTGTTAGGCAATACATGACTGCACCTCCAGGAGAAGAATAAATGAGATAAATTCCAAGGTTGCCCCAGATATCTGCCTTCAGAGATTTTCCAGGCTATGGAGAAGAAAAGGAGGAAAGAGACTGAGCCCAGTATACTCCCTGAGATGACCAAGGCAGCAAGAATTTGCTAGACAGAGTAGCACGAAACAGAGAGCTGCTCACAACTCCTAACACCTGCATAAGGTCTCTCTCAAACATTCACCCAGATACTGACAACCGTGTGTGTGTGCGCGCGCGCGCGCGTGCACACGAGCAGCTAGCTACCAAGGTTGGAGAAAGAACTACCAAATAGGATTAGAGGAAATAGTATCCAGTGCTGACACGGAGATGGGGATAGTGCCTGCTTCCATAGCCCAACTGGGAAACCTCAAAATTCACAGTGATAGAAAACAGAAAGCTTTTATCTTACTCATGGGGAATAGTTAGCTCTAGACTGAACACTGCTCTTGACTTACCCACCCTCTCTGAAAAGCACTACCCAGAAAGGATCAAACTTTTTCCAAGTAACTTTATTACATTCCAGAACAAAGTTCAAGAATTCTTGTAGGAATACAAAATTTTCCTGCACCTAATGTAAAAGTGACAATCTCTGGTAGCCAGTCAAAAGTTATCAGACACCTGAAGAGACAGGAAAACATAACTTATAATGAGAACAATCAATCAAAACTAAACTGGAATTGATGGGGATGTCAAAAATAGCAAACAAGGATATTAAGAGAATTGTTATAACCGCACTGCATGTGTTCAAAAAGTAGAAACTCAGAAAATATAAAAATACCCAAGTTAAACATCCACAGAAGAACATATAAAACTCTGAGGTGAAAAAATACACTGGATGTGTTTAGTGGCCAAATAGACACTGTAAAAATCAGATGAGTGGCCTTGAGGACATCACAATAAAAACCTCCAAAAATAAAGCAAAGAGACATGGCTGAACCTAAATAAATAAACAAGTGAGCTTCCAAGCTGTGGGAGAGTTTTAATAGCAGAATACACACACAATTGGAATCCTGAAGGAGAGGAAGAGCAGAGAAGGGAGACTATTTGAAGAAATAATGGCCAAAATTTTTCCAAACTTGGAAGAAAACTGTACACCCAGACAATCAAGAAACAACAAATCCTTAACACAAAAAAGGTGATAGAAATTATACCAAGGCAACTGATAATCAAATTGCTCAAACTCAGCAATAAGGAGAACAACCAGAGAGAAGCCCAGTATGGCGTGCACATGTGCAATCCCAGCTACTAGGGAGGCTGAGGCAGAAGGATGGCAAGTTCAAGGCCAGCCTGGGCAACTTAGCAAGACCTGTCTCAAAAATAAAAAATTTTAAAAAGGGGGTATGGAGATGTAGCTCAATGATAGAGTACTTGCCTAAAATGTGCAAGGTTCTTTATCTTTCTTTCCTTTTTATTTATTTTTATTTATTTATTTAATTTTTTTTGGTACTAGAGATTGAACATAGGGTGCTCTACCACTGAGCTACACCCCCTGACTCTTTATTTTTTTATTTTGATACAGGATCTCACTAAGTTACAGAGACTGGCCTTGAACTTGCAATCTTTCTGCCTCTGACTTCTGAGTTGCTGGGATCACAGGCGTGCACCACTGTACCCACCTAGAATGTGTGAAATTCTGCGTTCAATCTCTAGTATGCAAAAAAAAAAAAAAAAAGGGTAACAAGAGGAAAGAAAAAGACACATGACATGCAGGGAACCAACTATTAGGATAACTGAAGACTTCTCATTTTGAGAGACTAAAAGAGGAGGACACAACTTTGGGGTCAACCTCAACAACTTAGCAAAGCCCAAAGCAACTTAGTGAGACCCTGTATTAAAAACAAAACAAAAATAAAATAAAATAAATAAAAAGGGCTGAAGATATAGCTCAGTGGTAAGTGCCTGTGGTTTAAATCTTCAGTACAAAAAAAAAAAAAAATGTAAGATAGTGGATCAATATAAAATACTATAGAAGTCTTGAAAATCTAGAACTTGGTGCCCAGTAAAAATGAAAGAGAATAAACTTACTAAGATATTCAAAAACTAAAAAGTGGAAAGAATTTATCACTAGCTCACATATATTAGAAGACACGTTAAATAAAGATAATCCTTTGGCAAAAAAGAAAACGATAGATGGAAATACAACTTTTTACATAAAAGAATGAAGAGCGTCAGAAAAGGTAAGCACATGGTTAAATATGTAAGATTTATTTATTATTATTGAAGGATCGCTAAAACATTAGTTGTTTAAATAAAAACAGAATGCAATATTTAACATACGTGGAAATAAAGTATGTGAGGAAAGGGCACAAAACTCAGGAAAGGAAAAAAGAAAATAATACTGTTTCCAGACTCTCATAGCACTTACGAAGAGATACAATATCACTTGAAAGCAGACTGCAATCAGTTAGAAAGGTGTGCTACAAACCCAAAGGCATCAGCTAAAATAGTGAATTGCAGATAAGGAGCCAACAAAGGAAATACAATGAAATCTTAAGATAATTTAATTTATCTAAATATGCCCCCTCCCCCAAAAAGGCACACAACAAAGAAAACACAGGAGCAACAGAAAACAAGAAAGCAAGCAGAGGGAAGCCAGGCATGGTGGTGCACATGTGATTATTAATAGACTCAAATATCTCCTCACCACATTACATATGATGATATATTTAAACCTCATCATTTTGATAATCATATACATAGAAACACTCTAAATATCTCAGTTAAAAGTGATTTTGTTTTTTAAAAAAAGGCAAGTGTAAGAAAAAACATATCAGTCTAATATTAATAAAAGAAAATTTGGGGTAGCCATATTAATACAAGACAAAGTGCATTTCAGATCAAAGATACCAAAGATAAAGTCATTTTTTAATGATTAAAGGGTCATCAAGAAGACGTAATAATTCTTTAACATGTAAGTATCTAATAACAAAAATTCAGATGATAAAAAAAAAAAACTGATAGAACTGTAAAGAGAAATAAACAAATGTCTAAATACAGTCCAAATTTCACAACTGCTTGTTCTGAACTGAACTGTGCCCACCCCAAAATTTAGAGATCAAAGCCCTAAATTCCAGCTTTATTTGCAAATAAAGCCTTTAAAGAGGTACTTTTAAACCAGGCAGTGGCACAAGCCTGTAATCCCAGCAACTCAGGAGGCTGAGGCTGGAGGATCACAAGCTCAAGGTCAGCCTCAGCAACTTAGTGAGACCCTCAGCAACTCAGTGAAGCCCTATCTCAAAATAAAAATAGGCTGAGGATGTAGCTCAGTGGTAAAGTATCCCAGAATTCAATCTCCAGTACTGAAAAAAAAAATTTTTTAACACTTATGATAGTATGAAAAGTATTAAATATAGAAATAAATCTTACAAAAGATACGAAAGACATATAAACTGAAAACTACAAACACTGCTGAATAATTTGAGAGTTATATCATGTTTGTAGGCTGTTAAGACTCAACAATTAAGATGCAATTCTTCCCCAACAATCTATAGATTCAACACAATCTCAATCAAAATCCCAGCAGGATTCTTTTAAAAATTAGCAAACTGATTGTAAAATGCATGTATAAATGCAAAGCACTTAAAATTGCCAAAACAGCTATGAAGACTGCACAAGAGTCAGGTGCAGTGGCACACATCTGTAATTCCAGTGGCTCTGGAGGCTGAAGCAGGAAGATAGTAAGTTCAAAGCCAGCCTCAGCAACTTAGTGAGACCTTGTCTCTAAATAAAATGCAAAATGGGCTGGGAATGTGGCTCAGTAGTTAAGCAACCCTGGGTTCACTCCCTAGTACAAAAAAAAAAAGACTGTACACATTTAAGTGCATAATTTGATAAATTCTCTACTATATTTTAAAAAATATATCTTCAGTTTTAAAATGCTAAGCCAAATTTCACTTAAAACGTGCTCTTGGTATCCTACAAAACTAGCAAGCCCAAGATTTCGAATGAATACCTTAGTTTCTGATTTTTAATAGAGCAAAATCTCCCCTGAGAAACAATTTCTCTCTCAAAGGAAAAGCACATACTCACCACACAGACCACAACTCCTTACTCATTCACCTATGGCAGACATAACTAATCAATCACAGCTACAATCCCCAGATGGCCCCAGAATCCTCTCTACAGAGAACTCCATAAGCCCACTACCAAAGGAGTGGTACTGGCAAAGGATGGATTTCAAGGAGGCATCTGACTTCAAAGTATGCTCTGGAACCATCCCTGTCTTTCCCTGCTATTCAAGTTGTCTAATAACTGGTAGTTTTCTATGATATCCATTTCTAGACCCAGCCTTCTCCAAGTCATTCCTGACCAATTCAGTTTCCTCAGCAGTCTTGTCACTTAACCATGTTTCTCCTTGTGTTTATGTTGATCCACTCAAGACTGTCAAAAAAGAAAACTGCCCTGAAAACCAAGCAGAAGCCTTTGCATTGACTCTGCCACCTGCAATACAAGCTCAGTAGCCACGGGCAAGTCATAATCTCTTTAAAATGGAAAAACTTACTTCTCCCTCCTTCTTCCTGACAGAGCTACTATAAATAACTAAATGTACACCATACATCAGTGCAGAGGAATAACTTGGGCAGAGTTTTTGAAACAGTTTGGTCTATGTAGGCTTCATCGTGGACCAATTAAATCAGGTTATTGGGTTGTGAGACCAGAACACTGGAATGTTTTCAAAGTTCATCAGATAATTCTAATGTAGGCCAGACAGAGAACCACAACTCTATATAACAGACTGTACTCTAAGAATTTATATCCATCTAAGGCACTGTTGTTATGTATCTCTTCCTATGTTTGTGTCTAATTATTTCAAAGGAAACTGTCTTATTGCCTTTTTGATAGCAGGTGCCATGTACCCAGTGCCCTGCAAAAGATTAACGGTGCATCTGATGAGGAAGTTCATGACATTAGCAGAGCACTTCCATCATAATGATGCAAGACCCTGACAGACAGTGGATGAGGGACAGAGTACTTGGACCAGTTTCACCCCTGCATCATTCAGACAGGAGTTCTCATTCAAGTACATAACAAACACATCCCTCTTCGTAATGCCCCAGCTGGCAATACATTTTCTCCCTCATTTTGTAGTTATTTGTTTATATGACTTCTCTCCTGTTGTAGATGGCAATTTGATAGAAGCAGGACACCAGGCTCTTTCCCATTTTTTCTCTGCAGGCCCTGCCCAGCTGGCAGAGAGTGAAACATGGACCCTCAGTTAATATTTGTGGGCCAAATGAATTGGCCATAGTCTGTGGGCCAAGGAGGGATACTGTGACCTTTTATGCCTTACAAATACCTTTATTCCAAGCAGGGAGAAAGAGGCACTGTTTGCCTGCAGCTTTCTCACCCACTGGTCCACAGCAAGAAACCTCAAAGAAGCAAACAGCAGAGGCACTGTGGTGCTATTTCAATTGCTGGATCCCCTGAGGAGTTCATTTAAGATAGTGTAATAACATCTGCTCACGCACATCTGTACATAACATCTCTCTTGTGAAAGGAGACTGGACGGGATTAGGTGGCCCTTGTCTTCACCTGATACTGTGTTTTCGCTTCTCCCACAGAGTGGGGAGAAGCCACAGCAATGTTGAAGCAGTTAGCAGGCTCAGTTCAGGAATCTAAATTGCATTTAATTGTTAGGAGCCAAACTTTGGATGACTAGCAACAGGGCTGCTGGTTCCACAAGGACTCCCTGAGGGGGACATGGTAATTAGTGCTGGTCTTGATGGTGAAGTCTCTTTTGAGAAGGAAAAATCTGCAAAATTGGGCAGGGAGGAGCTCCGCACACATGCTTCACTCTGCCAAAATGCAAAAACATGCAAAGACCTCTCTGCTATGTTCTCCTGGCTAAAAGTTGCCCTGGCAAAACAGTTACACAAGCAATAGCACAGGGCTACAGCCCCACAATCCCAGCTATGCTTTCCTTTCAGGAAATACTCAGCCCCACCATTGAAACAGAATTTAAGTGGGCTTTTGGCTACCTGGGAAACCTCCATTGCATTCTAGGGAGTAGACACAGATCAAAAGCTCATTCTCAGTTCAAATTTACTCTGAAATTAAACAGACATAAACAGTCCCCACATCCGCAGAGCTGACCTCAGAGACTTTTCTCATTCTACAGGGGGCCAGTACCTGGGGCAGAAGGGATCCCCTCCATGCACACAACACACATTGTTCCCACACTTAGGAGCAACCGAGTTTGGCTGCTAAACTGAGAATCAGAATGCTGCACAACTAAGATCAAGTATACTAGCTGACACGTTGACAACTTTTCACTCCTCAGAACCTCATAGTTGCCAAGAAAACAAAAGTAAAAGCCTGATTGTTAGACCAGGAGAAGGGGCGGCAGAACCTAGTGGGGAACTACCGGCCTCCTCCGTGTAATTCAAAGGCCATCGAAAACCGTTCTATGGACCACAGAGCGCCGGTGGTACCCACGCGGACCTAGGAACTTGTACTACTTCTGCGCCTCTGTGCAACCTGCACATCAGCGCAAAGCCTAAGGCGTCCTTTACCTGTGCAAGAAACACGCGCGGAGCAGTGAGCCTGCGCAATGGCCACTGTCCCAGTTGCATTCCGGAGAAAGGAATCCGGGGAAACGTTTTCAAAAGGCAATTTGATTAGCAAGAGTTAAGCCCGAACTGCCTCCCACCCAGATATGGGCTCCCCAGGGCGGTCCCCCACCAGGCAAAGCCCCATTGGCCCTCTCTCCTAGTCCAGCGCAAACTTCCCACGGGCACGGTCGCATGGACGACCATGCTAGACAAGCACATCAAGATCAACACACACTGACAAGGGCACACGAATTACACGAGCGCGCGCGCGTACACACACACACACACACACACACACACACACACACACACACACAGGCACGAGCACACTGGGCACGCGCGCACAGTCTCACGGCCCACGTGCATACCGGCCCAAAGGTAGCTGCACCATGCGCAGCTCTGACCCGGCGCCCCAGGTCAGTACCACACTCACCTGGCCCCGGCGCCGACGCGCCCCGGCCTCACGCGCTAACCTAGCTGGCGGCCCGGGGGTCAGGGCGCGCAGCCGCATGGTCGCCCCTGCGTAAAGCCCGCGGGATAGGACCCTCGCCAGCCGATGTCCGAGTCAGAAGATGCCTCCGAGGCTCCCGGCGTGCGGGAGTCCCAAGAAAAGTTCGACCCCGCGAGGCCCGAAAGGGCTCTCGGTGGCCGCCAGCCGGTGGGTGCCGCGCACCGCCTCCTCGGCAGCTTCTGCCCGTCAGAAGTCAGACGCCGGGAACAAAAGCCAGGAGCGAGCGCCGGGCCCCGCGCGGCGTCCCTCCATCTGACACGAATTAGCCCTCCCTCCCCCGCCCCAGACCGCAGCTCTGAGAGCCCAGGCGAAGGCTGCTCGGCCAGACACGGGAAAAGTGGGTGAAGAAACGCCTTCCAGGAAGGGGAGGGGGGCGCCTGCCAGCCGCCATCTGACTGGAATTACCGACGCTTGGCTCCGGGTTTGGCTTTACTAGGATTTCAGACCTCTCTAAACACGCTGACCGAGAGGCTTAAAAGAATCAAAAAACCGGCAGGCTCTTAGGCTTTGGGCATTTTAAAATCTTGACTATTATCCAGTAAACCCTGCATCTGTAATGAGCAGTATCTACTGGTAATCTATACTACCCAGCAAGCAGTACTTTTGGAAGGGAAAGAAGGAAAACGCAAAGGTAGGGTGTTATTTGGGGTCTTCCCCCAACAATTTGCCTCTTCAACTGAGAAAAACAAGGAGGTCAGCCTTGCTTGAGGAAGAGGATGACAGCAGGGACTTCATAGGAAGCTCAAAAGCAAATGACTACCCAAGCCTTGCACCCTGGGGTGTCATCTTGCTCCTGGGTACCATCCTAGTGCTATCCTGCTCCAGAAAATTCAGACAAAACACAGTACAACCCAAGTCCCGTGTTTCCATTCTAGGTCTGGGATTTTAGAATGAAATTAGAAACCTGGAGTTAAAGGACTAGGGTAGGGGAAAACAGGCTGGGAAACTGGAAAATGCAAGGGTCACTTAGAAAAGGGAAGAAGGGAGACCCCCAAACTTTTAACGCCTCTCTAGTGCCTAAGCAACTTCCACAGGACTGTGGTCCTGCACATTTTCCCAGAGCAGTAGATCCTGCCTTCCACAAGATGAAGTTCTATGGCAAGTCTAACTTAGAACAAATGTAAAAGATTGCTTTGAAGATGGAAGTGTTCAAGCTGAAGCCACTCCCTGAGGTCTGTGGAGTTCTGTAGAAAAGACCCCTGCACCAGAGCCTCAGGCCAGCTTAGTGTGTAGCCCTAGCAATGGGGCCCTGCTGGCCTTGGCTCTTGGCCCAGCCCTTAGGCAGTTCTAATGACCTGCTGTGTCCCAGAGCTCAGCCTCTGGGGATCTAACACTAACTTCAGATCTGCAAGTTCAAATGCCTTAGATTGGGAGAGCAGTCTGGGTGGGCTGGGCAGGGCCTTTATGGCTACCACATGTGCAAATTCCAGTCATCAATTCAACCTCTCAGGTTCTGGCACTAAATATCCATCTTTCTGTTTCTGTGGTGGAATGGAAAGACCGCTTTTCAACTTTCAACTACAAACAAGCAAAACCAAAGATGCCTCCTTGCCCGGAATGCACCATTCTGGATTTTAATTTCTCATGCAATCATCACAGGGCAGACACACAAACATTCTCATCCCCCCAACCCATCAAATGAGATCATTATTCCTCTTTTTCTATATTTATCCCTCCATTCAGTTTTCTGTATTCATTCATCATTGCTCATTTTTTTCTATAGCTTATTCAAACTATAGTTCTCTTAGTCATATTTTGGAAGGGAAAGAAGGAAAATGCTAAGGCAGGGTGTTTGTTGTTGCTGTTTTCCAGAGAACTTTAGTTCTCTCGGTCATATTCCTACATACACATCTGTCCTTCAGGTAAGATAGGGATCCCTGAGAACACATCTGTATTGCATTTACTTTGGATTCTGAGCATCTAACCCCAAGGTGGGGTGCAAAGCAGTATCTACTAGCTGACCTAAAGGAATGCAATTCTGCTGCCTATCAGGGGGCATGAGCGATATAACCACTTCTTTCAGAAGTCAGCTGATTCTGCCATCACCCTTACTGCAGTGCCCATGGGAACCAGCAGAAGGAATCTGAATTTAGCAATAAACAGCCTCCAAATATGATAAAGCTCCTTGAACAAGAGTACCAGGCTCTGTACTCTCTGAGGTCCACTCGGGAACCGTGGTAAAAGAAACAGACACTGTGCTGCCCATGCCCACTCTATTAGAAGGCAAACAATGAAGGAGACTTTTTATTCTAAGGATCCTGAGCCTATTTGTACTTATTTAAAAGAGTATGCCATTTAGAACATTCCTGCTCTTTATTAGTGGTAATAAATTACATGCATGTGATACATCTCACAGTTGACAACAAACTAGTTTGTCTCAACACTGCTCAATCCCAGGGAGAATCAGCAGTCATAGCCAAGGTCTCTCGGCCAAAGTCCAGAACAATGAAGCCCAAGTGGACTTCCCCACCATCCCTTCAGCAGCTGGAGCCCTCCAGCCCCTTCTCCCTGGGCCCTACACCAACCCTCCGCACCAGGCTCAGTCTTATTATACTCCTGATTTCTTCTGCTCTGTGCCCTGGGACTCACTCCAGTTTTTCCCTTCTCCTTTCCAGCTGAAAACTGCCACTCTCTGGGCACAGCTGAAGAGTCAACTCCCGCCTGCCTGCCCACCCCCACCAGACTGGTTAATCATCCCCCATTCCTAAGCAGACCTTGTACATGGGGCCATAACCCTTCTGTGGGGTCATCTGTCTCGTGCCTTTAGTCTGCAAGTCCTAATCTTCATCTGGGATTTTCCACATACAACACTGCGCAGGAGCAATAGTGCTGCTGAAGGAATGAAAATGTCCTTTGTTGGTCACTCACCTCCCATCTCAGGCCACACCCTTCTGGCACCCTGGGAAGCATGGGGGTCTAAAAGCAGTACCAATTGGGGGGATGCAGGAAAAGCCAGCCAGAGTAGGCATGCAGCACTCAACGCCTACAGAGACTGACAGATTCCCACCCAGAACCTGAACTGCAGACTCGCCTTGCTTCCTCTGTGGGCAATAGTGAGCATCAAATTTCTGGCCAGCTTCCAGTTTTCTTTCTGCTTTGCCACAATCCACTGTGCTTTTCACTGGCCAGGTGGCCTCACCTTCGCTTCTGACTATACCTGGTCCCCAGGAACAAAATGAAGTTCTTTCTCCAGAGGATGGAGCCTGCAGAGCTAAAGTAGATATCAGCAAATCAGGCATCAGGCCTAGAGGTTGCATCACTCCACTGGGGGTGAAAACCCAGAAGAAACTGGGGACACATGCCCATGATGAGACAGACTTAAACATCCATTATGAGGTTCCCTGGGAAAGGGCCGAGGGACCTCTCATGACCCCAGGATGTCACTGGAAACTGGAAAGTGCTCCCAGATATCCATTGCTTCATTCACCCACAGAATCGTTTCCTGAGCAGTATGTGAGCTCAAACTTGGAGGGAAGCAGTGAAGGCTGACTTATCCTCCCCACCCAATCTGTACACAGCAGGGGACAACAGTGTCCACAGGTAAGAACTCAGACCATGTGAGAACATAGATATACCCATAAAAACTCAACCAGTGGGCTCTGACTTGACTTGATGGAGGGCAGGAAAGGGCCAAGGCCAGGATGGATCAAGCACAATATTTGGTGAGTTCATGAAACATGTGTGGCTAACACACAGGGAGTATTACGGACGTTTAAGGCAGACAGTCTCAAGAACAAGGTCCAGGGAAGTGAATAGGATAGCAGGAAGTAAAAGGAAAGGAGGGGACCCCAAAACAGAGTTAGACTGGACCCCAGGTCAACAGGAGGTAATAAGAAAGAAGCATCTTCAATGAATCTATTACATAAAATAATGCACCAGTGAAGGAAGGAAAGAAGAGAGAAGAAAGGGCCACAAACACATTCGCAATCTGGAGGACCACCTGACAGCCTCAGAGGACAGTCTGAGTGTGGGCACAGGTGGAGACAAACACGAGGTGCAAGCCACTATGGGGGTTTGCCCTCAGATAACTGGCTTGGAATTGCTGTGAAACCTGAAGGAATTCGAGGGCCCATGGGATGTAAGAGGTGACAGGAAATTGGTTACATACAGAAGGATTTATCAGTTAGGAATCTTACATGAAGAACACTGGGAGCCACCTTTCTTATGCTGGAGAAGGGGATGCCTAAGAGGAGAGATAAGAGCATTCCAACAAACCCATGTTATGCACAGGAATCAGAGATACTGTTGTAGGTCATGATTTCTCATCTCGAGAGTAGGTACATTTAGAAAAGAAAGCAGAGCCAGGTGCAGTGGTGCATGCCTGAAATCCCAGCTACTTGGGAGGCTGAGGCGGAAAGATGGCAAGTTCAAGGCCAACCTGTGCAACTTTGCAAGACTCTGTCTCAAAATTAAAAAATACAAAGGGCTGGGGATGTAGCTCAGTGGTAGAGGGCCCCTGGGTTCAATGCCCAGTACAGTGGGGGGAAATGAAATGAAAGTAGATGTACATGTGGGTATACACACATGTGTGCACACATGTGACATTCCCAGCTCAGTCCACAGTGGAGTAGAGGACTAGGGCTGCAGCCCCAACAGCAGCAGTCACACTCAGAGAGCCTGCAATCTCTTCCTTTTGCACAGGAAGCAGGGGAACACTCACAGAATGGCTCAAGGGGGTACCTCCCAGACACAAGAGCCCATCTGAAGAGGCTCCACTGGCCAAACATCAAACAACTTGAACATCAAAATTGAGATAATATTAGATTGCAGTCCATTGATCACAATAGGAATCCATGAGTCCTCAAGTCCCTGCTGATAAAAATAAATAAATAGGAACACAATGCAAGTCTACATGGTGTCAGAGTATCTTCCCACCTGGTGGGGGGATGGAAGAGGAGAATAGCAGGAGCCCAGAAAGGATTAGGAGGGATGTGCGTGGTTCCCAAGGGCAAGTGAAAGCCAGCTTCCACTGTCTTGGGGTAAGACACTCAGGCATCACAAGCAGAGAGGAGACATATTCTAACATCTGTCTCTTTAGTGACAGTATCTATATAATCTCACAGCACTGTATAAAAGGGGAAAAGAGTAAGTCAAAAAGTCAGGCTGGTGGTGGCCTTGGATGGGACAAGCCATGATCAGTGCTACTTTCAGTTCCTAGGTAAGAAAATGACGTCGCCACAGGGTGTTCCTGCAGAAAGGTATAACCTGAACCAGGTTATGAGCACAGGTTGGCCAAGGAAACAGGAGGGCTATGGAGTGCAAATCCTCAGTCCCTCCAACCTGAGTTCAGAGAGCCCCTCCCCTGGCTGGATCTAGCCCTCACTGGTGGCCAGGCACTTGGGGCCTCCAAACACTAGGCAAAGGAGACCTGCCTCTTCCCCATCCTCTGCATGCACATCCACATAATATCTGACACCCAGCCAGTCATGCTTCTGGATGGCTAATGATGCCCAAGTGGGGGTTTCTACCTGCCTCTTAAGTATATTTGAAAGTACTTTGTGTCTGGTATCAAAAGAGTCTGTGTTTAATATAAAGAGTTTAACATTAACAAGCCATGGCCAGTTCTCATCTGCAGAACTCTCCAAGATCGACCTTCTCTCCTTTTCCAAAAGCAGGGAGCTGGCCTGCTGGGCAGCAGGAAGCCCAGGCACTATCTCTAGTGCTGGCCTTACTCCTGCACCTGGCTTAAGCACAGATGTGGGGCACATCCCTTCTCTCAGGGTCTTCCTCCTCCTCCCAGTCCTTGCACAGCCAGTTTGTGCTCCATCCCACACCCAGAGGGACAGTGTGCCTTCCAGACACTGACCACATTTCCATAAGCCCTGACTCCCTGAATCTCTGAAAAGTGTTACAGAGGTAACTTCATTCACTTAAAATGATATATCCTGTCCAGAAGACATCCTGCAACCCAGGCAATACCAGGAGGGGGATGATGCACACTTGGGGGCAGAGGACATGTGGGGGCCTGAGGACCTAGGAGTTCAAGGAATAATGGGAGCCCACAAAACTGGACAGCCAAAGAGCTGCTTCGCAATCCCTGAGAGGGAATGCAGGCACATTCCATCACCCAGGGACATTCTAGGGACAATGAGTTCACCACACAAGTAGTACCAAGGACTAAAGATGCTGTGTGTGATGTGCCTGACCCTGAGGGTGGACTGAAAGCAGGAGTTATCCATTCAGGGTGGGTACAGGACAACAGCCGCTCCCCCCCCCCACACACACACACACTGCTTTGTCCCTTACACAATCTCATTTCTTGTAAAAATTCCCACAAGAGTTCACTGGATCTGTGATGAATCAAAGTGCTCACTGGCCTCCAGCAAGGCCATCTCTTTCCCCAATTTCACCAAAATATCTCCACTGGTTACAAAGTTCAGGATGTCTCAGAGGGCGATGGGCTCATGCCAACTGGCATTCTGTGACAGTCACATCTTGGAGCTTCTTTTAAGGAACAGATGGTGACTGCTGACATCCTCAGCATGGTGTTCTTACAGCATTGGAGGAGGAAATGCGTTTGTTCTCCGTTTCCCCTCTGTTCTTGCCCTTGGTGTATTTCCTTCCCCCTGACTTTGAGAAGTGAGGAAAAACTGCTTTCCCTACAAAATTAGCCTCCACTAGTACTTCTTCCCCCTTCCCGGATCACAAGGGCAGCTGCTTCATTAAAAACGTGCAGAAAGAAGCAAAAGAAAGGGTGAAGTGCCCCTTCACCCTGCCAACCAGGCAGCTTTGTTCCTCTTCCCCAGCCAGCCCCATAGATAAAGCCCCTTCCTTCTTATCAAAGGAAGAGGACGCGGAGGGACGGACGGGTAGAGACAGAAGCATCTTGGCTTCTTTGTCCCCACCTTCAATGGGAGTCAAGGTGCCAGACCAGTGAGATCAGCACGGAAACTTCAGGTTTCCAGGCTCCTGTCCAAGGGGACACAAAGGTCCTAAAGAACGCAAACCCACTCACTGCCTCTCACACTCCTGCTCCTACCTCCACCCCTGACAAGTGCACACAGCACCCCTTTTCAAGGTAAAATGGGTCCCACTTCTATGGCCAGAATGTCCATGTCCCCTCCAAAATCATGTGTCAACATCCTGACCCCACGGTGATGTATTAGGAGGTGGGGCCTTTGGGGATGATTAGGTCATGAGGGAGGTTTCATAAGTGGGATTAGTGCCCTTATAAAAGAGGCCCAGCGAGACACCCATGGAGCTTTCCACCACATAGGGACACGGCAAGAAGGTGACACTAATGAAAAGTTGTGCTCCATTTGTGTATAACGAGTCAAAATGCATTCTGCTCGCATGTATAACTAATTAGAACAAATAATTAAAAAAAAGAAGGTGAGACCTATAAGCCAGGAAGCTGGTCCTCTCCCGTCATCAAATCTGCAAGTGCTTCCATCTTGGACTTCCCAACAAAATGTGCATTGTTGACACACCCTTAGGGTATGGTGTAGAGTCCCAGCAGCCCAAATAGACTGAGGCGTCCACCCAAATACAGTCTCACCCTCCCCTGGTATCTGCAGGAAAGGGTAGGCAACTGGAACAACAAATATCAAATTATAAAATACAGTAAACATATACAAAATGTTCACTCTGCACATAGAAATGAGCAAGGGAAAGAGAATTAGAAGCCAGAAAGGCCCTTAGTGACTTGTCTGAGGTGACAGAATTAAATAACCCCAGAGCTCACATCCCTCAAGTCCCCATCTGCAAACTCTGAGGAACCAAGAAGGGGACAGAGGGATATCCCTGAAACTCCAGCAAATCAGTTGTCTCATGTAAGATGAGCTGCCCGATCCAACCCTAACCAGAAACAAAGAACAGGAACGTGTCCAGGATCGAGGGAAGACGTGGGCTCAGGAGGTTCACGGTCTACTTTCCCACCTTGGCCTTGCATTTCTTTGACATCAGTGGGACTCCAAATGTGACAGACCTACGTTTAGCTTATAAACAAAACCACAAAATCTGTGACTCCGGGGCTTATTCTGGGGTTTTCAGCAGAAAATGGTGAGAGGACATTCACTTCCTCTGGAAAGCAGAGAAAACAGACATTGCTGTTGGTACTGAAATAATACTATATCAAGATGCTTAAGCATGCATTTTCTAGAACACCAAGGAAAAACTAGACGGTGGTTCAAGCCTAGTGTGGGCTGCTGATCCCTGAGCGTCTGTAAGCATCAGGCAGTGGCGGGACCCTCTGCATTCCTCCCCCATAGAAATCTGGGTGACTCAGAGATTGTGGAAGGCTCCAGGAAGATTAATAACCAGCTTAGTCTCAAAAGCCTGTGCCATTAGCCACGGGATAGAATCCACCGAGGTGTCCATTAATGGCTGAATGTGGCTCATACGGTCAATGAAGTACTATTCAGCCATAAAAACAATAAGATCCTGCCATTTGCCACAACAAGGATGGAGCTGGAGGTCATTATGTTAAGTGAAATAAGCCAGTTACCGAAGGACAATTACTGCATGATTTTGCTCATTTGTGGAATTTAAAAAAAGTTAATCTCGTGGACATATGGAGCAGAATGGCTGAGGGTAGGGAGGGATAGGGAAGGATCGGCCGCCAAGTACAAAGTTACAGTTAGATAAGAACAAGAAGTTCTGGTGTCTTGGTGTACTGGAGACTATAATCAAGAACAATGCAGTGCATATTTCAAAGTAGGTAGAAGAAAGGTTTTTGAATGTTCTCATCACAAAGGAATGACAAATGTTTAAGGTGATGAATACCTTGACTGGATTCTTACACAATGTATACTTGGAACGTCAAAACATCACTTTGAGACTGGGGTATAACTCAGCAGTATTGTGTTTGCCTAGCACTCATGATGATTCCCTCAGTCCAATCCTCAGCAACACACACACACACACACACACACACACACACACACGCAAACATACACATGAAATTATATTGTGCTCCATAAACATGTATGATCATTATGTATTGGATCCATTTTTTTCAAATTAGAAATGAAAACTCACAAAAAAGGAGGAGGAGGAGGAGGAGGAGGAAAAGCCTGTGCCATTTCCCCAGGCAGGAGGAAACCAGCCTGATCTCGGATACCCCAGTCAGCACCACAGTGATGCTGGCCCAGCTGGTAGTAGGTCCCTCAACAGAGCTATACAGACCATAACGGGTGTCCTCAGTAAGTCTGTTCAATTAGCCCCAGTCCTTTCATATCTCCCCAATTCCCTTACAGACTAAAATGCACAAAATAGTCACCTGCAGAGGCCAGCAAATGATGACAGCTGGGCCACATCTGGAACTCCACAAAGGCTCTTAGGGTCAGGTTAGGCAGTACTCACCCACACTGTCCCTCAAAATTCCCTGGAAAAGCTGGTTAGAAATATCCTGACATTGCATCAACTTCACCCCTAATGTTCAAAGCACAAGCTTGGCAGGCTCCATACTTCAACATTCCTTCAAAATCTCCCCATGGGTTTCTCCTCTGCAGCTGGGTTTAGAAGCCTAAAGCAAAGGGACTTGGGGACAGGGAAACATAGCCTGGGGCATACCGGGGTGGCCTGGAGAGATGTGGGCCAGACAGACTGCAAAAGCAAGAGTGCCTCAGCAGACTCCAACCCCAACCTCTGGTCACTGTGTGTCTGCAGGTTTATCATTAATCTCTCTGGGCCAGTTTTCTTCCTCTGTTAATGGGGATGATAAAATCGCAACAACTCTTGTGAGGCTTAGGCTAGATGTGGCATGGATGGGCTCTGGTACAATTCCCACCAACCTTCCTACCTTCCCCTGCAGAAAGGGGACAGCCCAGAGCAGGATGGGGGCTAGGTGGGAAGAAAACAGTATCTGGTTTCTGACCAAATTGGGCTTTTCTCATCAACAGTAATAAGTTCTAGCTAATTAGTGGATGGTTTTTGTTTGTTTGTTAAAGCAAATTTTTTTGTTGTTGTTTTTATGACCACTGTGAATTGGAGGATGAATTTCCAGGATGGATTGAGGCGGGAAGGGCTGGGGTGTTGTGTTCTCAGCTCTGGAGAAGCCAAAAAGAGAGCAAGGCCTTTGGGGCTCCTACCACTGGTACAGGGCCACATTCCAAATTCACTCTTCCCACACAGAAGCAAGCTGCAAATGCTATTGGCAAAGTTCCATGCTGGCCCTGTCCCATCAAAGCTGGTGCTCCAAGAGAGCCACAGGCTGAACTTCAATAAAAAGCAACCAACCTGTACTGCCACATCAAGGGAATGCATTGGTCCCTGAGCATGACACTCATGCCTTAAAACAACTCCTACTTTAACCAACTCTATTCCTGAAACGTCTCTAAAACCTAAAAAGCTTGTCTCCAGTATAAAACATGGCATGTTTTAATTCAGAAAAAAAGAGAAATCAAAATCTCTATCCATACCTGAAAAGCAGAAGGGAAGTAGTCACGGAGGTGTCTGTCCTAGCCAGTAGCCACAGAACAGCCAGGATGCATCCTCCCTGAGCCTCAGTCTCCCAGGACTCGAGGATGACCCCACCTGGAGGCACTGTCAGAATGAAACAGGATGCAGTATGCGGAGGGGCAGCCGGACACCCGCACTCCTCAGGATTCTCAAGGCAAGCCAGTTGGGCTGTCACTGATTACCTGGCACACTGCCCTGGTCACATCAGGGGGCCACATGAGGCACAGAGGGCAAGAATACCAGTGGTCAAGATAAGGACCAAGTGAGAGGTCCATGCTGGTCCTTCCACCCTCGTGCCATTCAGCACATTCAGATACACAGCACAGAGAACCCCAGAACTGACCCATAATCAGGGCATTTCACTTTCACTTTTGTGGCCAGAGGAGCTGAGGTGTCCTGAAGTGGTCTCCCTGTCACCTTTCCGGAGCAGCATTCACATCGTGTGCACCCCTAACACACACGGCCACCTCACATGGTCTCTACTGTCCATAACCGGACTGAGTTCCCAGGACTGAAAACACAGTGGAGGAAAGTCACTTCATCACATTCTTCCCAGAGCCTGCCCCGCACACATCTGCTCAGTGGAGTCTGGAAAGCCTTCCCCAGACGGCACGGCATGGAGGGGCCAAGTGACTGTGGATGATGTCCGAGAGTCTATTCCTAGTTTCCTGAAAAGTGTGTCATGTTGCTCTTATAATTTAAAAATAACACTGAAGTATGTCTATAGCACAGTACTTACAAGCCTCTTAATTCTCCTTTGTTAAATTTTTTTTAAAAGTTACTCAAGCATACAAACAGAGAAACAACATGTATTCCATTTGTTTACAATTAAAAAAAAAGAAAAAAAAAAAAAAAAAGTTACTCAAGCAAAGAAAAAGGCAATTCAAGTTGCCAGGCACGATGGTGCAGGTCTGTCATCACAGAGACTCGAAAGGCTGAGGCAGGAGGATCTCAAGTTTGAGGCCAGCCTGGGCAACAGGTGAGATCCTATCTCAAAAAATTTTCAAAAGGACTGGGATCAGTGGTAGAGCACCCCTGGGTTCAATCCCCAGCACCACAAAGAAAAACAAAAAAGGCAGCTGAAGTCCCACCTCCAGCCATCACTGTCCCCCAGGGTTGGCAAGGAAAGGCATGTCCCCAGTTACTGTGGCCCCATACCCGCTCACACTGTGTGTGCCAGGACCAGGGTTGGTCTCTTCATGTGCCCTCAGCACCAGCTCCATGAGTTGCTAGACAAACACTGCTTATGGAATGAACAAGTGTATAAATCAACAGAGACTGCCACCAGGGTTTAAGGTGACTGTCACTAGGAGGCCGCACCCAGGGCTGGGCCTTTGGAATGCAGGGCCTGCTAATCAACTGCCCTTTGAATTTCTGATTAACTGGTTACCCCCCATCATCTCTCTATTCATGCATTCCAGAGTTTATTTGAGGGAGGGGGCAGAGACAAGATAAGCCTACCATGGGGGAGGGGGCGGCAGCGGTGGTCCCTCCCTGATGAAGAGAAGGAAGGAGGTTGTACACAAGCCCTAGTCAGAACAGGGGCCAGAGGCTTGTGAACAAATGGGGTGGGGGTGGAGTGGGGTGGGTGGGGTTGGGGGTGGGGTTGAGGGAGGTATTGAGGGTGATAACTTGATCCCAGGACACACAGGATGACTGGCACCTGGTGATGTCTTCCGGTTCTTCAGCTGATCTAAAAATTTAAAAAGCAAGGGGACTGTTGGGGGCCTCCAGGGGTAATCAGAGCAATCCTTGCAGCACTGAATATCCAGACATAAGATGCATAGGCCTGCTTCTGCTGAAATTGGTGGGGGTGTGGGGGCAGGGGGCAGGTGGAGGAAAGGAACAGGAAGTAAGGACACCTGTGGCCCTGGGAATAGGGAGCTGCTCCTCCTAGCTCCAGGATGTCCTTTGTTATGAGCACAGGGCCACTGGGGACCACCCTAGTATTCATCAGCTGGCTGGCTGCTCTGCCCCTGCTCTGTGTGAGGTCAGGAAGGTGAAGGTCAGAGGAACAGCAAGTCAAGTTCACTGCCCACAAGGAGTTCTCAGCATGGCCAAGTCTACACTGCCTCCCACAACCGACCCCTCCACAGTCCTTACCTATTGGTGTGTAGCTGCTCTGTGCACCAACACACCGGAACTCAAACCTCCCAACAAAACAAGAGTCCAGAAGAACAGAGTAACCCCCTACAGGCCACCCAGCAGCACCATCAGGTTCTAATCCAAGGTGCACGCCAGCCGCCCAAGCTGTGACCTCGAGTGGCGTGGGTCTCCACTCGTGACATCAGCTCTTCCTTCCTGCATTGTCTTTCCTAGCAGTATACAACCTGCTGTGACATACCCATCTTTAAAACCAGACCCCCCTGGGAGCCCCTCCCCCATTTCTGGTTTATTGCTCTGCTCCCCTTCTGGACATCCTTCAAGAGCAACCTAGAATCACTGTCCCATGACTCTATGTGCTCCCAAATCCAGGACACCCAAATGTTTCCCCCACCCCACTGAAACACCCATCAGTCACTAACTTGCTACAGCTTGTCAGATCCAATAAGGGGCACTTGTTCCTCTCAATATTCCAATTCCAGTGATGTGTGACAATACTCTTTCCGGACAGAATTTCTTTATCTGGTCTCCAAGACCCCGTGTCCTATCTCACTGGCCCTACGGGTGTCTCTTTCGAGGAGGGTCCTTGTTCCCTTGGGCACCTTCAAGTTTCTGGGTGCCCAGGCTCTGTTTTGGACACTCTTTTATGTGCATGCCCCGCTCAGTTGTTATCCTCCAGTCCCCTGTCCATCAGCTGATGGCCTCCCATGCCACTTCAGACCCTCCTCCACTGACCTAAGCAGAATCGTCTGCTTCCACCTACCCTGGCTGTCCCTGGATCATCATTAAAGTCAACCTTGCAAATGAGAACTCCTGAGTTTTTGTCTGAGGGCTCCTCCCCTGTACCCTGGCCTGCATGAGAAGCGCCAGTTCCTTATAGACTCAGGGCTGCACGTAGGCACTCCTTCTCTTTCCCTCTAGGATGCAGTTCATCAAAAAGCCCCACAGAATAAACTCCAAACAAGACCATTTCCCTCATCAACTCCCCCACCATCCTGGTCCATCAGTAAATTGACCGTCTCTCCATGTCCACAAGCCAGTCAGATGGAACTTCTTAAGACAGGATTCAGGAAGGGACAAGATCCCAGCACAAATCTTCCTACCTTTAATCTATAGCCTTTAAAAGAAAGCCACAGTTCTTCTCATAGTTGCACAGGCCAACTTAATCGAGCCCCTACCTCCCTCTGTTTTCCAACCTGCTCAACTGGTTGCTGCAGGACATTTATACATGCTATTCCCTATGCACATAATTCACTCCCAGATCCTTGCCTGGCTTGTGCCCCTTTCTTCAAATATCTGCCAAAATGCTACCTCCTCAAGGGAGACTTGCAGGATGCATACAGAAACAGTTCAACCACCTCTGCCAGTACTCATCCTCCCTCCCCCACTTACCTGACCTTGCCTTGCTTTGGTGTTCTTATCACTACCTAATGTGATATCTTGAAGTCAGTGCATTAGAGAAAGTCACCTCCAAGAGGGCAGGGACCCCATTCATCTAGTTCAAACATGCTGATATCAAGGCTAAGGATTCATCGAATGAATGAATGAATGAATGAATGAATGAATGAATGAATGAATGACTCTTCTGATGGGTCCTGGCATACTGACCCCTTCATGACCTATTCAGGACTTACACATACTGATCAGAACATCTGTAGTCTCAAAACTCCACTCATATCCCACATCACTGTCATCCCCATCCACCCACATGCCCCAGCCTGACTGATGATGAGGACCGCGGGGCTAATTGCTGAATGGATAGAAGAAGGAAGGAGAGAAACAGGAACAGAGACACCGACCATGGTTCCATGGTCAGCAACAGTCACAGTAAGACTAATGGATGGAGAGAGCTTGGTGAACTCAGAGCCCTTGCCCCAGTTAAACATGAGGACGGATAGGAGAACCATCAGCCTATAGAGATCCACATCCCACAACAGACACAAATTGACAATAGGGTCTCCATGGATCTGTGGACTCATTAAATATAAAACCATGCAACCATTAAAAATAACACTCAGGTTCAGATCATATTCATTGGCAGGGAAGATGCCCAAAGCATAGCAAAAAACTTACAAAAGAAGACGTAAGTCTGCATCATTCTCAATCTTACCCCACCCCCAGGTGCCCCAAAGACCTTTGGCTGTGGTGAGACTGCGCTCATGCCTCGGTCTGGGCCAGGTGGGAAGCACTGAACTCACTCACCAAGTGGACAAGGAATGGCTCAGTCTCTTGGGAGAATCAATGGAAACCATTCACCGGACCAGCTCCAAGCACCAGGAAAATCTCCAAACATGTAGGGCCTCTACAGAGTGCCTACCTCCCCACAGATACTTGTTTTTCATAGGTGCCTTTGGGGTCCCTGCCCCACAGCAGACAGAGAAGTCACATCATCCAAAGCCCCAGGCACACCACTGGCCCAGTGTCCACATCCTGCAGTTGGACACCAAGAACAGACCTGAACAAATCCAAGCACCTGTCCTCAGGGAGATTCCATTCTAGCGGGGAAACAGACAGTAAATGCACAGATGGTACACAAGACGTGCCCAAAGCTACAGCCCAAAAATAAAACAAAGCAGAAAGGAGAGATAATCTTGCCCAGCATGTGGGGGATGGGCTGCTCCTCTATCAAGGATGATTTCATAGTTTATCTAGGTGGGCTGAGGCAGTGACATCAGAAGCATAAAGAACACCAAGGTCATAGAGGGGGACAAGCTGCTGCGGGGAGTGGGGCATGTCACACGGAGGGAGGAGCAGCGGGGCTTTGCATGAGATGAGACCCACAGTCAGCCCCCAACAGCCCTGTGGCCAACATGAGGACTTGGCCTATGACTCAGGCAGAGTGTGAACATCTGAAAGGTTGAGCAAGGAAGTGCCCTGATGCTGTGATGTGATTTAAAATCCAATTTTCCTCTCGGGCTGCCTGTGACCAAGAACTAGAGGTGGGAGGAAATGGGGGAAGTGCAACAAAAAGTCCTCGGATGTGCCCAGGTAAGCGACAGGTAACTGGTGGCTGAGACTGGATGGTGGCTGGACCCTAGGCACAATCCGGAGGTGGAGGCCTGGCAAGGCTCAGTGATGGACAGGATGATTCTGTCTCACTAACCATGTTTCCTAAGCAAATGCAGAGAAGGGTGTGCACAGGAAGCACCACATGGTGGGAGCCCCAGGTTCGGCTGCCTCGGATATGAAAGTCAGAGGGCAAAGGTCCTGGAAGTCCAACAGAGCCACCAGGGGCACAGCAGCCTCGGGCCAGGCCAGTGTCCAGAGCCACAGTTGAGGAGTGGTCCTGAGGGATGATGCCTGAATGAAAAGTCACTGGGCAATGCAGAGGGAAAACTGTGGACCCTTCACACCACCGGCTCTGCTCACTCCACACCTGCAACTCTGAACCAAAGACCTGTCCACAGACAGACCGTTGCCCCACACAGTGACAAGGCGGAAAGTAAACAACATCCAGTAACTGAAAGGTGAAGTCGGATGACTGACATCACACTGCACACGCACACACACACACACATACTCTCTATATAGCAAGGAACAAACTACTATATAACCCTTAATCCTCACGTTTGCAGAAACCATGAAATAACAAGGAACCATTTCTGCTAAGGCATGTTAGCAGGAGGAAAAAAAATACAGAATGATACGTCCACAATGGAGCAAAGAAATTTAACAGTGTATCTTTGTGAATAAAGACAGGGCCTCCAAGGACAGGGAAGCAGTCTCTCTGGGGGCTGGGAGCAGCCCTCTGCCTCCTGCAAACATGCATTCATGTGTTAGCCTGTTTTTATAAGGAGAAAGGAAACATTTGAACAGGCATTGAGAAGGGGCCGCATTGTTACCCATGCATATTTACCTGCATATTCCCCCCCAGCCTGTCACATTCTTCTGACACACCTAATTCATTTCTTCTTTCGTTATTTTTCTCCTGAGGCTATTTTGGCTGAGAGATAGACTCTAACAAAATAACAGGGATTTGACAAATAAAAGAAATGTTTAAGGATGCATTAACAGCAATCTTGCCAAGTCAGGAAGCCAGTTAGAGTTCAGCACATGCATGAGGGTGAGGAATAATTTGCCTGAAAACAGAAAAAAAAAAAATAAGAAGCAACCTGTCTCTATTTCAGAAATCAATAAGGTGCACACATACACAGGTGCATGTGTATACACACATACATACAGAGGCACACTTACATGTACATATCTGTGTATGCACACCTGTATGTACACGTACACATATGCACACACACAGGTACATACAAATGTGGGTGGGGTATGTGCATATATACTTGCATGCACACACACACACACACAATGGCAAAGGCCAACAGGTAGAGTTCCAGGTGTGGGTCACATGTTCAGATTCTCCTTGGATCCTGGGACCCTCTTATAAACCCCAGTCTATTGGGCAGAAAGAGGGTCTAGTGAAAAATAATGCCAACTGAAGGAGATTCTAGGGACACTTTTACATCAAAATGTGATTTTTTAAAAAAATCCTCTTTAGTTAATAAAATAAAAGTTAGCTATTCCAAGGACATCTCCAGTTTGATCTTAGTGCCTCCATCCTGAGACTCCCTGGGGCCCAAGAACCTATTAATGGTGCCTTGCAACCAAGAAGCAGCTGGGGGCAGTGGAGCATCTCTGCTCTGCTGCATGTCTGGGTGGGCGGAGCCTCCTGAGGCCAGTGAAGTACCACAGCATACCATTATGCCCAAGCCACTTCCAGGTCTGGCCAGTGGTGGGAGGATGAGATTTCCGAAGGGCTGCAGTGCAGACTCCCATACTTCCTGCCAGGCCCATGGTGAAACCACTGCATTTAGCCCCAAATGGCAAAACTCCACAGCTGTTTTGGTGCAGTGGGCTCGACTCCCTAGGCAGGATGTTGCCTGGCATTTCACAGTGCAGGGATCTGTCCGCATTTGGCAAGAGCAAGGCCCCAGCTGAGACCTACCACCTGTCCTCCATCCTCCTGTCATGCTGAGTGATGCCCCCATAAAGAATAACCAGGAGCAGAGTGAGCCCTGGGTAGCAACAGAGGCCATTGAGGGTTCAGTTCTTATCTCTGTTGACCAGTGATGCAGCCCTGACCCCAGAACATGCCAGAGATTCAGGACCACCTTGGCCACATCCTGCAAATGTCCACAGTCAGCACGACCCTCAAGACCAACAGGGTGTTTGGGAAAACTCCGAAGCGTCTCATTTAAGGGATGGGTTGACTTCGTCTTCTTCATTACTGGCACACAGTGACAGAGAACATGCATAGCCACACCTGGGGACTGGACCTCTTGGGGCAAGAGGTCTTCTCCACCTCAACTTTCTCTTCTGCCTGTGCCCAGCTCACAAAAGAACCTCTTCACCCAAACACTCTCTGTTTAACCACCCACCTTAACCCTCTCTACCCAAGGTGCTCTATATTTTAATCTATCAAACATAAGAAAAGAATATTCACAGTGTCTGATAAAAATGGCTGTATGTTTCTGCAACGTCATTTACACCTTTTTGTCAGCAATCTCTATACATATACATACACGTTTTACCTAGCAACCCAGGAAAGCACATACATATACCAATAGTGAAGGTTTTACAGAAAACATTTATGCTAGCAATTGACTGAATGCTCTCTGGGATTTTTCTAGTTCATTTTTTAAGCACTGATTTCTCCTCTTACTAATAATTAGAGTCGCTCGGGGGCATTTGGAAAGGTGAGGACTCTTGAATTATTGACAGGATTGCAGTAGCCACAGACACTTAAAGAGAGGAGGTAGGAATGCTACCCAATTCGTGAAGCAAACCCTTCAACAAGAATTATTCCACCCCAAGAGCCATGACGCGAGCGCTAAGGGATCACATGCATGATTCAAGAGAATGTTCTCCAGAAGTCTATGAACAGGAAGGCTGCTCTACCGGGGAGTCTGAGTGGGAGGTGGGCAGAGAGATGAGCAGGTCCTAAGACATTTCCCCAACCCATTCATCTCCATCCAACCAGAGCCTCCAGACTGCTATCAGTGAGACCCTCCACTGTCCCCCTGGCTGCTGGGCACTGTGGCTCTGCACACTGTGGCCTTGCTTCCTGCAGACAAGGAGGAGGAAACTGCATCCAGCATCAGAGCCCCGTGTGGGTTCCCAACATAAAAGGAAATAGGGAATTTGCTGCACTGATAGGAGCAGGCTGCAGCAAGCCCGGTCCCCAGGAGGATCAAAGAGGCTGCGCCACCTCCCAGGTAATCCCTGCCAGGAAGGCTTCCTCTGCAGCATTGTTTTCTTTTCTTACCCAAGGGCAAGAGGCAAGGCTCCCAGTCTGACACTCCCTAGTCGTGGTGGGCGTGGGCGTCCCCACTTTCCCCCTGCCTGTCCATCAGTCCGACTTCAAAGGGGCCGACCCAGCGCCTCCCGCCCTGCAGCAGTACGAGGACAAGGAAGGGCACCGGTTTTCATTCTAAGGACTGGGTAGAGGCCCACCTCTCTATCACTATCCAAATTCCAACAGGTTCTTAGTGTCTCAGTAACAAAACTGGGACAAACAATGATGGCTTCCTCAGACATAGGGAAAAGACAAGAAGAATCAACACAGAATTGCCCACAGATGCCCCCTCATCCGTCCCCTCCTGGCATCCATTGCCTCCTCCCCTCTTGGGTAAGCCCAACTCTTCCTCCCCAGTGTCCATCCTGCCCGTGTGGCCACCCTCTGGGCTGTTTCCCTATACACTGTGGCAGGAAAATCCAGCTCTGGGCACCAGACCAAGCCCTTTTGGGACATGAAGTACCAACCATCCAAGATGGTGAGCAGGAAAGAGGTTTGCATGACTTCCAAGACCTCTGGGATCCCTTCACATACTGGGCATGAGAAAACCTACAGCAAATCTCCCAGAACACAAATCTCCCCAGGAGGAGTCCAAGGAGAAGCACTGGGAGGAGAAGGGATTCCGGTAGCTTCCATGTGCTGGACTTACCATGTCTGTCATCAAGTCCCATGTTTAACATATACTTAAATAGACAGACTGACACGGAGACACATGCTTGGGTTTTTAATAACGGGATGGGAGCTTTCCCCAAGAGACAAGGCAGAGGGACTTGATGACATTTTTGTCTTGGGAGTATCTATCCTGATGCACTCCAGGACTTTCTGGTGCTCAAAGGTACCTGGCTGCAGCACATCACCCTTACCCATCCCAGGGCTGGGAACATAGGGAAGGGAGGCACAGGCAGGGACAGGGAGAAGAGGCCACCTCCATCCCTAGCCCTCCCTGCCCCAAGGACCCCATCAAAGTCAAGGGGTTCCACAGACCCAGGCTCCAAGGGGCTGTCCTCCGGGTCCTTGCCCGTCCTGGCATGGGCTACTCCCACTGCCCCACCCCACCTCAGCCCATCCCAGGCCCTCGCTGTGCTGGCTGCCCTGGCGGGGTCGAGGGCAGAGCTGCTGTAGAACAGAAGGTCCACAGGGATTTGAGATGTCTGTGGGTCTTGTCAAGATCCTGGTTCTAACCAATCAACTCCAATCTACGCTTCTGATCAACTTGGCAAGTGGGTAACCATGCCAAAGAATTACTGTTCCCGTCCAGGTGCCTGGAAAGCACGGGGGTTAAGTGAGCAGTGTCTGTGTTTTCTAGAAAGTGCACATGCCTGAGTAGGAAAGGCGAGACAGGCTGACTGGGGTTGTCACAGGGAGAAGAGGCTGGGGTGGGGGCTGAGAGGGGAGGGAGGAAAGAGGGAAAGACACAGTAGGATGGGGGAGAGGGGAGGGAAGAGAGGGACACTAAGCACAGGTGGCAAACTCCTGATAAATGTTAAATCTGCAAGGTGGATTTCACGGTCACCCTGCTTCTCCACTGGGGCAGGTGGCAGAGTTGGGAGGTGGGGCCGGTCAGAGACAATGAAGTCATCAAGAGGGATCAATGCCTTTCCTTCCTGTCTAGATCAGTTACGGTGGGAATGTGTTGCTTTGAGGTGAGCGCCTCTTGTGTTTTGTCTCCTCTGCACACACCAAATTGCCTTCTACTTTCCACCGTGTACCCAATCTTGAACTTCCAAGACCCAGAACCATGAGTCAGAAAAAACTTCGTTTCTTTTTAAACTACCCAGCCCCAAGGATTCTATGACAGTAACGTAAACACTAAAATAGAAAATGTATGACAATTTTCATAATGAAAGATTCTGGAAGGAGGAAGCACACACACACAGCAACCCCCAGTCCTGACATGTGGGTACCACACAAGCTCTCATGTCATCTCCTCCTGTCCCTTGGGGTTTCACCTTGACCTGCAGGTGTGCTTACAGCAGCAAACAGCAGCAGTCACAGTAACAACCCCCTGCTGCTCTTTCTCAACAGTGGTCAGTACAAAAGCAATGTCAGAAAGCAGACCCCGCAACCTGCTTTGCAAATCCAGCTGTGTACACCATATTGTCTGAGAGACCCGAGAAGGCCCCTGAGCCTCATGTCCATAATGAGGAACCCAAATCAGCCAGATCTACCTCAGGTAAGGCGTGGGGATGGGCAGCATATGATCCTGTGCAGTACCAGGTAACCACATGGGACACCACTGACACCGTATGATGCAGTGTGACATCCAGGTGGGTCACAAGTGCTCCCACAGAATGACCCCCATGTCCCTGGCCCCTGACCCCCCAGGGCCAGATCAGAGTCACGGAGAGCCTTCCGAGTGAGACTTCACATAGATATCACTGTAACACCATGAGGAAACTGAGGCACGAGATCAGCTCCTTGCCCAGACAGAGAATGTGGTGTGAAGTCCAAGTGGGCAAACACCACGGGGGCCTGGAACAGTCACATGCTCCACGAAACCCGAGCTTATCCTTCTGTAGGTCAAGGGCAACATTTTAAGCTTTTTCTTCCCTTGTGCCTAAGAGTTGAATGTGTGAAACAGGATGCTTAGGTCCCTTGGAACGCTGTTCTTAGTGAGGTACATTTTGTCCAGTGAACTTGGCCAAGAGACAGCTGGGTACTACTTCTCTACTATGGTGGTGCTGCCTATGGCTAAGCACCCTGCAGGGGCCTAAATCCCCTCAAGATTCAGCCTCAGAAACATCTCTACTCTCTGGAATAAATTTTCCATGTATTTGGGGGAGGTTTTATTGTCGTAGTTGTGGTTGTGATCTGGTTTACATGATTCATTTGCTTTTATCGTATGGACCCCATGAGAGAATTCAATGGTTGCTTTCATCACACTGGCTGCCAGGAAGCTCAGAGCCAAATCCTGTGGCCACCGGGACTTTATGCCATATCCGCTGGATGCTGATCTTCCATGGGCTTCAATCTTTCCAAATCTATATTTCCCTTTGCCATGAGTTCTATTTCAATATTCTACATGTTTTTCATATCATTTTGGGAAACTGGAAGGGTATTAAATTAGGAAAATGAATTAGAAGTCTGTGAGCTGTAGCACAGATTTTGGGGCTGGCAAAGATGAACATAGAAAGCACCCTTATAACTGCTGTTCAAGACATCCATCTATGTCCCGGGTCCCAGTAGGCTGCTCTGCCTGGTCCCAACCAAGGACAGAAGCACAGAGAACACCACATCTCTGCACAAATGCTGACAGACTTTGGACTCCAGCCCTGAGGGCTGACTTCTGCTAACCTGTGCCAGTCCCAGGTTTATACTCCTTACTTCTAGGTCACCACAAACCACAATAACCTTGTGACAATAACCACAAACCACAAACCACAATAACTTTGCTTTGGAGACCCCTTCTTGCAACAGAAAATGGATCAAGTCATGTCCCCCAACAGTGAATCAAGTCGGAGACCAGCAAACTGGACCAAGCACCACCTTGGCCAGGACCTGTCTCAGGGCACACAAGGGTCCCCAGGGCAAGTCCAGCTGCAGCACAGCAAGGCCAGCAGCCAGCAGCATAGGGCTCTGTCAGGAACACAGAGCTCCCTGTGCCTGGGGCTCCTTTTCAAACCTAAGCCAGGACCAAGGTTCCAAGCCAAGAGTCACACCAGCTGGACAGTGAGACAAAGATTCAACAACATCTGGGCGCTGAGAATGCTAATGTTTCTACAAAAGGCTCATTCAGTGCTCGCTCTCAAAGGTGCGTCTGGAAGGTCTTCTTAGAGGTTTTTCAGGGAAAAAGCATTAAGATATGGGTTCATGAGCCAAGAGCTCCTAGATCATGGGCCAGGGAGTGACAGAGCAGGACTCACCAGCAAGACCAAGTGGTTGGCCTCTGCTGCCCGGAAGCCCCTTCTTTCTAGAAGGCACTAACCCTATACCAAGGTGTGAGGTCAGTATTCCATCACTGTGACAAAACACCTGAGAAAACTCAACTTAGAGAACAAAAGACTTATTTGGGATCATGGTTTCAGAAGCTGCATTCCATTGTCCACTGGTTCCATTGCTCTGGGCAGGCGGCAGGGCAGAACATTGTGGCAGAAGGCTACAGCAGAGCTGCTCAGCTAAAGGCAGCTAGGAAGCACAGAAGAGCAGAGGACAAGATACAGCCTTCAAGGACATGCTCCCAGTGACCTGTGTCCTCCCACTAGGCCCACCTCCTAAAGTTCCTACCACCTCCCCGTGGCCTCCACCAGCTGGGACCAGACCTTCAACACAGATCTGTTAGAAGACCTTTAAGATCCAAACCCTAACATGAGGAAATCCTACCTCCCACCCAGTTTCTGCTCAAAATCAACCTACAAAGGCTTGCACTGCTTCTCCAGAACTGACCCCCTGTGTTTGGCACTGGTCACATGCTAGGCACTGTGCTAACCCATGGTAGCTATGGGTTGAGGCCATAAAGCAAGGTGGATCCTGTTGGTGGTTTTACTACCCCCATTGTCCAAATGGCATAAATTCCCCTCTCCTCTGCCACAGGCACTGACTCTAGGAAAACCAGTGACCTGGGCCTAAGGCTGTCAGCACTAGGCATCTATGGACACAGGATTGTTTTGGGACTTTGGCAGAATGCTATAGAAAATAAACATAAAGTGGCACCAATGAAGAGTTGGCAGACATCTTTTAGGAATGAGAAGATCCACCTGAGAGCAGATGCAAGAACTCAAAGGGCAGGAAAGGGAGATGTTCATGGGCAACCACAGGGTGCGAGTGGCTTGATCAAACCAAGCCTGATGTCCATACTACTTCTGTCTGTTCTAGTTACATAAATCAGTAAACAGTCACTGGGCTTAAAGAACTTCTAACATCACTAAAGGGAAATCAGTTGTCTAGAGAACCCACACTAATGAGTGGAAATGCCACAATGTCTAGTGCAGATTCCTTGCAGTGATGATTAATTTTATGTATCCTCTTGGCTAGGCCATTGTGCCCAGATGCTCCAACATCAGTCTCAACATTGTTGTGAAGGAATTTTCTTTTTTGATACAATTAAGAGTTATGTCAATAAACTTTGAATAAAGCAAAGGACACTCCATAATGTGGGTGGGCCCCACCAATTAGGTGAAGGCCTTACAAGAAAGGGCTGAGGTTCCCAGGAGAGGAAGGAAGTCTTCCCCAGGTAACCTTTAGACTCAAGACTGTAACTCCAAAATCTTGTAGCATTTCCAGTCTTCCTCAGATTTCAGACTTGCCAGCTCTCAAAATCACGTGAACCAATTCCCTCCTACGTGTACACAGATGGCTCCCAAGCAGGATGGTTCCATTTATGATTTTTTTGACTTATGGTGGCATGAAAGCATTACACACTAAGTAGAAACCATACTTAGAATCATGGATTTTGATCTGTTCCTGGCCTCTGCGATACAATACTGTCTTGATGTTGGGCAAGGGTAGCCAGCCATAGTTCCCAGTTGGCCATGAGATCAAAGGGGAAGCCACCTGTAATCCACAGTGCCCTGTGTCACTGTGCTATGATGTTCAGTAGGTTGGGTGTGTTAAGCATATTTTCAGCTTATAATATTTTAAATTTATAATGGGTTTATTGGGAAGCAGCCCTAATATTAAGTGGAGGAGTAGGTGTGTATGAATATTTCCAATGGTTCCGATTCTCAAGAGAACCCAACTAACACACCTGCTATTAACCAAGTTCTCAGCCAGCCAGTGCCCACCCTCATCCTCATAGCACCTTCTGCTGTGGACACATCCCCTGCCCACAACAAGGCCCAGGTATCCCCACATGTGCACCAGGCTGCCCACCACACCTGAGACTTCAGCAACTTGACTCGTCTTTGCTGAAAGAAAGAAAAAAACAAAACAAAACAAAAACCTCTCCCTATACAAAAGAAGTTTAATCTACATCTTCTGGGTGAAGAATAGAAATGAAGCCTCAACCAGTTGAACTTCCTGTAAGGACACGACCTCCAAAAACATTGATTTTTTTTTCACTCCTGAAGCAAATAAGCCAGTCAGTGGGGAACAAGGTCAAATAGGAACAAATGCTAAAAATACGCACAATATATGCAAAATATACCCTGGTTAGCACCAACCTCCCTCTCCAATCCCACGTTCTGCTGGGCTTCCTAATCTTGGACAGAGATTCAAATTGGGGACGCAAAGAACTGAAAGGAGTTTTCTTAAGTCTGAAAACCATAAATGCAGCTCTTTCTGCACCTTCTCTGAGAGGCTTTGGGAAAGCAATTGACCAGTCTGACAGGATACGTAGAGAGCACTGAAAAGCCAAATGGAACTTTAAAGCTATCTGATGTAACTGTTTCTCTGGGATTTCAGACTAGCATCACACATAAGAAGAAGGATTAACCTGGATGAGTGGCTCTAAGCCTTGTCAAGCCAACCTGGAGTGTCTAAGGCAAGAGACTTGGGGTGGAGCACAAAGCTGGCATTTCCAAGGGTCCCCATTTTGAGGTTAGTTTGGACCGCACTTTGAGAACCACTTACTTAAGACAAATATCCCGAAATAGCAGAGCTACCCAGAGAGTTGTCATACCTGGCAGGTGAACCCTGCTCAGATATCCTCATGGTGTTCCACGTGAAAGCAGCTATATTAACATGTCCATTACACATGATGCTACCTGAAACCCTTTACTACCTTAGTGATTGTTTAAAACAAGGCAGGTAGCTGGGCATGACAGAGGCTAAGGCATAAAAATAACACACTTGGGGCCAGCCTGAGCAACTCAGCGAGACCCAGTCTCACAATAATAATTTTAAAAGGGCTGGGCATATACTTCAGTGGAAGTGTAGGTGCTTAGCATGGGCAATCCTCAGAACTGAAAAAGAGAGAGGGAGGAAGGGAGGGAGGAAGGGATGGAGGAAGGAAGGAGGAAGAAAGGAAGGAAGGCAGGCAGGCAAACTGAAGGCATTTTTGTTTCACCAGATTTGCAAATCATCTTAGGAATAAACACAATAAATAAAATTCTCTTCTAGTCAACACTGTCTTCAGACTGAAGATCTTCCTAGCCAGGCAGAAGGAATTGATAAGCAACAATCTAAGTGCAAAACAATAAACGTCTCTAAAGTGCTTAAAAACAGTTAAAGGCTACCATTTCATAACCTCCAATAAAATAACAGATTTGGGTGGAGATCATCCTTGTATGTTAAAAACCTTGAGTGAAAGTTGTTAGGAAGCAGGATATTCAGGGTATCAAAAGTGCAAAGTGGAAAATGTACCTTGACATTGAGGAATTTGGGAGTCTTAACCAGGTGATCAAACTTAGATGGCCAATAACATGAGAGACAGACAATGCATCTCTCCATGTGAAGCAAGGAGAGGTACTTTGCATGATGAAATCATTTCACAAAAACTAGTTACCCTGAATTTAATGACAAGAAAAGAATCAGACAAACATGACTACTACTAGAAAACTGGCTCCAGACCTTCAGGATGTCAATGTCAAGGAAAAAATAAGACTGTCCTTCTGTTCATATCAACATGCTTATCTACATGGAAAATTCCAGATCTACAAAACAAAACCCCTAGACCTAATAAGAAAATTTAGCAAGATTACAGGAAACAAGAAAATGTACAAAGGTCAATTACATTTTTACATACCAGCAATAAACACATGGAAACAAAATTTAAAACAACACACTCCAAAAAAAAAAAAAGAGAGAAATTACTCCCCCCCCCCAAAAAAAAAAAAAAAAGGAAATACTTGGGTATCAATCTTACTAAAACATGTACAGGATTCATATGTTGCAAACCACACATTTTCCCCTCATCTAAATAGCTGGAGAGACATACCATGTTCATGGATTAGAAGACAACATTGAACACATATCCTTCAACAAGTGAATGGTGAAACAAATTGCTTTGTATCTCCATGCCAGGGAGCAAACTGATACAACAATCTGGGTGAACTTTAACAACTTAATGTTGAGTGGAAAACACCAATCCTAAAAGGTCCCATACTGTAGAATTCCATATATAAACCATTCTTGAAGTGCAAAGTCACAGAAATGAACAGATTAATGGTGGCCAGGATTAAAGAGGTTTGGAGATGGAAGGGCAGTGGGCATAGCTATAAAGATGCAACATGAAGGCTCCTTGTGGTGACAGGTTTTTTTGTGTCTTGACGTCAACAGTTTTTTGGGTCTTGATGTCAATGTGAATATCTTGATTGTGACATTGTAATACTTTTTCAAGATGTTGCCTTTAGAAGAAAATGGGTAGAGGGCACATGGCATTTCTCTGTATTATTTCTTACCATTTCTGCAAATGGTGTCAAAATGAAAAATTTTAAAGAGTCAGCATAATGAAAAAAAATAATAATAGTATTAAAATAAAGAAAGCAGGGACTCGGTTTCAGATTTCAAAGCATAAGTACATAGTCAATGCAATATGTAAACAATGATGGGATTCTGAGTGGATAAAAGTATAGCGACAAGGCTGGGGATATAGCTCAGTTGGTAGATCCGGGTTCAATCCCCAGCACCGCAAAAAAAAAAAAAAAAAAAAAAGAAAGAAAAGTAGAGCAATAAACCACTCTTGAGTACAATTGGGCTATCTGGGTGACTTATGCCATTCAATCAACATTAAATTTCTCTGTGCTCACCAGGTGCAGAGGTGTAATCCCAGCAGCTGAGGCAGAAGGGTCACAAGTTGAAATCGAGCCTCGGCAACTTAGGGAGACCCTAAGCAATTTAGTGAAAGCCTGTCTCAATATAAAAAAATTAAAAGGGCTAGGAATGTTGCTCAGTGGTTAAGTGCCCCTCGGTTAAATCCCTGGTACAAAAAAAAACAAACTTTTTTTTCTCTGTGCTCATGGTCTTGAGGTTGAGCAATATGGGAAAATGTCCTTGTCCCTAGGTAATGCAGCTAAAGTATTTATGGATATAGTTCATGTGTGTACAATTCGTTTCCACAAAAGATAAAGTAGATGTGGCAAAATGACAAAAGAGAAAAATCTGAGCAAATAGAAATGAAGGTTATAAAGAGTTCATTATCATATTTCAACTTTCCCAAAAATGTGAACAATTTCCAAAATAAAAACCAGGAGGGAAAAGTTTACAATCTATAACCATCCACAAAGCTGATCTATACTTCATCTGCAATGTCCTCTTCACTTTGTGGTAAAATACAGATCCAGTGAATGCTAAATTCAGCCAGAACAAAGCCAATCTCCAGCATTGTGATGTGGATCACAAAGTGGCCAGAGAGATCCAGCACCCAGGAATGGGAAGGAAGTGAGACTGGTATAATGAGAATTGTGATGGAGGGACCCCCGATCCTCAGGATACACCCTGACCCCTTGGGTGATGGAGAGACCCCAAACCCCAGTCTTTAGGATGCCCGGAACCTTCCAAGATAGAGGGACTCCCCAGAACCTGGGTAATGGAGGTATGTCCACAACCCCTTGATTCTCACCACCCTGCCTGCCCCGCTCAGGACAGACCTTCTGTCGCTGACCTCAAGAAGGCAGATGACAGGGCCAGGCTCCAAACCTGACAATGTAATGAGACAGATATATCTGAGGTGTGACCCAGGCAGCCGGCCTGCCTCTGAGCCTGGTGGTCCAAATGTCACGCTGCCTTTCTCACTGAAGTAACGGAGATCTGGGACCTGCGCAACATGGGGCGGGGTTGCACCAGGTCAATCCGACCTACATCTGTCAATAACACAGTGCCTGGCCTCCAGTCCCAACAGCATTCAAAGGCACCGCCAGAATATAGGAATGCAGCAGAGATCTCAACCCCCATGAATGCTGGGCCTTTCCACAGGGGCAGGATCCTCTGAGGAGAGGAGACAAGGTCAGGAATCTCTGGATGCCGGGTTCAGAACACTTCGTTTTCTAGTTTTCTAGTGGACCTAACGTGAGTGCACCTACAGGCTGCCCCAAAAAACAGTAAAGGAAGCTCAGAGCATCCACTGCTTCCCCAGCCCACATGCCGGCAGCAACTGCCATCTAAGCTTCCTCCTAAGAGTTCCTGCTGCTGTTCGTACCCAAAAGCACCTCACCAGAGCTCCACCCTTAGCAGCACCCCCAGCACCTTCCACCAGCAGCTCTGACTCAAGCCCAAGAAGGGTTGCTGCAGGCGACTGATCTCACTCAAAGAAGAGCCAGTTGTCAGAAAACCTAAGCCTTGGACTCCAGAGGGCCAGGGTGGTGGGGGAGGGGAGGCAGGGGTTGACCTAAACCTCAGGAGAATAGGTAGCAAGCAGCAGTGATAGATATTTGGGACAAGTGCCCTTGCCCTGAGGTGCAGGACCAGAGGCTCACAGAAAACGCAGTGGAGAGAAGGAGACTCAGGAGGGCAATACCCAGGATGTCCCTGCCTGCATGTCCACCCTGGGAGTACAGGCAAGCTGCCTTAACCCACTGAGCTTCAGCTTTGTAAGGGACACAGCTGCATGGAAGAACGAGTGAGGAGGGAATGAATGAACAAAGGAAGGAACAAATGAACCTCCCCTGCTCGGGCCTCACACACAGTCAATAATTCATGCCAGCCACGTTCCTGCCCGCTGCCTCCACCCTGGGGTGCGTACCTTCTATTCACGGCAACCAGCCCAAGGTTTACAAGCTGCCACTGTTCCACATTCATTCACGCAGCTGGAAACAGAACAGTGTGTTATGGAAACTCGGGCAGATGTCGGGGAGTGGGGAGCTGCAACCCCAGGACGTGGTGCTGTGTGTTCTACCAGGTCCAAGGCCAACCGCCAGCGGACAGATATGATGGCCCTCCAGTGGGCTGCAGCCTCTCCAGGGATGGACATGGATCAGCTGACAGAGCAACAGCCTGTGCCTGAACATGCTGTCTCCCCACCACAGCTGGTGAACAAAGCCCACGCTTTGGCAAAGCTGCCCGCCATCAGCTCACCAGTTCCTCATCCCAGCAGCTAGCTGGCGAACTCGCAAGCATCAAATGAAGGAACCTGCAAAATCTGACAGGTTTCTTAAGTGCATTTGATCCCAAGTACAGAATTTGCAAACATGGTCTGGGTAGCCTCAGCAGAGAGCAGATAATTGTAAGAAAAGATTCTTTTCCCAAGACGGGTCTGCTGGACGCCTGGCATTCTTTTATGAGAACAAAACCTTCCCTTAAATGTTAGACAAGAGATTACGCATTGCCGGTGGGTCTGTATCAAGACTGGAATTCATTTGGAAAGCAAGGCAGAGAAAATAATTCTTCCCATTTTACTGTATGTATTTCAGGGAAACTCCACCACACGCTCTGTCCAGAAAGAATATTCTTTTGTGCTACAAGTATGGTAAAGTAACAGCTTTGTGTTGGCCAGGGAGCCTTCAGGGGCTCTGACCAGGCATTTGCCATCAACTTTCAATAAGACGGTAACTGGAAACATGGCTAATTTCCAAGAACATAACACTGGGCTAGATTTTCAAATCTCTAAAAGGAGGCACAAATGATTCTGTCCTGAAAGTTAAAGGAGTATATTGCAAAGCAAAATCCTAAGAATGAAACCCTGGGAAAATCTGGAAGCCTCTGTGTGTATGTGTGTATGTGTGTGTGTGTTTAGTAAAGGCCACCTTCTAGAATGTGTGTGTGTGTGTGTGTGTGTGTGTGTGTGTGTTTAGTAAAGGCCACCTTCTAGAATGTTCCCAGCTTGGCATGGCATTGCCTTTCCCCCAACATGAAACATGCTGTACATCAGTCAGGAAGGTCAATTTTCTGCCATTTGAAGGACAGAATGGAGGCTCAGAGTGAAGAAACACCTTCACAGCAACTCTAAGCTCCTTCCAAAACTCTTATCATGCTAGGGGAAAAAAAAGAAGAAGAAGAAGCCACAGCCTTAGTTCTCATCCTTGAAGGAGAGAGAGATCAACAAACATGGGGTTGTGTGCAACCCCAACCCAGAGTATGTTAGCAGAGGAAGGATGTGGCTAACTGACACTCAGGACAGGGAGTGTGGGCCTGTGATGGTCAACATGCCACTCAGAGCACCTGGAGGAGACAAGGACCTGAGAGGGGCTCAGAAGGTCTGACAGTCCTCCAATCATCCTATCAGTCTGTGGGGAACTGACATGGAGGTACAGGGCCTTTTTGCCCTTCTTTAGGCCAAATCAAAGTGGACCAAGACCTAAGAATTCAACCAGAAACTCTGCAAATGCTAGAAGAAAACATAGGGTCAACATTCCAACATATTGGTGCAGGCAACGATTTTCTTAACAAGACCTCTAACCCTAAATAAATAAAACCAAGAATCAATAAGTGGTATGGCATCAAATTAAAAAGCTTTTGCACAGTAAAGGAAATGATTAAGAGTTTGGAGAAAGAATCTCAGAATGGATGAAAATTTTTGCCAGTTACTCCACTGACAGGGGATTAATATTCAGAATATATAAAGAACTCAAAAAACTTAACACCAAAAAAAAAAAAAAAAAAAAGACCCAATCAGTTAATGGACAAAAGAATAAACAGACATCTTTCAAAAGAAGAAAAGAAAATAGCCAACAAATAATGAAAATAATGTTCACCATCTCTACCATTCAGGGCAATGCAGATCAAAACAACACTAAGATTTCATCTCACCCCAGGCAGAAAAGCAATTATCAAGACTACAAATAATAAATGATGGTGAGGATGTAGGGAAAAAAGGAACACTCATACATTGTTGGGTGGGACTACAGATTAGTACAACTACTCTAGAAAGCAGTGTGGAGATTCTTCAAAAAACTAGGGATGGAACCACATGACCCAGCTATCCCCTCATCAGTATATATTCAAAAGAACTAAAATCAGCATACTGTAGTGATACAGCCACATCAATGTTTGTAGCAGCACAATTCACAACAGCCAAAAGTTATGGAACCAGCCCAGGTGCCCATTAATAGATGAATGGATCAAGAAAATGTAGTATATATATATATATACACACACAATGGAGTTTCACTCAGCCACAAAGAAGAATGAAATTATGGCATTTGCTGATCCAATGGATAGAAAATGGAGAACATCATGCTAAGTGAAAGAAGCCAAACTGAGAAAGTCAAAAGTCAAAGGTTTTCTCCCATATGTGAAAGCTAAAGCAAAATAAGGGAAAAAGGGTAGGTGGTTGGGATATCATAAAGACAATAGGGAAGATCAGTGGAATCAAAGGAGAAGATGAAGAAGGAGCGGGGAGGGATGGGAAAAGGGGAGAAAATGTGGGATGAATTTAACAATTAATTTATGTGCACGTATAAAGTATATCATAGTGAATTCCATCTTTGTGTATATTGATGAAGTACCAACCAAAAATAAATATGCAAATGAGCAAAAGAAAGACCAGAGGAGAAGAGTAAGGAGAATGGATGAATGGAGAAGGGGAGGGAAAAGGGGGCACACCAGGTACTGAAATGGAGTAAATGAAATTCCATGTGTGTATGATTATGTCAAAATGAACCCATCATGTATAGCCTAGAATGCACTAATAAAAGGAAAAAAGGCTTCTTTTGAATTCAATGCTCCTCAAAGGGGTGAATAACTACAGAAAACAATTAAAGCAACAGCAATGAACCCTAGTTTTTATGCAGGAGGAACCCTGGAGTGCACAATGTTACTGGGCACTCCTAACAGCTCAGTGAAGTCCCTCCCACTGACCCTCATCTTCATATTACTTCAGAGGAGTAGGGGGACTTTCCTAGGGTCACCTGGAGAGCACATGACAGAAGTGCCATCTTGTCCTGCAAAGTCTGCTCCCCCAGGGCAAACAGGCAGGACCCACTGTCCCCAGCAGGGTCTAAGTCGAGTCCTCCTCTTATTTGCACAAAACCATCTGGCACCATAGGAGACGGAAGAGCTGATATCCCCAGAGCACATGAGTCTGACGACAGGCGAAACAGCAGAAACAACCGGTATGTATAAATGAAAGGACAGGCAGTAATTCCAGGGGTCACAGGGACGCAGGACAATAGAGATGACTGTCAGCCAAAAGTCTGTCAGCTCCACTCATTCGTCCAGCTCATCTTGGCACCAAAAACTGAAGCCCTAGTCTGTCTGGACCTCAGTTAGGCCGGTACTGAATTCAACACTGACAGGCCCCAGCTGGACACACACCAAGAGTCCTGGCCACAAATGCACACCCACAAGGCCAAGGTCAGCACTAAGTGGCTTCAGAGCACATCCAGCCCCATCAGCATGCAGCTGCCATAGGTTGCTGGGTTTTATCTTATGCATGGGCCCCAGGGAGCCACAGTAGACAGAAGAGCTAAGCCAGAATGTGAAGACCTGATTTAGCAGAAGCATTAGCACCTCCCACTCTGTCCTGCCTCACTCAGTCCAGCAGGGAGAGGAAAGCAGCTCCTCAGGGATTGATTGCAGGCCCAAGAAAGGGTCCACCTCACCATTAGGCTGCAGAGACCACCCCATAAGTACAGGAAAAATCAAACAGATGCCCAGATACCTGACCAATCAGAGCCAATGTGGAATTGGAATCTTCTGAAAGAGACATTGACAAGTATCAGCTGCTCAAAAACCAGACCTGGGCTAGGGATGCAGCTCAGTGGCAGTGTGCTTACTCAGCTTGCACTAGATCCTAGATTCAATCCCCAGTAGTGCATTAAAAAACAAAAAGAACAAAATGAAACCAACAAAAAAATCACCAACCCTAAGTTGAGGGATCATGCAGAGGAGTTTAGCCTTCACCCTGGGGGTTACACATGAAGACAGCACAGAAACAGGAGTTGCTTAGGATGGGGCATGGAATTCAGGAAATCATCCACATGATAATTACATACACACTATGCTACTAACACAGAATCACTGCAAACACCTAGACAAGAGCAGGAAAATAATCCCATGCTTTGGTACAATGAGAATGTAAGCCTTTTAAAAATGTAGAACCTTAGACAGTTAGTGATACTGTAAATTAGTACAACCATCATGGAAATCAGTATGGAGACACCTCAGAAGACTAGGCATGAACTCATCATAACGACCCAGCTATACCACTTCTCAGTATTTACCCTGAAGAATTAAAGTCACCTTACTGCAGTGATACATGCACACCGATGTTCACAGCAGCACAATTCACAATAGCCAAACTATGGAACCAGCCTAGGTGCCTATCAACAGATGAATGGATAAAGAAAGTGTGGTGTATATACACAATGGAGTTTTATTCAGCCATAAAGAAAAATGAAATTATGGCATTTGCAGGAAAATGAATGGAACTAGAGACCATCATGTTAAATGAAATAAGTCAAACTCAGAATGTCAAGAGGTTTTCTCTCATATTCGGAAGCTAGAGAGAAAAAAGGAAAAGAAAGGTAGGGGTGGATCTCCTAAAAATCAAATGGAGATCAGTAGAGGAAATGGACCAAGGAGAAGGAGCGGAGAAGTGCTAGGGAGTGATAATGGTCAAATTATATTGTTATATTGTATATATGTACGAACATGTAACAACAAATCCCATCGATATGTACAACTACAGTGCACCAATAAAAATGTAGAAAAATGTAAAAAATAAATAAAAATGTAGAATCTTCATTCTCATGGTTTCATTATCTCCAGTAACAAACAAAAGTGATAACCTATACTTTGGATTATCCTTATTTAAATGGGGACAGGGGCAAGAGTTAAAAGAACAAGATCAATCAATTCTCTGTGTTATCAGTTACTCATTTCACCCACATTTTTCATCAGTACAATCTGGTTAAAATCACAGCCTTGCCAGTGGGTAATGAGAAAGGTCTCTGGGAAATGTACAAGGAAATTGAGGTGCACTGGCCAAGCTTTGGGGAAATGAGTCTCATATTCTATCCTAATGCAGGTTGGTCCTCCAGAGATGAGGCCCACTCTATAGTTTGGATACAGTTTGAATGTCTCCCCAAAAGGTTCCCATGCTGGAATCTCATTCCTCTGTGTGACAGTACTAAGACCTGGTGGGCCTTTTAAGAAGTGAGGCCCAGAAGGAGGTGGTGAGGTCTTGGGGGAGCTACCTTGGGAAGGAATTGTAGCTGTCATGGGAGCCCAACTCCTGAATTGCAACCTGGCTTCCTGTTTCAAGATATGACCTCCTCCTCCCCGACCTGGTCCCATCATCGTGATGCCATCCTCCATTAGGCCTCATCAGAGGCTGAACCAATGGGGCCACTCCATCTTGGACTTTCAGCCTCCTAAACTGTACATTAAATAAATCTCTTTACCTTAAGCGAGTCCCAGTGCCACACACCTATATCCCATCTACTCAGGAGACTGAGGCAGGAGAATGGCAAATTCGAGGTCAGTCTCAGTAACTTAAGGAAAACCTGTTTCAAAATTTAAAAAATTTTAAAAAGCCTGGGGATGAAATCAGTGGTAAAGTGCTCCTAGATTGAATCCCCAGATCAAAATATAAAATTAAATTAAAAAATAAATCTCTTTTCTTTAGAAAACTAGTCTGCCTCAGGTATTTTGTTACAGTAACATAAAACTGACTAATACAACCACGTATCTCCACTTCCTTAAGAAAAGGGGTTAGGACCCCAAGTACTAGAGCCCACCCTCCCAAAACCCATCCATTATTATGCTAATAACTAACTGCCCTTTGTTGAGGGTCAAGGGCAAGAGATACCCACCCTGCCTCTCCACAAGTAGGCAGATGATCACTCATTTTTCCCCCCTCTACTCTAAGCTTCAACAGGACCCCTGGATCAGTGAGCATTGTTTTAGACCTGCAAGCATAATTGCTGCAAATTGCATAGAAAGTTGTCCCAGGCTCTATCTCAGTTTCCCTAATACAAAGGGTGGAACACCCCATCTTGTATCTTTCTACTCCCCCTTTGCCTTCTGCAAATCTCCTTTGCAGAAGGGGACTCTAGGAACACGCCAGGTAGTTGCTATCCTGCAGCCTGGGCCCTCACTGTCCCTCCCCCAGATGTCTCTCACTCCACAATCCCCCAGGATTTACTCCCTCACCTTCTTCACCCCAACAGCCCCTTGGAAAAAAGACCAAGCTGCCCACCCACATAGAGCAACCCTCTGCCCACTCCTCGGGGCCCCCAGTCCTGCCTGGCCCGGATCTGTGAGGCATCTCAAGTGAATAGAAGGATGGGTCTACCTCCTCCTCATTCCTCCAAATCTGACCAATTCTGCAAATGCCCATGTTGGAAAAGATGCCAGTAACTCTGGTCCAACATGTTCCAAGGGGGCAAAAAGGAGGGCCTGTTTGTTGACATTCCTGACTTGGAATTGTGAACACATTCTTAGAGGCTAAAAATTAACCCGATTCAGCCACCAAGGGCGTTATGGCCATGCTCAGTGCTGGTCCCAGAAAGCTTCTTGTCCTGATCAGAAAAGCCGCCACACTCCAACTGCTCAGGGGCTGCCAGCGCCATTAACAGAGCCAAACCAGAGCAAGGCCAGGTTCTGTGTTGTTCCCTCCGAAAAGCAGCAGAGGAAACCCTGCGTAATTGCACTCATAGATCATAGACTCTGGCATGTGGTTCCCAGACTGAACCATTTATCCAAATTAAAACCATTCTCCAGAAACAAAATCAGACCCTTTTAATTGAAAATAAAACCAAGCAGCCCCGAAGGCTTTTTTTTTTTTTTTTTAAATGAAAGACATTCTTCCTGCTTTCTCATTCCATTAATCACTGAGTTTACACAATCTGTCAAAATAGCTCGGTTAAGAAATCTCCCTCTCCCTTTTCCGGCAGGCCTGGTTTTTACCCTCTGGACACCAACCCAGCGGGGCTAGCAGGGACACTAGGCAGACACTGTGAAACTGTGAGGATCCAGTGACCACACTGTCTCAAGAGCAATTTGAACATGTTGGGAAATCCCAAAAAGCTGTGGTCACTTCTGGGTATCTGCCCACAAACATTGAGAGCAGGGACTTGTATACCATGTTCACCAGAGCCAAAAGGTGGAGGCTGCCCAGGTGTCCCTCAGCTGATGAACAGACTAACAAAATGTGGCACATCCATAAGATGAAATATTATTCAGCCTTAAAAAGGAAGGAGAGTCTGGCATATGTGACATGGTTGAACCTCAAGATATTAAGCCAAGTGAAATAAGCCAGTCACCAAAGGACAGACACTATATGATTCCACTTATATGAGGTCCATGGAGGTGTCAAAGTTATAGAGACAGAAAGTAGAATGGGGGTTGCCAGAGGTAGGGCAAGGTGAGAATGAGGAGTTAAATGTTCAGTGTGTACAGTTATAGTTCTACAATATGAAGAGTTCTGGAGAGGGAGGGTGGAGATGGCTGTAGAGCAATGTGAATGTGCTTAAAGCAAACTAACCTATACAACCTTATGTGGTTCAAATGCTAATTTTACATTATTTGTAGTTTTCCACAATTAAAAAAAAAATGTGCTTTTTTGATCCCAAACATCCCGCTAGAAATCTAAGAACATGACTACATAGTATCTGCCCAAAGATCTATGCACAGTGATAGACACAGGACATATATGACCATGGACAAATATGCACAGTGATAGACACAGGACATATATGACCATGGACAAATAGTTAAGCACAAGTACTTACCGTGCATCCACATACTGACACCAGCAGTCCTGTTTATGCAGAGTTATTTACAGATTGGGAAAGACACATATTGCCACAGTGATTTTTTTTTTTTTTTTTTTTTTTTTTTTTGGTACCAGGGATTGAACTCAGGGGCACTCAACCACCAAGCCACATCCCCAGCCCTATTTTGTATTTTATTTAGAGACAGGGTCTCACTGAGTTGCTTAAAGCCTCGCTTTCGCGGAGGCTGGCCTTGAACTTGTGATCCTCCTGCCTCGGCATCTTGAGCTGCTGGGACTACAAGCGTGCCCCACCGTGCCCCGCTGCCACAGTGATTTTTAAGATGCAAGATACAAAAACACAAACCATATGATCTCAGCTTGGTAAATTCAAAAGCAAAGAGAGTTAAAATTATCGCCTCAGGTGTATTATGGTTTGCATCTTAAATTCCCTCACCCCAAAGCTCACGTGTTGAAGGCTTGGATCCCAATTTGTGGTGCTCTTGGGAGGTGGCAGAAACTTTAAGGGATAGGGCTTAGTGAGAGGGAATTAAGTCACTGGGGTGTGCCCTCCAGGGGATGCTGGAACCCCAGCCCCTTCCTCTTTCTCTCTTCTCTTCCTGGCAGCCACAGGAGCTCCTCCACCACCTACTCCTGCCATAATGTTCTGCCTCACCAGAAGTCCAAAAGCAGTGGAGCCAACTGACTATGGACTGAAATATCTAAGACCATGATCCATGATCCAAAACAAACTTCCTCTTCTTTTAAGTTGATTATCTCAGGTATTTTATCACATTGATGGAAAAATGACTAACACGGAGGTGAACAGAGATAATTAAAGGACGTTGTTCCTGCTTCCTTAGCCTTTTTTGACCTTTTGCAGGCCTACAGTGAGCACCTATTAAGATTTTGTAGAAAAAATAGTCAAAAAGCAAGTTAGGAAGCAAAGATACATTTGCTTCTTGAGAGTGTCTGCTACTCCCTGAGTAAACAGATGACAACCTTGGCCAACCCCCTCCATAGAACAAGCGATAAACACATTCTTAACCAGCCTGGGTCTCCACCTGCCTCCCTGAGCTGAGCACACAGCCCAACCACCACGTGTATACAGTCTCTTTCCCCTGCCCCTGGCCACTGGACTCTGCGGGCCTTTCCAGAGGAGACAAACTGGAAACACCTGTCCCATCACTGGGACAAACTCATCGATCACTCTGGCCTCCCCTGTGTCATCCAGTCACCACATGTCCTCCCCACCCCCCAGATGGGAATCAGATAACACCTCCAAGAAAGGGGATGTCTTTCTGGTAGCAAGCAGGGTGCTCTTCAGATCCCTGGGACCAGGGGAATTCAGTAGGACCAAAGTAGCACTGGGGTTGGAGCCAGCAAGCAGGGAGGGCCATAGTCACACAAAAGAGCACTCTGCTGTGGTTCCCACCCCAAGGTCAGGATCCCTTGCAGAGTGCATCCCAGGTGGTAGGTGAGGAATGACCAAAGCCTCTTCGGGACAAAGGCTGGATTTGTCCCAGGTTTGTGAGATGCCAGAGCCTGGACTATTTCACTGCCTCTCAGCCTGAACACACCTTTGATCTACTTCCAAAATGGCCAGTAGGGAGAGGGGTGGGTGACCAGGGAAATCTCTAGGAAAGGTGAGGATTACAAAGTGGAGAGGAACGCCAGGACCAGGCCAAGGGAGGCCTTTGTTCTGGAAGGAATGTGCACAGACTCAGACGCCCTGGCTAATGGCCCAGCATGGCCCCAGGGCCAACAGGCCGGCCAGATGTGGGCCTGCGCAGTTTATTGTGCGGCCCACAGTGAGTGAAATGCTGCAAACTGCAGCTGTACTCTAAGGTAATGGGGAGAACGTGGATTCCTGAACCCTCTGGTGGGAAATAACCAACTCCCAGGAGCCTAGAGTGGGCTGGGCTATCCTGTAAAAAGAGAAGTAACTGCAGACGGCCTTGAACGGCCCTGCCCACCAATTCCTCAGCAATTTCTTTCTTTGACTCTTGCAACTAGCGCATTCTGGTGTATAAAAACCAACTGGTTCTCATAGACGTTTCATAAAATCTACACACAAGAGGGGCCACAGTCACAATGTTTCTGCCAAAAAACACTGAAAGAGGACACGCTTGGGTCCACCTGGAAAGGTCCCCTGGTGCTATGGGTGTGGCCTGGAAAGGAGGACTGCTCATAATCATTAGCAGGACGCCCTTGTTAAAACTTCTTGGGTGCCAGACTTGGTGGTGCACATCTGTAATCCCAGAGACTCGCAAGCCTGAGGCAGGAGGATCACAAGTTCAAGGCAAGTCTCAGCAACTTAGCAAGACCCTGTCTCAAAAGAATAACTAAAAAAGATCTGGGGATGTAGTTCAGTGGCAGAGTGCACCTGGGTTCAATCCCCAGTACCGAAAGAAAAAGAAAAGAAAAAAACTTCCTGGATGCCACTTGGGCAGCTGCAGTCAGGATTTCTGAGGAGTCTTCTAGTTCATTCCCCAGCACCGCAAGGAAAGAGAAAAAAAAAAAAAAAAAATGAAGATGAAAGTCAGGTCTGGAAAGGGTGTATAAATGTGATTATCTCTCCAAAAAGAGAAGAGGAAGAGGAAGGGCCGGCAACTTAACACACACCATAATTAGAGCTGAGAGAGGAAGGAAGAGAAGAAAGATTGGCCTCAGTGTCCGAGGAAGCAGCTGGGGCTGGAGCCGGGCTGCAGAGACTAGCGGATGCCATGAGCTGGAACCAGGGACTGCCCACTCAAGTAGGGGCAAGGTGGCTCTTGAGGGGCTGGGCCATGAGTCAGCGACTGGGGAAATCCCTCCTTCTCAGCAAGAGCTCTGAGCACTGCAGACCTGAATTCAAATTCAAGACTTGCCATCCCTTGATATGGGCAAGTTACTCAAGCTTGCCAACCCTCAGGGCCTCTTGCAGAAAAAGGAGACAATTAGAATGACTTTCATGGTTGAACAACAATCAGATCATGGATAGAAAGCATCACAAGCTGGCATGGGTACTCAAGCATTTGCAGAGGGCTCCTGGGAGCTTCCTGCCCAGTCCAGGGGACGGAGACAGAAAGAGAACCTCTCCCAGGGTGGTCTCTTCAGGGAGCACTCATAAGCCTGATCAGAGGATCTAGAAATTTCTAGATCACCAATTTCTCATTCACTTTGCCAACTTTGGACAAAACATATTAATACTGGATTACTACCCACTTTTTTGAAAAAATCAGCATAATTCTTTTTAAGAGTCTAGGGGTGGTTATGATGAACGTCAAGAATTATCTCCTCCCCTGACACAACAGGGTATTCCAAGGGCTCCTAATTTGCATTGTCCTTCACACATAATCAGGATGGCTCTGATCATTGTTGACCCTGTCTTTACTGGTCTCCTCTCCAGAAAAAGTCCCCAGGGGGACCTGGAGGCTTTCCAGGAGAATAGGAGCCAGACAGCAGGATGTACCTCAAGTAAAACACACCACATGGATACATCAGGATACTCCGGGATCTCTCAGATCAGCACTATGTCCCACACCACAACAGTGGACCTGCATTAAACACATTCCTGATATACAGTTCAACTAGAAAATTCAGGAAACAGAGATCCTATTTTTTTTTTTTTTTTTGCTTTTATAAGAAACAGACATCGTGGAAATCAACGTTGCTGCTCCTGAGCTGCACCCAAGAACTGTGCATGGGACATGGACCTGGGTAAGGATAAAATATGCTCCAGGATCCAAAATGCTTGCTGAATCTAAGAGTGAACACATGCTCAATGGCATTTTCGTTGGAGTGATTTTTACTGGCATTTTTTTTTTTTATCTTTATTTATTTTTTGCAGCACTGTAGATCAACCCCAGGGCCAGGTAAGTGCTCTATCACTGAGCTCCATCCCCAGCCCTTGGTGTTTTACAATGTAGTGCACAAGCCTTGCAGCAAGACAGAAGGGTATTTACCACTTCTGCATGGAGATTCCTGTGAAGATGAGGACAGGGTTCTGCTCATGGCTTCACCATGAGGTTTAAGAAATACTTATTCTCTGACTGTTTTTAGCACCCTGTGAGAAACAAAGTAGCTCTAAGGTAATCAAATGCATACTTAACCAATTAACCAGATTCCCTTAATCTAGATCAACAGGGATGGCCACAAAGGACTCCTGGTAGACAGCGCTGGCTTACCACCTGTATGGTACAGGTAAGCTGATGACCTCCCATCATTTTGCTGTTTATCAGAGGCCTACAGGAAAGGGCCAGGGGTTCCCAGGTCAGTGCACCTCCTGGAAAGCTTCAGTCCAGACCCCATTAATCCTCCCACACAGTTTCTGCCTTGTGGAGCAAATGTCCCACAGAACAGGAGCCCCCTCCCTGAGAAGTCTACAGGGACTCTTGAACTCTTGAAGCACTCGGTCAGCAAATGTCTCTGACTGCCTGGTAAGTGGTAGGGATCTAAACAGGCCTTCCTGCTCTCAGAAAGACAAAACCATCATCTCCCACCTAAGTTCAGATACCAAGTCACTGAGAGAGAACAAAGTCTTCCCCTATATGTGTGTGGGGAGTTTCCTCCAGGCTGATCCTAGAAAGGAAGGCAGCACACAGAGCCAGAGGGCTGAGTTCATCCAGACCCCCTAATGACTCCAGGGCTTTAGAAATATGCTTGGTCTGTAAAATGGGTCCTGTGTATAGAATCCTGCATAGATACATTTTGTGATTGCCAGACAGAAGATCAGAAATCTTCCCCTTTGGCTTCTTTCACTCACCGTACTTGCCTCATTGCCTCCTTCCCAGGTCACTGTTATCTCATGGGCAACATCTCCTGCAGCCCAAGAACATATTTTGACCTCATGCCCTTTTGCGCTCGGGTCACACTTACAAGCAGCTCAATTTCAAAACATTAGGTGCCAGAGCAACACTTTGTAAAAAGCCAATCAATTTGCATTTAGGAGCATGCAGTTCCCTGAAGCTACTACTTTTTTCTACCTTCTCGGTGGTATTTAAGGAAATAATTCAACCGCTGCTGCTGATAGCTTTGGCAGCCTCAGATGAGGAAGGGCTGTCCAGACATGCATTAGAATCCAATTATCAGACTTGCAGCAGCAGCCAGGAGAACAGCCCAAAAACTCCACTGTCCTGTCCAGGAATTCGGAGCTGCACCACCACGTTTCAAAATCTTGGGGATGTTATTTGACCCTACTTTGCCTCAGTTTGCATATCTGTAAAGTGGTATAATAATCCCAACTCCTTCCCAGGGTTGTCAATTTGGTAAAATGAAATAAAAGCATGCAAAGCATTTAGTAAATGCAAGTAATTAGTACCTTCTATTACTTTAGGAGGTCACCATTACTTTGCCTGAAGATTTGGTCTCTTCCTCCATTAAGCTTTGGAGCACCTAGCTCTGTTGCGGTCCCCTCCCCCTCTCCATGCAGGTCCTGCTCTGGGTACTGGCCTTGCCTCTTCCACCTTCCAGCTGCAGCCACTCCCCATCCCCTTCCTGGCCCTCAAGGCCTCAGCACAGAAAGTCCTTTCTTAATACTTGTTGATTGATTTGCAAATATAACCTCACAGGCCCCAAATAGGTCAAAACCAAAATCATACGGACAGGCAAATCTCATTCAAAAGGGAAAGAACTAAAAAGCACTTTTAAAAAAGAATACGCATAGACCAAAAGCCACATGGAAATAGACCAAAATGTCAAAAGGGTTAGTTCTAAAGTGCTATGGGATATTAACACAAGATCTGACCTGCATTCATACTTTTCAGTACATTTTATGAGCCCTCTGTCACCATACATTCAAGTAGTGAAAAACTGGAGAAAATAATCTCAGAAAATAAAAGTGTGTGGATGGGCTGCAATAGACCCTGGGGATCTTCCCAAGCGGTTGTGACCACCATCGTTAGTGGTCCCGCTGACCCCACACCCTGGAGGGCGCTTTTTGTTTTCCAATCACTTTGGAGACTCCGGGTCACCTGCTGGCACTGTCTGGAGAAGGCTAGAAAGCTCCTGGTTCTCTTCCCGCCACACACATTCTCAAATCACGTCAAGCAAACAACCCTGGGCTCGCTGGTTAGAACGCGGCACTGCATCTCAGAAACCCCAACGACCTGGGGACCCTCCTCCTCCTGCCTGTCAGAGGCAGCGCCGGCGTGCCAGAAGGCGCGTGCCACAGGTGGCCCCCGGACCCGGCACCCCCTCCCAGTTCCCGCTCCTTCAGAAGGATGGAAAGGCGCGGAGGATCCCCCTACCTTCTAACCACGAAAAGGAAAGAAACGCACCAGGTCACTTGCCTGCAAAGAGCGGGAGAAGAGTCCCGAGCTTGCCCATCGCGGCCCCAAGAAGCCGCTCTTCGCCGCGGAGTTCCGAACGTGTCCCAGGGAGCGAAGTCCACCCGCCGCGACCGCGACAGTGCCGATCAGTCCCCGCCCGCGGGCGCCCAGGAGCCGCGGGCCCTGACCCAGCCGGCCCGCTTCCTACGACCCCGGCTTAGCCGGTCCGAACTCCCGACCCCGGCCGAGCTGGCCTGCGCCACAGCTCTGTCCTGTTACTTAAACTAAGCCCCGTCTTCTAATCGCCTCAAACCTTGTGACTGCGCGCCCCAGGTCCCGGACCCCGTACGCCCCAGCCTCGGTCCCCCTGTGTCTCTGTCCCCGCTCCCTAAGCTGTCTCTGCGCCCAGCTCCTGATGCCTGCGCGTCCCTGACCTGGTCCCGGCGTCCCAGCGCCCCAGCTCCAGAACCCTGCGCGCCCAGAGCCAGGTCCCGGTGTCCAGGGCGCAGGAACCCGCCAGGGCCCGAAACAAAGAGCGCGGTGGCGCGTGGCCGCGTCTCCCCTGCCTCCCGGCCCCAGTACCTGGGCGAGCCCGCGGCGCGGTCCGGCCAGGCGATGGCCGCAGCTAGGCTGGGCGCGGATCAGAGCGCGGGCGGGCCCGTCCTCCTGGCTGGCGGCCCGCGCCCGCGGCAGGGCCCCCTCGAGGCGGCGCGGGCAATCGCCACAGCCCGCTCTCAGGGCCCGGCTGGTCACCTGGCCTCATCACCCTAACAATGTGGCGCGTTTCCAGGACCTGCCTGCCCGGCTAACTGCTCCTAGGGATGCGCCCCAGGACCTTTCTTCCCTGGCAGTAGTGGGCAATGGAAATTAATAGACCCACTAAACAGCCCAGACTCTTATTATTCAGGAGGCCAGAAATTTCTGGGTCGGTGGAAACGCACCTGGGAAGGTGCATTCGAGTCCTGGTTCCCACAAAACCTGTTCATTCTTTCATTGAGCACTTGTAATTATTGTGAGCCCTCCCACCCCGCCGCACCGGGAAGAAGACTTACCAGGCCCTGCCCTCCTGTAGTTTACAGTCTAATGTGGAAGTGCATACATAAAGCAGCACAACCTTCTCAAGAAAGCCCATGAAAATTTAGAAGTCCCCCCAAGGTCCAGTTCATGGATGGATGGGGTCAAGAAAGACTTTAAAAGTCACATGACTTTTTACAATGAGCCAGGACAAAAGAGCGGGATTTAAGCAGGCCAGAGGTACACAAGAAAGAATTCCCAGGAGAGGGATTCTCAAAAGAGCAAAAGGGCTACAGATTATCCATCCTCAAGATTCATGGTCAGGTACTCAGTCACTTAGCCCTAGTTTCCCCTTTGTGAAATCTGGGGAATGGACACCATGCCATTTGATAAAAGTCTCTATAAAACTCATGCTCTTTTGCAGAAATTAGAAGTGCTGTTCCTCTAGGGAGGTCACAAAGGAAGGTTCATTAACTCTTCTTGTGGTGATACACAGCCCCTTACACCTAGAAGACAGTTCAGGAAAACACCCCCCACCTTACATCCTGTAGAAGAGGGGTAGCAATTGTATCTACCATCTGGAGCAAAGGTTTTGGAATCCCACATGGAGCATGATGAGGGCTAGGTGTGGAGCAAAGATATCAAGAACTGTTCCAGATTCAGTAACAGAATGCTCTAACCCTTTCCAAGATCTTCGACTCATCCCTGCCCCTTTGGGAAACAGAAAAAATCAGGCTTGTTGGGGATAGTAGAGAAGGGGCAAAAACTATCATCCTTTATAAGTATGTTTTAAAAGCAGCCATCAAAAACCTGGAGAATTTGGATCCAGAGTCAGTCGGTCCCAGGAAATAACAGGCAGCCAAGCCCACATTTCCTGTAGCACACTAATTCTACTCCAATGCCATGAAGGTGAAAGAGCAGCTTTTTGGGAAGACTTACCCATTCAAGCTTTGGAAAGTAGTAGCACTGTTTCTCTTCCCAGAAGGAGCTGGCATTCATTTCCTGAAGCACAGGCTTCCTGAGCTTTGAGTCCTGGGCTCTAGGAAAAAAGGCAGACATTTTCCCTCCTTTCTGGGAAACCCCAGCCCTCCTTTCTGGGAAACCCCAGCCCACCTTAAGGGAAGGTGGAGAATAGGTCACAATCAGCTAACCTAGAAACAGAGATGAGGCCAGAACTATTCGAATCCACTTAGTATAGATAAGAAAAAGTGGCCCCAAATCCTAGGTAACTTGCCCAAGGTCACCCTACTGGTTGGAGGTGGAGCCTGATAAGGATCCAAGACCATCCAGCCTTCTAACTCTTCTTTCAATTTCTGCCCAGGTGCCTGCTTGCACCATCCTCCTTATAACTGCTGTACTGAATCATTGCTTAAACATCTCTCCACTGGGAGCCAACAGTGTGCTACCCAGCTCCCACCATGCCACAGTCATGTTGGCCGATTGATTACAGGAATTTGAATTTCATAAGGTGTTGAGATGTCCATTTGCAGGAGCTAATGCTGGTAAGTTTGCCCAGAACTGGGAAGACGATGCAGCTGGGCAGTAGTTCATGCTTGTTATCATCCCAGCAACATAGGAAACTGATGCAGGAGAATTCCTGTTCAAGACCACCCTTGACGACTTTAGCAAAACCCTATCTCGAAATAAAAAATAAAAAGGGAATGTAGCTCACTGTTAGAGCTCTCCTGGGTTCAATCCCTAAAAAGAACTAAGAAGACCCTGCAGGACTGCATGCTGGGGTCCCCCCACCCTCCTGTTAGGAATCCTCCCCTAAAATCTCATCTTCCACCCTCACCCAAGCCAGATGGTCCTTCCAACCCCACTTCCCCACCCATGCTAAGTTAACCAGATGGGGCTGACTTCCCTGACTCTGTACCCTTATTTCTGGAACATCTGTGACTTGAATGACAGTGCATGCAATGTCTGCCCTTTATATTCCCCATTGGTGTCCCCCTGCCAAACAAACAAACAAACAAAAAAGTTAGAGTCTGTTAATCCTGTGTACTGTGCTTCAGCTATATGGCTGGTCCCTCAATTCCCTACACCTTGTCCAGAGGTAAGAACAAAGCAGCCCTGGACACATGACCTGATCCTGACCCTTCTAGAGCTGCCCTCCACAGAGCCTTCCTGGGTTCCAGGGCCTCCCCACTTCACAGCCTACAATTTTGAGTTTCCAAAAACTTAAACAAAAACAGGGCATAAGCAATTATCTGAAAAAAAGATCGTGCATTTTTTCCATCCTTAGACCTCCAAAAATATCTCAAAGTTGAAAACAAAAGTGTAGAACCAATTTAACTGAAGAAAGTTACCAATTGCCAAGAATGTCCCATTCCTGCCAATACCCGCATCAGGGTAGGGGTCTGGTCTGTGCAGGATCCACTGGCCAAACTCCTTCCTTCCTGAGCCCCTCTCCTCAGCTCATTCTTACTCCTCCCCAGTAGGAGTTCTAGAAGTTTTTTTGGAAGCTCATAATTGTTTTGAGATGGTCTTTGCCATGACAAAATTCTCATAATTTTGTATTCCTAGAATGATAACTTGGATATTTTTCTTATTTCTTTCTCCTTTCACTGAAAAATAGTATTTTCCAGCTGTACATGGTGGCACACAGCTGTGATTCCAGAGGCCCTGGAGGTTGAGGCAGGAGGATCATGAGTTCAAAGCCAACCTCAGCAACTTGGTGAAGCTCTAAGCAATTCAGCGAGACCCTGTCTCTAAATAAAATACAAAAATGGGGTTGAGGATATGACTCAGTGTTTACGCACCTCTGGGTTCAATCCCCAGTAATTAAAAAAAAAAAAAAAGTATTTTCCAAAAATTAACTGAAAGACAGAAGAAACTATACAAGATGCAGTTACATTTCTCTGCCATTCTGCAAGGCAATTGTGGTTTGTGTTTGAGTGCAGGCCTAGGCTTTGCCTTAAGATTCAGTGCCCCCTTAGACTCTTACTAGACATCTTACTCTGTCCTCTCTTCCTTCTCTTTTGCCAAACACACAAACCCTCACAAATCCTTTCCCAAACACCCACAACTCAGTTTTATAGTTGCCAGGTTCAGCCAGGGGCCTTTCATCTTTATTGTGTCCAGAACCTCTTGTGAATCTATGAAACTATGGTGCCTGTCAAAGCTGATTGTATGTGTCAACTTGACCTAGCTAAGAGATGTCCACGTTGCCAGTAATCGTTATCTCTGGGCAACTGTGAGGGTAATTCTGGTAGAGATTGGCACTTGGATAGGTAGACTGAGCAAAGAGGATCACCTTTACTAGTGTGGATCGGCATCCTACAATCCTGTCAGGGCCTGGATAGAACAAAAAAATGTAGAAGTAGAGCAAAGTCTCTCTCTTCTTGAACTGGGACATCCATTTTGTTCCTGTGCTAAGACATCAGTGTGCCGGGTTCTCAGATCTTCAGACTCAAACCACCAGCAGCTTTCCTGAGTCTCTAGGATGCAGATGGCAGGTGGTAGGACTTCTCAGCCCCCATGATCACTTGAACCAATTTCCATAATAAATCCCATAGATCTCCATATTGGTTCTGTTGGTTCTGTTTCTCTGGAAATCTCTCCGTAATGCAGTACCTTGCTCCCCCACAAAATGTACTCACACACCAACTTCTGCAGAGGTGTGTCCTAGGAACCCTCTGAACAGATACAGTTTCAGGATCTTTAAGTTACAGCTGTTTCCCTGGGAAGTGGACTCTGAGATTCAGAGGACCAGGCCCTTGGGCTTGATATGTTCATTCAACACATCTTCATGGAGCCCTCGCTCTGGGCACCCCAAGGTCCCCAGCTTCTAGGATCACTACACTGAGAGTGATGCTGGGTAAATCTGAGATCCCAGAATCTTCCTGTTGGTGAATCCCTCAACCTCCACCCTCAATGCTAGCTGTCTCCTGTATTATCCTGGTTGATGCTCACTCGACCTTGGCTTACCCACTTCCAATTATGAGGATCACCTGGTTCTATGAAAATCAGCCCACTGGATGGAGGGATGGCTCTGCTTGGTAAGAAGGCCTTTCTAAGAGAGTTATGATACTACTATGAGGTCACCACCTATCTCCCCAAGAACTCTGGAACAGCTGAAAAGCAAGAGTTGGCAGGGCAAGCTGTCCTAGAGAGAATGTAATGGAAGAAGGGCAGATTGCAAGTGCCAAACAGGGAGCCCTGCAGAGCATGGTGTGGGCACAAGGGGCAGTTCCTGGGCCTGTGCAAGCATGGGGAGGAAGCAGTCAGAGGGAATGGGGCAGGAGACAAGAACTAGAGGAGGGGATGTAGCACAGTGGTAAAGTGCTTGCCCAGCATGCATGAGATCCTGGGTTCAATCTGCAGTACAGAAAAAAAGAACTAGCAGGAGGTGAGCACCCATGGGAGGCTGCTGGTGGCCTAGGCTGGACATTACGAAGCTTGGGGCAAAAGAAATGTGAAGGAAGGGACCAGACAATAAATTGGCTTAGCTTGGTCCTTTGAATTCAAGTAGATTGGAGCCACACCACAATTACCTCTGTTTTAATTAATTAATTAATTAATTAATTTTTGCTGGGGATTAAACCCAGGACCCTATGTATTCTTTGCCACTAAGAACATGCTTTTCCAATGAGCTATGCCACCAACCAGGCCTCAATTTTCTAATCTGTAAAATGAGGCTGTTAAAACTCAAGGCTCAGTCAGGCACTGTGACACACACCTATAATCCCAGCAATCTGGGAGACTGAGGCAGGAGGATCACAAGTTCAAGGCCAGCCTCAGTAAAAAATCAAAAGGACTAGGGATGAAGCTTGGTGGAAAAGTGTCCCTGAGTTCAATCCCAAGTACCAGGAAAGAAAAAAAAACAAAAGCAAAATCCCAAGTCACATGATTTTGATGAGAACTAGATAAGTTGAGATCCTGAAGACCTTTGCACTATGCCTGATGCCGAAAGGGAACTCAGCCAACCTTGGACTGTGGCGCTGTTTGGGAGGTGCTGTTGGCCCTATGGGCCTTGGAGATTGGCCAGAGGTGGGAATGTTACCAAAAAATTCTTGAACCCTGCTTGGTAAGGGAGAGAACCCATAAAAGAAATCTTTTTCCTCTCAGTGTGATTGAACCAAAGTTGAACACCAACAGCCCAAGTTTATTCAGTGGCCAAAGAATGAAGAGGTTGGAACCCATCCCTCAAATCAACTTTCCAACTCAGGGTTGAGAAGTCACAGATAGAGCAGCAGAAATGAGAGGAGTGGATAGGCCAACGGGGGAGGAATATTTGTGTCTTTTCCTGGAACAGGCAGAGACATCTCGGAACATGGTGTCATCTATTCTTCTTCTTTATGTGGTCTGGTGTCTCTAGTGGTCAGTGTGATGGCCAGTGTGTGTGCCATTTAGTATGGCAATGAAATTTTGATGAAGTTAGAGGTCACCCTTGGTCACTCTGGCATCTCAGATCCAACCAGTTTTGGCCAGCCCACCTGAAGAGGAACTTCTGGCCTTCAGGCATCCTGTCCTCAAAAACAAGCAAGATGAGGGTGGGGTAGAAACCCAGCTGGGCCAGGTAGGCAGTACTGTGGATAACTTTGAGTGTGGTCTGAAATGACAGCTGGCCACAAAGGGCCATCTTCTGTTGAGAAATGTTATCCTGGATCCCAAAAGCTACACCTTCCCCACTTCCATGCCTGCCCCTGTGCCCAAGTCCCTGCAACGCCCTCTCACTGATAGTTGGTAGGGGGTCTCTGATCCTGTTCTGATAGGAATGTAAGTAGCATACTGACTTTACATCCCTCCATTCTACAGCTAAGTTTTCCCCACACATACCCAGACCTAAAAATATTCCTTCAATCAAACATTATCACTTAGCTTCATCCAGATCATATTTCCCCAATCCATTCAAAGAAAATGACAAGGACTCAACTCCTGGGTTTTCCTGGGAGGGATCCCAAAACCTTTTCTACCATGGCTAGACCTACTCAGAGATGTGCCAACTTCCAAACCTCAACCTGGTACCCAGCTAAGAAAGGCTGGGTAAAGGCAATGAGCAATTAGGATGGCTTGGAGGCCCTTCTTTGACTTCAGGCACTGTACCTCTTGTTCTGGGTCCTGAGGCTGTATAACCTTCCTGTGTTGGATGAGTGGGTGGACCCACCACAAAGGCAGCCTGCCTCACCCTTCCTTAGTTCTGCCAGCAGGGCTCTCTGCCAAGGTGGGGGCACCCATGTTCACAACTTTGACTTCTTCACCTAAGAATAAGCCCATTGGATGTACAACCTAGGGTCAGGCAGCTTACCTGGGTGTGAAGTGTCACACTGCCCCACTTGTTTGCTGTGTGTCTTTGGCACGTGTTGATTAACCTCTGTGCTAATTAAGCAGTTTATTTTATTAAAAAAAAAAAAAAAATGGGGAGGTCAATAGTACCAATCCAAATCAGGCTATTGTGAATAAAACATCCATCAATACAAGTTACCTGCTATTTAAAACAGTGTTCAGCCCTGTGCAAATGCTATCCATGGTGACTCCATCCCACCTCATTGCTCCCAAGGGGCCTGCCTTCCCCTGAGCATGACAGCCCTTCAGCTGAGGGCTGTGGAAGAAAAATGAACAGCAAAGTTGTCTCCCCAGCAAAAGAAGTTTTGCTTGACTTAGCGTTGATGAAACCTTCACCTCCCAGCTCCTCCCAAAACCAAAAAAAAAAAAAAAAAAAAAAAAAAAAACCCACCTCCTGCCTCAGGTGTGGAATTCCAAACCTAAAAGAACTCTGGGGGAGGGGACAGCTCAGTGTTTAGATTTTGGAGCTCAGATCCTCTAAATTCCAGGGCTGGGTCCAGGAATGTGCTCTAAGAAAGAGGTTCTCCATGTTTTTGTAATTACCACCTGAGGAAAGAATATGTATATATTTAAGAGGAGTGCTTTGTTATTCTGAAGCTCTCATTATTAACCTGAGCCTCTTTTTCTATTTAAAGACTGTCTTTCATTGGGGGAAAAATAAATCTGTAGATTTTAAACTAGTTCAAGAATTTAGTTGAGCGTATTCCTGGCAGTTTTAAGGAAATAATTCCAGTCTGCTGCCGAATTCCTTGGCTGGGCCAAGTGCCGTGAGG